>NC_134367.1:45182489-45816061 GCF_035582795.1 Mycteria americana
ATACTTTTTGTGTAAGAGGAGACATGAATTTACGCCAAAGCCTTGTGACAAAAAATTCTCTACACACACTCTTTGCAAATACAGCCTTTGAAGGGGAAGTATATTTTTAATAGACACAGAGGCTTTGTTGGCCATCTATTACCTGAAACCATTTAAGAATTCGAGTCCTCTTATGTGTGAACTGTAATTCTACAAATAAGATCTAATTAATATTTCAGGCCATGAGAAATGAATAGCACAATATATATTACTATATGAACATAATTAGTGCAATAATCATTCTCCATATTATGCTGGAAATTAAGAATCTACATCAATTTTGATTATTAAACCTTTTGTACTAACAGAAGTTACAGAATATAGGTAATTCAAATGTATAAAGTTGTATTGATCTTTGGGAAAAACTGAGGATCAAAATGAAATGTAGAGAAGGCTGAAATCCTCTTTTGCCACATTACTTAAAATTATAATAGTAATTTGTGTAAAAAACATTTCACAAATATTCTCCAATAAATTAAAATACAGAAGCAAGTTTTCCTGAGTGCAACCCTTGCTAATCAAAAGCAGCTTAAATTTTTGTCTCCAGGCACTGCATGAAATTCATAGTGTAAATCATTGATATCAAGTGAATGAATGTGCCACAGTGACATGGAACTTTCATTAAAATGTTGAAACATTTTATAAGAGGAAACAATATACCGTTGTAGTTTGCTTCACTGAACAATCATTCAATACACAGCAAGTTTTCATTGAGTTATATCTATTTGTGATGAAATCACAACTAATATTAAAAGTATCACAGCAAAAGTTCTGTTGGTGAAAGCTTCAGATTGTCCTACTTGTTTCTCAAGTGCTCAACCCAGCTTTTAAATAATCTTTGAGACAATAAAAGACACAGATATATGTGGTTTATGTCATTAGATTTTATTTTCATTTGAGAATCCTTAAATAAGATGATTGGGAAATGTAACATGAAAGAAAGATACATAGCATTCCCAGTTTCCAATGACAGAAGTCCAAGCTTCTCCTGTATTCCTTGAACTAGCTTTCTTCAGATAAACACTGAAATATTCTTCTGTATTTTCCTGTATCTGCTAAGAAGGAAAAATCAATTCTGTCTCATGACATTTGAGAAATTAGACACAGTGTATAGTATCTGCAAGGACCTACATAATTCAGAAAAACCACCTGCTTGCTCAAAATAACCTCTGCCAGAAAGCTAACACCACCTGGGAGGAATAACATGCCTGAAAATATGCAGGCATCTGAACAAGTTATGCAAGCTTAGACATGGGTGAAATGACAACTAATTTAGAAGTCACCTCACTGTTGCTGAAATCCTGACTTCCTTACAACTATGGCAGTGGACTACTGCACTTGCAGATAGGAAGATTATATTTTGAAGGAATCTGATGGGATAGCGAAGAGATGAGGAAGGGGGACAGGAAAAGGGAGAATATTCTGTGTTTTAATTAGCTATATTTTCCTAAGAGTTTTGAACAAAAGAAGATTCAAACACAGATAAAACAATACCCTTCCTTCAGTAAACTTTTAACAGAATTTTATTCCTGCCACTGACTTTTTCTAGAGGTTAAAAGGAAAGTTTCTTCAAATATGACATCTAGCACAGCTAACAGCCACAGTCCAACCCATAATTCTCTCATAAGCTTCAAAATGGACAAGCCATTTAAACAAAATATGACATTCTAGTTAGTTACGTAGCAAAGGAATAAAAAGAAAATGCAAATACTATCAATGAGGTGCCTAACCAGAAAAAAGTGCTTCATATAACATTATTTCTATGCAATTCAGAAGGAAAAAAAATATTTGTGTGGTTCTTTATTCCATCAGAAACTCATCCCCTCAAGTCAAATTGAAAATATCATAGATTCAAATTTATGGATACTTAATTTGGTTCTGTACTGACAGCCCTACAGGTCTGGACTTTCCTACAGATGTGAATGTAACTTGCTGGGAGTTAAATGAGAAGTGCTATTAACCAATAATTTTGCAATGGAAAACCACTCATAAGCAGATAAAAAAAGAAGCAAGAAGAAAAAAGAATGGGGTTTCTATTGTAAGAAAAAAATTTTGCATACTTCTCTACCCATATATCAAGGCAGAAAGTAGTGTAATATTACCCAAAACCCAGCATCACTTTCCACATCTTAAAGATGGTCCTTATAACTGAGTACTGCAGCATGCTGGCCTCACAACCGACTGATTTAAGGACCTGGCTGGAGCTGTTGAGGGCTCCCAAAAATCCCACATGCATGATCATCTTTCTTACAGAGTGCAGCCCATAGTGGAGTTCAAAGACAGTTTTTCCTTAGGGGCAAAGATGCCAAACCCAAACAGAAATCTATGCTTCTCTCTCAAATGTTTCTTTATCATTCAGTTTTATTAATGACATACAATGCTGTCATAGTGCAACAGTGGTGACATTTAAAATGGAAGTAACATATTAAAAGAAATAAATAACACCTAGAGATACGACTGTAGGATGATAGGGCTGGAGAAAGAAATTATGAACACATAGAAATCATAGCTATGAACACTGCACACTGGGACAGAGCACACACCCTGGCTAGTTGGTAGGGTAGGTTAACAAATCGGTACACATAAAAGAAAAATATAAAATACAGAGTTCCAGTGGAATTGGTCTGGAAAGGGGCTGACAAAGAAAAGTGTGATCTGCAAAAAGATCTCTGTACTGAGAAAATTTTGACCGGACAAGGGTTGAATTTCTTTGTCACATGCTCCCTATATTCTTAGGGTTATGGTTGGAGTTGAGACAAAGAGAAAACTCAAAGCTACATTGGAAAGAAAAAGATCCTACAATGGAAAGTAAGAGCTGAGGCTGAGTAGACAGAAAGTCTTCAGATGAATACAGCAACTGTGATAGGACTGGTGTCTCTGTCCATAAGCCATTCAGCCGAGGACAAGGCCTAGGAAAAGGAAGAGGGTTAGGGTCAGGAAAGAGACAAGTCCTAGAGCTGGAGCTGGAGTGCAGTTACAAAGAGGCTGCCCAGGAGTGTATAGGTTGAAGAAGGAATTCTCCCCTCACACCTTGTTGATGTTGGTCATGGGGCCAAGGCCTAGGGTTAAGGTTAAGTTTCATGCTAGAAAAGAGACTAAGCCTTGAGCTGCACTTGTAGTGGGTCTGCAGAGATACTGCCAGTGAAAGGTGTATGCTGCATAAAAAATTCTCCCTAGAGAACTTCTTCACCTGGGTCATGGCACTGGTTCTTGGCATAGGGTTCACCTTAGCTTAGATGGTTTAGTTTTACAGTTTGTCTCTGTCCTAGCCCCAATTCTAGTACCAGCTGAGCCTTTGCCGCAGATCCCCCAGATGAAAAAGTTCTCCGGGACAACACTTTTGCCAGCCCACACCTTCCCTTGGCAGCCCCTCTGCACCACTCCAACCACAGCACCAGGCTTTCTCTCTTTCCTAACCATAACCCTAAGGTTAAGTCTTGACATTGGTCTTGCCTGGATCCTATCCCAACACACCGAGCCAGGGTCCAGGTGAACAGGTTCCCAGAGGACAATTCTGTTTGCAGCCTATACCTTCCTTGGGCAGCCCCTTTGCAGCTGCACTCCAGTTGCAGCCTTCTCCCTTTCCTAACCCTTGGCCTTGGCCTTTGTCTTGGCTGAGCCTCCCCTCAAGAACCAGCGCCACAGCCCAGTTGAAAAAGCTTTCCGGGGGACAAGCTTTCCTGCAGCCTACATCTTTCTTGTGGCAGTCCCTTTGCAGCTCCACTCCGACTGGATTTCTGTGGTTATTTTCTCTTGAACCCTAAGAATCCCAAGTGATAGGCTGACCACCCTGGCCCTGCTTCCATCTTCTATCAGAGGCTCCACATTCCTGAGAGGAAAATTTAAGTATCAGCTGTTCCTTTTCTTAGAGGATTTTCAGGACTCCTAAACACAGTTATCCCACAGTTTCTCTTTTTCTCTTAACTTTAATTTTATTCCTAAATATAATCCCAAATATAAAATAAACCTAGACACTGACCTCCTTCATCTTACCCAGAAAAGGATTTACTCAAGGGGGAAATCTAGCCTGTAGGGTTTTTTTCAGACAGCCCTTCTCCTGCACCACTCAAGCTGTAGCTGTATGCTTTTTCTCTCAATCATTAGAGAGCTGTTAAAGGAACTGAGTGCTGCAAAAATAATTGTTTCCTTAGGAATTTTTCATCTTCACTGGCATGTTTTTTCTAAGGTTCATTTTAGGGTTTGGGTTAAGGTTATTTTTGACTGAAAGTCCACAGCTAAGTTTGATTGCATCTGGGCAGCAGCTGACAAAAAAACCCATGGGCAGACTCTAATATTCTCCTCTGAAGAAAACTGAATCTTTGCATGGAGCACCGTCTTTGGCATATGCATCAGCCAAGCATTTGTGTTAGAGTTAGAGGAGGTTTAGAGACAAAGGGAACCCCAAGATGAAGTTGTACTGGGACTGCAATGTACCCGCCACTGTTTAGTAAGAGCTGAAGCTACAACTGGAGAATTGTATCGTATTTATCTAAGCATACTTCTGATGGAGAGGGTTTCCTCTCCTATGGCCCAGGCTAGGCTTAGGGTACACAGTTAAGGCTAGGTTTGTTGAGGAAAAGAAGTCCAGAGCTTCAGGGGGATGAGGTCTGGAAAGGGGCTGCCAAAGGGAATTGGGAGTTCCAAAACAGAATTCTTTTGGCCCATTTTCAGTATGGATAACGTCCATCTGGCCTTTTGTGACTGTCGTGGTTTAGCCCCAGCCGGCAACTAAGCACCACGCAGCCGCTCGCTCACTCCCCCTCGGTGGGATGGGGGAGAGAATCGGAAGAGCAAAAGTAAGAAAACTTGAGGGTTGAGATAAAAACAGTTTAATAGGTAAAGCAAAAGCCGTGCACGCAAGCAAAGCAAAGCAAGGAATTCATTCACTACTTCCCATGGGCAGGCAGGTGTTCGGCCATCTCCAGGAAAGCAGGGCTCCATCACGCATAACGGTTACATGGGAAGACAAACGCCGTCACTCCAAATGTCCCCCCTTCCTTCTTCTTCCCCAGCTTTATATACTGAGTGTGACGTCATATGGTATGGAATAGCCCTTTGGCCAGTTTGGATCAACTGTCCTGGCTGTGTCCCCTCCCAGCTTCTTCTGCACCTGGCAGAGCATGGGAAGCTGAAAAGTCCTTGACTAGTACAGCAACAACTAAAACATCTCCGTATTATCAACACTGTTTTCAGCACAAATCCAAAACATAGCCCCATACCAGCCACTATAAAGAAAATTAACTCTATCTCAACTGAAACCAGGGCAGTGACACTCAGCTAAGGTGTAGGATTTGGTGTTAGGGCTTTGATTACTGTTGTTAGAAAGACAAATTCTAGAATGACACTTTGGAGGCATCTTTTAAAGTTAAGTAAAGACTAATGTGAAAATTGTTTTCTTAGGAATATTGATTCTTTTTGGTTGTAGTATTAGCCCTGTCCTATAGATCAAACTAGAGTTATTGCCTAAGGCTAGGGCTGAGAGAAAAATATTTCAGAACTGCACTTGCAAGGGGACTGGGAATGGACTGCCAAAAGAAACTGAAATTGTCCCGTGAGGAACTTTTTGTCATGACTCAGCGGGCATGCTTTTTTCTGAGGCTCACGTTGCATTAGGGTTTGTGTTGAAAGAAACATAATAATTTGTTTGAACATGTAAGATGTTTCCATGCATACATTTTTACTAGCCTTAAATAACTTGCAGAGTAATGATGCATTCATGTGTTTGCCATCAGTAAGGATTCCTTGTGCTAACCACAAACTTGCAGAGTAGGCATATATTCACTTAGGCTAAGTGCAAAAAGTGTGGAGGAGAAAATTACAAGGTCCTTTGTAAAGGAATGGACATTTTTTTTCCATTTTCCACAATAGAGCAGTAAACCCTTTCATCTTGTTAGCATTATTTTGACAATGAAAAACCCACATGTTCTTGTTCTGTATGATACTGTTTTCTTGACCCTCTGTTGCATTATATGCATGCTCACACACACACAAGTCTGCTCCAGAATTTTCTGTTGAGATCTGTAACAACTAAAAAGCCTTAGAAGCACCACTGGTGGTTAGAAGCAACTGAATGTGTTTTCAGGGACTTTCACGGAAATAAATAAATTCTATATAATTATTCTACATAATTATTTAATTGTATAATTTCACTCATGCTCATCATCACAGTATCTATGTGTTTACATGTGCTATATGCTACAGCAAAGCATCAAACCAACAGCTTTAGGACTGTAAATCTAGCACACGTGACATAGCTTATATTTGAGAGAACATAAATACAACTTTTTTGTTGCTTCTGGCTGCATGGATAATCTACCATAAACAAATTGAGGATGACTGAGCAATGTTAGTCTCAGCGTGTCTATTTAGGAGGTCTTTTGTAATAAAAACCTCCTTTCTCAGGGAGAGGCTTATGCCTTAGGCTCTCCTCAGTAAGAACCCGAATCTAATTTTCATAACTTGAGGAAGCTCATATTCTGTTTTTTAGTTCAGTTCATTAAGAGCAACAGAGACCCACATCCAAATATGACCAAACAGGTAAGTGCATTCATACTAGGAATTGATTGAGACCTATCTCACCTTCTTGTCTAGGTACGAGCCAATCAGTGTAAGTGAAATAAGGAGCCTCTCTGAAAGACTCTGACATAAATAAGGATGGTTATAGCAGTAATGGTTATAGGAATAATCCTAACAGTATTGCACTGACAGCTCATATTTGGTTTGCTTCTTTGGACTAACTTCTTCCCATGAAGCTGACCCATTTTATGCCTATGTTGCTGACTGCTTCCCTGAGCATAGCATCCATTTATCAAGTCAGAATTCAGACATTGCTTTGCATTCTGCATCAGGCATCACTTGAAATCCCCTTCCACCTTCTGCATGACAATCTTTACAGCTTGAAAGCAATATTTTGAGTAAAGTATATGAGCTCATTACTTCCCAAGAAATGACTGTTGTTAACCTCCCCATTTGACTTCTTTTCATTATTTAAATATACATATATATGTATACAAAATATTTAACATCCTTATATTCAATACTGTATATATTCAAATGAAAGCATAATGTATATGCACTGTGCTCCATGTACAAAATAAATCCTATAAAATTGCACAGTATCACTGGGCATATCACTAATTATTACAATGAAGATATTACAGAATGAGAAAATATGATACTGCAGCATTCAGCTAGATGATACTGAAAAGTTCCTCAGATTGTTTGCTTATTGCCTAGAGCATAAGACTGAGGCAAACATAGGTATGTGGTATATTTTGTTGTTTTTCCTGCATAGGAATCCTGAGGATTCTAGTCTGTAAATCTATGCATACCCAGCCGTGTGCTAATCACAGAAGCAAGAGTATACACAATGGAAAGTCTAAACAGATGTCAACAGCTGGAAAAAAGTTTCTGTGCCATTTTCAAGTCCTTGCCTGTTTGGTATTAATGAGAAGTAGAGATATCTCCTGAGACAAATGAAATTTTTAAGGATAAATATGAATTTTAGCAGATGCTATATTTCATATTTTATAGGTTACAGAGAGTAACTTTCTATTTACATAGATCTGGAGGTAGGTGAGCAGGAGTTTTAGCTGAGGGTAATCAAAGTTTAACAGATCTTGCTCACATATCAAGCTCACTCCCTTCTCAGTGCCCATTCTGGAACATCAAGCAAGTAAATTTAATCCTCTATTTTAATTTATGTGGCTGCATGTGTGTGTACATGTGTGGATAAGGGTTTGGACTGGTGTCCTATCTACACATTTTTTTCCTTTTTTTTTTCCTGAGTGCCAGTAGTGCTGTGTAGTATTGTAACACCAGATTGCTACAGAAAAACTATTTTGGGGCTGTGCTCATTGCACCCAGGGATCCAATTGTCCAGGCCTAAGGCAATATCTGTACAAATGCTCTAAAGAAGTGATTTAATCACTACGCGGTATCACTGGAAACAGCCCAAAAGAGAGTAGTGAGAGTGGTCATGTTTATACTATACCAGGGCACAGGCTTGTCCATCTATTTGCCCTATGGCAACAGGGCTATAATTAGAGCTGTAGCTGCTGGATTGAAAGAGGTGCTGTTACACTCAAACTCTTGTTATGGGCAGAAGGGAACATACCATATAAATGAAGCTAAGAATGTATTTTTATTCCAATTAAAGTTTTAGTAGTCTAACAGTCTGAATTAGATAATTAATTGTCACAGCCCTCAATGCCTCAACAGGTTTTAATTGCTTTGACCTGCATCCATGCCCACTGGTTCAGGAACTGCAGTTAAGCTCCTTGCCTGAATTATGCTGTAGGTATATTTGTTCTGTTCCTGGCTTGTTTTGGCTTGTTGCTTTGTGTATCTCAGATCATCACTAGACTGCACATGGGTCTTCTAATTGTCACCATCCCATTGTCACCTACACTTCTCAGGTCTATGCCTCTGTCAGACTGGATGCTGCCCCTCTTCGCACTGTTGTTCCTGGCTTGTTTTCTTTTGTGGAGCAGCCCCACCCTTGTTATTTCCCAACTGTACTACATCAGCCTTTTTTATAATAGACCTAAAACTACTTTAGAGAAAATAATTTCTAGTATCTAACCCTTTTCTCTGCTGTTATGTTCACCCTTCCCATGTTATCCCAGATCCTAGAGGAGAGGAGTGAGTGAGTGACTGGATGAGTGCTCAGCTGCTGGCTGGGGTCAACCCATTGCAGGCAGAAAGGGAAGGTCACGTACCCCAAGCACAATACATTGCTACTGTTCTAGTTTCACCATGTGTCTTAAAAATGTTTCTGGCCTTGTTTGTTAGCTGCTGATACCCAAGTACACTTTTCACTAGTCAGACCTGGTTCTACACCAGATTAGCCAGATACTAGGTGAGAGCTAAGAAGAAATGGACACTTTCTTCCCGTCCCATCCCAGAAAAAGCTTTGCATACTGGAAGGAAAGAATGACCACGGAATGAGATCCCTGCTTCTGTAGTGCCAATCAGCTTAATCCTTTACATATTCCCTAAGGCTCTTTCTTAGAGGAGATCAATATCCACCTGCCTCATCTGACGTCAGGACGTGACTGTGGCTTATATTGTGCAAAAAAATAGTCCACAGACATTCTCTAACCCTCCTTCACTTCTAGTACACTTAAACAGGACAGCTAAAAAAGCCCCTGAATATTAGTTTTTGTCGTGGAAAAGACTTGCATGGATATGTCCCCAGCCTATTATAACCCTGACAAGGCATCATCTGTTACAGCATAAACAGCTGCTGAAGAGCCAACGCACAGAGGTGCACCTTACCTTCTATGACAGCAGTAAAAATGCACATTTTCTACCCAAGTGTTGTCCATTCTGTTTCAGACTAGGATGGCTGTGTGCCCTGTGCTGCTCTCCCTCATCTGTGCTTCAAGCTACAGTAAAGAATGGGAGTCTGCTCTGAACCATTGTGAAAGCTCTGTTAGCATGCAGATATGAACTCTTTCAACACTTGTACATTAAGTACATTACTAGGTTTTCTAGGATGAAAATAAAGAGTAAGAAGAGCAAAAAATAAGTGCTTTTAAGGAAGACTAGTCTACAATGGTTATCAGTTGAGACGTTTGAAATCAATAGTTTAGCACAAACATCTAATATTCACTCACAGATGCTGCCACCTAGAGTCTAACATTATGACACTATGAAAACAAGGATAATAGAACAACTTTCAAGCAGAATTATTGTATTTGTGTGGTTATTTTAAGAAGCAGAGGAAGGTAGAGGTGTTGGTAGTCAGGGGAGTATGTGGCAGGAAAAGGTGAAAGAGCAGACAAGCAAGCAGCAGGTAATCTTAAACTTGAATTTTGTAAGTGTCTTCCTTACAACATCTGTAATGGACAAAATCAGATCTTACACTGAAAGGTAGAATGGTGGAACTTAGCATGGGAAAGAAACTCAGAGCTGCTATTCTGTACATTTATCAGAATACTTTAAAAACGTATTTATTTCCAGTTCAACTTCCAGTCTGCAAAATAATGGTCAGCAGACTAAGAGATGTTCTAGTTGAGCAGCCTTGCCTTCAATTTTGATGAAAAAGCCTGCCAGTTTTCAAGAAACTCTTAAAGAAAGTATATTTAAGCCTCTCTCTCTCCACCAGTAGAATATTGCAGAAGACAAAATATCCCCATGAGGTAGCCTAACTGGAAATCCAAGGCAGCCTGGAAAATGAGCTATCCTGCTATGCTTTAGAAATTGCAAACAGCAGCAACCCAGTTTCTCAGCTAACTTGAAGGAGCTGCATTTGCTACAAGATGCCTAATTCAGTGCCTGGACTCTCACACTGTGTGTAATTTGTTTAGAAATGAGCTATGAACTTGGATCTCAATTTGTGCAACCGGATATGGTTTGATTAAATGTGTCCGGATGCATTTGTAATGGGATTATAGATTTCAATTAGGAGTAAGCAACAATCATTACAAGGTAATACTTTTTCATGCATGTTTTAACAAGCTGAATTGGGGCAAGAAATCGGAATATGATGGAAAAGTCTCCCGTTTCTTTCTCCCCTCCACAACATTGTTACTGCTTCTTCACAGTCAAGTACTGTTTTTTCCAATTTAAACTTATCGTTCTTTCCTTTCTCTTTGCTGGCCTGTTGTCAAAGCGATGGCTTCTAGTTCCTCTGAGCTCTGAACGTGGCCATGCTCCCAGTAACAGGCTGATCTGCAGCTCTTCTGCCTGCTAATGAATGACAGTGAATAGATCTTTACTATGTTTGATTGCTGAGCCAGGAGGCTTAAGCCAATTGTTTCCATGCTGTTGGTAGCGGTGCTGCTTGACTGAACTAGCCACCACTCCCTTACCTTGGCTTGTGTCTACGCTGCCTGGTAGAGAACAGGCTTGAGAAGACAGTGTCTGTTCACTGAGCCCCACGATCCTCACAGCTGGTGGTAGCTGAAGAAGAGCCAACTCCCAATACTTCCTGCTCAATAGGTGATTAAGCCTCACTTACACCTAGTCTGTCAGACTGCATCTAAAAGAGTCATTTTGCAGAACCACGCACACTAGGATTCTCTCTTCTCCAGGAAGCTCTAGAGCTTGGACTGGTTTGCCCCCTTAGTGTAAAATTGAGGGTTTACAGCATGGGTTGTGGTCGTCTGTCTTGTAATGAGTGGACTCAAACCTCTGTTGCCTGCTGTAGAGAGAGACTACCGTCACAGAGACATGTGCCAAAGTACAACTTGCAACCACGCAATTAAATTTTCTTTCTACTTAACAGGATGGCCTCATTCAAAATGGAAACACTCCCTGGCATGTACTGCTCTCCAGACCGTGTCCAGGAAGTCTGAGAAGCTGTTATCTGACATGGGCCAAAATCATGCTAGAAAGAGTGTTAACAGTGCTGGACTTTGCTTGGATCTGTGCCCTCGTCTTGAGTAGTTTTGTGTCCTCAGAGAGCAGGAAATTAAGACAGTGGTGAAAGTAGGTATGCAACTGTTTCTGAAGAGGATGCTGATCCTTTGGTAAGAAATATTGTTTGTTAACGGTGGTTTAAGTGCCCTGTTTCACCTGTGAAAAAATAGGAACACTGAATGGAGAAGGTGAGAACAAGGCAAAGCAGCTTATTCTGCCTGCTTCCTTCTAGGGGCTTTGTAAATAACCATTACTGATACAAGTAACAATCACCTGTGACAGGCAAGACAGTAAGTTTCTAACAGATGTTTTACAGGCATGCTGTCAGGAAATCCATTCAGTCCTTCTCCCCACCATATCCTCCAGGGGTTGCAAGGAATGGGACAAGGAGGGTAGGTATTTATGTTAATAAACTGTCAACAATTTACCTGATACTTTCCTTGTGGGAACTGGGTGAAGATGGGATGTCAGAGATAGCAGCTATTCCTTTATCTTTCTCTGTTCCTCCTAATCTCTTGAAAAATTAAGCTCCTTAAAAGTACTAAATGTAATAAATCATACAGGCTGATATATAAATATATATATATATATATTTATACTCCTGACAAAACAGATATTGCCATTGCCATTTCAGACAGTCACTTCTCACTTTGAGGGGTATGTAAACCCTGATGCGCAACAGATGTGTCTGCTCAGCTATGTCACTTACCTGAAGCACTCTTCTCCTCACCACTTGTTGGTGAGCAGCTAACTGTATAATGTTCTTCCTTACAAAGTGTATAAATGCCCACAAGGAACTTCAAAGGACATGGCAAAGAGTCCTACTTTAGCAGACTCTTCATTCTAAATAAGAGGCACCCCAGAGAATGGAGAGGAGACAAACTGAATAAAAAGATATTTGACTGGCCAATGATTAATGCACATATCTGGGTAGAGTTATCTTTTTTCCTCATCTATCATTGTGGCGGTTGGTGATGTTTATTATTATATAGACATCTGGCCTGTTCATGGCATAATCAGTCGATGGATTGCACATGCTCAGACTCTGTTCCAACCTACAGAACCAGACTCCATCAGTTTACACTGTACTGGAAAACTCCGTTTGCATACACTGCCAATACACTGGCACAAACAGTATGGAAATGACTCACAGGAAATGCACTAGTTACATTTTTGCCAAATGGGGCAATGGATTGGCAATTTTGTTGCATCTGCCATAATATTCAGGCCAGCTTTCTCTTCTGCAAAGGATAGCAAACAGTCTTCCAGACCTGATGAATTTAAAAGGAAATATGACAAATTCTGCCCATTCATTCCATTCACATATTTCTGTTCACTAGTTACAGTATGTTCATCACTATTTTATTTATATCCTGTAGAGTAAGGGAAGATCTGGTGCCTCTTTGCACCGGGGTTCTGGATAGCTGTTACCAACCCACGGAATTCAGCAGACTATTAAGATCAAACCCCTTTTCTACAAGAACAGCATAAAAATATGCAGTTGCTTAGCCTGGACTGATCACCTAGTCTCTTGCTAATCCTTTATTTGATGGAGTCCTAGTCAGAGTGTACATTTCATTCTTTGAGATGTACAGAAAAACATTGGGAAAAAAGTTGGAGTTTAGAGCATAGATAGAGAAATTGAAAGCCAGCTGAGGAAAGAAGGACAAGAGAAAGTAAGACACACGCGTAAAATTGCCAAAGCCTCACAGCATATTCACATGAGGAATTATCATTAACTGTGGCAGGAAGGAACTAACTATATCTCAGAGACATCTCTGATTAATTCATCAAATGAGAGAATGGGAGGACAAAGGGCTGATGAGTTGCAGTGATATGAGATTAACTTATCCTGAAGATCAGTCCATAGGGGAAATAAATTCTAAAGGATAGAGGTATGTTTCGGAAAAGCACCCAGCTGTACGCCATTTTCCCGAATCACAAAGCACATGATGTTAGAGGTACTTTAGACATGATTGTCAGAGGCCATAAGCAAAACAAGTTTTAGTTAAATGTAAGGTTATTAGACCAGGCAATATCACTGAAGGCATTTCCTTAAGAAGGTATTTCCGTTAAGTCTGAAATTGAAACCTGGCCTGCAGATTCTCCATTCTGCCCAACTTCCTAACCTCCCTCTAGCCCTCTCTGTGTCCTGCTGACCACTCATGGAAACCCTCCAGGAGAAGGATGTCAAAGACTCACAGATCAGAAGCAAGCCTGAGTGTCTGATATGTAGTGTGGCCAGTAAGTTCAGAGCAACTCAAGCAACCAGCAGACTGATAGAGAATGCCTTAAATGGCCTGTGTGATGTTTCCATTCAATTTAAGTTAGAGCTGTCTGACTTAGCACTGACACACCATCAGGGAAAGATGAGAGGCAGTGGAGCCAATGCAACAGTTTTGAAAAGCACCACTCTTACACTCCCCTTCCTCTTCATCCTCTCATCAGCCCCCCCAACTCATATTTCCTAAGATTTTAATTTATATCGCCATATTGTTTATAACAGATGCTCTTGCATACTGTTTATAACAGACGCTCCATATTCAATCTTTTTATCCAGAGTTAAACCTAAGACACAGGGAAGTATAAATATGATGGGATTCATGCACTGATAGGATTAACATGTAAAATCCAAAAGGTAGCTGCCTGGGAGAATTAAATGCCAGCAGTCATGAGCAGTGGGAAATTCTTTTCACAACATGCAGACAAGCTTTAATGCTTTAAATTGGAGTACATTCAAGTTTTAGGTGAGGGGTTTGGGGGGTCTTCGGGGGGGTTGGGTTTTTTTGTTTGTTTGTTTAGATAAAACAAAGTACTTCTAAGATTGCATACTGGAAAGAATATTCATTTCCCTTCTTCTTACAGAATCAGAGAAGAGAATATCAGGTCTTCTCATAACCCTTGTTTGTTTCTACTGAGCAATGCCAGTGCCGCTGTATTCCATGTGGCAGTATAATGAAGTTCTTTAGAAACTCAGATGGCCCATATTTATTTCAGCACATCATTTTTTTAGTGCTGTTCTAGATAACGGTTTTGGTCTACAGTTCTCCGTGTGGTTAAAAGTTGCTGTTGTTCTCGTATTTTTCACCAGCAGTTGAAATCTGCTAAACCAACAGCCACTGTGGTGTGTTTGCCTGGATGCACGGCTGGGGTTTTTCAGCAGTTAGCCTTACCCTTGATTCAATGAAGCTGAAAGACGTCCGACTTTCAGTTAATAGGGTGAGGCAGACTGAGCATTTTTCATGGGATGGGAAGGCAATTTCAGCAGGATTGCAGGTGTACAAAAGAAAAAATTGCTGTGTTTTCTTCAGAAGGATAATTAATATGTTACGTGAGTGAGGACATTTCATGGGCATACACTGCTTCTCAAGGAGTGGAGAGGATGAAGGTGAGGCCCTCAAGGAAAGGGTGAAGCCCTCAAGGAAAGGGCTTCACTGCCCACATGGCTAGAAAAGCAGAGGCAAATCCTACTCTGGGTTTACAGAGCCATTAGCTCCCCTGTAAGTCTACACCTGTAAGACTGTGCTCAATGTGGGCAAAAATGTGCATATTTAAACTAACTACAAAAAAGACTGTTTTCTAAACATGTCCTTATTAAAGCATTTTAATTGCTCTTTAGCTCACACACCAGTTACTTGCAAAGGTTACAATATTTTAGCACACTTACTCTTTCTTCATATTCATCTTTGGTTTGATTCTTTATTCAATGGAGAACTGGAGAACAGTAGAACAATGTTAGTGCCTTTTGGGCTTGCCATAAGGGGAACTGAGATGATCAGTAATTCCTGATAAGCACTCTGCCAAGAACTGAAATATATAAAAAAAGATGACCAACTTTCTGTGCCTGTTCAACACTCACAGCTTTACTCCTGCTGACAGTGCAATACCAACAGGAAACAAACAGCACTTATACGCGGAGTATCTCTTATACATCTTGGGTAACTATAAACTGCATGATCCAGATCAATTCACTCCCACTGGGAAGCATGGACAAAATACACTGTTGCCAGAATTACAAATTCTGACTTCTGATCCAAAGGAACTTCTATGACAGATCTCGCATTTTAAAAGATTTAAGAAAATTTTCATCTGTTCTCCGGGGATGTAAATCTTTCCATCATATTAATGTACGATTTTACCCAACGTCTGTGGTCTCAGATTTCCCTTTCTATTCCTCTTATACAATGTCAGTCCATTTGATTTGGCAGTCATACCTCCAAAGTCATTCTACTAAGGCAGCTGGTTGGCCATGGAAAACATAAGAAAAATAAAAACAGCAAACAAAAACCCGGAAGGCAATATGTTCACTACCTCAGGGATCTTTCATTTTATATAAACAAGCAGTGTAATTCAGATTCATAGAATGTGAGAATGCAAGCTTTGGCTCCAATTTGCAGATGTTACTTCATGCAGAAAAGCAAACATGTTTAAGTGGATAACTCTTTTGATTTCAGAATTAACTTATAAATTTATAAATGGTGTAAATTTTCCTCTACTTTTAAGCAGTCTTCTCTATTGTGAATTTATTTTCTATAATACAGATGTTTGAGTTGCTGAAAGGTTTGGGAATGAAAAGCTGTACTATCAGTGTTGAGCTGCAGCTACTCAAAATTCCTTGGCATTTAAGTTACAGCTTTCTTCTGTGCAAAATCCAGGAGTAAAATAGTGTAACTTATTTATAAACCATCCAACCTGCTGTTGGTTGGATGGTTATAAACCATGCCTTTGATTTCTGTGCACTACGCTTTCCAGTCTTTTAAAAGATTATTGCCTCAGCTACCTGCAAGCTGCATTCTTGTCATGTAGCCTACACATCTCATAGCCCATTGCAGAATAATCAGGCTTTTATAAAAGCATATTTAATCTATTGGCACACATATTTTGCTTCATTAGGTATTTCATACCTCATTCCATGAGGTTTTTTTACTATATGGAACTAGAGGGCCTGCCTTAAAAAATGTCTGGGTCTCTGAATTCATTAAATAAACTTTGTTACAAAGAGAGGAAAAAAGGTTTAAAGAAGTCACAGCTGATTTCTGAAATTTCAGAGCAGCACCAAACAGATCTGGGTTTGTAATAGGGCACTTGAATTGAAATATCAGATTTTGCCTCTACAGTTAGGGTTCTGTGAAATCCACTTCACTTTTTTCTCCATTTTTTTAAATTCCATTCCCTCAGAGTTCTCACATAAGATCATTTTTGCCTCCACATATATTTCCTTTTCCTACAGGAAAAGTTTCTACCAACACTACAGGGAATCTTGTGCTGTCTTGACAAGCTTTTCCTATTACTACATGGTGACCCAGCTGAGGATAAAGAATAGAACAGAAAAAAGAAACAGTGAGGACCTTGCTCCCTCTCTTCACCCAAAATGGCCTATTCCAGATTTGACTTCTGCAAGACAACTGTAATATGTCACAAATGCCCCTTTTATCTTCAAGAAGAGCAAGAAGGAAGATCTGAGGAATTACAGGCTAGTCAGCCTCACCTCAATCCCTGGGTGGATGGTGGAACAACTAATCCCGGAAAACAGTTCCAAACACACAAACGACACAAAGGTGATCAGGAGTCGTCAGCACAGATTTACAAAGGTGAAATCATGCTTAACCAACCTGGCAAGCTTCTACAACAAACTGACGACTGGCTTGATGGACAAGGGGAGAGCAGTGGATCTTGTTTATCATGACTTTAGTCTCCCATAACATCCTCATAGGCACACTGATGAAGTACAGATTAGATAAGTGTACAGTGAGGTGGATTGAAAACTGGCTGAACAGCAGGGCCCAGATGGTTGTGATCTGAGCACAAACTGCAGTTGGAGGCAAATCACTAGTGGGGTACCCCAGGGGTTGATACTGGGGCCAATACTGGTCAACAACTTCATTATGACCCGGAGGATGGGACAGAGTGCATTGCAGCAAGTTCGCAAATGACACAAAACTGGGAAGAGTGGCTGCTACACCAGATGGGTGTGCTGCCATGCAGAGGGACCTTGAAATGGTCTGGAAATGGGCTGGAAAATGGGGCTGAGAGGAGTATCATGAAGCTCACCAAGGGGAAATGCAGTCTTGTGTCTGGGGAGGAATAATCCCAGGCACTAGTACATGTTGGAGGTCGAACGGCTGGAAAACACCTCTGGAAAGAGGGATTTTGGGGCCCTGGTGGACAACAAATTGTCCATGAGCCAGCAATGCAGCACCATCATGCCAAAAAAGGCCAGAAGCATCCTGGGCTGCATTAGGAAGAGTGCTGCCAACAGGCTGATGGAGGTCACCTTTACTCAGCCTTGGTGAGGCCACACCTGAAGTACTGTGTCCAGTTCTGGGCTCCCCAGTACAAAAGATATGGAGCTACTGGAGTGAGTCAAGTGAAGGGCCATGAAGATGATGAAGGGATGGGAGTATCTGACATATGAGGAGATGCTGAGAGAGCTGGGGTTGTTCAGCCTGGAGAAGTCTCAGAGAGGATCTAATCAGTGTATATAATACCTGAAGGGAGGGAATGAAGAAGAGGGAGCCAGGCTCTTCTCAGTGGTGCCCACTGAGAGGATAAACTGGAATACAAGGGATTCCATTTAAACAGAAGAAAACTCTTTTTACTCTGAGAGTGGTCAAACTAGATGATCTCAAGAAGTCTCTTCCACCCTCAACCATTCTGTGATTCTGTGAAGACACCTGCCACCGAGATGGAGGAATCTGTCTTTAAAAAGCAGTCTAAAAAGCAGTCTGGAGTTCCTCTGCTGCTTCTGGTTTTAGAGTCCAGAACCATGAATTCCATTAAATCTGATACCTTACTTAGACCTTAATTGCATGAGTTTAAATTTTTATTCTTGGAAAATATCAACCTCCATAGGTCTTAACTCCATAGTTTCTGAGAAAACATAAGGAGTGAACCACAAAGACTGTAAACCAAGAAGGCAAATAAAGAACTCAGAAAATATTCCTTTAATAAAACAGAGAAAAATATAGATAGAAAGCTAAAACTCATAATTTTGGGGCTAAGCTCAGATTTTGCTGAACATTAGGGACCACTATTGCTCGCCCAGTCATCAGGTAAGTTAACTACCCAGTCTCTGTTTGTGGCTGCTGTTTGCAGCACTCCAGGTCACTGCACTCCTGAAATGCCAGTTAAAGAGCAAACAGAAGCCAGGCACAGGCATCTGCCAGTCTTGTGCGAGACCCTCCCTCAGCAGGTTCCTTCTTGTAAAACGAAATGTGCCCCCCACATGCCTCCTGGCCACAGCTCACTTAGCCCATCAACACCATTAACACCACATGCTCCTTCTGCCCATGCTGACCTCACAGCAAACTCAAGGAAAATAATAAGGAATTTCAAAGGAACAGAGATATTGGTTACAAATTAAATGGACACTTCTCAATTTTACCTGGTGTGATAGTCTCAGTGAGTGCTGAATAATCAAACGCAATATGTATTTTCTTTTTCCAGAATGCATTTAAGCTGTTCTAAGCAGCTTTGTTATGGATTCTCATGGCTGAGTAATGAACAAACTTGAATAATTTCCTGTGATACTGCTTTGGAGGCAATACCAAAAGACCAGTAGAAACACCTACCATCTGTAAACTAAATCTGAGCGTTCAGTGTCAGTGCAGCTTTGATGAAAAGCCTGAGAGCTTGTTAGCACGTTCTCAGCTGTGTGCATTCCAATTACAAAAGGGAAGATTAATATCATCAGCTTCAGTCACCTGAAAGTTAGTTGACTACTTCAAAATGAGTAACCTTAAGCCCTATATGTATCAAGGGAATGAATGAGGCACCTCCAGAGGGTAATTAATCTCATCCTAAGTCTGGTGGTTTAGACAAGATGAATCTCTCCCTGCAGACACTTGATTCATTTCACTGACTACAAAACTCAAGAGTTTAAACTTAGACAACTTCCAAGATTATAAGTCAGGTAGGATAAATGTTGTGTAAAACATCTATGATCTGAACTCTGTTATCAGATATCTACATAGGCATTTTCATCGGGAATATATGTCCAGAAACACCTAGAAAAGCAGGTTCCATAAGGACAGGCAGGTTCTGGGTGCAAATCTTTCAGAATCCAGCACAGTTATTATACAGCCAGTAGTTACTAGAATCTGAAGACATTATATAGTGCTATATAATACATATGAGCCTTCAGTAAAAAAGCACAATTTTGCAGAATTCTGCTAATGGACTTTTCAAATATCCTGTCTCAGACACTACAAAATGAGCAAACATAAACTTCCAAGCAGAGGAGCTGTTGACAAGGCTGCAGTAGTTAGAAAAACTAAACAAAGCACAAACTCTAAATTTAAAGCACCCAATTTATTTGTGGTTTTACTATTTAAAATGTATTATTCATTTTAGTATCATCATGCTTGGAATTCTGCATATACAAGATAAGACAAGGTAACTCTCCATTTTTCTTATACAGCAAATGCCAAAAGTACTGATACTGTAAGTATGTGTCGTGAGAGAGGGAATAAGCATGTAACAAAACAAAAGAGCACAGAGGTGTTATGGAAATAGTTAGGGAGTTGCCTCCTTAATTCCTCAGACTGAAGTTGTTAACCTCTCATGTTAAATTAACTGGTGTTACCCTTTCTGTTAAAAGGTTGGCCATCCCCTCTCCCAGTCTTTTCGTCACTGCACACTGACAGGAATTGGAAATTTGACTTCTGATCGCAACATTTTGGGGCCATCTTAGGAAACGTTTTTCTTCTTGTTCCTGTGTAAAATGGTGATAATGGCTGGGATTCAGCTTGAAGTTAAGAAAACTGGAGAGTAATTCAGTTGCCCAAGTGCAGACATCTAGTGCACAGACAATGCTTTCAGCTATTCAAAACATCTGCATAGGGCTGGTAAATATGACACAATGCTTGTGGAAGGCACATGCTTCTACAGCGGCAGTGAGAGAGCCAAGGAAATATCCCACAGAGCCTAAATGACACTAGGGATCTACATATATGCAACTGAATCCTTCCAAAAGGTAGGTGCCTACAAGCGTGCTGCTTCCTTAAGCTGTCATTACAACCAATAAAGATCTAATCAGCATAATCAAAGGAGCCTAGCAAGCATCATCTCACTGAGTAGGTATTGATAGCTTTGTTTAGTTGCCCATCTGTAGACACCTAGTATTATTTCAGATGTCATAAGGTGTTTAAGACTCACGGCTGCTAAATACGATACAGGAATTGAGGAAGGCCACTGTCCTTCTGGAGTGGTGGCTGAAGGCCAGCAGGGTACCTCTTTAGTATCTCAAATAGCACTAAATATCTGTGTAACCACCCCTCATAGCTGGTCACCTGAAGCTTGCTCTGGGCTCCACCGACTATATTGACTAGATGCTCATTTTAGTTGCCTAAATATAAGAATCTAATACAATTTGAGATGTCTAAAGGTCTTCCATGTGACTTCCAGAAATGCTAAGGCCTCCCTTAGGCATTTTGTCATACTTACGAGATCCATGCAGATATTCTGGATACTTTATAGCATCTCAAATGGCTCTTCTTCCCCTTATTTAGGTAGCTGAGTCAAGCCCTAGCTCTCCATTGACTATAGAGGTACCTTAGACATCTAGTATAACTATGCACAGATGATAAATTTAGGTACATTAATCTCAGACTGAATCCCATGCAAGGTTCCTTATCTAATATTTAAAATTAACTAACTCAAAGGTTGTTAGAAGAGAAAAAAAAAGCATGAAATGCTCAGGGACTTTCAGTTGAGGGCATTATTCAAGAACGTTATGCTGTTACTAGTAAGAAGAGTAAAATTTGTACTTGTGTTATGGGAGCCAGTGTTATACACAGAGCTCCAGTTGCACATCAGTGTAATTGCTGGCTCTTCCTTAGA
This sequence comes from Mycteria americana, assembly GCF_035582795.1. Classification (NCBI taxonomy): domain Eukaryota; kingdom Metazoa; phylum Chordata; class Aves; order Ciconiiformes; family Ciconiidae; genus Mycteria; species Mycteria americana. The sequence continues at coordinate 45,203,736 of NC_134367.1, forward strand.
CAACAGCGCATTCCTCCATTTCTAAAAACTGAGTAACATTGTTTTGCTACTTTGCACCGTTACAGCTATCAGTACTCTTTTCCCAAACTAAGCCTCCATTTTATCATGTGATATATATAGCCAACAAAAGGACAAACCTCTGCCCCAGGAATTTGCAATCTAACAATAAGAGAGGAGATAGCAGATGGACACTGGTTCGCACATAGAGGGAGCACAGTGAAACCACGACACAGCTTTAATACATCAAGGGCTCTCTGCATACTGGCAATCTAACTGTTAAGTTCTGTAAGAAAACATAATTTCTATGAGAAGTTCTTAGTTCCTAAACTGATCTAAAAGCTTTTTCCTTATTTTAAAGTAAATTTAAAAAAAACTACCTCGGAAACAGAGACACAATGTTAAACAGATTTTTTTTTTTTAATTGTAGATTTTATCTAGAATGTACCAGAAAACCCACTACTCTTGACATGCTTTCCCACTCCAGAATAAAGGGATAGGTAAGATGAATTCATGAATTCTAAGATTTTTTCCCCTCTTTTTTTTTTTGGCTTTTAATCCTCTTGTCACCCTCCAGCAGCAGTTTCCTCTGTGCTCTGAGGAAAAGAGGGTGACTTCTGTAAGGAAAGAGTTAATCATGTAATATCCAAAATACCGAGAGGATGTCACATGTGGAGAAAACAGAAGAGGAAAATCTCTACAAATTAATTTTCTGAGATTTAAAGTTTATATCAGTCCTGAGAAAAAGCAGTGTGATAATAAATATATTGAGCAGAAGACCAAAATCTAAGGGATATTTTTCCTACCTAACTATCTGACTCTTTAGCTTCAGTGTTTATCATATGAGCATTTAGGAAGATTTTTTTTCTCAAATCTAATATTTGCAGATGCAAATTTAGCAGAAGAAGGTTTGGATTTATTTTTATTTCTTTTTTTGCTGTATTTGTTTCTAATAGAAGGATGAATTTGCTTCTCAGCATGCATTGGTATTTCATAAAGATCCATCTGAAAGATACTGGAGGTTTTTTATCCTAGCACATCTGTGCTATTTGCAGTGTGTGCAACATGAAGGCACCCTCTAACAAAATGACACAGAATTGAATGGATTAATATGTTGAGCTAAAATAGAACACAGTTGTTCTGCTTGAGCATGCCTATAATTTCAGAGGCTTGGTGCAGAACTGAGTTGAAATGAAAAAAAACCATACAAAATTCACATTAACCCTTTGAATGCTTTCTCCACAAACATTTTTACTTCTTTGAGTCTGTTTAATTAATTTTCTAGAAAGTTGTTAAAATTAACTTTTTCAAAGAATTGTATTGTTCAGTTCATAAAAGAAAAGTCACAATACATTTCAAATAATCATATTAGATCAGATCTTGAAATGTGTTGATCACCTTCAATTTCCTTTACGCACATTTACAAAATGATCAGAATCATATAAGCTCTGAATCATTTGTGATTCATTTTTCCTACAAAACCACTTAACCACACATAACACCACATATAAGACAGAGATCTCCTACAGTGATCCAGACCCTGGATATTTTAGACAACCAAGTGTCATAATTCTCCCTTAGAAAATTCCAACTGAAAACCAGTTCAGTTGTCTGCCTCATGACTCATATCTTGAGGTAGTTCCATAACCTCATAGTTCTGGGATTTTGCGCCCATTTTGTCTCTAACTTAATTATAGCTTTTCCCTATATATCAGTTGTTTACCTTCTGATTAAAGGCTCAACCATATTTCAGCCTTTTTAAATCAGACAAGACAGATCCTTCTTGTAAAACAGACCCTCCATTCCCCTGTCCTCATAAATTGTACCTACAGATCCTACAGGGTTGGGTTGGTTTTTTTTTTAACTTGGACACTTAGAATTGTACATGATTCTGATAACCAGTGTCTTTCACTGTGGCATTAACACTCCCATATTTACCAGAAATATCTTACCCCAAGCACCCTTGCATCATAGTGATCCCTTTCGCAAATATTACACATTTTTTAGGCCACATTGATTCTGTGATTGACTAATTCAACTAAAGCGCTATGGTGACACAAACACTAATGCTCACGAATTAATTCAGTCTGGAAATTAGATGATTTCTAATCATCTAGATAGACTGAGTCCAAAACAGCTTTCCAGACAGAAGAGAGCATGAGGGAACAACTCAATTACTATTCGTACTTTGAAATAAGAAACATAATGTGGTCACCTGTAAAGTGATATGAGAGAAGGCAAACCAGTGATTCAAAGTCCCTATTCTCATTCAGGACTGAAAGCAGCCCAAGGAGGATGGGACAGCGTGCTCCCTTGTGAAGTGATGGAAACCACATGGTTCAAAGGGGCAATTTCAGAGGTCAAGGGGTGACAGAGAGGCAGGCAGGCTTGAAACCTGGTTCCTTCCTTCCCATTAAAGTTCCCTCCCTTATGTGAAATACAGAATGCTATACTTGTATGAAGTACTCTTCCATTTTATGGCAATGGACTTCCAGCACCTTTAATACTTGAACCCACACTGTGCTACTGTGCCCTGAGCTGGCACCGCTGCTGATGCTTCAGTGCCTGTCAAGAATTTGCAAAACCTCAGTTCACTGCTGCTTTAAGATGGGATCGATGACACCTCAACTGCAACATAAACCTAATATAGAGGAAGCATCACAGAAAGCTATTTGAAAATATATCACTGTGAAAAAAGTATTTTGGGGATAAAAATATCTGGGTTTGGTTTTAATTGCATGTTTGTTAATATTGTATTTTGAGATTATATTAAAAATAAATCTGTACTTTCCTTCTATCTTTAAGTGCTTTTATTTCTCTGGTCTTAACTGCTACTCAAGTCTTTGCTTGGCACTGGACTTTGAGAATTTCTGTTGACAGACCCCTTAAAAGTTTCTCTGTTGCCCTTGATAGTATAAATGCTTGTTTATTTATGCAACAGCATATATTTTATACTGTTTGCAATATTTTACAAGTACTTCTGGTTTACTATGAATAAAAATTTTATATACTACTTCAATGCTCTGTTCCATGACAGCTCAGTATATCAGAGTAAGATATACTTGATGTTTGCAGTATCTCACTATGACATGCTATGCTATTACTGACAAATTGGTCTTCTATTTAGCATTAATCAAAATATTCAGTTGAATGGCAAAATATGGATGTCTACAGTGGCTTTTGTTCTTTTCAATTTGTTCTACAAATACAGCAGTACATTTGATTTTTAACAGGGCATATGGCTGAAAACCTGCAGAAATATGTCCCTCTTCCCCTAAATATTCTGTATTATGTTCAAAGATCAGGTGAAACAAACGGTTACTCTAAATTCTGTATATTATGTTTAACCGTTCCTCAAAAAAGATCAAAGGGGGTTTTGTCAAACACAATGTGGGAATTTGCTCATTTAAACACTTCAGTACATTTAGTCTTCTAATGCAAATAGAGAAAACAACCTTGCCAAACAAGGATATAAACTGGACTTAATATTTTGAAGCTGAGAAAATTTCATTAGGTCTAGAAATACTAACAAAAAGAAAAGAGTTACTTAAAACAGTAAAAAAAAAGGTATCTATATGAATATAATTTTCTGAATACGTCTGAACCACATGCATAAAGGGTATGAACAAGGCAGCTGCTGATGCATTTAGTATTCAGTTTTACTTGTGAGATTTTCCACATGCATGTGCTGTTTCATGCCCTGTACCTCTATAAATATTTTACTCAGGGAAGGCTTTATTATTGATATGAACATTCACTGCAAAGAAGAACCAATGAATACCAAATTTCTCCTATCTACTGTTAAGTAGGTAATCACACTAATTAATTGAAAGTATGGTGTTTCATAGCTAAACCAATTAAGTAGAAAAGGCTGCCTGAGGTTGAACTAAGCACCCTCCCATTAGCATACAGCACAGCCACTGTGCAACAGGACAGGAAAAGAGAAAAGAGTACGGTGAAAAGCAAAACATTGTGTTATTTATAACTGTGCATTAAAGAGGGTCTGAGAAAATGAAAAAAGCCAAAGGTACTCATGGCACACACAGCCAGGGTGAAAACCCTGTCCTTCTAATATACGTCCAATATCCAGTTATCATTTTAAAAAAGCTTGTGCTTTATCTTGCTAGCTCAATCTGATAAAGGAAGAGCTTGTTAGGCAACTGTTCCTTCATCAGAGAAATCCCTCTGAATCACCACATCAAAATTGTTACTTAAATTTTGTATACCAGCACAATGAAAACCAAATGAGATGTGAGGTAACATTTTTGATTGCTAAAATCAAAGTAAGCAAATTAATGAGCAAAACCTGATAGTTAAACTTTTTAAATTCATGAACTCAGCTGTTTGGTAGGAAACGATGACCAGCAAGTGATGAAGATAATATCATGACATATGTGGAATGAAAGAACCATTTAATAAAATTCTAATTTATACTCTATTTCATCCAGTTTACAAACTATTTTCAGACATCCTGTTGGACAATTATTCACTCATTTCCACTTGCATCATTTCTACTTTTTCATCATTACAGTGGTTACACTGCTATTTCCTGTCTTTGCAGGTATCTTAACAAAATGCCCCGTATCAAAAACATACAGTCTGCACACGGTCCAATCTACCAAATAATCACATCTTTAAGCTTTATTCCCCTGTTAATATCAGATCGATCGATTCCATTCCCAGGCAAACAAGGTGTTGCACTGCTCTTTCTGAGTGAAAGGAAAATATACTATGCATATCAAAATTCCTCTAATTCATTTTTTATGCCAAGTAAAAAGTTTTCTGATAAACCACACCTCTTAGGAACTTTGTTCTTCTCTATTTCACATTACTCATTCTTTCTATGCATTTTCTATATACTGCTAAAAATACTTTATGTGGTCAAAAAAAACACCTACTATATTATCAGTTAATTATCATGAAATTATCATTAAACAAATGTTTAATTTGTTTATACATTACATTTATCATATCCTTTGCATAGTAATTTACCACTGTAGCATTGTCCTCTCATCCTGTGGATTCTCCTTTAACAATAGATTCATTTCCTAATCTATCTTGATATGAACAGGAGCTACATCAGGTGGCACAGAAGCCATTTAAGGTATTACCCCTAGCTGTTCAGATTTCAATGGCATTAATAACAATACTTTTTTGAAACTGGTTTAATATGGGAGGCCTGACTACACCTTTACATTCTCTTCTTTCCTAAATAAATATTAACAATTTCAGACATCAATGTTTGAAGAGTCTGCTCTGCAGTAAAGGAGGATGCACCAGGGGCATTTTTGCTGGATCACTAACTACTTCAAACAGGCATTGTATCAATGCCTTCTTTCAATTATTTTTTTATTAATCTCTTTTTCAGTATAATTGCTATAAAGCAACAGACAGATACCATAAAATATGCAACCAAAATATGTGTGTACATGGAGATCACAATGGAAAACAGAAAACCACAGATTTTTCAGAGCTCTTCCCTTCTTCCAGGAAGGCTTCTAGAGTTGAAAAGTGAGTTCTCAAAAAATTAAAGGACACTCCTGTTTGGCCTTAGGAGCCAATGTTTCACAGCATGGAAATATACGTGCCCGGAGTCTTTGAACACAATTCTGAAACAGAGCTAGATGTGTCTATACAAATAATAATGTAAGTTTGTGTACTTGAGTGTCATGTTTGTCTCCTGCTCTAAATGTTGTGATGACTGTATGAATCTTTACTGGTCTTTTAGCTAGAAGACAATATCTTCAGCTGACTGGAATGGGGAACCATTAGTTATAACTTCCTGTAACACTTGGCAGACGGCTGTAAGTCAGTCCCGTTCTTCAAGTTTTGCTCTTTTGGTGGTCAATGCACTCCATCAGCAAGTAGGAGCAACCACAGAACTGAAAACCTGTTCCTTTAATTCATGCCCCTTCATTGGACTGGTAGAAATTCCAAGTTCCCCAAGGAAAGAGTTCAGAATAGCGCATATGAACATACATGAATATTACAATACAAACTTTTATAGCATACTGTATGTCATACAGACAGCATTGATTCATTTTGACAGGATTAATAACTTCATCATTTGCTTTTATTGTCCCCAATTAAGGCAGGGTAATTGATACTCCCAGACTGAATCAATGCAATATTGTGCATGGCCTTCATAAGGAATCATTTGCTTTGGTTTGTGTCAATTAAATATGGCCATCAATCCATGTTACAATAGTTATGTAGTATAAATGTTATACAGTTATATAGTTATGTAAAGGTTTATTTAAACCTTTGCCATCATTAAAGCTACAAAAACCTTCACACTTAGTTTATATACTTGCAACAATGAAACAGAAACATTTCTGTTACCATGGTGGCTCTGGAATCAGTAAACTTTAGAGGACTGTAGTAAAACAAATGGTATCAACTTTATGTTTAATCAACGTACCTATTGCATAAAATAGATGCTAATAACCTTAGAGTTCAGTTAACTGCAAGAGGTTTGTGCATGTATAGTAAAATGAATCAGTTGCTATATTTTTAACAGAAGATTTAATTTATAAATCGTCTAAAGAAAACTGATCTCTACAGAAAAAAAAATAGAATTGTTACTTGAATAACAATCAGGTATAGAAATTATTAACGCACATGTTGTGCACATGTACATACATCTCAAAAGAAAAGGGTCCTTATAAAATCTCTTTGATTGCAGACTCAAAACAGAACCTGTAATTTAGAAATATCAATATGCTTATAACTGTTGTGTGTTTATGTGATTCATCTGCCCCTTCTTTGCACGCTGCTAAAACACAACTCTAAACTTTAAAAAACCCCAACAACCCAGCTCTATTTACAGATTATTACTTCCACAGATCTGGCAACTGTGGCTTGAATTCAAGTCATACACACACGTGAAGGTCAAAATCGTTATACTTCACTTTTTGATCTTAACTACAATGCCCAATTTGGCCAGCCCAAAGAGAGATTCAGACCTTAGGTGGGATTCTCTATAGCCTGTAGACTATACTTATAATTAAAGCACTTCAGATATATATAAGGTTAGGTAGCACAAATCCAGTTGTAAGTTCCCAGTTCTTTTTCCTGATGTTCCTTATGATAGCCTGTTTCTATGTAATCTTCATAAAAGTTGCCCCCACAATTGCTATCACATTTATTCCCTACCCTTCCAATACACTATTGATTCCACCTAAATACTAATGTCAAAATCAAGGATCTGGCTAAGGAGTCTTCCTTGCTGTCTTCTTTCACAATGGAGAAAAACAGGCACCTCCAGTGAGTAAGTAGTTAACGTGTCTTAGGTGTGTGTTTTTGGAAGAGCTGAACAACAATTTGAGGAGCCTTTCTCACTGCCTATGAAGGCTCCAAGACCAGACCTTAACAGCTAACTTCAGATGCCTAAGCTAAATGAATCCTGCCCCTAGTTTCTCATCACAAACAAAATGACCAGTAAAATTGAAGCCACATACTTATCCCACTGTAAACATTCTGTTATAATTTGCTATGCCAGTATCTTGCAAAGTATTTGTTCACACTATTTAAACTGCACCCAGCATGACACCAACTATGCCGGAGACATTTTCCCATAACTTTTGGAAGGCAGAGAAAACAGTGTCAGTGAAAACAGTGGCTGTGCGGGATCCGTATCCACAGAGAGAAGTTTGCCAGCAAGAAATACAGAAGGACAATGACGCAGCCTCAGCAGCAAGGGCCACATTCCCTGCGGCGGGCAGTCCGCAGTCTCCTGCTGCCGTTTCACGCGGGACTCGGTGGTTTGATGAGGGACGCTTCCTCCGCTCGCCCTGGGGCGAGCACTCCCGTGTGCAGTGCCCTCAGTTGTTACCACAGGCAAGTCAACTTCATCCAACAGCCGAAAAGGCCTATAAAACTGTGTGGCAGACCTCTGATCTGACAGCTAAATAAATTCAGTTCATCCCTCACTGTGTAACACTGGTGCCATTAAATGGCAACACTATTTACCTCACACCCCACTACCAGTCTAAATTTCATTTCCGTTTGCAGTAACGTCAGCTTCTAACGTTGCTCATATTTCCACAAATACGCTGAAAACTCGGCTTACATTTCAGACCAAGTTTTAGCCCTCACCCTGTCAGAGAGGTCGGCCTCACACGGACAGCACAGCGGCAGCGCCCAGGCCTGAGCTCAGGACACCCGCATCCCGGTCAGCCGTGATGGCACTGCGCTGAGCCTCGCTGCTGACAACACAACAGGTCTGCCTGCTCTCTCGTGGCTACGTGGGCTTTTTTCTTTTTTTTTTTTTTTCTTTTTTTTTTTTAATGACCGCGGCTGCGGCGAGGCCCGGCAGCCCAAGGGCGGTTCCTGCCCGACAGGTGGCGCTGCGGGCGGCGGCCGCGGCGAGCAGGTTTGGCCCGGCTCGCTGCCCGTAGCCCGCCTGGCGGGGACTGACGTGTATCGGCGAGGCGGCGATGGCGGCCGCCTGGGAGGAGATTCGGCGCCTGGCGGCCGATTTCCAGCGGGCGCAGTTTGCCGAGGTGGCCCACAGGTGAGCAGGGCGGTGCCGATACCCGCTGCGGCCTCTGGAGCCTGCCGCCTGCCGCTGCGGACCGCCTGCCGGCGCCCCCTCCGCGCGCCGGCGGCCCTCCCCTCCCCCATTCTGCCCCCACGGAGCAGTGTGCCACGGCCCCCGGTCCTGACACACAGCGGGGGCCCAGGGGGTTCAACCAGGCACTGCCCGTCCGCAGCCCCCCTTTGGCTGGCGCTGACCTGTGTGTCGATGCTTGTGAGCCCCGAAGGGGCATTAGGGCCCCCAGGGAGTATATGCAGGTCCACGAAAGTGCATGGGTTTGTAATCGAGACGCTAAACATCGTCACGCCTCCAGTACGCTGTTTCTTCCTGACGTGTTGTTGAGCAGTTGAGGTTGTTGCCCAGAACTTGTTTTTATTAAAGAAAGCAAAAAAATCCAAAGCAAGCAAAACAAAATCCTAAAATAAAGAAGTACAGAAGGCTCAGAGACACAAATTCTGTAAGCACAGCCATTCCTAAGTGCATGGGCAGGTGCATTCTCACAGCAAAAGGGGCTGACAGCTGTTCAGGAGAAGAGTAAAAGTTGTTTTAGAGAGATATGACCCACATAAGTGAAGCCATATGGATGATTTGGAGGGCAATAAGTCGGATCCTGAAATTAGTTTTTTTTCTTAAAAAGTATTCACACAGAACAGCGAGTAATCTTCATTGTACTTCCTGTGTTTAGTATTTTTGAAACATCAATTTAAAGACAATTTTAGCAAGTACTTAGAATAACTGAGTATTCTTTATGCTGTTGATAGATTGTCAGAACGGAACTGTATAGAAATTGTCACTAAACTGATTGCAGAAAAGCAGTTGGAAGTAGTGCACACACTTGATGGAAAAGAGTATGTCACTCCAGCACAGATTAGTAGGGAGATCCGGGATGAGCTTCACGTTTGTGGTGGTAAGTGTGGCATTTGCTTTCTTCCTCTGAATTTGGAAGTTAATTTTGAAGACTACAGAAAGAATTTGAAAGTTTTCTTCAGTACCCTTAACCTTGCAAAAAAAGTGAGCTTGCTTCCTATTGCTTCATCTACACATTAATTCACCTACTGTTATTTTATTTTCACTTCAGATCTGTATTAAGCTTTTAGGTAAGCATATCAACATATGTTACTTGGTTTGTTTTCACCCATGCAGAATTTCTGAGGTAGAAGTGGTCTAAGAACCCTTTTGAAGAAAATTTGGCATTTTAGTATGGTTAAGTATCTGGCCCAGATGTTTGGCCTTGAATCAGAATTTCAAAATCATTCTCCTTTCATGTCATTAGTAATAATAATATTTTTGAGTTGTCATTGGCAGGTCTTTTATTTTACGAGCATGAAGAGCCATCTGCTTTGTAAGATCTGACTTAGATATATAAGGGAGCAAATAAGCTTCAAACTGCTTTTTGTCAATTGTTTTAATAAGAAGACAGTGTATTGTACTTTTAGTACAAACATATTTAGTACAAATATATTTACGGGTGAATTCATGGCATCATATGTTTGGAAAATTAACTTCCTTATTATGTTCATACAGATTAGCCATTTTCTTACGATTACAACAAGTATGCCTCAGTTTGTGTTATGCCGTTGTGTATCATATCAGTAGGATGGCTTGAATTGAATTTGAAGTTGCTGGGTTTTGTTAGTAGCATGCAAATGTAGAAAGTTTTGGCAATCTCTGTTTTGATACTCTTGGACTAGTGGTCAAATCCAGATCAGCATCAAGGCAAAAACTAATTGGGAGGGAGTTTGAACAGTAATTTTTACTTCTGGAATTTCTGTATTGGTTTGTCAGCAAGGCCATAGGGTAGAACAATATGGGATATTTTGCACTGACCATCTGTGGTGTCTGTGATTTGACAATATATAAAGCCAAAGTTGGTTTAATTGGTCTACAAAAAAGTAAGGAAGAAATATTCTGTACACGATGGACTATGCTATATTCTAAATCTGTTCAAACACATTTTATATACTAAAAGTATATTTGTACTTTTTTTTGAAGGTCGAGTAAACATTGTTGACTTACAACAGGTAACTTCTTAGTAATTAAAAACTATATACTTCTTTGTTTTCTTCACCGTGTATATTGTAAATACAAAGTTCATCAGTTATACTCCAGCTAAGTTATTTTTTTAAAAGAGAACAAACTTTATGAAGAGCTGGTAGCTCATGTCAGAGTACTGCTGATTACTTCATCCATCCATTTACTGCTTTATTTAAAGCTCCTATCTGCTTAATGATAATCTAGGACCTCTGAAATCACCACTAAAATATACAGATTTTCTTTTTGGAACTCTTCCTTTGTAAACTAAGGGGGGCAAACAGAAAAGAAATATGTTTTCCATTTAAATTTAAAGCTGCAGGAGCGTGCATAATTAACTTTGCATGCCTCTGGATCTTCCCTCTTCCTTCATTAATCTCTTGTCTCCACTAATCTTTATCCTCCAGTAGTCTTCCTCTGTGACTAATTTTCCCTTCTGGCTTGAGTAAAATTACTTGGAATCAGAAAACCTTTCCGAAAAACAATTTAGTATTTTCTGTTCGTAGCTTTCTGGAATTTTTTATTATATAGGTTTCTTTTAACGTTGTCACAGTTGCAAAGAGAGCTTTTTCCCCCTAAAGCATCACTGCTTTATTCCAAATCACAGATTAACTGTATGCAATAGTAGTAAAAAATAAAAGCAGCTTTCCTTAAGACATAGGAATGCGCAAGTGTAATATCTCAATGTTAGAGAATTACTTTCAATTTAAAGTTCTGATAAGAGGTTTCATTGCGGGTTTTTTTTAGGTAATAAATGTGGACCTTCTGCACATTGAAAACAGAGCTAATGACATCGTTAAATCTGAGAAAACTATTCAGCTTGTACTGGGACAGCTTATAAATGAGTGAGTACTTTCAGGAGCAATATGTATAATTCATGTGTCTTTTATTTTTTAAAATGCAGACTAAAAGTGATGGCCAGCCTTTGTTGCTTCTGAAGTGAAATACATTTTTCTAGGGCTGCTTGGTGGTGATCAGTGCTTCTTTTCCAAATGGCGAATGAGGCCTGTCTCAGCAGAGCATCCAGTGAATCCATGGAGCAAGGCTTTACTGAATGTCTCTGCCCAGTATCCTGCACTTAAGAGGCTTCATTTCTTACGCAGTGCCTTTGTGTACAGCAGCCAAATCTCATTTGCTCTGTGGCTTTGCTATCTGCCCCAGCTATTGACAAACGCTCTCATTTTTTCCCACCTCTTGCTTTACCTCACAAGCCTAAGATATATGAGCAAGTTATTTCATGACATTCAGCACACTAACAACCACTGAAGTAATACTCTTATGGGGTTGTCTCTATTATTGATTGCACTGCAGGATTTATTCTTGGCAAAGAATGTGAAGTTCCTGGCTCTCTTGAAATAATTAAGACCTATCTTGCTCACTAAAGCCCTTTTCTAAGTCTCATTAGCATATAATGTTTTCCTGTTCCTGCTTTTTGACAGTTTAATACAAGCAGATAAATGGCCAATTTTAATACTAGCTACTAGTTAGCAGGCTTTTAAAGAAACCCCACATTTCTGCTGACATTGTTCTCCTTTATTCATTTAAAATAACTTTCAGTTTGTTTTTGCAAAGGTGCAACAGAAGGAGGTATAGTGCCAGGTCAATTAATAATTCAGCATGTGGCTAACAGGTTGATCTTGAATTTCACAATGTGTTGGTTTTTTTTTTTCTTGTTTTTAAAAAAGGAGTTACCTGGATCAATTAGCAGAAGAAATAAATGATAAACTACAGGAAACTGGCCAGGTGACAATATCGGAACTCTGCAAGGCATACGACCTTCCGGGAGACTTCCTGATACAGGTGATGCAAGCCACCAACCTGGCAAATGTAGAATTGATTGTATTCACCTTCTTTTGTTATCTTTGCAATATCCATGGCTTTAATTGTGATGAGCTGTTTGTCATTCTAAGCAGAAAAGTATTAGATACATAAAGGTTGCAGTGTTACAGCTATTCACAGATTGAGGTTGATGTTTGCCTTTTCACTACTGGGCAAAATTTCTTAAGAATCTTCATGACTGTTAGGAACAGATTAGGATTAGTAATGTTAGGAACAGGTTAGATTAGTGTAAGCTCTGAAAATTTTTTTGTTTGAAATATTAAAGATGTAGGGGTAATTTTATCAGTCTCATTAGCTACCCAGGAAGCAGAAATACAATGGTAGAGAGCTTTCAGTTTATTCAGAAAAGGTAAAATAAACGTTTGTTTCCAGAAGCTGAAGCCAGACATTCAGAGTAGAAACAAAAATCTATTTACCTTTGTTAATGACTATTGTAGTGTTTAAAAGGGTTAGGGAGAATTCTCTTACCGTTGTTGACTTTCAGTCAAGGTTGGATTTTGTTTGGAAGATACTTTTTTCAAACAGTAGTCCTATGGTATGTGTTAGGTGAACAGTCATATTAGGTACCACAGAGAACCTTGTCGACTCTCAATTTATGAGCGGATTTCCTCTAGTATTTGTCACATGATCAGCTTCTACAAAAACATTTCTAACATACAAAAATTATTACATGGTTTCTCTTTCTTTCCTGGGTAATGTTTCCTGGATCTAGTTCACTTTGCAAGGATGCACATTTATAAACTGTTTGCACCTCTTTCTTTTGTGTTCATTGTTAGTAATTTTTATCTTGACTGTTTGAAAAAATGGATAGTGAATTCATCTGCCACTGGTTCATACAAAATTAATACAAAGGTTAAATCTTAGTTTTAATTGTGCATCTCCAAACCATACTTATTTCTTTTGCAAATTTTTCTTTCATCATTAAATACACATATATCTGATAGAAGAGGGCATTATTAGGAAGGCTGAATTCCCTGAAGTTTGGAGCATGGGCCATAATGGCATCAACTTACATGTAGTAAGACACATTCTCAATATACCTAAATAATAATTTCCACTTGTAGTCCTTGTTTCTGAGTATTTTGCCTGTCTTAGCAAAACTAATTTGCTGATCTGTTAATATAGATTTTTTGATTGATTTTTGTTTAACATCATTAATATACAGTTTTAGCAGTCATCCCAGCTTCTATTTACAGGCATTATCCAAGCGTTTGGGTAGAATTATTCATGGACAACTAGACCAGGAAAACCGTGGGGTGATTTTTACAGAAGCCTTTGTGTCCCGGCATCGAGCACGCATTCGTGGTCTCTTCACTGCGATTACTCGGTAAATTGCAACACCTGCAACCACATATTAAAATATTTTTACCATAGGTCTTTACGGACCAAATTCACTTGCGATTAAAAAAGAAAAGAAAATAAAGATCTATGGATAGATTTCTTTAAGTGTAGTTCAGTTCCTGGGGTGAAATATTTAGTTATATTAGACTCACTTTTTTGAAATGGGGACCTCCTTTTGAAAGGAGAACAAGGAAGGTATATCAATATACAGTATACAACACACTTAAGTTTTTTGGCTGAAGAAAGTATTAATCAGTAGTTCTTTCATTTGTTTGGAGAGTATCTATCCTCATTGTCATTGCACTGCTCCCCAGTCAATTACCTATTGATGTCTACCCACTACATGTGATTATAGATAATTTTTCTCATTAAATCAATAACTTTCTGTGTCAGTTTGTATGAAGAGAAAAACTTGGGACAGCAAAAGTTTCCTTACAATAATTATTGTAGCTTTGTTATAACTTCATAGTAATTCAAAATTAAAACCTTGTAAGCTCTGTTAAACATCAGTGTAGCACCCTGGGGCTAAGATATCATGTAGTTTTGTCCATCTGGAGTAACCTCTCTTATTTCTAGATTCTCCACATCAATTTCAGGTCATTAACTTACATTGTTTTGTTGTTCTTTTTTCCAAGGCCTACACCTGTAAGTAACTTGATCACTCGGTATGGATTTCAAGAACATTTGCTTTACTGTGAGTTTCATTCAGACTGTTTCGTATTTTTGTTAGTTAATTCATAGATTCTTCATTACTAGAAGTATGCTTTCAAAGAAGCATTTTAGTATGTAGCCTTCATTCTGGAATGAAGAGCAATATGTTTCTCTTTAGTGTAAAAAGTGTTAAACCTTTTGTGCTATCCATAACTGAAGAGATGTTCTCTGTATCTAAAGCAATGAAAGCATACGTTGATGAAATGCCTCTGGGGGCAGAATGATGCAAGAAGTACAGTACTCATTTTGTCATCTGTTTTGTTATTTGCCTTTAGCTACTGGCAGTTTTATCAGTGAAGCACACAAAAGGGGACAGATTTTATGTAGCCAAATGGCATTAACTGCTCTGGATTTCATTTATTGACTTTTCTCTGTGATAGCAGAGGCAGAGCTTTTGTTACGCTCTTAGTTAAATGTCTTTATATGCTGAGAGATAAAGCATATCCTTAAACTGTTTGCTTTTATTTTCCACGGTTCTTTTTTTAAATAGAAATGCATAAAGATTTCTTATCCAACTCCTGAAACTTTTAGGCAGTACTTAACTCTTTCTCACTTCTAATGTTGCAGCTTTTCTTTGACTGCCCCTTCCTGTCTGTCCAAAACGCTGCTTCAAGCATCATTAGTCTTGTACGCTGCCTGACCAAGTGCTGCTGGTCTTCAGAATCCTTTAATGGTTTTCTATCTCTTCTCATGAAAGTTAATATTTCTCTTTTGATTGGGTCTTTTTGCCTTCATGGCATTGCACACTTCAGCTCCGCTATGATATCTCTCCTTACCTTCTTGTTCTTTGCGACAAGCCCATTCATTAAAAATTAAAACCTTAGCATTTAAATAAAATCATATAAACACTCTACTTTTACGTAATCAATTTAAGGTTTCCTCTTTTTTTGGAATGCACCATCCAGGTATTCATAGATTAAAAGGAAAATCTGTCAAACTGCATTATAGTAATGTTGCAGTACCCAACAAATATCAGTATGTGGTTACAGTCTTTTTCAAACAGATCCTGCAAGTACATGATCATGTTTTGCTCATGTACAGTGTTAATGTGAGTTGAAGTTCTAGTGTTTTCCTGCCACCAGTAGTCATGGCTAAGTGTATTTCTAGTACTTTCTTTTTCTTGGCCTTTTTTGTAGTGAGTTTGTTCATCTTTTTCTTTAGTTTTTCTTACTGTATTTCATCTCCTCTGCAGTTTCATAAGTTTCAAAGAGCTTTTTATTCACTGTCAGAGCACATTTAATTTTATTCTGTCCATTTGCTGAGATACCATTTCAATTTCGCAAATGCTGGAAATTGAAAAATATCTTTTAATGATGTTACTTATACTCCTCACTTTTTATCTTTGTCATTATTAGCAATGTGTTTTAAAGTGGTCTTTGTCAGTTTTGTGTCTCTTCCAGAAAAAAAAAAAAATGTAAGTTCAGTGTACTGTTTGTGTAATTCACAAACAGTTAATTATTTAATCAACACTTAGTATTAGACAAGAAAAACAATAGTCTGTGGTTCTATCGCATAGCTGTGCTGCTATTCATGTTAAGCTGGCATGAAGTTATGATAGAAAATAATTTTAGAAATGAGAAACTGAGTTAAAACACTAATTACAAAGCATAATGAAAGCACAGATGTTCTTCATTTCTGAATATTGTGTTGCTGGCACAGGCATGGAGGGATGCTTATTGTCTTTGCCAGACTTTGACAGAGACCTAATAGGACACTACAAAACACTCAATCACCTTTAAAAATGTGTGAGATTACAGTAGTTCTGCAAAGGTCCTGTTGTTTTATTTTAAAACAAAAGACTATCTAGGCATAATTGTAGTAGGGGCTCTGAAATCTCCTATGAAAGCACCTGCTCTGCCCTGGAGTTTTAGAACTGGCACTTGAAATAATACAAAAATTAATTGGCATCTTCATTTCTTCCCCTTTCTATAAAGACTCCAGTTCATTGCTAGTGCTCCACAAAATTGTTTGAAAATCTATTAAAGTTTTACACTTTTTCCCAAAATATTTGAACAAAAACAAGTTGAGATAGCAAACAGAGAACAAAACTGTATTGTCTGACAATTGCTTAAGTAGAATAGGCACGTTAACTCTATTTGCTAGGGTAACTAAACTATTAGTGAGTATAAAAATCTAATTTCATTTTCAGAATCTGTCTTACAAGCTCCATTTTAGACCAGGTGACTGAACCATGGCAGAACATGATTTCTAGCTCTTGTCTTACATTATGTAAAGCTGTATATTGTTTAAATCAGTTTCTTTTTCTTCTACATTTTTTCAGTGTAAGTACTGTTCAGCTTTGTTAGTGGCAGTTGTGTTCAGTAGCTGCCAGCTTATAGAGGCTTATCCACACTATGGGCATATCTGACAAAAAATCATGATTTAATATGCAGTATTTCTTCTGGAACCAGGTTTTCAGGTAAATTTTCTTGTGTAGGTGAGCTAAACCTTGTATGCTGTCTAAGCATGTTGTAATGTTGACTGCTACTCGTATTTAATGAGGAAGAAGCCGTACCGTGTGATACCATTCAATGTTCTATTCCAGGGTAAAATCTGTCTTTTAATGAAATAGAAACCAACACAAACTGAGGATAAAAAAAGCCATCCAGTAAAGCTCTGGAAATCAGCAGAGCTTGGCAGTTATGTCACTGATTATTTTTTTTTTAATATATCTAGTGACTTACAAAAAGGCAAAAGCAGAACATAGGATGCAAATCAGATATTCCTGTGCACCTTTAATGGATTGAAAATACCTTATTTAGCATCAAGAAAGGCTTAGTACTTTGGTACTACCAGTTACAATACGTTCTTTGTCAACAATATTTGTGCATTATCAGGAGGTTATTAGTGGCAACAGTGTGAACATTGTAAACCATGAAGATGGTCACCAGTAGGAGGTGCTCACATTTATGCAGTTTAGGTAGCAATTTTTCATGTCATTTTAGTGTGTTCAGATCTCTCTTTTTTTTCATCTTGGATAACATGCAAGCAGTGAATTTGAAGAGAACAGTATTAATAAAATGCTCATATATTTCATTGTCTGGCCAGAGAAAAATTCTTTTATGACTACTTTTCTAAATTAGAAGCTCAAACTCTCCAGATATATGTTCAATAAAAAAATGCTTTGATCCTGCCATTGTAGCTCACTGTTCTGAAACATTGTATGATTTCCAGAGCTTTTATCAAGACATTCTCATAAGTGTTAAAAGTAATTGATAGAACTTGGAAATGTTTCCCTAGAACGAGCACAAACAACTAATGGGTGGGGAAAAAAGAAGAAACAAAACGGGCAAAATAATTGCTATGTTTTGATTAATGGATATATTGAAGTGGAAAATGTTGCATCATTTATTTTCTTCTTGTAGCTGTGCTAGAAGAACTTGTTAACACTGGCCGTCTGAAAGGCACCGTGGTTGGCGGGAGACAGGATAAGGCTGTGTTTGTTCCAGACATCTATGCCAGAACACAGAGCAACTGGGTGGATTCCTTTTTCAAGCAGAATGGTTACTTAGGTAATTAATCTATCTTCTTGTAGATAAAATATCTTTCTAAAACTAGTTTAGGTAATTGGTCTTGCCCTAATATAGCTAGTGTCTAGAGTGAAGCCTCACAAGAGTAAGTGGAAATCAATACAGAAGTTGATACTCCTTTATTAAAAGACCATCTTCCTTATAATTATGTGTGTTACTTTGTCACGAAGAACCATATTTCAGCAGAGACAACCGTAGGGCTAAACACTAACTTTGTTTCTCACAAACAGAATTACAAAGGCTACTTTTATTACAGTTCTGAAAACATTTCTTAGACTGCTCATTGTAGACTTTTCAGATGATCATGTTTGACCCACATGGTTGGAGTTTCAGTCCAGGTGTCCGGATTACAACCAAACTTTGGCTGTTAATAGTCCAGATAGCCAAGTGTGCAGTGCACAGGAAGAACTTTGTCCAAAATAAGATTTGTAGAACTGGAGCGGGTAGCACTAGTGTCCTGATTTGAATCCAGATAAGCCTATCTAACTTAAAGCTGAGTGATGCTGGATGGTAGTGTTTTAAAACAGGAGCTATGGGAAAATGTGGACCTGAATAAACAGAGGAATGTGCCCTTATGATCCCAAATGACCAGTCTCTAAATAACAGTTAGTCTGGCAGTTTGAAAAGGTTCAGCATAATTTACTGTAGTAGTAGTAAGTGTTTCTGTAATATTGCTTGACTGATAGAGTATCTGTCAAAGTCTTTGAAAGTTTTCGGAACGTCTAAGTATAAACTGCTGAATAGTTGAAATGCTCTGCTTGTGAGGCATTGCACGATTCTATTAGTATATTGGAGTAACTTTTGAAAACAAAACATTTTGACATTGTATATATGTAAATATTGTTCATGTTATATTACTTTGGAAAGTTATAATTGCAAAGATAAACTTAATGGTATAAGAATCTGAAAAAAAAAAAGTTTTTCCAAAACTCAGACCAAAGTCATGTCCTTGATTTAATCTTCCTGGTTCTATTAACTGTGTTTAGTTGTAGCTTGTACTGAACTAAGTTTTAGGTCAGCATCAGCTTGAGGCTGCATTTACTTGTATAAAAACTATATGTAATTCTTCATTTCCTGCTTTAAAAAAAAATTACCACATAAGATCCTGCATGTATATGAAGGTACTTAAACGTAACAGACATTTAACTACTTTATAGAATTTGATGCGTTGTACAGACTTGGCATCCCTGACCCAGCAGGCTACATTAAAAAAAGATACAAGTCTACACCACTCCTATTTCTGAGAGCAGCTTGTGTTGGTCAAGAAATTGTGGATCAAGTTGAAGCCTCTGTAGAGGAAGCCATCAGCTCTGGAAACTGGATAGATGTAGCAGTAAGCAATCCTTTCAGTTGTTGTTGGATTTATTTATTTTGTCTCATTTTTGTGTCACATGATACTTTATTGAAAGTGCAGATATGTATAATGAAAATTCCATGTTGTCAAAAAAGAATATTCAGTTTAAGTAAAATAACAAGTAAAAAGTCATTATTTGCCTTTAAGTTGGTCTGAACAAACAGGGGAAGGACATATCAGTATTCAGTTGATAGATACCTAAGACTAACTTCCTTTTCAAAATTAGTGCTAATGTATTCTGCTAGACAGCAATATATTTCTGTGGGGGGTTTTTTTGGAAAAAAGTTTAAACTGAACTCTTATGACAGTTTCAGTAAGCAGGAGGATATTAGCCATTTTGTCCTGGCTAAATCCTAATTTTAGGCCTTACAGCACTACTTTGTCGCTTGTAAGAAGGCCTGCTGTTGTTTTGTGTTTGGTGTTACTCTGTATCTGTTGAGCTGCATTTTGAAGAAGTTGCCATGTGTTTTCCCAGAAGTAACACATTCTATAGCAATGTTGATTTGGGATGTTAGAAGATTTAAAATAGTATTTACTCTTAAATTACTAGTTTAATTTTAAAAGTGCAATATATTCTAAATAGTTAACAGATGTCAAATGGGGTGTCTGTGGATTGTGTTTATCCACATACAAGTATGTCTGTCCATTCTAGAACAAATTATTGTATGTAAATGATTTTGATTTTCTTTACCCTAGACTCTTCTGCCTAGCTCATTGTCAGTAGAAGATGTTGGGATTTTGCTTCAGCAAGCGATGAGATCTTTAAACAAAAATTCTTCAGGTTTAGTCTTCAGTGACACCATTGTGGTCAGTGAGAAATTTCTAAGCAGCTGTGCTGATCTTTTTTCTGATATGATGCAACAGAAAGCTGAAAAGGTACAGGTTTTTTTTATTGGTCAAGATGCAATATATGTTGAGTGTTGGAGTATAGTTTATGTGACTTTCCATTTGCTGTTACCATCTCTTTACATCTCATCTGAAACATATTTTAAGAAGAAGGGCAAATGAAGAAAAGGTTTGTATATGTAATCAGTGTAATTTACTGTATATTCACTTGCACTCGGAGAACACCATCACACTAACAGTATGATCAGATGCTGAATTTTGAAGAGAAGAGTAAATGTCTCTTCATGTGTTGCACTTGGAAAACATGTTGTTAGATTAGTATACTTAAAAATGGCCAAATGGCTTAAATGTTTCCGTATGTATCTTTTGTTGCTGTGTGTATCTTTTTGCTATTAAGTGCATGTTCTTCATTTTAGGAAATGAAAAATAACAACCCTGTTAATTTAATCATTGAAGAAGATTTAAAACAGGCTTCTGGTTTAGAGAATTCATATGCTAATAAAAAAGACAAAAAGGATGAAAGAAGAAAGAAAGCAACAGGTAAGGCATCAATATTTAGCTTGAGCCAAAAAAAAAAAAAAAAAAAAGAGGCTTGTTTAGCAGTGGGAATATTCAAATATAAAGTTACTATATTTTGTAGTCCATTAGTTGCCTCCAGTCCATTGCTGAGGATATTTAAAAAATAATCCAACCACTTCTCATCATTATACTGTAGGTGTAGATATATCTAAGCTATGTCTGTGAGAACTAATTTCAGATTTGCAGAGGATTTCAGAAGTGCAGAGGAAGTACCATAAAGATATCTTGAGTTAGTCCAACACAAGGCAGCTGGCTTTAGAAGCAAGGAATACATGTTCATTTATCAGTGTGTACGGTGTGGTCACATAAGATTGAGTTGCGCACTGAGGACTGACCAAACCAGTATTAGCTCAGGGACCTCTGTACCATTTTTTATTACACAGTCTGGATACAGTCTTACTCCCCACTTTTCAGGGATCCAGGAAAATGAAAATATTTCCTAATAGTCTTGAGAAGTTAATTCCAAAATCACTCTGTCTAAATTGAGAAATGAGGTATTAAGATTGGGTTTTTTGGAGAATATAGTACATCTTTCCTGAGAATCCCATGCCAGACAATCGTCTGTTGTTTGCACGCAATTGTCACACACAACAGTTATTTGGAGATTCACACAGTTTACTTCAAGGTGTATTCTGGGTTAAATTAATCCCAAGCCTTACTCCATTTGTGTGATGGCTGTTTGGAATAGATTTGAATCTGAGGAAGAATAAAAATGTTTTAACTCTTTCAAATCTTTCTTTTTATTTGTAATCTTCCAAATTATTCAGAATAAAGACTGTATTTTCAGTCCCAAAAACTTTGTGGCTCTTGTGTTGCTACAGCACAGCTGAGCGATCTATGTTGAACTCGCATGCAGAGCTTTATGTGCTACTGAAAGTGACAGAATTAGAGCACTGATGCATCTAGCTTAATTGAATATACTTATCTGCAAAATAAAACCTTATATTCTACTCTTAAAAAGGCTATGACTGAGTTGACATGGAAACTAAACTTATTCTTGCCACAAGAGACAGCAGATTTTTCTAGGCCATAACTAAGCCAGAGAAGCTTGAACTTTAATTGAACTGTCATAAATAGAATGACCTCAGTTTCCAGCCCTCTGAGGAGCGAGAGTCTACTGAGCATGTACTGCATGTCTAGACACATTCATATGGACAGGTAACATACGCTGCACCATCAGCAAGCACTATCCTGAAGTGTTCTTTTTATGGACTGTTAGGTGTATTACCTTAAAACAATCAACATCACGGTTTAAGGATTAGATGTTGTTATTGTGTATTGGCAGAATGTGGCCAATGTCATGTTGCCTATCGTAAGGTCTGCGCGTGACTATATCAATATCTGTTGTTTAAGTGTAACCTGACATGGCATAGTGTTAATGCAGTTCATACAAATACGGATTCTGCCATGTATTGGATTAATGAAAACTTTCAAGATGTATTCTCTATTGTCTATTTATAATACCATTTGCAACAGTCTGTTACAAACAAGTATCTGTAGAGGCATGTACTCTTGAAATCGTTTCTGTAGGTTACAGTCCATGTATCCTGTTGTCATAAAATATGGCTTTTCTGGCAGTAGTCTCTCTTGGTTCATCTCTCTGTGGATAAGATCTTGACTGCAGATTGCAGCTTTTTCTGTATGGCTGTTAAAGTGGAATACAGAATAAAGGGAGCTTGTTTCCAAAATAACTGGTATATTCCACAGTTGACAAACAGGTTGTATCTGCTCAGCTGAATGCAGTCACATTTCAAATAAGCTTGTGAAAAACTTAGTAAACAACTCTTTCATTTTTTTGGAGAGGTCACAAACTCAGAAGGTCTCACAAGTACACCATCCACTGCTAGCTGCAAGTGAACTAGTTTGCTGTTCCTGCACAGTAATGCTTAAAAGCCCATCTATGGCACGTAACAGATGCAGTTAGCTTTGTGAGTATTAGCCTCATGTCTTTGTGTTTCCTTTTCTTAAAGGATAGTACTATTACATAATGTAGTTATTTGAAATCTTGGACCTTATATTTAAATGGAAAAATAACTACTTTCTCAAGACTTAGTGCATGTATAGAACCAATTCTAGAGTTTAGATTTCTTTCAAGTGAAAAAAGAAGGGAACAAGCTGTGAAAAAGGGAACAAACAGCAGAAGAGCTTACCTTGTTGAGAGGGACTGTATTGCAAATTGAGATCCTGTCTGCAGTGTGAATACATGGATTATGGGACCTATGAACTAAGTAATTTGTTATGTTTGTCAGAACTGGAACATCTTGTTGCTTTATAGTCATCTAGGAATAGTAAAAAAAGAATTAGTGTTCTAGTTAATTGAATGCTTGCTTCCAAGAATATTTTGGATAAATGCTTACTACATAGGATTCTTTCTCTGAAAGTTAACAAAGTTACATTATCTGTAATATTTTTGAGTAGCTCAGCTATTCAGCATCACTGAATAAAAATGCTAAATGTTTACTAAGATGCTATTTTCAGTCAACAGAAAATCTCCTGTTACATTATGGACACTCGTATCTCATCTGTTTTCAGCTGGGAAAAGATACTGCTCTTTTTTTTTTTTTTTTTAATGCTATGTACATTTGATATGATTAGTATTTGTGTTTATTAATGATATTAGCTTAAACAAGGCTTTGACTTAGTTGCCTTTTTTTCTTAAGAATGAAACTTACGGCCCTAAGATTCTGGAATATGTATTGTAGGTTACATTAGAATCAGGTTGTGGTTTTTTACTTCAGCATTAACAAGTAACACAGCTGAATTACCATAATATTGTGAACTTTTTAAGTGCTGCAGCTTTACTGTGTACTAAGCAAATAATTCTCCACCAGAGGGCAGTGGAAGCATGAGAGGAGGAGGAGGTGGTAATGCTAGAGAGATCAAGATTAAGAAAACCAAGAAGAAAGGGAGAAAGGATGCTGACAGTGATGAAGAGTCACAAGCAACTAGCACAGGTTTGTCTTTTATTTTGGGCACTATCTATTCATACTGACATGTTTTTATCACTTGCTTTTCCACATCACTTTCTGTTTTTCCCAACTGTATTGATAAGGTCAGGTAAAATATCAAAGAAGATGAGAATACAGTTTAGTTAGAATTGTGTCAAAGGATATGATGTTGCTATTTAAATGAAATGGACATACCGTATTCACTGAAAAGTATAACTTAGTCTTTAAAAAAGAAATTTAAGTAAAGAAAATGAGAGCTTTTTTTTAATTATTTGATTTTATGTAGGAAATGCCTTAAATTTCAGGATGAATGTTATACTTAGTTTCTTAACACGTGCTGAATAGTGTATGATAAATAGAGAAGTTCTCATCCAGTTCCAAAGCTTAATTAGCTTAAATTAACAAATCATAGCAATGAAACAGTACTTAGGTGTTTTTTCTCATAGCAGTTAAAATATACAGTCAAAGTTTTAGTATTTTAGATTCATAAGATAATAAGATTCATCTTGTTTAACTGAGACTTCTACATCTGAGCTAGGTACCTTTATAACTATTGACTTTGTAATGGAGGAAAGTAGGTACTTTGAAGACCTAGTCTGTCTCACTTGTTTTAGATGTGTATTACAATCTGTGAATTTGAATCGAACCCTGTTGGTGCCCATTTCTCTACCTTTACTGTTAGGAGAAGGAGCATGGATGGCTTCTTCAGAAGTAAACACCTACATTGTTAGACTTTTAGCAAACAGTGGTTGCAAGTGAAACAATCATAATTATGTGTTACTTCTTTTATTTGATGGAGTACCAGAAATGTGTACTTCCATTTTATATATAGTATCTAGACTTTCAATACTGACTGAAAAATACTTTTAAACATGGTATTTGAAGTTGTGGAGTACAGCATCTTAATTTTGTATGATACTACTCTCATAGATTACTGTAATTCACATATAAGTGAAGTTATTTTTCAGGACTGCTCAGTTACTGAATAAAACAGTGTTAAATCATCTTTTTTTTTGGTATAGCTTTTCATGGTTTACAATTGTTGCTGTATTGTAATAAATAGATTGAACCAAAATCCCAAGATAAATTCAGATGTAACCATTCAAATATAAATAAGACCCTTCCAAAACTTGATTTAAGCTGCCTTTCCACCTGTTTATGTAGCCTTGTATGTTGTTCACTGCTACTGTGGCACAACTAGGAACATCACTGATTTCCTATTCAGTTCAGTTCAAAGAAATAAAACCTAAGACAAGTGATGCAAATGAAAAACAATTGCTCACCGCCAACCGACCGATGCCCAGCCTGTCCCTGAGCAGCGGTCCCCCCGCCCAGCTTTCCCCCAGTTTCTATACTGAGCATGACATCATATGGTAGGGAATATCCCTTTGGCCAGTTTGGGTCAGCTGCCCTGGCTGTGCCCCCTCCCAGCTTCATGTGTATCTCCTGCTTTCTCAGTTGGTAGAGCATGAGAAGCTGAAAAGTCCTTGACTCTGTGTAAGCCCTGCTCAGCAATAATGAAAACATCCCTGTGTTATCAACACTGTTTCCAGCACAAATCCAAAACATAGCCCCATACTAGCTACTATCCAGAAAATTAACTACCCCAGCCAAAACCAGCACAACCTGGTTTATGCTGCATCTGGAACATGGAATGCCTGTGCTTTTCTGGTTCCCTGTCATCATCCTGATCTCATTCTTATATGTAAAAACTAAATTCTGCAGCATGCAGATAAACTTCATATTTTGTCCAAAACCAAAATACAGATGCACTAATTCATATGCATTTACCAGCAGCATGTAAGTTGAATTTATTACTGGAACTTCTTGTCTGTTTTAATATTCTTGCTTTATCGTGTCTCAAATTTTATACTGTAACCTCAAGTTTAGGATACTCTCTGTTACGTGATTGTGTACCTTACTAAATGGGGTTTAAAAAAACCCCAACAACCTTGTGAAATCCTTCAAATAGGAATGTTCTGTTCAGTTTTGGTGTTTTCAAAAACTATTTGGTCTTGGTGACATCATTGTTTCTGAACTAATGGATGGGCCAGGCCGTTTGAAATGTCTCACCAAAAATGCATGTCCTCATACAATACTTAGGTTGTCTACTACAGAAAATAACTTCTAAGTGATCAAAAGACAAATTTTGCCAGTTTTTCATATGTGTAAAATTCAACTGTTGTGTGTAGTCATCCCTGTTTTTGCATTGTTGGAAACGCACTTCTGTGCAGGTTTGGACTTTGAGATATTTCAATGTCTCATGCCACAGAGTAACTGCAGCAAAACTAAATATAATGTTTTCTCAATGAATGTTTCTCATGGCTGCTATAGGTAGGAATAAGCAGCTGGAGTTCCCTTTCATGTCACAAGAGGAAATTCAGGATGTTTTAAAGACCCACATGCAGGATTGCCCTGAAGAGCTTATTACAGAACTTGCTGAACATCTAATAAGGTAATTTCAGTGATTCAACTGGAGTTAGAAAGTCTGTGATTCACTTCAGATGAATCTTCTCTTCAATCTGTTTTCTTGCTTAGAAAAAAATGTTTTGCTGATGGAAGTGAACCACAATATTCTTTGTCTGTACAGCTCCATGTTACATACTTGCTTACGTATTAGAAAGCGATGCTGACACAGTAATGAGAAATAATGCTTCTGCTTAGTAGTAGGTGGTTCTGTGGCCTTTGTCAGCAAGCATATTTTCAGGTTCATGGGTGTATTTCCACCCCCTTACAGCGATCCATGTTGGCGTTTCACCAGTCCCATCTTCTGTAGAGCCCTTGGTGTATGTTCATATTCCTTGTCTTTTGTGGCTCCACTGGTACCTGTGTGAACTGGGCAGTAAGCTAGGTCAGCAAACTGTTCTAAGCAAAGATGAATAACTTCTTTTAAAAGATGTTCCATACAAGAGAGAGGATGTGAATATGTGTGTTCAGAGCAAAAAGGACAATAGGGCTGTAACAGCCCAAGCTTGAATAAACTTGGAGTGCAATGGTAACGGCATCTTTAGAAGGGCCTGTGCTATTTTAGTGCAACTTAAGTCTTGCCCTCTAACAGCTCTCATTGATCTGAAATTTGTCCACAGACCCCTGACAGAGTTTGTGAATAGCATTGCTTCTGGAGATCTTTTCTATCTTTCATCTTTTTCCCATTTAGGAGTTATTACGAGTTAAAACCTTGGCAAGCATTTACATACCATGCATACTGTAACCAATAGTACCTCTGCAATTACAAAAATACATTTTACTTTCCTGGTGCTTTTTTTCTGATTTCAATTATTTGCTTTTTATTTATCTCACCACTTTGTGGCATTCATGTCCCATTCATTTACTGTGTAATGAGGTAGCTTTCTCTGTTGCTGATATATTTGAAAAAACCTTCTACAGTTTTACACTTTGCTTAATGTTCCCTTTCTCTCCTTTCTTCTTCCCTATTCTAAGACCTTTAACAAAAACTTATCAGGAAGTTGTACGTTCTGTTTTCACGTCTTCAACATCTGCCTCTGGAGCTAGCAGAAGACAGACTATGAAGGACTTGCAGGAGGAATTCTCAAACTTGTACAACAACATTCGGTTGTTTGAAAAAGGAACAAAGCATTTCACAGGTACAATAAATGTATACTTTAAAAAATGAATATGCTCCTTCAAGGGTGTTGAATTTATTCTGGAACCTACATTCAAGGTCAAAGAAGAGCAACGGTTTAAAAAGGAAAAACTTAGAGATGTGTTTACACTGCGTAACACTGACCTTATGCTGGAGTGCATTGCTTCGCACACTTACTGAAATACGTTCTCTTTATTTCATATCTATAGTCTGTTATATCTTCTGTCAAGATAATTGTGGGTTCTTGTCCTTCCTTCTAAAGTGTTTGCATCCCATCCCAGGTTTTATTGTCTGGGGGGAAAAAAAAAAAAGAAAAAAAAAATTAGTAAGCTTACTTCATTCTGTCACCTGTGCCACTAATAAAAAAATTGACTACTACCTGATTCTGAGAAGTCCCTGTTAAAACCTCTTTTAGGTTTGATAGTGAAAGTAGCTGCTCTTTGAGGGTAGTTTTTCAAAAAGGTGTAGATTCATTTTGCAGTGGGTTACTTTGTAAGGTGTCTTCTTTAGCTACATACATTTTGTGACAGAAAAGTAGCATTAGGAAAATATTGTAGCAGAGCATCTTGGAAATGTCTGTATTCAGTTTTCTTCTAGAACTTTCCCTGCAGAAAACTTGTAACAAAAGGAAACACTAGCAAAAACCTCCGATATTCCTATGTTTAGGAATAAATGGAATTATTTCTCATTAGCCTCTCTTCTTGTACATGTGTTCTGTAGCCCCTTTTTTCTACAATTCTACTGTTTCAGTTTTGAAGTCATGTGCCTGCTCTTCTGTTTAACTGTTTATCCTGTAGACTTTTCCTTTACATACTTTTTCCTTGTTGATGGATAGCAGTGGTTGTTCGTTAGTGGTTCAGGAGGATTGTACAAGGACTAGTTTACTGTTTATGCAGGTACACCTTTGAAATACTAACAATGCATTAAAATGCGCTTAGAGACCTGAAAGCTCACATTTTTCACTGAAGAATGTTCCATAAGCAACTGCAAATGAGGGATGTTAGCTTCACGTATCCAGATGACTTTCTCGTACTACTCATGGTTGATAGAGTCCACATTATAGGAAGTTCTGTGATAACTGTCATAGGAATCAGATAACTATAATAAGTTACTTTTAATCGCTTATTTCTTTTAACAGATGAGACCCAGACTAACCTTGCCAAACACCTGTTGAAGACTGTCTGTACTGACATTACAAATCTTATTTTCAACTTCCTAGCATCTGATTCAATGATGACAACAGAAAATTATTCTACAATCACAAGTGAGGTACACAGATAACAGCTCCTTTTTAACAGTCTCAAGTAGATTAGTGATGTTTATTTAATATTTAATTATCTTCTGTTTAAATATGCCTACAGCTAAAATGGTAATTAATATTACAGATTATTTCCATTCTTGTCCCATCTAGGTCCGGACCAAGATTTTAGGTAAATTGCCAGAAGACACCAAAGGTCCTTTAATTAAACTGCATACTTCTCTGAATGGCAAGGTAAAGTGATCCAGAATCTTTGAGTTCAGATTTTCCATTCTGCTGATACAATGCTAATAAACAGCTGACATACATAGTGTAGTACGTAATTGCTGCTGCTGTGAAGGATGAAGGCAAAATAATCTTTTGAATTTGTGTAAGTCAGTGAGACTAAGTACATTTTCATATCTGTGAATTTTAAGAGGTAAAAAGGTGATCTTACATTTTGATACTGATAGTCACGTAGCTCTTTGCTTCCAGATGGAATCCAGTGTATCTTTTATGTGCACGTGAGAAAAACAAAAGCTGAGAGAGAATCCACAATTTGAAGTGGTTGATGTTTCTTGTGTTTTGTTCCAGAAGTTCCTTGTATTTTGTTCCAGAAATACATGGGATTGTTCTCCCATGTATTTCTTAACTAGTAAAATCCTGGATGTTTAAAAAAAAACCTTCAGATTATGGCAGTCTAAGTACAAAGAAAAGTAATTTATTCATTCTTTTATGCAAAAGGCCATACTGATATGTTTCTTAAGAAAAAATAGATCTGTAAATAATTGTAGAACATGTATTCCTTTTTTAATTCCATTTTTTAGACTAATGGATTATAGTTTGTTCTAGTTTTTAAGTATATGAACTATTGGAAGATGAATAAAGTTAATTTCTACTAAATACTTTTTACTTTCTCTTTTGTTCCATAGTTTATTCCAAATGTATTCACAGTCATCTGTTCATGTGATTAATTGTGAACAGTAGTTAAACTTTTTTATAATCTGCTAACACAGATTAAATATTTATATCATTTTTTAATAGAGTGTAGAAGATTTTCTTTCATGCCTTGATTCTGCAGTGGATATTTGTGGTATTATGGTGAAAAAAGGAGACAAAAAGAAGGAAAGGTACCTTAATTTTATTTATTCTATGCATAGTATGTGAAATGTAGCTCTGTTGCTGCACAAATGTTAGATGGTTAGTTTGGTAGCAGTCACACAGAATGTGTAAGTAAGAGGCAGCCTTTCTTTCCAGATCGTTTAACTGAAAAATACAAAGTCAAGCAGTCCTAATTCCATGGGAGAAGGAGGAGGGGGGAGGGTTCATATTTAGCTAATTTGCTTGACTCACTGCTTACTACAACACAGTTTATAAATTCTTTAGGGGGCTTTCAAAATCTGAGCTACACCAGTGCTAGCTTTTTTTTTTTTAATGTGGAATTTCACAAAAAGAAATGGTCAGTCAGAGGAGAAAATTAAAATTAATTGAAGTTAGATGTGTTTTAGAGTCTATTATCAACTACTGTGAGACAGAATGATAAACATATTTTTATATAATGTATTCCTGTTCCTTTAGGCAAGTCCTGTTTCAGCATAGACAAGCTCTGATTGAACAGCTAAAAGTCACCGAAGATCCAGCTCTTGTTCTGCACCTGACGTCAGTACTATTATTTCAGTTTTCAACCCACTGTATGCTTCATGCACCAGGAAGATCAGTACCACAGATCATTAATTTCCTAAGTGGCAAGATCCCAGAGGTATTCCTTTCTAGCTTTTTAAGGGGAAAGTACCTTTTTTTATGACACAACATAAAAGTTGTGCCTTATACTATTTCTGCTGCATAAGACTGGCACCCTTGTGTTTCATGTCTAATTATTACTTTATGTACAGAATACACAATTTCTCTGGTCTGTATTGTATTTCAAACCTATCATTTCAGGTGTCTGTCTTCAATATTTTTTTAATAAAATTAAAAATCAGGCTGTTATTAGTACTGTAGCTTTTGCCTTTATCCATAGAGACAGCTATGTATTGGGGGTTGTTACAATTCTTATAACTGAAAATTTTACACTCTCTTTCCTCCCAGCTGGAGCATGGTTGCTTTTTAAACTTTTCTAATTCAGTTTTAAAGAAAGATATACCTTTTCAAAAGTAAACATATTGAAATTCTATATTCTAAACTGTCAAAATTGGTGATGTTTACTAACTGCATTGCTTTCTTTCTTCAGTCGATAATTGTCCTATTCTTGCAGCATGGATGCACTTTCATTTTTCTGCCTCTTTGAATGTCTCTCAGAATTTAGGTTGCAAAATACCTTGATAGAAATACATTTATGTATCACTAACCCTCTTTAGGCAAGAATGGGACAATGCCTTTTTAAAAATTTAATCTTTAATTAAAGATCTGTTTACCTTCTCCATAACATTGACATTCCTTTGTTTTGTTCTGTTTTTTTTCCCCTCAGGATCAGCATTCTCTGTTAGTCAAATACCAGGGATTAGTAGTGAAACAATTGATCAGCCAGACTAAGAAAACTGAACAGGGAGACAGTGACACAACGGATAACCTGGAAGAGGAGGAAGGAGCAGATACCATTCGAAAAGAGCTCCAGGAAATCACTACCTCTATCAAAGACCTTGTTCTCAGACCTAGGAAGTCTTCTGTAACAGAGGAATAAAATTATTACTCAGTGCATCCACATCCATGATACAGTCAGATTTTATTTTTTTTTATCCTGAAGGGAAGGATAGCAGAAAATGCTTGACAAACTTTAAAATTTGGCTTCTAACAATTGCAAATCACAGCCAGGGAACACAGTTGTTGAGTGATGGTGGCAAATGGAGTTTTGTTACGTACTACTACAGTGTACGTGTAACACACATTAAATGTAGATGTGACAGAGCACAGTTGTGGACGGTTTGGGTATGAAATTAGTGTTTTTTAATTAGCACCTTCATGTGAGGCCTCAAGAAATGGTTATTCTTCAAATAACAGTGTGTTCTGTTCCATACACACACAGGCTTATAGTTTTACCTCTCTAATTTGGATTCATAGTGATCTAAGGATTGCATATAAGTGTATATAAGCCTGTATATCTTAATTTCAAATACTAGTTTTGAAACATATACTGATACCTAATAGTATACCAATGAAAGGCCATCTTTACTTTTTTATATCATTAGTGGAAGTTTTCAGCTTCTGTTCACTGGACCTCAGCAGGAAAAACACTGAGTACAAGTGTCTATTGCTAAACTTAAGAGAAGTGACCCAGTACTAATGTGAGTTTCTAAAGGTACTGAAAGCTTATGAAAATCAGCACGCTCATGCTATTAATGTATTCTGTTAATGTCCGTAACAGCAGTTCATTTAAAACGTAATTCGGACAGAGGAGGTGATACCCTTTTGCATTGGTATTTTGGGAGTGGATAAATACTGTTATGCCTGCCATATTTTACATGCTATATGTTCATTCAGCGGACTTGCTGAGTTATTAGTCCAGTTTCCGTAGCAGTTAGAAGCGCTTGCTTGCATTCTGTCAGCTCCTTCAGAGAACTTGTGGTATTCTGTTTATCCTAAGTTTCTTGAAAAGAATTTAGTTTATGATCTTTCTGTGTAAACTGTATAGACCAAAATATTGGCTAAAGTGTTTCCCTCAAGATTTTTACCAGCCTTATTTTTACATGAGTGGTACTTTATGTCTTCAGGAAAGTGGAAAAATGTGTAAAACAGAGTTCTGCCACTATTAATGACATAATTCTTCTATGTCAAATATACTTCTAACTTATTTTTAAGAGAAGATAATTTTCAAACCGGAAATATTTTAGTTGTATTACTTCAGTAATGCCCATTGATTTCATGTGTGTAATTTCAGGTTTTTGCATAAAATCAAGTTTGAGTAGTAAGACAAGAAATAGAGTTCTTTTCACTAAAAATGTCATTCATCCATTCTTGCCAGAATTCTTTCATGCTGAAAGAAAGCAAATTCTGTGCAAGCCCTACTCTGTTCAAGTATTTCTGTTTTCCAACAGTTCACGTATTCTATAAGCTTAATCATAAATATACCCAAGCCTGAAACTGCAACAAACAAAAGTTGAAGAGGCCAAGTATGGAAACTCGGTAACAGATTAACCAAGGTTAACTTAATTTTGGTAAGGTAAAAAATTGAATTTTATACATATATAAAAGGCAATAATGTTTAACAATGTTCACATCAATGCTGATCTTCTACCAACTGTAAGGCAAAACAGTTTGCCAGTTGTGAGGCAGAAGCAAAGGTAGTTGTTTCTCTTTCCTTGGCTGGAGGCTATCATAGCTGACAATAAAGGACAATGAGGAGTAAGGGATGAAAAATATTCAGGCTGTTTAACTTTGTTTAAGAAATAGAGTTTGCATACAGGGAATAGGTTTGATTTCTTGTTATCTAGCCAGAATAATTATTAAGTTCCTATACTGAATGTAAACAATTTTATATGACATTGAGCTATTTTGTAAATAATATGCCATGTGACATTCTGTATGCAAATATGAAATTATTTTAATAACATTAAATGATGAAGTATTTAAAATGCATTCTGTTGACTTAACTAATGGTTGATCATCTTACAACTTGCAGCTTTCAAACAGCAATTGGTAATATGCACTGTTTGATTTAACATGCCATTCTGAGTGTCCCTGTATTTTTGTTTGATACTGTTTTGTGCTGGAATAATAATGAATGTATTATAAAATGTACTATATCATGTGTTAGGCTTGCTATATTGTAGCCAATGTTATAAGGATGATAGAAAAAATATATTCTTTGAAATATATATACGAGGGAAGATATGAGGGAAGCACTAAAATTCAGAGATATCCTCTGGCTACTAACAGAATTCAAGGAGACATAGGTTGGAAAACCTTCCCAGATATTTTTGTTGTCATTTAGATGTGGAAAATCAGTCTTTATGATATAAAAGTATTTTGAAAGAGAAAGGAAAGGAATATTCACAATTTCCTGAATATTTTGCTAATTCACAGGGTTTTTCCACTCCCTAGGAGGAATGTATGCAGGAGGAAGAGTAATCTTGTCTTAGAAATCAGAGGTTCAGTTCAGAAAACAAAACTGCCCTTTGGAATATCTAGGAAAATGAAAGGTAATACAAAGTATACAAATTAACGATTTTACTTTGGTTTTAAGTTTCTAGCGTCAGCCTCTCATTGCCCTTCACCTATGGTATTTAACCACCACCATTATATTGTTATAGATTCATAAACCTGACATGTATATATGCATGTATGTATATATATACAACTATTTATAAACGGGCATCTCGTAGCTTCATTTGCTGCTACTCCCAGCAAATTGGAATGGGTGCATTAGCCATAGGTAGAATAATACCTTTCTCCGCAACAGCCTTTCCTTTCCTTGGCAAAATGTGACTTTTGTAGCTGGCTATTTGCAGGTCTGCTGGAAATAAGCAAACTGTTGCTCTGTTAGAACTTGCAGCCTTCTTTCCAATTCTCTTGTTTCGTAGCTTCTTCAAAAAATGGGCACAAATTTCTAAGTTTCTAAGTTAAAGTTTCTTCTTTTAAAAAAAAAAAATGGCACAAGTTTCTAAGTAGGCTACTCGTGCAGTGGTTGCTCCTTGAATTTTTTTCCTAATAAGTAACAGTTACATTTTTCTTAGGCCAGGAAAATGGAAATTTCTACAAAACTGGGTAGATTTTGGTTGGTTTTTTTTAATAGGAAGTTTAGGACTCTTGCAGAAGATACAAGAGTGACTGTACTGGGTCAGATCAAAGGTCTGTGTAGTCCAGTATTGTGTCTCCAGCAGGGGACAAAAGTGGATGCCTAGGGAGGAATGTAAGAACAAGGCATGTAGTAATTTTTCCCTTGAGTTCTTTTTGAGCCTCCAAATATGTGCTACTCAAACTTTTTGAACAATGATTGTACTTTAAACATAGAAAATAGCAATTATCTGAAGCTTTTGGATAAACAGGATACTTGTGAGAGCAGAATTCCTTTCTCTGCGGACCCAAATAACAGCACATATTCAGTAAATGCCAAAGATGTTTTCTCAGGAAAACAAGTTAGTTGTTTGTTTGTTTGTTTATTTTAGGAATTACTTTTTTTTTTTAATTAAAAAAAAAATCTGAATTGGGAACAGCAACTTGAGTAGTTTAAAGAGAAGCACCATTTGGTTGATGAATTTCCCAAATCCTCAATATGAAGGGGAAGCTAGGTCAAGACAGGTCATGTCTGGGGACAGATGAAATAAGCTGCTTTCTATTTCAGGAAGTTCAGGAAGAGATGGGGAGACATCATCTGATACTCTGAAGAAGCAGCAAAATTTTTGTTGACCTCTTCAGTTGTACTTAAATTACACCTTTTGGCAAAAACTCTGATTCTGTTTTAAATGCTTCTCTGGGCATGTCTTCTATTAACAGAGTTATGATCTCTGTCTACAGTTAGACAAATTTGAGGATAGTCTTTGAAGTTTAAGGGAAGTGATATGCTGGAGGAGGTGTCTGTACTTCTCATCCTTTCTGGAAAGAATGTATTGCATTAGAAGTATTTCTAAGTGTCATTAGCTCTTTCGACAGATCTGTTTGGGTAATACTTTTGTCTTGCTCTGGTTTGTGAACTTCAAAAGGTACTTGGTCAAGAAGTGTACTTCCAGTTTTCTCTTTCTGGAAGTAAATGCAAGAGGAAGCTATTCATGATTCTCATTCTGGACTCAAATTCAGAGGGGACCTAACTTGTCCTCTCTCTTCTCAATCTGCAAAAACCACAAGCTTGAAAAGTGCTTGGTATAAATAAAGCTCATATAAAAATAGGAGGAAAGAGTTCAATCTAGTTTAAGTATATGACAAAATAAGTGTCTGCAGGGGTTTAATAAACCAGTCAGCCACTTCTTGGCCAATTCTTGGCAATAATAATCAGAGGATCAGTCTTAATTGCAAGATACTACCTAGACACAGATAACCTCCAGAACATGTCCAGATTTGGCAATTTTACCAAAGTCTTCGGGTAACGTAATACATCTTTAAACCATTTAAACATTTCCTTCTTTCTTCTATCTGCAATATGAAACAGCTCCCACCCACTTGACATTATAGACTAAATGATTCAGATTTATTGGCTCTTGGTTGTGGAAAAATCTGCCTGGAGGTCAGTCGTGGTTCATACCACAAGCAGCCATCCCTTTTTTCACTCTGCGTAACTTCAGCCTGCATTCTTAAATGGACACAATATCCTTACTTTCAGCTGCGATCGGTTAAAGGTCTGCATAGTCTTATCCAAAGTATAAGCACTTCTGTATGCTCCATGCATGCGGTAGACTGTCTGTGAAAGTTAGCTGGCCCCTGTTCTGTCCAAGCAAAAAAGTAAAAGAGAGGACTGCAATTCAAAGAAGGCCAGAGCTGAGAAATAGTGAGAGGGCACCTAGAGGAGGCCATTGCTGCCATATGAACACCTTCCTGCCTGCTGGAAGAGTGGCAAATTGTTCTAGCCCAGAAATTGCTTTAATAGTGTCAGAGGAGTTTTGCTGTGTCCCTGAAAGTCTTTTCTGAAATTGGAAGTGTTTCTCCTTGCCCCCCATCTCCTGTACACAACAGTCAGACTTTAGTAATCACGACTTTTCTATGTCTTTTCCGATTTACAAGCCCACATGATGTCTTTTGGATTCATTATGCATGGACCAAAGTGTATCTGGGAATGAATGATGACCCATCTTTTTTTTTCTTTTTTCTTCTTTTTTCTTTTTTTGCCCCTTTTTTTTTTTCTTTTTGTACTAAACAGTTTGGCACTTTGGGGGGGGTTAATTCTTTAGTTTTTTAACAGAAGTGCCTTTTTCCTTTTGACAACCGTCTGAAATATGTTCCTTTAAGAACCTCCTACATGGTATGTATTTGCAATTTGTAAACACAGTATGTCAAAGAATGATTTGATTCAGTGGTGAGGCAGCCAGCTATTTGCATGTCATGAGGTCTAAGGGAAACAAACTGACCCTCAGCCTTCCTCCATCCAGCCAAATTCTGATGGGACCCTCAAATAGCTCTGGCAAAGTGTTCTGTTTCTTTTGGACTTGATGAATGCTTGTTTCTGTGAAGACGTGTCATTATTTCTTCCTTTATTTTGCTGCACAAGTTACCAAGAGAAGCAGCTTAAAACCAAATGTGAGTATTGAGGCTCTTCTCCATTATTCCTTTATTTGATAATGTTTAAATGGGGTAGTATACAAGGTACCTAATTTAATATTTTGAGCAAGTAAGCAGGAACTTTTCAGACACAAAACTGCAAATTAAATTAGATGCAGAATTCTACACATCTACCAAAAATTTTTATTTTGTGTACCAAAAGAAATACCACACATTTTTGGATGCAATTGTTTTCATTTTATTAATTGGCTCACTCATTAGTTTACGGGAAGATTGTTTGGCATTTCCTTTGTAATGAGATGAGGATTCATTTTGTTTACTCCAAAGAAGAAGCCAACAATAAAAGTGTATGCTGTTTCCTGTGGCATTTGAATCACCATTTTTATCTCTTAGCAAGCTTTCATAGCTATTTGTTATTGCACGAAAACTTTCTAGGTAGTGTCTTTTCTGATAAGGTAAGTAACTTGTTTCTAGCATAACTAATTTTAACACCTAACATGGATTGTTCTTGCTTTTTTTTGAAGTAAAGCCAGTTTCCAAGCTGGTGTTTATAGCAATATGTTGACTTGTTATAAAAATCAAGTATCATCTCCAAATTCTCCCTCCGTAAGACACTTTGTTTTATCTTTTAGCTATCACATTTTTAGGATCATAATTTTGGTTTGGAATTTGAAGGGAAGGAGTAGTATTGAAAGGATATACCACTTTTTACTGAAATGGTGCTGGAAATGTGTGCCTATATTGCAGAATTAAAAAAGAAGTGTGGGTAAAGGTGGAAATATTCCTTAAATTAAAGTTTATGTATATTAATTGTACTGCTACCTGATTTCATAATGGCAGTCTTTTTGATAATGAGGTTAAAATTAAATTTGGGCAAAACTATCAAGTATAATTTCCAGTTCAATAATACAAATGTTTGAAAACATATTTCTTTAACTGTCCTTGTTTTCAGAAGATCTGGTTTTATATCTGGAGCTGGGTACAAAATCTCTTACATTTAGAAAACACGTTTCAGGTGCCTTTTTTTGTTTGTGGTTAATACTTTCATCCATATTTTTCTTCTGTTTGTGTGATGAGTTGACATTTCTAGAGTATTTTAGCAGAACAGGCTGTAACGGATTTAATATATTAACGTTATAACAGATGGCTGATGGTCTTGCCATGTAATTTTATTGCAGTGTCACAGAAGTCACTTTGATTCAAAGTTGTATAATTGGTAGAAACTTAAGATGACATACTAACCTTCTTGTAAGATTAGAGCAAAATGAAATCAAAAGCTGCTTGAAAGAGATTCTGATCAGTTGTGACCTATGGTATCTCCAGGTTATTTGCAGGCAGTCATATTTTATGAAGTGTATATTTTTGGTTGACTTGCTAAGACACGTTCTGTGGGCTATATACCAATAAGCCCACCTTTCTTCATTTTTTCCATATCTGAGTTTTATTTCTCAAAAAAAGTTAAAAACTCTTTGTATTGCCTAACCATGGACAGACAGAAAGAAATGTGAAAATCTTAACCAGCGTGCTTCCAAATGTTAACCCCAAAATCAGAGGGTGAAATTCTGACCCTGTTCGAATGAGCGGCCCTCCTATCGACTAAACAAGCTCTAGATGCTGTTCAGGCTTTTAGATCACCTGGGGAATAAAACTGACCTGAGTTTTTCTGCACACTTCCCTGCCAGTTAAGGGTAAGATGATGTCTTATGACTAATTCTAGGATGCTCATAAAAAGTAATGATTTCCAGTTCAACTGTTCTATTAAAATCTCTAGAGCCCCAAGTCTGGAAGTTGGCATGGCAAAGTGCTGCTGATGCTCCACTTGCGCTCCTGCGGCGGAATTCATTCTTCTGGGAACAGGCGCGCAGCTCTAGTGAGAAAGGAGGCTGTGAACTCGTTTCGTACATTTGTATTTTCCTGTAAAATGTAACAGGGATGAAATAAGGATGGTTTTGTAGAAATATGCAAACATTACTCCAAAAACACTGATGAATTAAAAATAAGTTAATCAAATTCTATAGCAGAGATACAGTGAGGGAACAAGACTGTTACAAGGCTAACTAATCTCCCTTGGTTGCCTCTATAACGATGGCTAATTTAAGTTTCCGCTGGTAATCACCCTGGAGAGGAATTTATCTTTCTCTTTTAACTATAAAAAGTGCCTTGTTCATTAGCCTCCGTAGGCTTAGGTTAGCTTTTGTGAATATCCCCATTCTTCTCTGATATTGTACAGTATACATCAGCTATCATCCCTCCTTGTTTCCCTTTCTTAGACTAAGAGTTTTCTTTGATTCTACTTCATTCATGCTAGTAGATTACTTTTCTTCTCAGCCATGGTTGCCTTTGAGTTTCAATTTTTCCAGCTCCGTATATAAGAACTGGTAAATTCTTGCACATCTCAGCATATTATGGGCAATGGATCTGAACAGGCTGCCCTAGTTCATTGCTAGCCTCACACTTGGATGCTTTATAACTCAGAAAAATACTCGTTTTCCTATAATGTATCTTTGTGCATAGATAGCAGAACTGATAGAAAGAATGACAGAGTGACAGAATGATAGAAAGAGTGACAGAGCATGGTGTAGCTGGTGACAGAGCACACACACAGGAGACCAGAATTCAGTCCAGAGTGTCCTCCAGCAAGTTGCCCTGTGCCTCCGATCCCCATCCGTAAACTGGGTTTGTTACACTGGGGAGAAAAAAATTAGTTCAAACCAACGTTACCCAAAACTGTCTGGAAATAACCCAAATTGACTGGAAAATCCTTCATAATTAGGAACTCTCTCAACCGCTGTAGCCCTAAGAGGTTTGACACAAAACTGGAAAAATTCCACCCAGAAAATTTTGCGTAAGAATATTAATCATAACCTCAGAGTAATTAATGACGATTGCAAAGTTCACAACTGGAACATTTTATTGCTTCAGCTAATTTTAGAGGTGCTTTCTACCTCTAGCACTGGAGGTTGGCCACCTGGCAACCTTCGTACAGTGTTTTTAACTATCCCGGGCCAGTGCCATGGATACAGCCTGATGAGCGGACCCATCTAACGGCAAAGGCATAGCGACTGGCTTCCTTTCTTCCCACTCCTCCAGGTTTGCTCTCTGACCTTGAGCAAGTCAGTTACTTTGCTTTGACAAGTATTAACCTTCTCTGTAGACCAGTATCTCACAACTGTGTTTTAGGATTACTTTATTATTGTTGTTAGAAAAGCATTCTGAAACCTTTGAAAGGAAGGCTGTAAAATACTTCAAAGTATGAGGTTATAATTCTATTTATCATAAGCCCTGAACAGTATTAGGCTGTAAATCTATTTATCAGGAGCCCAGTCTTCCTCAAGTGAGCCTTCAAGTTTCAAATTCAGCCACATCATGATTCATTTATGTATTATAACATGCCAGATTGTGGCATAATTAGAGTTCTGTGAGTCTGGGATTCTATTTGCATGAAAAAAAAAGGAAAAGATTAGAGGAAAAACTGTTTCATGCTGATCTTCTAATTGTCAATCTTTGTTTAGTTTGGTGCTTGAAAATTGAAGAGTATTGAGAAACATTTCAAATTAAAAGCTCAAAACATTTTGGTTTTTTTTTTTTTTAAATACAGTAGCAGAATTCTTCATTTATTTAATCACTTGCTTAGACTTTTTACTGAAAACATTTACCAAATTTAACATAAATTAGCAAAAAGGACTGGAACT
Organism: Mycteria americana; assembly: GCF_035582795.1. NCBI lineage: Eukaryota > Metazoa > Chordata > Aves > Ciconiiformes > Ciconiidae > Mycteria > Mycteria americana. The sequence goes on from NC_134367.1 coordinate 45,244,126, forward strand.
GTATTTGTTCCTTCATGCAGTTTCTGCTGCTGCTTACCACTCTCCTCCTCCTCAGACTGACCTTCTCACCCACCGCTGGTCAGAGTTAGGGACTCCGAGCATCAGCTCACATTGAAACAAGTCAGTTCCATTCTGGGTTTGCAAAAATGGTTGTTCTGCTATTGCTACGTGTCAGGCTTCACGTCACCACTTGAATAGACTTTACCAGTTTCAGTGGACTCATTGTTCCACAATATCCTTGAGTTAAATAGCATGTTCTTAATATGTTCCTAAATGTTAGAAAGGAGTTTCTTCATTCTTACCAAATTTCTTCCAGAATTCTAAGACTTTACTGATGGTTTTTATTTGTCTGAGTAAAATGTTGACTGTCTTGGGTGTTCAGATAAACTTTAGCCTTAATTTTCCTTCAATCAGAATAGGGCAATCCTACACTGGAACCAGCTGATATAGTGTGTATTTATAATCATAGAAAGAAATCCACTCTGAAAGTCATAGCGCCAAAAACGAAAAAGGACCTTTTCACATGCCAGGACATTACAAAAATCCCAGCAGGGCAGTAACTGAAGGGTCAGTAACCTCACATCATAATAAAGAAAGACAGAATACCATGGTCTAGTCATTACAGGGTCTAATTTTAAATCATAGCCACTTTTAGGAAGATAGACTATGTTAAAATAGAAAGAAATATGTTTAATGTCTGGCACAGAGATTTTAAGGCTTAAGGGAAATGTTAGAACACCCAGTCACATAATTGTTCAGCAGACCTTATCTCCTAAGTAGGCAGAACAGGTAATGTAAGAGGCACAAAGATTTCAAGTTCGTGGCAAAGGTCGCTGTCAGGACGTGAACAGAACCCAGGGCCGAGTCTCTCTAAGGACTGGTTGATGTTGCTGCTCACAGGACGCGAGGATTGAAGTTAAAACAGAGTTGATGCCATGACATACTCTATCTTGTTTGACGGGGCATTATCTACTCAACTGCTCAAGACTCAAGAGGTCTTCAGTTAACATTTTTTTCCTGGTTAATGGATGATGCACAAAGCCACATATTTAAAGAAAAGAAAAGAAAAAAAAAAAAACAACAAAACAAGCCCAACATTTTTTTCTATACTCAGTCTTAGTAACACGCCATTTTTTTTCCTCCCTGGTAGAGGGTGAACAAGAAGCTGAAGACCTTGACTTGCTGCCCTTTCTCCCATCAGCCCCACTCCTAAAGGGGTTCACTGCCTTCCAAAGCCCTGTTATCAGCTCTCTTCTAGAACTGAGTTTTTACATTGTGAGTCATATATCCTTTTGCTGTGTTGGAATGAAATGTGCTAGTCTACTATCAACAGTGAATATAGGACATGTCATAAAAGAATGTGTATATCTGAATATTTTATCTTTTTTTTTCCCCCAGCCCAAAGAGCAGCAGCCTACCCTTGATGCACCTGCATAATTAAACTAGTAAGGTTTTCCAGCTTTACAGTATGTTAAAACAAATACAGGACAGAGAATAAAAGGAAAAAGTCACCTTGCTATAATTGCACATCTTTAGTGAAATGCACACACAGTCAAATTGTACTAGTTTGTTACTGCAACCTTGGTACAGATGTTGAGACTCCGTAAGTGAATTGTGCCTAGCACTCTCCAATAGATATGAGGACACCAACCCTAACATGCAGAGTTAAAAACCGAATCCAGTTAAATCACCTAATTTGACATCCACAAATCGAGTGAAATTATTCAGCTGCATTAGTTTACATACATATGCAAGTGTTCCTGGGGTCCTGTTCTAAGAGAAGACAAAGCAGGCGTTCCCGTAACACTTAGGGGGGGGAGCAGAAGGAAGTTAAGTAAGTCTGCTTAAGAACACCCACAGTGTATTTTCATGTTGGTTTGTTGTTGTGCGCTTTCCTGGAAACCTTTCTCGCCCTCTGTCTCAGTTACATTGTATGTGTACAGTTCATTACTGTAAAAGCAGTAGAATACAAAGAGTACCACATCTTTCAGGTTTTCTCCACCAGGTTAGAGTTTTCATGGTCTGCTAGGTAAGCAGATGCAATATATGCATATGTATTTTAATAAGGCTGCGTTATTATTGGATCCCTGTATTCCAAAGAGATTGCAATTGCAGAGGATCATTACTGCTATATCTTGTAGCAATGCCTACCGTGTTAATTGTCAGTAAAAATCCCAAGTGTGTAGGTAGTCCTTGTTTTGAGATCAGGCTGTTATTGGTTCTAATCAATGTTTCTGCCCATTCCTTCTCTATTTGATCCTGCCCCTTAGGACTGCCTATCCTGAAGCCTGCTTTGCCTTGGGAAGGTCCGTGGAGGCACACCATGGAGTTCCTCTCCATGAAGGGGAGACTGCCACAGCAACGGTCACCCTAAACAGGTCACATATAATGTGAAGAGAGGGTATATATGCTACAGTTGCAGTTGCCAGTATTTCTTAGACTGTACACAGCAGTGACTCCACAAAATATGGTTCCTGTGAGGGTAAGAAGCAGTTCAGGGCTTGTCTGCAGAACCATGTCATCTCTGTTTTCAGTGAGAAGCTTGGTAAGAAGGTGGCAGCTAAGACTGATGGAGCTCTGCAAGCAGCAAAACTGGCCATTCATTGGGCCTAAAAATCTAAATACCTGGGAACAATGATAATTGAAGTAGGGATCTTGCATACCAATACTCCTTGCAGTAGCCTTTGCTTTTCCTAAACTATAATGCCACCTAGCTCATGACAATCTTTTAACAGGGCTGAGATTAGAAGTCTTTAGATGTGGTTCATTTTGATGAGGTGTCGTATATTTATTATAAAAGTGCTGCAGCTCGGTTTATTTTTTTCCTCAGAAAACTAGGTCAGGTTGGCACAGCACAGTTGGGAGAGAAAAGGAGAAGGCTGTGCCGCTGCAGCAGACGCTTGATTACCACTTGGAGGTTTTATGTTTGGTTTTGGGGGAAGGAGGTCTTTTTTTTTTTTTAGATAGGGTAATGAAAATCCTTTCCAATTTTAGCTTGCTGCTAACATTGCTGCTGCTGCTGCTCATCTTTTTCTTATTGTTCATTTTATTTCTTAAAGCAGTTCTAAAGTAGGTCACAGGCTTTTAAAGAAGCCAGCTAGAAAAAGTTGTACTGCGTAGTCAGTTGCAGTTATTTTTTTTTTTTTTTAGAAGGATTTTAATTCATGTGATGTACCCATTCTCACAAGACACAGTACTCTTCATCTGCCTTTCTGTCCCTGAAATAAAATGTAAGGGTGGGGGAAGCCCAGTCTCTGCAGTTGATGCATCTGCAAAGACAAGGAATGGCCTATATTTTTATCAAGATGTTAAAGAATGCAGTCAGCATCAGCGTTGCCTATTGAAGCGCTGTTACCTCTTGTTAGTGGCAAGGCTGTTCCGTTGCACGGCCTGTGAGCGCTTCACTCCCCGCTGCATCACAGGCAGCGTTTCCTGTTGCTGCTGTTTTCCCCAGGAAGGCTTTCAGTCCCGAAGGCAAGCTTGTTTCATTTTCAGGTAGATGTGTTCCTGCCCTGTGGTGTTAGTATATTGCTAAGGTGCTGCTGGTTCCTTGGTGGACTTCTGCTCAGCTGTGCAAGCATCCTGACTTTAGTGCACTGTGTAGAGGGGAATCTGGAGCCAGACGTGCAGATGCTGTTGTAGCAGAGATCGCCCAGAAGTGCTGCTCTAATTTGCACACTGGGGATGAACTCGCTGGTAAAAGTCTCGGATCAGGATTTCGGCACCTGACTTCATTTGTGACTTTAATTTTCTTTTTATTTAAGCACTTTTAAAAATATTTTCCATGATCGGGGGATTGTAGGTGAGGGTGGAGACAGGAAAGGGGACTGGAAAAACCAGGCAGAAAGGGTGGTGGGGAAGACTTTGTATTCATTGCCAGAGATCAGCTGTGGCTTCAGTGATCAATTCTCATCCTGACTGGTTCAGCCCCAAATATTTAATGTTTCTCTTTCTCTTTCAAAGACATTTAATACTTGCTGGGTTGTAGGTTGAGAGAAGGAAATTATATTAATACTTCCATGCAAGTACAATATGTTATTCTCTACGTTCCCACTACTTTAATTGAAGAAACTGTAACCCAACGTAAACGTCCTTTTGCTACTAAATTTATTCTCTCAAAATGAGATCACTCTAACTCAGATTCACATCTTTTTTCCTAGAATAAAACAGTTAGCTATAAAATTGCTTATTCAAATTAAATTTTTAACTTTATATAAAAAATAAAATTTAAGTTTTTACTATAAAATTTTCCATTGAGAATTTAAGATCCATTTTTAGACCAATATTTTCCAGCCAAATTTCACTTTTTTGAATCCTACTTTTCTAAAACAAACTGACATTCTCCATGAAGTGGGGGTTTTTAATTCACAAATATTTTCTATTAAAATATATCAAAATTTTAAAAATAAAAGTGTTAGAGTATTTTGAATCAAGCTTAGTGCAACACTCCTTTTTCTTCCAAAAATACCCTGATGCAATAACTTTTTTTTAATTTATATTAGTTTTGGAAGCTTATAAATGCTCAAGTTTCAGAGCATGAATTTAATCCTCTAAAAGGGATTAGGAAACTTTCCTCATGAGCAGGTTGTTGCCTAGCCATCCTTTGTAGGGTTTCTTGCATCTTCCTTAGGATGGTTTTGCCTGCTGAACCGAAAAAAAAATATATACAGTTATAGTCATTTTCCTTCACACAGTCTTTAAGTCATCGCAAAATAATTTTTAGATCTGCTTTCTCTGCTGAGTTCTGGTAAGGAGTATATTTAGTGTAGATGTCAGTGCCTCAAACACTCCTTTATACCTCGTTGTTCTGTACAGGGCAGCTGAGTGGAGCACTGTCTACGTTTCCTTCTGAGCCAAGTCATCGAAATAGCCAAGATTACTGAAGGCATCCAGACCTTCACATCTCTTCTGTAGCCTAGTCTGTAACAATTAACACCAGCTTAAAATCAGAAATGATCAGTGAAGAAAAGGAGTTTTGACTTGCACCAGCCTGCAACAACAAAAATAACGAAATCTTCTTTACTGTGGTAAACCAGATAGTGCAGACAAGCCACTAACTCCTTTCCATCAAAAAAGGCCCAGCTTTTGGGCAGTATTTATATCTAAGTACCAGGCTGGTTGACAAAGGACATGTTGATCATGTTTCACACTAGTGACAACACAGAAAATAATTTGTGTCTCTCTTAATTTCAAACATAGCTGGGAACTGAGAATGTTGGAAGTGATTTTTCCCTGTGGAAATGCTGAATCTACTGAAACTGGGTTTTTCTTTGACAGAAATTATCTAGAATCACTGGTTTCCTTTGCTCTTTCCTCTGTAACAAATGTCATGCAATTCCACTGAATGTATTTCAATTGAGAAGTATTTCGAGACTATGTTTACCAGATTGAAATATCAGGAAACATTGAAATTAATTGTAATGAAGAACCTAATTGCTTATATCTTTTTTTAAATCCCACTTTTTTATTATCTTTGAAAATATCTTTCAAAAACTGTGCTCCAAGCATATAGGCAGCAAAGCTCTAAAGCATGCATTCAGCTTCAGGCATGTAAATATTACAGCTGAAAGCAATAGCATTTCTCATGTGTTTAGACTACACATATGTCTAGCTTAGATGGGGACTCACAATCAATCATCTACAGGAGACCTGTTTTGTTGTTATGGGAGTGACCCCACTCCTGCTCAAATGCCCATGAGGGAATACTGAGGTTTTGTGGACTCTTTCACCCTCCCTCTTTTATCATTCAGCAGTGATAAACCTTTCTGTGGTCCATCAGAGAATCACAGAATGGTTGAGGTGGCATGGGACCTGTGGAGATCATGTAGTCCGACCCCCTGCTTAAGCAGGATCACCCAAAGCAGATTGCGCAGGGCTATGTCCAGTCAGGTTTTGAATATCTCTAAGGATGGAGACTACACAAGCTCTCTGGGCAACCTGTGCCAGTGTTCAACCACTCTTACAGTGAAAGGGTTTTTTTCTTCTGTTTAAGTGGAATCCCTTGTATTTCAGTTTGTGCCCATTGCATTTTCTCCTGTCAGCGGGCACCACTGGGAAGAGCATAGCTCCTTCTTCTTCATTCCCTCCCTTCAGGTATTTGTACACATTGATGAGAACCTGGAGGCCTTTCCTCATAGGAGAGATACTCCAGTCCCTTAGTCACCTTTGTGGCCCTTTACTGGACTCTTTCCAGTAGCTCCCTATCTCTCTTGTACTGGGGAGCCCAGAACTGGACCCAGCACTCCAGATGTGTCTCACCAGTGCTGAGTAGAGAGGAAGGATCACCTCTCTCAACCTGCTGGCAATGCTCTTCCTAATGCTCCACAGGATGTTGTTGGCCTTCTTAACCACATGGGCACGTTGTTGGCTCATGTTCAGTTTGTTGTCCACCAGGATGCCCACGTCCTCCTCTGCCTTCCATGTGGTTGGCCCCCAGCATGTGCTGGTACCTGCAGTTATTCCTCCCCAGAGGCAGGACTTCGCATCTCCCCTTGTTGAACTTCATGAGACTCCTCTCACCCCACTTCTCCTGGTGGGGTAGCTCTGGATGACAGCACATCCAGCTGGGCTATCAGCCACTCCGCCCAGTTTTGTGTCATCTGCCAATTTGCTGTGGGTGCACTCTGTCCCATCCATCGTCCAGGTCATTAATGAAGATGTTGGACAGTATTGGACCCAGTGTCAACCCCTGAGGTACACCACTAATTTCATTACTTTAAATTGTCTCCTTTAACATTGTACCTACGATTCACTAATGATTTCTCATCCACATCTTAAGCTCATGGCTACTTTGCTTTTGGAACTTGGGCAGCTGAAGCTAATAAATTTAAAACTGTCTAAATGTCTTCTAAGTATATAACTCACCAGCTAATTTGGGTATACTTTTTCACATGGCCCATTTGTACCAGATGCAATCCTCTAACCTGTTTTATTGTCGAATGTATAGAGTATGACTGAGAATACTGCCAGGATTTTACATGAAAAAATACACCAATACATGGTTGAAATATTTCATGGCTTCATTTGATTCTATAAATCTGACAGTAGTCAGAAAGGAATGAACTCCATAATGAAGACAGGAGAAAATTTTGACTGTACCAGACTATGTGAAAACCTGTAAAAATTGTGGATAAGAATGACTTCAGAAAAATAAAAGAAATTATCTAAGCCATAGCATTAACCCTACTTTTTTCATATACTGCTGCTTGTGAAACTATTGACAGCACCCAGGAATCTGAGCAGATGCAAAGGTTTTGTGTTCCTGGGTAATAGGTTGGCAGAGACTTGAATCGATACCGAGCACTCCACTGACAGTTTGTCTCTCCTTAAACACGGAGCTGCATTATTGACCAGCAATACTGCTGATCAGCCGAGCTTGTTGTGTTCACAATAACAGGGCCAGTTATTCTGGACTGGAGTCTTTGGGCACCGTTGTAGTACTTGTATTAAATGATGAATTGCACTCCCTGATTCTCACGTGTTGATTAGTTAAAAAAAAAAGAAATCCAGCAAATAATCTAGGTTTAATTCTGTAGCCAGTTAGCAACTTTTCTGTCTGCTTCTTCCAAAAAACAGCTTTCAGGTACTGCATTTGACATGCTTATTTCTGACCTCTAATTTCTCTGTACAGTGGGTTTCCTGTGATGGTAATTCTCGAGCTTTGCTAGCAAGGCTCACAATAGAGGAAGAATATCCATTAGGAGAGATGCATACAGAGTCATTAATTTGAATTTTGCCAACTAAATTGCTCAGGCTGACCTCGGTAGCAAGTACTGGTTGTATTGGACAAGCTGGATGCTGCTGGTGAAAGTTCTGTGGCTGAACTAAAGGAACTACCTAGCTTGCCGTAGAGGCAATGGGGCTAGGCTATTAAACCCACTCTGTAGCTAGAAAAGAGAGTTTGAGGGACATAGGCTAGTCAGGTCTCTTCTGCAACAGCATTTCTGTATGTCTGCACCACTCTGAACACTTAGCTGAGGCACTTTCACTGCTCTAATTTGTCCTAGTTTGAAGTTTAGGTAACTAGCAAATTATGTTGTACTGGGATAAAGGAAGACTTTAGATGACTACACTAATGTTTGAGTTTACATGGTGTAAACAAAGCAGACAGCAATACCAATTAAGGTGAAACAGAATTCCTGGGATGCTCGATCCCCTCGTTGAGCCAGAGCTCTTGCCCTTTTTGCTTGTGGTCACGGCGTGTGTAAACACGGTACAATGCCGTGTGGTGCAGTTATCTGACCAGCCTCTAAATGAGCTGCTTTTCCTAGACAGTCCACCAAAACCATGTCACTTGTGGATCCTGAAGCCGTATAGTCACATTCTTACAGGACAGTCCTGGTTGGCATCCATCCTGGCTGCTTAAAGCAGAACTTCATCAGCGAGAGCTCTGCAGCCACTCAGATGCTCCCAGAACCTGACTTGGTATTACTGTGCTGTGCCACGGAGATAAAACAACTTGTTCAAAGCTAACACCTGTGTCTCTACTTTCCTGTAGGTAATTGTTTTGACTTGATCTGTCATATTTGCCCTTGGTTCCTAAGCAAAAATTCTAGTATTCCTTGGTTCCTAAGCAAAAATTCTAGTATTCTTCAACACTCCAGCATAACTTAAAGGGATCACTGGGAAAATTGCAGTTACTCTGAGGGAGGGACGAGACAAAGCGAGGGTATTGCCAGTGTTTTGAAAATACAGCATATGTTTAACTGTCTTGTGAGTTCATTTTTCTCAAGGTGTCAGGGCTTCTATTAGGTTTAGTCACAACAACAAAATAACGGATTTCTGGGGCATAGCAGGCATCCAGAGAAATCAAGAAACGGTGATCTCTGAAATGAGGAAAAGTTTCCTTGTAAAACCTTGTTAGAAACTTTTCTTTATAAAATAATGATATGGTTAGAAAATTTTCCTTATAATGATATCGTTAGCTTTACAATGCAGTTGTAACCTTGAGTCACTAATGTATTTTGCAAATGTGTGTGTGTGATTAATTGTTCAGCAGCTCTCACCAAAAAAAAACAAAATGGGGAAAATGAAATCAGCAAATTTATGCAAAACCATGTTCCAAGATAAAAAAAAGTACTTCACTGAAAATAAACTGGTGACCCCCTCCTAATAGATCAATTTGTTTTTCTTATCCCTCAGTGTTGTTGCAATGATTTATTTTGCCATCATTTTTCTTTCTTTATGCTTCCCTAATAGAGAGGCTTGTTCCATTCATTGTATGTTCTTAAGGAAAAAGATGATGCAGTTCAATAGCAGGCTTATTTAAATTGGGAAATAGTCCATTAGAATTGCCATAAAACAAAAAGTACAATATTTTTACACGTATGTGTAAAAAGGCGTACCTACATGCCTATGTATATTCATTCCCATCTAAGTAGGATTAATGTTTCTGGGCTTTTTATATTTATATAACCTAAGAGAGATTAACATACATTTATAGAAAATATCAAGATAAATCATTAAGAGACATATTAACATCGTGGCTGTGCTTTTTAGCTCCAGTGAGAAAACAAGCATTCCTTTCCTGATGGTTCCCCATTTATCAGGCTTCACAACTTCACAACCATTTTCTTATGGCTTTCTTCGCTGGAGGTCTTCTAGTGCTCTGCATTTTACAGGAAACCATTTGACTCTACAGAAAGTCCCTCTCCTAATTTGTTGTAGCTAAATTCTATCTTAACCTGCTGGAATAGCAGGCAGACTAGCCAGCTCCATTGTTTTATTTTCCTCTGCTTTATAATTCATACCATGAGACTGCTGCATTCTCGAATCTGACCCCAGGGTCTCCAGTTGCAATATCCTCGCATCTTTGGCAACATCTCTCTGCTCCCCCTTGAAATATCCTAACACTACAAATGGTATCGCGTATCCATGCCTACTAGGTACATAAAAATCAATGGTATTTAGCTTTGTTCCAATTTAGATAACAAAATCCTCTTTTCCCAAGGAATGAAGACATCACACTCTTTCCCTGTGCCTAGGACATGAGTTAGCAGCTGGAATGCTGGAGTCAGCGTTTCATTCCATGAGAGTGAATAGCATCAGACCTCCAGAGATTTCTTCAGTGACCTTCAAAATACAAAGTCTAGCTTCCAGCAAACTTAAAGTAAACATATTTCTCTAGAGATTAGGATCAAAGCACAAGAAAAACATTCTACTTAGCTACGTGGTGCTCATACCATTACTTATTTATTGGAGCAAGGGTAAGTGGTGCTAGGGGAGATAAGATTCACTTTTTTTTGTTGCATTGTCTAACAGTAGGAGTAGTTCACGAAGGTTACGCAGACCTTTGCCAAGAGATTTGCAAAAATCATCATTCCTTTTCATACTATTGCTGCTTCGTTCCCAAATATGGTTTTATATCATCATGGTCAAACCCTGAAGACTTTTTCTGAAACAAAGCCTTGGGTGACTTCAGTGTTTTTCTAGAGGAGCAGCTCAAGGACACCCCCAGGCTTTGACTCTGGTCTTGGGTGTACTCTTTTAATGTTCTCAAGCAACCACTGTCATCTCTAAAACAGGAGTAATGGCACTTTGTTCCCATATCCATCTGGGTTTTTAGGCGGATAACTACATTACAAATTCAGAAGTTCTAGAGTATTACAACAGCAGGTCTTGTATGTGTATATAACCCAGGCTTCCTGGAACTGATTGGCTTCCTGGGAATAAAAAAAAAAAAGTCACGAAAACCACTTTTTGAAGAAAATTGTTGGGTATGCAGAGTTTTTGGTAACTTAAAAACCTATCACCATTCAATAGAATGAAAAAACAGATGTATCTGCAGATATCTGAAGCTATTTGTTGGTGATCTTTCTACAACAAAAAGCACTGTAAGTAACAGGTAAGCTCTTAATGCATTCCCTGTTGGGATTTTCCTGTCGCCACTTTTAGGCTGAGACGAAACTGTGTTAGGAAGCTGGGGTAGTGATTCAGCAAGGAGGAAATCAAAAAAGTAGTCTGCTCAGGGTTATCCTCAGAGGCAGTTATCCTCAGAGGGTTATCCTCAGGCAACTCTAACTCCCACAGAAAGAGGAATGAAAATTCCTCTGAAACCCAGTTTCAAGCCTGTCCTATGACCTTGAATATGGAGCCCAGTTAACCACAAACATTCCTTGATTGTCTCCCTAGCCACCAATTTATACTGCTTCCCCAATATAGAAAATGAGCAAAACTTAACCTTGATTTTGGTGATGACTACGTAGCGACCATGCACTGAATTACTGCGCTGTGTCTGGTTTTATATGTCATGTTGTGTAAATGTACAAGCTGATGGATGTCATTTTCTCATGCACGTGGGATCATTCGTTTCACATTCAAGTCTCTGTTTGATCTTAAGGAAATGGAAGTCCAGATTCAAGCCCTGTTATACTATTATTCCAAGGATATCACATAAAACACATCTGTAATACTTTTAAGCAAGTATGTTTCCCACTGATCTGAGTTACAAATTATTTTACTTCCTTACTACACCCTGTCTTGGCTAGCACAAAGATTTAGGGTAGTCAGAAGCACACTAAATCAATTCAACTCAAAAGATTTTCAATTTACAGTGACACGTTTTCCATAGCTTGTGCCAAACAGTCGAGTCATTACTTCTGGTCTGAGATAAGCATTATAGCCTCTCTCCCTGCCCCCTTTTCACTGTCTTTCTATTATCCCTCCAGGAATAGACTAAGAAATGCCTGACCTTATGCATTGGTGCCAGCAGAGACCTGCAGTAATTGTTCCTTCTCATAATTCAAACAATCATATTGGATTACATCTCACAAAGCAGAAACCCAGAGAAAGATTAAATGCCTTTTTAAAACTGAACCATGGGTATAAGAACCATGGGCAGTGTGTGTATGAAAACAAGTATGAGGGAGTAGTTCTAAATGGACTAGATGTAAACTCTGTGATGGCAAGTACTCCCTCAAATCTTGTTCTTCATACGCTTCTGTTCCTTACTCTCAGGCTTTGCATCTGGTTAAGATAAACTGATTTGCACTGTTATTCAAAGTGCAAAGATTTCAGCTGCCAAAAGTCACCGATATGTAAGTATTTTAGGAGACCTTCCCTGGTTGTTCTCAAATCCTCTAAAATTTATGATTGCTGGCACTGACTCCAGCGGCACTCAACGAGTTTAATGAAGAGTGCAGTCCAATGAGTCCAGCAGATGTTTCTGGGTTTGCTTCACTGGGAACTTTCTGGATTCTTCTTCCTTCATTCCCAGGAATCAAGACCCAATTTTAGCAAAGTGCTGATGATCCAATCAGCAACAAGAAGACTGAAATAAGTCTTCATCTTTACAATCCTTAAAACATTCAGCATTGCAGGTCTATAAGCAGCTGATGTTTGGATACTTATTCAAGCCTCTTTAGCCGGGAAAACTGAAGGATGGGAAACTCATACAATTGGCTCTCAATAGGTTTGTGGTATTTCCTGCACTTGTCTGGCACAGAAATATAATCCATCTCACAGTTTTCTGGCACTGCCAACGTGGAACCTGGCAATACAGAAATATGTAAGAAAAGACAATCTTTTCCAATAACAACAAGGGAAAATTACTTTGAGTTATGATTTTGTTTGAGTTATGATTAGTTTATTTATATATTTTGCTCTTTTGCTATCCAGGGGTATTTGTGTCACCTTACATTGCTACCAAATGAAAGGTTGGACTCGATGATCTTAAAGGTCTTTTCCAACCTATACGATTCTGTGATTCTGTGATTCTGTGAAATGCTAGCAGCACAGCTGGGATTATGCAGAACCAGCCATATAGCTTGGAGTCCCTTGTCCTCCTTCTGTTCAGTCAGGTAGAAGTGGGGGTATTTTGAAAAGGAAGGAATGAGCAGAAGACAGGAATGGCAAAAGAAAACCAGGAACACACTACAAAGTCCTTGCCACTTCTCTTTAGCCTTTTAACTCTGCGGTTGGTTTAAATTTTTAACTATAGCTTCTATCTCCATTCCCTGATTTCTAGATAAACCATGCCTCACAATACAGTGTATGATGCTCATAATGTCAGTAGTTGTACGTAGAGAATGTGAAGACGGTTTCATTTTCAGGTACCTGACCTATCAGTGTAAGTACCACTAGTTTAAGCTGAAGCAGCCTTCTTGCTGCCCATTATGTAGGTAACACAATACACAGTATATGTTGTTAAAGACTACCATTTTATTATGGAACAGCCCAGCATTAGAAATCCAGGGCGCTGCAAATGACCATGAAATGCCTGTCCTAACGTTCACAGGTAAAGCAGCATTATTTATTATTTGGGCAAGCAAACAGTCATCCACTGAATTACAAGATCTTTCCATCTTTCCAGATCACGTGAAGAACCCCGCCAAAATGAGCAGCAATGACACAGACTGTCATTACTGCCTGCAGTCTCTTCGTGGAAGGAAGTATGCATTAAGAGAAGAAAACGCTTATTGTGTTACCTGTTATGACAGCCTGTTTGCCAACCCCTGTGAGGAGTGCAAGCAACCTATTGAGTGCAATTCCAAGGTAAAGATTTAGCTTTCACTTCTTGTTCTTTGCTAAATTACACATAAATCCCATTTCTTTAATAGCAGATTCTGTATCCAGCCCTCTGCATATCCCTGTGCTGGTGAAGAGACCTAAGCATAGCTGTTGTACATCCACGCACAACAGAGAGAAACAGTGCTATTTTCCCAGAATAAGAAAGCTCCGGGGCCAAACATTAGGAAATCTGCACATATGTATACCTCAAACATATGTCAATGCTGTGGTGTACATCTGGACCACAACTGGACTCCATGCTTCATGTCCAGTCACTCACTAGCTGCAGAGACTTCACAGTGCTTGAGTGACAGTAGGGTGCTGGTATAATTCAGTAGATCAGGTTGAGTGAAACTTTGGAATTTCTGAGAGATGTCCACTGAGGAAAGTATTTTGAGTATTGGACAAATTACTTTTACTGTAGGTAAAAGCTTGACATGCACATGTCAAGCTGAAAAGAAACCATGTTTATAATTCATATATTATTTCCTCTGTCTTTTGGAAATTAAGTATATTTTAATTTTAACTTAATTCCATGCTTACCTTGCTCATCTCATAGATGGCATGTTAGCGGCAGTGTTTCTGGGCTTGGCTTTCTTTTCACTTCTCCCCTTTTTTAGAATATTAATTAATAATATGAATTCCTCTGTGGTCTTTGACGGGTTTCCAGTACCACATACTTCAATTTACAGCCTGTACACTTGACTTTTAATTTTAAGTTCAGATAAAACCTGTCAAAATGCCTTTGTTTTGCCGAGTTCAGTATGTAGTGCTCACCTTCTCCCCATGCTTGCTTTGCCTACGTTCTTTTGAAATAAAAGGTCAGAAAGTTATAAAATAAGCCTCTCGGGAGGCCTCCCCAGCCAAAGCACTTCATGGTTTTCAAAGCACATTGTCTGAGTACTCAGTACTGTAGAGGAATCATCCAAGGAAATTGCTCGCTTGGATGAAGATGCTTCTCAAACTCTCCTCAGCATTTTTCAACAGCAAACTTGTACATGTAGCTCTAGTCAGGGTCACCTGGAGAACATGTGCTCTGAGCTCACTAATTCCATTTTAAAATTGAAAATTAAGTAAGCGGCAGGACTACTGATGTCAAAGATCATTAACAAAAGTCATGTCTTTGAACTGAGTGGAAGGAAAAACTGGGAGAAAAAAGCAGGAGTAACAAGCAAGGAGTGCAACAGGCCAGAGTCAGCTAGAAAAGTGGCCCACAGAGATCTACAGCTGGTTGTCCCACCTCTGCCAGGGTGCTAGAGCTTGGCTCTCTTCCTCTCCTTCTTACCCACTTCGCCTCAGGCTGCTCTGGGGCGATAGCCTATTTTCTAAAAGGTTCAGAGTGCTAACTAATGCAAATGAAAGTGGTAAGTGCTCAGCACCTCCTGAAATGAAGCATGGTATGTATTTCATTTTTAACACTTTAAAGGGTGGGGATCTGACAAAGGAGAAAAATGAGATTGGATTTACGTCCTTTTTTGCTTCTTACTTATATAGGAGACCTGGAAGGGTCTGGTTTATTTTTTAAGGTGGGGGGTTTTTTTGGTGGTGCATTTTTCCCTTGTTTTTTTAACCTTGGAAAAATAAAATCTGCTGTTTGCTCTTTTTTTGAATTCTTAGTGGAGGTCTCATACATATACTATTAGCTTTTTCATCCCCTAAGCCTGCTGAGTCTTAAACAAACATTTTTCTGCCAAGTTTTTAGGAGGAGTTATATTAGGTGTAAACAAAAGCAATGATTTTTTAATAATCTTCCTAAGAATCATTTTGTTCTCAATGAGATTTTAATCACTTGTTTTCTGCAATAATACGATCTCTCTTTAGTGTTACGTAGTGTCAGCTGGAAGAAAAAGTAGTAACGTTAAAAAATACATGAAGTTCATTTCAAAGTCTGTAGAGAATGCACTTCTTGTCAGGTGGCCTGTGCACATTAAAAATGTTGATCAGTTGTTTCCCCTTGAAAGCCAACTGTAAAATATAAAATGGTTCTTCCAATAAAAACATCTCTCTGATGTTACATAAGGAAGGACTATTGCCTGTGCCAAAGCAGCTCCTCATGGTCTCTGCAAGACATCTACGAAATATCCTGACACAGTGACATTGAGTACTTACATCACCTCTTAGCACACCTCCCACCAGCTACATGTGTCATCTCTTCAAGTCCCCATTGCAATGCTCTCCATTTTTCACTTTATTTCTGGGAGGAGCTGAGGGATAAAAACACTGTAAAGAAATGTATTCATTAACATGGACTTACTTTCTCCAAGGATCTGGCCTATAAAGGCCGCCACTGGCATGAGGGGTGCTTCAAGTGTGCCAAATGCAGTCGCTCACTGGTGGAGAAACCGTTTGCTGCCAAGGATGAGCTCTTGCTGTGTACCGAATGCTACTCTGATGAGTATTCATCTAAGTGTTTCCACTGCCAGAAGACCATTATGCCTGGTAAGACAACAGGGACTATTCGATGAGAAATGGAACCGCATTTTTAATTACAACCACATCCTTGAATAACTGAGCTACAAGGTCCTTGACTTTCAGAACAGCTTTCAGGTGACTACTTCTCCTTTGTGTGTAGTACCCTCCCGGCAGTGAAGAGAGGGCAGGCGGATACCCTGGGCTAGCACTGACAAGGCTTATGAACCCTTATAAAGAATATTAGAGTTCAAGATAGGGTAAAATTTGTTCATGTTGAATCCTTGATTCTGTTGCAGTTCTTAGGAAGTGTATCCCGCTGTGAGTGGAGGTAGACAAACAGAACTATCGTTAGCAGGAGTGCCAGATTAGAAAAGACATCTGCATTTTTGTCTGGCACATTGACCAGACCTTGAGCTCATGTTCTTTATACCATTTCTTTCACTCAGAAATGTTTTTGTTTAAATTGTCAAAACATGGCATTTTGTGTTCAAATAATTATCAGCATTTTTACTAAAAAGAATACAACTACATTTGTGTTCACAATAGGTTTACATTAGCAACCTTGAAAATTCTGACATTAGCAACCTTGAAAATTTCCACTAAACTGCTTCTCAGCTTGTGATTGTGTCTGTTCAGGACATCCTTTGGCCTTTCATTGCTATCACACCACTAAAGCTCATACAGCAGAGATTGCCTAAAAGCTGCCTCTTCAGAGGCATCTAAGAGAAACCACAGCACCGTATGTGGCAAAATGAAGCAGCTTGCTTAGGAAAGTGGGTCCCTAACTATTGGAACAGTGGACTACCCTCAATGCTTGAACCTTTTTACAGATCACATGTATAACTCCAAATACCAGCTGCAAACTATCTGTCATGGCCTCATGACTACTAGTCTGGGAACCTTTGGCCAAGGACATCAGTAAATTTGGCAGTGACATAGGAATTTTATTTTTCAGTAGATCTTAATGCCAAACAATAAGGTCTGGGCTGTGCAGAATTATTGTCTAGTATAAATACTAGGTTACTGATGTTGTGGTTCAACCTGTAGCATTCCTAGAATCATAGAATCATAGAATGGTTTGGATTGGAAGGGACCTTAAAGATCACCTAGTTCCAACCCCCCTGCCATGGCCAGGTACACCTTCCAGTAGACCAGGTTGCTCAAAGCCCTGTCCAACCTGGCCTTGAACATTTCCAAGGATGGGGCATCCACAACTTCTCTGGGCAACCTGTTCCAGTGCCTCACCACCCTCATAGTGAAGAATTTCTTCCTTATATCTAATCTAAATCTACCCTCTTTCAGTTTAAAGCCATTACCCCTTGTCCTATCACTACATGCCCTTGTAAAAAGTCCCTCTCCAGCTTTTTTGTATGTAAGCCCCATTCAGGTACTGGAAGGCTGCTATAAGGTCTCCACGGAGCCTTCTCTTTTCCAGGCTGAACAACCCCAACTCTCTCAGCCTTTCCACACAGGAGAGGTGTTCCATCCCTCTGATCCTTTTTGTGGCCCTCCTCTGGACCCACTCCAACAGGTCCATGTCTTTCCTGTGCTGAGGACCCCAGAGCTGGACACAGTACTCCAGGTGGGGTCTCACCATAGTTGAATACAGGGGCAGAATCACCTCCCTCAACCTGCTGGCCACGCTTTTTTGATGCAGCCCAGGATATGGTTGGCTTTCTGGGCTGCAAGCACACATTGCTGGGTCATGTTGAGCTTCTCATCAACCAACACCACCAAGTCCTTCTCAAGGCTGCTCTCAATCCATTCTCCACCCAGCCTATATTTGTGCTTGGGATTGCCCTGACCCATGTGCAGGACCTTGCACTTGGCCTTTTTGAACTTCATGAGGTCTGCACGGGCCCACCTCTCAAGCCTGTCAAGGTCCCTCTGCATGGCATCCCTTCCCTCCAGCGTGTTGACCACACCACTCAGCTTGGTGTCACCGGCAACTTGCTGAGGATGCACTCAATCGCACTGTCCATGTCACTGACAAAGATGTTAAACAGCACCAGTTCCAATACTGACCCCTGAGGAACGCCACTTGTCACTGGTCTCCACTTGGACATCGAGCCTTTGACCACAACTCTTTCAGTATGACCATCCAGCTAATTCCTTATCCACTGAGTCATCCATCCATCAAATCCATGTCTCTCCAATTGAGAGACAAGGATGTCGTGCAGGACAGTGTCAAATGCTTTGCACAAAGTCCAGGTAGATGACATCAGTTGTTCTTCCCTTATCCACCAGTGCTGTAACCCCATTGTAGAAGGCCACCAAATTTGTCAGGCATGATTTGCCCTTAATGAAGCCATGTTGGCTGTCACCAATCACCTCCTTATTTTCCATGTGCCTTAGCATAGTTTCCAGGAGGATCTGCTCCATGATCTTACCAGGCACAGAGGTGAGACTGACTGGCCTGTAGTGCCCCAGGTCTTCCTTTTTTCCCTTTTTAAAATGGTAGTTATGTTTCCCCTTTTCCAGTCAGTGGGAACTTCAAAGGACTGCCACAACTTCTCAAATACAATGGATAGTGGCTTAGCAACTTCATCTGCCAGTTCCCTCAGGACCCACAGATGCATCTTATCAGGTCCCATGGACTTGTGCACCTTCAGGTTCATTAGATGGTCCTAAGCCTGATCTTCTCCTACAGTGGGCGGTCCTTCATTCTCCCAGTCCCTGCCTTTGCCTTCTGTGACTTGAGCAGTGTGGCCTGAGCACTTGCTGGTGAAGACTGAGGCAAAAAAGTCATTGAGTACCTCAGCCTTCTCCATATCCTAGGTAACCAGGTTTCCCATTTCCTTCCGAAGAGGACCCACATTTTCCCTAGTCTTCCCTTTACCACCAACATACCTATAGAAGCTTTTCTTGTTGCCCTTGACATCCCTGGCCAGATTTAATTCTATCAGGGCTTTAGCTTTCCTAACCTGACCCTGGCTGCTCAGACAATTTCTCTGTACTCCTCCCAGGCTACCTGTCCTTGCCTCCACCCTCTGTAGGCTTCCTTTTTGTGTTTGAGTTTGTCCAGGAGCTCCTTGTTCATCCATGCAGGCCTCCTGGCGTTTTTGCCTGACTTCCTCTTTGTTGGGATGCATCGCTCCTGAGCTCAGAGGACGTGATCCTTGAATATTAACCAGCTTTCTTGGGCCCCTCTTCCCTCCAGGGCTTTATCCCGTGGTACTCTACCAAGTACCTGAAGAGGCCAAAGTCTACTCTTCTGAAGTCCAGGGCTGTGCGCCCTTCTCAGTGCCCTGAGGATCTTGAACTCCACCATTTCATGGTCACTGCAGCCAAGGCTGCCCTTGAGCTTCACATTCCCCACCAGCCCCTCCTTATTGGTGAGAACAAGGCCCAGCATAGCACCGCTCCTCATTGGCTCCTCTGTCACTTGGAGAAGGAAGTTATCGTCAATGCATTCCGGGAACCTCCCAGATTTCTTATGCTCTGCTGTGTTGTCCTTCCAACAGATATTGGGGTGGTTGAAGTCCCCCATGAGGACCAGGGCTTGTGAACATGAGGCTGCTCCTATCTGTCTATAGATGGCCTCATCTGTTCTGTCTTCCTGGTCGGGTGGCGTATAGCAGACCCCCACTATGATGTCACCTGTCCCTGTCCTCCCTTTAATCCTGACCCATAAGCTCTTGGTCAGCTCCTCATTCATCCACAGGCACAGCTCCATGCACTCCAGCTGGTCATTGACATAGAGGGTGACACACCCTCCTCGTCTCCCCCGCCTGTCCTTCCTAAAGAGCTTGTGTCCTTCCATTCCAACACCCCAGTCATAGGAGCCATCCTGCCACTTCTCCGTATTGCAAATAAGATCATAGCCCTGCAGGCGTGCACATGTCTCTAAGTCCTCTTGTTTATTCCCCATGCTACGTGCGTTTGCATAGAGGCATTTAAGTTGGGCCCCCAATGAAGCTGACTTACTGGCTGGAGTGGCTGGAATTCCTTTGTGCTGCTCTTCAGGTGCTCTCCTGCTGACCTGTGATCCTTCTCAATAGTAGCATTGATGCAATTATGCGCTTTCACAGTTTGTTTCCTTTTCATTACAGGTAAAAGCTGTATTAGTGGAAATAAATGTTGTAGCAATATAGTTGTGTTCAGTTTAAGGATGACATACTGTTTAGATTTGATTTAGTTTAAAAAATGTTGTCTAATAGGCACACCTTACTAGATGTGATGGGAATAGCACCAGAATATAGTAGAGTTTGCATTATTATCCTCTGGTGTATATCCACCTTGCAGATTTTACCCCAGAGTCTAGGAGACTAAATCCTTGCAGCAAGTGCCAAGGGTAGGAGTAACAGTGCAAATACAGAACCAAAGTGGCATGGGGATGCCAACCAGTTTCAGAATCATTAACTTCTTTGTCATCAGCTTGCTAGCTCTGTGTTGAAAAGACCCAGTAGGCAAAGACTGAAGTCAGGCTCCTGACCACTGGGAAGAAGCTGCAAACCTTTTACGTTGAAATACAACCAGTAGTTTCTCTCTCTACTAGCCCCACAGTCCAGGAAACAGGTATTGTGGGATTAATCAGTTATATTAGCAATTTTCTTCATGTGGAAAGGATGGTAAAGCACCTGGCACCTCTCTTTGCCGTCTGATGCTACCAGCAGGGGAGGAAGTTATGGTGGAGAGTCACTGGAAAAGTTGTTCTCAGATATATGTGCGTATCTTAGACTTACACATCTACGTTAAGGTGTACAGGGCACCTGTACACAGAGCTAAGAGCTCTGAAACTCCTCTGGCAGACATTTAACTGAGTGATTTTCTTTTGGGATTGCATCTGTCCTTGCACTGCAGCAAAAGCATCTAGTTAAACATCATAAAAAGACCTGTTGATCTAGGAAGGAAATGATGAGCTATGAGGCAGTGCAGTATGCTTTATCACAGAAAAGGTATTTACTTTAAAAAAAAATGCCAGCTTAAGCCGAATAAGATAAATAATGCATTTATAAGTGAAGGAGCCTTAGTTTAAGGAAGACAAAAGACAGGATATTAATAGATGTACTAAACATCCAACAAATTAATCTTTAATTTATAAAAGTGCTGTGTACCTGAACATCATCACTGAGTTTGGCTGGCCTGAGAGAAACTCTGAGCAACTGAAGTGTATCACAGAGAAGTAACCCTAAAAGATTCATGTAAGGACAGACTCTACAAATCACAGCTTAGGCAACTTAGCACATCTTTTGCCAGGTGATCATATGGTGCTGAATGTGTTCTTGAAATTTCAAGTACATCCTTAGAAATTCTATTAAATTGAGGATAAGTGCTTTCTTGGGTAATACAATATTGAGATAGAAGATTAAAAACAAGAGTCTTCCCGGTCTTTAAAACTTATGTTACAAGGCTATATCTGGGAGGATTGTTCACTTTGGGTTTTTGCAGGTTCCCGTAAAATGGAATTTAAGGGAAGCTCCTGGCATGAATCCTGTTTCGTTTGCCAGTATTGCCGGCAGCCATTGGGAACGAAACCGTTGATCACCAAAGACAATGAGAATTACTGTGTACCCTGTTTTGAGAAGAAATTCGCTCACCATTGCTACTCTTGCAAAAAGGTAACTAAATGTACAATGGAAAAATTGCCCTAATGAGGCAATATTCCTCGTGGGGGAAGGGGCTGGATTATATAAAATGTCTGGTGAACTAAGAGTAAAAGCATTGGTATTGGTATTGGTATTGGTATTGGTATTGGTATTGGACGCTGAAAGCTAAATGCAACAATGTCTGCTGTCCCCTTCTAGTTAACATTAATATAAGCCTTATTATATTTGAAACAAATTTATTGACCAAAACAAACACTTTGGGACTCTTTTGTTTGCACTTTTTAACAAAGGTTGAAATTTCACTGAAAATTATGTCAAAGCCTTCTTTCCTGGTAATATCTGATTTTGCATTGATAAACATGCCTCCCTTTCCAACGTTTTTCAGATATATTCATATGCATAATAAGCCACCTAAGCTGAGCAAAGCATTCACAGTCCTGCCTCTTTTTCTCTTGAAATGTATCAGGCAATAATCAGATTAAGTAATATGCAGTTGTGACAATACTAGTCAAGAGTCCTACTGTTTCAATACATAATGCTTCCCCTGTGGGTAACAGAAAGCCTGATTTCAAATGAGTTTTTCTTTTTTTCCCCAAATACAAATAAATAAATTCATCCCTCCCTCAGTTTCTCATGTTTTAAAATTGTCTCTGATTGATGAAAATACTCAAAGTATCACACTATTCTACTGTAATACTGTTCTTTAGCGAAATTTATTAAGCTGCTTTTTATGGCAGAATTTAACTTATTATTTAGTACCTGTATCACTCTGGAAGGAATTTTTTTTTTCACTTCATCAAATAACTTATAATTTCTAAAGTTATTTAATGTTTATCTGTAAACCCCTACCTCTAAGAAAACTTTTTAATTTAAGAAAAATCTCCTGCCTGTTTTTTTCTTCAGTAGTTAGACTTTAGAAAGTACTTTTATATATTCCCATGTGTCTTCATCTAGGCTTTAATTTTCATTAAATGACCACATGGCAAATATAGTAATTCTGCTCTATGTTTATTAGAGGAATTGAGGTTAGCAGCACTTATGTGAAATAATCAGGATTTGCTTCTTGAAAATTCTAGGAGTACAAAGAGTCCCCCTACATAATAGCTAAAACTACTACTTCAACTCGCATCAGTTCCCATAAATAAGAATTGAGCCCAAAGAGATTAAATTGCCAATCTGAAGTCTTGAATTTTGTGCCAGAGACTTTGAGATTTTAATGGAAAAGCAAATGAGATTTAGAAGTAGCCCAATACTGGAATGCTAAGGGGATCAGGAACTATTTAAATTTTTTTATTGCCTGACCATGTAGTATTACTCTGTATTTCCCTGAAACTGCATTCCCCCGGGAAATTTGATGGTGCCACTATTTTTACTTAATTAGGTTTCTCCAACTTTTTCTCCACATGTTCCAACTATATTCATTCATTCACTGTCGTGCATGTGACTTGACAGTAGAAACACTATCTTACAGCTCATCTTTATCTCTACAGAAATTTCTCTGTACAGTCTCTCACAACTTCTGTGAAACCAGCTCTTTACCACGCATATGGAAGCCATAGAGCAACTGGAAATTTTCCTCTTCAGAAATAAACAGTAGAGAGCTGTGAGTGAGTTGCAGGAATTAGAAGTTTGATGACACTGATAAACACTATTTTTTTCTTCTTTTGGCAGTGTAGATCTCCTTTCTGTCTCACTTCTGCTTCTTTACTGTCTCTTTCTTCCTACTTAAAATACTGTTTCTGTTGTGAGAGAGCAAAATGCCAGTTCCAGTTGAAGATTAGCCATAATCTCAGCATTGGTTCTCTCATTCACTCTCCATCACTGAGAATTGCTCTTCTGAGAGCATGCCTGATGCTAAGCCTTCATCCGCACGTGTAACAGAAAAATTTCATAACAAGCTAACCTGTTTATTACAAACCATGAGGTTATCCTATGATAGAAAACAGAGAATAACCAACCAGTGGCATGTTCAGCTCAACTGCAGTTAGTCAAGTTGATATTCCAGATGAAAAACAGTTGACGTGACCACACTCTCTTCTCTTGTGCATATGGGAAGAGCGAAAATGAGTGGAAGGACTTATAAAGGACTGGATAATCCTTCAAGATTCACACCTTTGTTTCATTGCTCTGTCCTTTTTGTCAATACATTAGGTAATAACTTCTGGGGGAGTGACCTACCATGACCAGCCTTGGCATAAAGAATGCTTTGTGTGTGCTGGGTGTAAAACACAGCTGTCTGGACAAAGGTTTATTTCCAAAGATGAATATCCATACTGTGTAGACTGTTACAGCAAATTGTACGCTAAGAAGTGTGCTGCTTGCAAGAAACCTATTACAGGTGAGTCTGATCTTCTAGAAGGGTCTAGACACCGATGAACCATCAGCCTTCTCTCAAATCAGACCTTTACTTTAGAAAACAACATTAAAAACAGTCCCATCATAATGAAAGACCGAGGGAGTTAACTACGAGAGAGATCCTCTCTCCGTCACATGTAACGTGTCTTACTAGGACATACTGACCACACGTGTTCCCTGATTGCTGAGGAGCTGTTTTATGTGCCGAAAGGAGTTCTTCCATTGTTTGAGTTAGTGCTTTTTGCACTAAAATTCATCCCTAAGAATATATGAAAAGGCACTTTTTGGCTCTTCCCAGGACAGTGCACACAAGTCCCTCGTGTCTGTAATTTATTCAGCTTTGTTTTTAAGTGCAAATATGATCAAATTGGACACAAATTAACTGCCTGCTGGTTAGGCACACCTGTCAAATTAGAAAGCTTGCCAAATGCAACAAAGCTCTACTGCATACATCCTTGTGTACTTAGATGATTTATAATTAGACATATAGGTCACTAGTCTATGACAGCTGAAGTTTTCTGAGAGCATTTGCTGGTGTTCTGCATTGTAATTCTATTATGTGTGGACTCAACTGTTGAAGAGTACTGATTGTTACAGATGCGTGCTGTGTATGTAAGTGGAGAAATAAAATGATGACTACCCAGTCAAACGGGCATGGTTTTACCAAAAAAAAAAAAAACCAAAACAAAAACAAAAAACCCCCAAACCACCAATGTTTTATTTCACATATTCATGCTAGGAACTCCATGATCTGGTGATTTCCAAAAGACTCCATCTTGAAGAAACTTAGGTGGAAATAATCAAATTTCACTCAGTGTTGTACAGAAACGATATGTATCAATACATTACAAATCATTTTCATGAGAGTTTTGGGAAGATCAGCAAACCTGAATTGACATTCTGATAAACCTATTGTGTTCAGAGTTCATAATGGGATATGAAAACAAGCGACTTGTGGCTTTGCTTAAAATATTTCTCACTGTATTTAATTTTAAAGTTTTTTTCAATTCAGCCAACAAAGGATATTTCAGACTATGGGTTTTTGTTCATTTGTTTATTTGCTATATGAATAAAAACCTGATCACACATCAGAAAACAATCTGTTGCATTTCTGAACCATGTCCAGAAATACTAGATTCACATCTTCTTTCTCATAATCTCTTTCAGCTCTCGGAGGTGCCAAATTTATCTCATTTGAAGAGCGCCAGTGGCATGGGGAATGCTTTAACTGCGCAAAATGCTCTGTCTCGCTGGTGGGCCAAGGATTCCTCACTCGGCAGGATGATGTCCTTTGTCATGAATGTGGCTCTGCTTCATAGTTCTGTAGAGAGCTGTACAGCTGCATTATTCTCTCTCTGTAACCATGTACTTCATTACTCTGCAGTAAGAAAATCATCTAAAAGGTATAACAGTTATTTAGTCATTCAAGTAACTTTCCAACAGCAGTTTAATTCTATCATAGTTCTCAACTGCTTGTAAAAAAAAATTCAAACAGCCCCATACTGGCTAAGAAAATAACGCAGAAAAGATTCGTATATATTTTAAATCTAACTACGGTATGGTTCTCCTTGTAACACACTGCACTCTGCTGTTAGAAGCTTAAAAATTTAGTTTTCATCTCCCATGAACCAAGGAGGATTGTGAAAAGTCTATATTGCATATGACTAACAATGAGGCATTAGCACTGCTTCACAGATGCAGACCTTGGTGTGGAAAGCTGGGCATGTGCATTTTTCTATTGGATCATAACATTAATGAGAACAACTTATAAATAACAACTTCCTCCATACTTTGGGAAAAAAAGCTGCTGCCAAAGCAGGCAGAAAGTGGGAGGAGGGGATACTTTTATACAGAGGGCTACTGAGCCAGAGAGGCCCATTCCAGGGCCAGATGAAGGGACAAATGTCATTTTCCTCTCCTCAGAAATGTAGTCTTTAGTTATCAAAAAACCTGAGTGACAGGTCCTTTCCCAAAATCAGTTAACTGTACTTAATTTTTCAGGCGTAACTGCTTTAGAACATAAATAAACTCATATTTTGAGTTACTGTAACAGATAAGGATTGCCCAAGATTGGATAGTGCTGATGTACATTTTCCCATAGCTAATATACCTTAAGACTCTGTCTCCATTGTCTTCACTAGACCTTCAAATACACGCATAAAATATATTTTTTTATTAGTAGAGACAAGAGCCAACTCATACTTGTCCCTTTAACCTTGTACTTTCCTCCCCTCAGAGCCCATTTGCCAGCAATCAAAACACTGTTAATGGCCTCGGCATTTCCACCCTGCTAGGTCTTTGATCCACAGTCTACCCCTTTCATTGTAAATGCCTGCTCGTCTATAGCAGGTTATAAGCTCTGCAGAACCAATACCCGATTCATTTTGCCATGTGCCACATGCATTTGCCAATATTATGTCAAGAATTGGTAATGTTGTCATTGCAAGCTAAGTAGTCCTCGCTTGTAGTACAAGGTATTAGTTTCTAGGTAGCTGGCTTTGAGAAGGTTATATCTGCTTGCTGAGCTTCAGCGCTGAAGTGTCTATTATTAAAGGTCAACTAGAGCTGAGTTACAAGCATTTCTCTTCTTACTTCTTCCATACTGTATGTTGCAATGGCCTGATTCATGTTACACGGTCTGTACTAGGCTGTTGTGAACAGAGCAGTGATATTAAGGATGGCAGATTCTGTACCGCTCAGCACTGGTTTAGTCCTCATCTCACACATCTTTAAGTCGTACACTCTCCTTTCAACTCTGACCTTAAGTGCATAGTTATTTGGCTGACTTGAGTGGGCTTTATTCATACTGAAGCCAACCATTACTTTAGGTAGAAAAATGAAAAAAAGAGTAAAGAAAAAAAAGAATATGTGTGCATAGCTAAGCCAGAGCTGAACTGCAGTGGCATAAAATCAATACGGATAATGACTGACCAACAAGTACATAGCAGTCTGTTTTCCAGTCAATAAAATATTGATCTTTTGCTCTACGTGCTTTTCATTTCTGTTTTTCAGTTTCTTCTTTCATGGCAACTTTTATTGCAGTCTGGAGTTTGATTAGTTTATGCCTTTTCATTTTATCCCAGCTGCCTCCTTTTCTATTTTCACATTTCACATGGCTGATACAGGTTCTTGGTAAGACTTGAATTCCCATAAATAGAAATATGTTTCATTGCCTTAAATATATATATACACACACACACATACAGTGGTTCACAGTTATGTATGAAGTTCTAAAAATGTGCACCGAGTTATCAGAAATTAGCCCATTAGTAAATGTTAATTGTCTTAAATTTTTAAATGAAAATGATGAATCACCAGATGCAGGCTTGTCTGTGGGGTGTACCTTTTGTTTGTGTTGTGTGACACAACATTCAGCAAACTGCAAGAATTTGGTTTGGGCCCTTTATTCAGTCTGGTCTGAACAATCTCGCGGCTTAATTACAAACTGACGCAAGAATTACCAGGCAGAGTCCTAAGACATGACAGAGTCACAGGTCAGACACACTGATCATGATAATCCCAATCTTCAAGCCTTAACATTTAGGAAAATGAAATTCTTCTCTGACTCATCAACTAATTATATTTTTAGAAATACCAACTGAATTATTTATTTCTCCTGGAGTAAATACACTACAGTCAAATCTGAAACTGAGCATTTTCACTTCAAAGTAATAATAAGAAATAAATGTGACTGCTATAAATAGTTTGGATAAAAGTTATGATAGATATCAGATTGAGATTTCCTAGTCTCAATCATCAGCTACCGATGTATAAATGTAAATGAAGTAATACTCTGCACAATTTGAGTCAGCTGTGCTCATGTAGATGAAAACCAACTTTAATAGGTGCAGAGAAGGGCTGCAAGAAGGAAAAGTGTTTCTCTGTGGAGGACTGGAGATCGTGGAGGGAATTAGATGGCTGCTATAAGCCAGGGGACTACATTTGGTTCAAGAACAAAGGCAAGTAAACTCCTCAGGGTTGGAAACTGGAAATTGGTAGGCTGCTGCTGAGCAGTGATGCCACAGGAGAGCCTCTTTCCAGAACCAAGAGGGTTCTGGAAAGCTATGTGGTCAGTTTTAAAGAGATGCTTGATCAGTGTGTTAAGTGGCATATATAACATGATTGCCTGGGATAGCAAAGCACTGGGCAAAATGAAACAGATGGTCAGCTTCAGTCTTTGTTGCTAACATTTGATTTACTGCAGGATGATCAAGGTATGGACTCCAGTGCAATTCAATTTTCTTTAATAAACTTCAGACAATGGAAGTTTGAGAGATTTATTTTTAAGTCAATCTTTTTTAATGTCATGTGCTTTTCTTTAACATTGTACTCTTTTATTTTAAAATACATCTAGTTCTTCCCTGTGTATTAGCTGCCCAGCTCTAAGGTAGTCGCATTGCTTTTGTTATGGTCAAGCTCAATTATCCTAAGGTGCAATGATGTCTCTAACGCCCTGATGACATCGCCACTGTACTCATAGTTATTCCAGGTGACTGGGAGGGAGGCTGCCATCTGGGACTAACTTCTGAAGAGTGAAGTAGGTGCCCTATTACCTCCCTCAATGCTTAAGGCTAAAGTTTAAGTTCTTCAACCACTGCCTAATTGCCAGAGAACTCCTGGAAGTAACATGCTTAAAATACAAAGACAAGCCCTGCAGTATTGGTACAAAGTGACCCTCCTCTACCCATATTTCACATTTTTCACTCTGAGACAAGTTCATATAGTCAAAGCAAGATGCCAGCATTTTCCTGGACTACTACATTTAAAATCCAGGCACGTTTTCAGTAGATGTTGTAGCAGGCAACACACAGCAGCAGTAACTCAGAAACCCAGGATCACTTCCCAGCATTTCACAGGTGGAGGTGCATGCTCCAGACTCATGACTTAGGTCTAGGATGAAACCCAGACATCCTCCATTCTCTATCCTTGTTCCCCGGTTTTCTGGAAAGAAAATCTGTGAGCTTAGGCAGGGAAGAGCTAGGGCATAGTCTGGCCATATCAGTGAAGTGGGTGTCACATCACAGTGTAGTTTTTCTGCAGTAACTCAGCACATCCAAGTTCAACTGGTTCTTGTACTCTACTGGTGGATATCGTCCCAGGCTTTTCTCATGGTAAAAGTGGCTCAGTGCAACCACAGGAGCAATAGGAAGGGAGTAGTAAGGTTTTGCAAGGCCTTCTGGACCTGTGGTTTCAAACATTTCACGGGCCCTATCACGAGAGAGGAGGTACCTGTTTATACCCCACAGAGCTGACCGGCAATCTCAGCACCTGGTCAAACTTTTTATGAATCTCACTTGATTTAACAGAATGGATGTAGGGCAGTGTATTGTATTTTAGGAAGATGAGTCAAAACACAGCGACATTTATACAATGACAGATATCAATAGCTGAAGGAAAGTAATGTTAAATGACTGCCTAAGTGGAAGCTGGGAGATCATTTCTGTAAACAAAATAGTTGGATGGGATTCAAGCCTATAGCCAGAACAAACTTGTTTACCAATCAAGCAGAAATGCTGCAATAAATCGTCTACATTCTTGTTAATAATATCTCAAAGAAAATGTGTGTGTGCATGCGTGCTTGTTCACCCTCAAATTGCCAAAACTTGCATGGACTGAGTCACAGGAAACCTGGCAACTTAAACCAAAGTACAAAACACCTAGCATGGTTGTAGACTGCTATTTCCAAACAGAAGTTTCAGCTCATCATATTCAGAAGTACCTGGTACAAGTACTTTGATATGAAAAGAGGGTGATAAGACCTTTGGAGGACAGATATGGCTGCAGGATTTGCAACACAGGGATGTTATCCAATTGGCAATACACAGCTGCAGTGGAGCGTCTAGAGATATCAGATTTGGCCTGAATCAGAAGCTTTTCTTAGCTTACTAGAGAGAACATTTGTCCAATAGTGTCCACTTAAACATTTCTGTAGACTTTCATCCTGCATTTTTCCCCCAAGTCCTTACTGGTACTCCTTGAAGATGAGGCCCGAGAGGCCAGACAGAGGTGAGGCATCTCTACAGCACAGTCACGCAGACATCCACAATGGCTAGCGAATACAGCACATAAGAACCTGGATTTGCTCAGTGGAAACTAATTCAATGTCAGAAAAACAACCATTGTACAGCATTACATCCAAGCTAATAAACCCTATATCTGTCTTGAATATAATCCAATATCTTTTTTTATCAGCTTGTGTTTCTGCTGTACATCTACTGTCCTCTCCAGTAAGATATTCAAGACTGTAGATGCTCGCTTGATTCACTGCAGATTTTTTTTAGCACTAACTGAATTAATAAATTACTGCATACAAGAGACTGCATGACCACCATATCTCTGAAAAAGAGGGAGCCATGAGTCCCTTTCATGCATAGTCTGTGTGAGGCTTTCAGAACGAATCACAAAACAACAAAGAAACACTCAGCTCCTGTCTGCAGCCTGGGCACAGATATGAAGGTCACCACCGAAATACTCAGCCAAGATCGCTTACAGAGCAAGCAAAGGAGCATGGCCTCGGATGTTTGCGGAACTGAGTCAAGCAGAAAACTATCTAGCAAAATCAAGAAACAACTGAGCAAGTTTTTGAGGGTTCAGATATTTCACTCCAGTATCTCAGCTCCCTCTGAAGTCACTTGTTAGCTCTTGCCTAACAGCTCATGTCCTGATAGTCCCTCAGGGGCATTCCCATAATTTCCACGTGTGACCAGGAGAGCAGTTTGCTGGGAAAGGACCTCAGTCTGGCACAACGGCCCAGGCTCAGGAATCTTCTGGGTGACTTATTAAATAGAGGATTGGCCCAGCAGGAGGTAACAAAATCCAAACAGCCTTAGACAGTTGCTCGCATTTGAACCCCAGTGCTCAGCTTAGAGTACTTCGGTAGCAAAGATGTACCTCAGGTAGCCATAGCCACGTTGTTTCTGGATGAAGATCCTCCTTTGACCATCTCTGTCTACATCTTAGACTTTGGATTAGATTTTGCCAGACTAATTATCAAATAAATTTAAAAAAATAGTCTCTTCTACCCAAACACAGCTTCCCTGGATTAAAAAAAATACAGTGCAAAATCATGTAAACAGTTTATCCAGTTCTGCTGAATTACATCGTTTTGTTATTCTTGTTTCCCAAAGGAAAAAAAAAAAGACTACTTATTTCTTGAGAACAAGCTCTTTACTTATAAAAAAAGCAAATCAAGCCCTTAGTCAAACATTTTCATTGGAAGGACAGCAATCTGAGTAGAAATTTCTGGCTATGAAAGCAGATGGCCGTAAAAGGCTGCTTAATATAAGGAATAGGACTTACTTCAAATAATAGAAAAATTTATAACAAATCTGTAACACAAATGGTAGCCTAGCATGTACTTTGTGAGCCTGTGACAGAGGACCAAGCTCAAGACACCAGTCTCCTGTTGGGGGCCAGCCTGTTCTCATACGGCCTTGGAGGAGTGACAAGTTGGGTGACCCTAACGTCACATTCCAATGTTTTTAAAACATTTGGATTTCTTTAACTTTTAACTCTTGAATTTCCTGGCTTTCTCATGATAGCCATCTTATTCCTTGTTAGCTTGATTCTTTTTAATTGCTACAAAATTCTTATTGTAATCTTAACTCTTAACTCACTGGACAGTAAACCCACCCTGATTGATTGCGGGGGCGGGGGGGACAACGTCTGTTATTGTTTACCGAGATCTTCAATTTAAAGAGTGTTTCCACTTGCTTATAAAACACTATCAAAGTTAAATGCTTTGAGCTGAGCTCTGTGCCAAACTTTTTCAGGCCAGTTCCCGCTTTCCTCTTCCCCTTTTTCCTTTTCATCCCCAGAAGATTTCAGTCAAAATCATCTTACATTTCACAAAACAAAACACAGGAAAAAATATAATGTTTGACCTGTACTAAAGAACCCCAAACCTTTTCTTTGAGGAGTTCAGGTGCTTCACTTGATTTTGGCTCAGGAACATAATTGACAACAAAGAGGAAAACTTTCTCTAATGGAAATGTCTCCTGCCATCTCCACAAAATTCCACATGTCCCAATTACATGTCTTCTCCATTAAGGAATTGCAAACACATTTCCCACAGGGTAAATGTGTGGTCCAGATACTACGTGCTGGGTGACAACCACTTGTAAGCATTTTAGGTTGGGTGCATGTTTCAGTTCCTCAGCTGTAAAACGGAGATAACTCCCCATCTTGGAGGAATCAGGTTAGATAATTGTGAAAATTGATCCATCTAAAGCACGGTGGGGAATGGGTTCCCTAGGAAAATAATCATTATGGGCTGTTTTGCCTAAAGGCTGTGCTATGCGGGAGAGGTAAGGGCGCCGCAGAGGCAGCTCTAATTCCAGCGTTTCCTCACCGGGATCAGAGACAAGCTCTGAAAAGTCTAACCCAAATTAGCCAGGATTAGTCACTTTTTTTCATTCAATATTTTTGGCAACCCACCAAAGCCCACAAGACTTTTTAAAGAGGGTTTTAGTGGGATTTCTGCCCTCTGCCCGTGCCAAGAAGGGAGAGAAGGGCTGGCCATGATGCCCAAGTGGCCCTTCCCACCAGCCCCTACTAGACAGCACGGCATGGTGGCCTCCTGGCCTGCAGCCACTCCCATGCAAACCTGCCACCAACCGCAAAACTTCGTAAACCCTTCTAGTTGCACGAATCCAAACAAGTTTCTCTCACTACTGAGGTGCTCCACAGACTCAGGCTCGCTGTACGTTTAGAGCACGCTGCCTCAGAAATGCAGTGATGCATTTATTAATGCTCGCCTCCTCCTCCTGTTGATGTGCTGCTGTCAGACAGTGCACTGGACCCAGCTGCCTCTCTCCCACTAAGTGACCCCCACTGATTTCTGCAGAACTGTTTCTGGAAGACAGAGATTTCCCACCAGAAAGCAACCTACAGGGCTGTTGACTACAGAGGAAAGACTCAGTCAGAACATAAGGCCGTGATACTGCTCTTTATGGGCATCTAATTGGTTCTCATTACTGAAATTAAAGTCACTCTGTGTGACAAAAAGCAATGGTCAAGGGCGGAAATTCAGCTGCAACTACAGTCCGATAGCTAAACAAGAGTAACTTAGACCTGCCAGAACTATTAGAGAGGAATTTAGGCTGAACAGGATTCCCGCCTTACTTCCCTTTTGCCTGGAGGCTTAGGTAGTCTGCTGCATTCCTGGTACAGAAACAATTGCTGTTTTTTCCTCCTGGGAAGGAAGCAAGATCAGGTCCCTGTTCTACCCTTCACACTCACTGGCTTACAGTGGGAGTGTTCAGCAAGCTGGGATTTGCACTCTGTACCAGAGAACTCACACCAAGGGAAGGTAGCTGGTAGGCACCTTACTGTCTTACACCTCTTTTTTACTGTCTAAAGCAAGAATATACCTTCTAGCAGAACAGCACATGCTTTCTTTTCAAGCATGATATCTAACAGACAGTTAGTGCAATGGTAAAGACTGCTAAACAGCCTGCCATCTGCAATGGATGTGATGAAAAAACATACACACACACACCCCCGACACTGATGTTTGTTTCCAGCCACCTTATCTAGGTTTACAAAGTCTGTGTTGCAAGAACCTCACTGTCCTGAGGAATCACAATAGGTTTCCTTTTAGGAGGCACAGAGAGGCTGCATGATGAAAAATCAGGATTCACAGAAGCCATTGGTCTGAAGTAGGGGAGTGTCTCAATTATCCAAAAGAAAATATTGCTGGGAAGATTACAGGCTAAGTCACACCACTCACTTCCAGACAATTAATTAAGAGCAGGAAAGCAACAAATGTCTCCCCCACCCTGGGATTTAAAGCTGTGAAAGCTCTACCAAGATACTTAAGCATGCTACCAAGCAAACAAGTCTTGACAGAAGGACATTTGTGCATTACCACGCTTATAGGCGTGAGAGCTCAGCAGTGAGCGTGGTAACCAGGAATGTGAAAAACCCAGCTTCAACTCTCTTCTTTATCCAATTTGGATTAAAGATTTAAACTTCCTCAAGAAAGTGTCCTGTCCTGACCCCTGGTTATTTGTGCATTCTGGAACCAAGAAAAGTGCCGCATTTCTTGCTGAAGAAATTTTCACATTACATAGTATATTTAAATATTCATTGGTTCAAACATGTGAGAGGAGCTCTGTCATACATAGGCATGTTGCTCAGCTGGGAAATCTGGAGCATCCATTTCCAGCTGCAGCAGATGACAACAGTCACCATGTGACGATATCAACTAGTCCTGAGTCGGACACTGGTTTGCTGGGATGCAGCTTTTCCAGAGGAAAGGCTGCTTCTGTAGACGTTCATCCAACAGGGTAAGGGCATTGTTAGCTTCTCTCCTCTCAAGACTGCACTATGGACATCACGGTACATATTCAGCTGAGAGATCCCATCCAAAAACAACATAGAACCAGTTTCAGCACGGTGGTACACAGTCAGGGCTATTAATCAGTAATATTGGCTGTAATATTCTGAGCAATTCACTTTATTTTCTCAGAACTGTAAACATGGAAAGCAAGAAATTTAGCTCATTCATAGATGCTACCAATAACATTATGGTTTCAAACACTGGCCCTGATGGGAACCGTCTCTCTCCTGAGGAGCAGTAGAGAAGTGGGTTTGCAGAGATGCTGCTGGACACCCAGAGCCTGGGACAATGGCAAGCCACGGGGTGGTGGGTCCCTTGGTAGGGGTGGAAGTTTGTCATGGTCTACCTCTGATCAAACGACCTAAGAGCGCCTTTTGCACCGTGTTCCCAGAGGTGCTCTGGAGGTGGTGATCCATACATTTTATGAGGCAACTGGGAAACCTTTAAAACATATCTACTTTCTGCTGCTCGTTCTATGTGGCCAGATGGGAATTTTAAAATTACACAGAATGGAAACAGTCAAGAATAACTCTCAATCAGTCTATTCCAAGATGAATTGCTGGCTTAAGAAGGATTACTTTTACTCTACTGTATGATTGGATAAAATAGAAGTAGACTGTCCTTAACAATATCTCTGGTGGGTGCCAAGGTGAATATAACTAGTAACAGCTGGATGAAAACTTCCCAAATACAAGGGTATGGTGTAAGCAACGAAAGAAGGGTGTTAATGGAATTAATGGAAAAATAAATCCAGTAAGAACTAACACAATGAGACAGAAAATAAATAGGTCTGTTGTAGCTAGCTCCAGCTTTATTTATCAGAATAACCCTTGTAAGTACCAAACCAAAAGCATATATGTAATTCCTCTGAATATCAAATATTAAACATGCACAGCATGTTCTAAGAGTGACAAGCATAGTAACAGAAAAGTGAAAGGGACCAAATGAAATATAGGAAAATAACAGTAATGCATCAATCAGTATTAACAGCAAAACTTCCTTATATTAAAATGGTAGCAGTTTAGTCATGGAAAGATGATGTTAAATCTAAAGATTTGCCACATGAATCAGTCAGGTATTAAAAGCAGTAATCTTTGGCCAAAAAAAAAAGGAGATAAATACCTAAAAAGCAAAGTCCTTTTTCCTGTATAACTATCCTATATTTCATTTTATTGTCTATTGTATTGGCACAACAGTCCCTGAGTGACAAGTTAATGCAATAAAGTGCCATAACAATTTAAAATGCATTTTTCCCTATAAATCATTGATATATTTTCAGCATACTTAGTATTTGCATCACTTAGACCACATACAGTAGAGTCTGTGTGTAGATGCCTATCATTATAAGCCAGGCTAGCTAAGATTATTTTCACTTGATGAAAACATTTTGTGTTACCACACAGATTTCCTTACCTTGTTAACTGGAGAGATATGTAAGTGTGTGTGCGCATTTATTTCTCACTTGTCCCACAGCCTTCATAAACAAAGAAGTGAGTTTTCTTTGTTCCAGTGAATCTATGAAAAGCAAGTCCTTCAATTTTTTTTAGTCCTGTGCCCAGTAGAAATAGGACAAAATTTTAAAGGGGCTTTGGCTACCCC
Organism: Mycteria americana; assembly: GCF_035582795.1. NCBI lineage: Eukaryota > Metazoa > Chordata > Aves > Ciconiiformes > Ciconiidae > Mycteria > Mycteria americana. The sequence goes on from NC_134367.1 coordinate 45,279,889, forward strand.
ACCTTATGGCCACACTCACAGTTACAAACTCCGTCCTCAGTGATATGGAAAAAGTCAGGAGAGCTGGTTTTGCACCCACACAATTTAGAGGAACTGGCTTCTTTGTTCATGTACAGAAGAAGCCCAAAAGTTACTTCTAACCCACCAGGTCACAAGCCATCCTCTACTGTGTTCAAAGGAGTCTATAACAAATCACCTATGACTGAAGCCACAGATGTAGCCTGTCACACAGCGTGTGCCAGCCACATGAGATGGCTCAGAGGTGAGGGCACCCATCTTGACCTGGTCACACAAAGCTCACAAAGCAGCCCCCCGCTGTCCCGCACATCAAGCTGGTGCTGTACAAGCCTTCCAGAGTGCATTCTCCAGTGAACTCAAAAACCTGTTTTGTCAGGTCACGAAAGAGAGGTGACTACTCTGACAGGTTTCATGGAAAACCAGAGCAAGTGGCTTTTACGCTCTTCACATCAGCCCTCAGGAATGACCGGAAACTCACCTTTCAGCATGAAGAAACAGAAATGCAGGTCATTTGCCATTATCCTTTACAAATTCAAAACTCACTAAAGACAGCTGTTCAGAGAATGGTCTATTAGAGTTGGTTAAACATCACCCACAGCGCAGTATTTTTCTCTCCTACCACAGGAATCTGTCATTCAGGTGTCAGTCAGATCAGCTATGGTACCCCTCACAAAGGGCTCTTCATGGAGCCCATCATTTACATCCAGACAACTCCATCTAACTCTCATTAAGTTCATCACAACACACATGCCACTTCCTTGGAAATAACAAGTATTCAATGTGACACACTTTTGCCTTTTCTACATTTTTGGGGTTGAAAGTCAGCTCTCTTTTGAAACAGAGTTGCTTAGTGTTGTTACACGTTACTTGACAGACAGCTTGTCAGAGCAAGTCCATCACCCCAAGACCACCCAGAATCTCAGGACATTGCCAGTTACCTGAAGGTTTACAACATGACATCGTGCAAAGGAGAAAAACTACAATATTTTTCTCATTTTCCTACCAATTGTCATGCAAGCCAGTAACTCATCATAGATATCAATACTACCTGGTAAGTAACATTCACTATCTTTAATGACAAAATCAAATATATAACCATCCTGAGCCAGGAGATCCTGCTTTGCATGGAGGTAAGGTCCTGCTAATACTGACTAGGAGAACATCTCTTTGAGACTGAACTCTTACTGACAGTCTGTCAGCACACCTAAGCTCTGTTTGTGTGTTCTGCTTGGGAAGGAAAAAAAACAGTTTGAAGCTATCCTCAGATGCAGACTTGTGGCATGTCATGAGGACTACTCAAGGTCAAGAGAACTTTTACATTAGGGCTGTCAGTACTGGCTAGCTGGCCTGGGCTTGTTTTTGAAGATCACCAGGAGCAAATGCTCATGAATCAGTTTAACATCTGAGACGGAAGAGAGAATGCTTTATTAGGGCCATCACAAAAGAGAACATGATGGAGGCTTTTCTGACAATGATGCATTTAGAATTGGAGTTATGTTCATAAACACAATTCTTTAACTGGGATTTTCCCTTTTTCATATCTGAGACATTAGGCTTTTATTTTTAAATTCCAGAAGCACAAATCTGTATTTAATGATATTTGGCAGTTTTTCAGTACAGCACTTCACAGTGCTTTGGAAACATTAACCACATTTTAAAGGTACAGAACAGTAGCTAAATAAATTGATTGATGTATTTGTAGAGTCATGGGCAGCTGGGAATGGGGGGGGGGGGGGGGGGAAATGGGCACATAGCTGCAATTCTTTACTCTGCAGTGAAACAGAAGTCTCACCTTCATAAAAACCTCAGCAAGCAACATAAACAAAACCAAAACCTTTAGAAGCACAGTGGGAATAAGACAAAACACAAAAATACAGTTCTCTTAACCATGTAGACATATTTTGAGACAGTTACTAGAACTGGTATTGCTTAACTTTGCTAATGACCTAGGTAACGGGAGAGAATGTACCACCAGCAAGCTGTGGACCATACCAAATTGTAGGGAGTAGTTCATATGCCATAGGGCTGAGTTGCCATTCAGAGAGCCTATATGGGCTGGAGAAATGGGCCTACAGGAACCTCATGAAAATCAGCAGTGCGAAATGCAGAATAAGCCAGAACAACCACAAGCACCAATACAGACTGGGGACCAGACTATGGTTTTGTAGAAAAAGACCTGGGGGTCCTGAGCAGACAACAAGCTGAACATGAGCCAGCAATACACCGTTGCAGGGAAGGAGGCCAAGCACATCTTGGCCCGCATCATGAAGACCATTACTAGCAGATGAAGGGATGTCATGTTTGCCCTCTCTTCAGCGCTCATGATACTACATCCAGAGTCCTGTGTCCACTTTTGGGCTTCCCAGTACAAAAGAGACCTTGCTAACCGGGAGTGACTTCAGCAGGCAGAGGGCCAGCAAGTCAGGGGCTGGACATTTGTCCTGTGAGGAGAGGCTGGAGGAGCTGGGCTTGTTCGGCCTGACAAAGAGACAGTCAAGAGATCTCACTGCTGTCTACAACCACCTAAAGGGAAGGCATATAGGAGACCGAGCCAGACTCTTCTCAGAGTCCACAGTGACAGGATCAGAGGCAGTGGACATGTTGCAATGAGGGAAACTCAAAGTCCCTATAAGAATTTTGTTTGTTTGAATTTTGCTTCATTCGTCTCAGCGGAGGAGGAAGCCCATGGTCTGGAAGGGGCCCATGTTGGAGCACGAGTGTAGTCACTAGAAAGGAAGACGCTGGAAACAGCGTGGAAAAACTTCAACTCCCTCCCTCTACACAAAGAAAAAAATGATAGTATCACATAATGGAATGAATAGGCTAGGCTATGATAGGTAGGATAGAAGAAAATGTTTCAGAAATAAGAATGAGATGGAGACCTGCAACCCAGCCCCAAAAGGTCAATGGAAAAAAGACATTTCCTAGGTACAGCACAAATAATAATTTCATGTACTTATCTCATTCTTTCAAAAAGAAAAGAAAAAAACCCACAAAACTCATCCCTACTTCCTACCAACATTCCTTCAAATCCATCTAAAAGGAGAAAATGCATTAAGCCATACCAACAGCAGAGTTTGCCCTGGGACAGCAGAGCAGAGCAGAGCCAAGCCCACACCCAGCAGAAGCAGTCAGTGACACTTGGCTACACCCACGTCCACAGATGGCTTTCTAGTGGATGCTACTGAACAACTGCATCAACAGCTACTTCAAGATCAATGAAATGGTAGGTCTTTTCTTTTCCTCCTCCTTCTCCTCCTGCCAGACGAGTTTGCTTTTTCTTTCTCTTCTCTGAAAAGTGACAATAGCCATGTAAGTAGTAAAACAGTTCAAGTACAAAGGACTTTACACTCTCAGAATTGGCAGCACAAAGTGGTCAGAGCTTAGATTGCTTCATCCCAGAATTTGTATAATCTTAATAGCTACTGCGACTCAGAAAAAAATCTGTTAGATTAGATGTCCAGTTAAGCTCTTCTCTTCTCCCCTATTTGTTGATTTAGGATTTACCAGAATAGTAGGTGAAAGGAAAGGGAATAATTACTTTACTTCTTTTGGTCAGCCAGACCAAGCCAAACATGCTATCACAGCACTGATGGTGGCTGTGCACCATCAATCTAACCCTTGAGAAGTTTCAAAACTTATTAGTAAATCTTTACTTAAAAATAAACAAGGGCTACTGTATATGTTCCTAAAAAGAAAGTACAAGAACTAATATTATTTTCTGTATTCATCCAAACATCAACAAGAATTAACCAAATTAATTGCAATATTCTGGTAATATTTATTTTCATTTAAAAATAGGGGGAAAATATTTAGTTTGCTTTTCATTTGTTCCAGACTACAACAAATGTTTTTAATCTGGAAGTTCCGTGTGAGAGCATTGACAGATGAGGTTTTGGGTTTGAAGATATTATTACCGCTCCATTTGAACATCCATCTTTCTGCTTGCGGTTACCACAGCTAAACTGAAAGCATCCTGGACAGCATAGAGAGATTTTTTGCTGGAAGAAGCCAGTGTTTTTGCTGGAAGAAGCGCCAACACTGATCGTAGCCACCTTCCACTCAGACAGCAATGTTCTCCAGAACCTTCCTGTTATGTCTTCTGCTGTGCCCCAAACTCACATTACTACAGGAAAGCTTTGACAAATCAGTGAATGTCACACAACATACAGACAGGATTAATCATTTCCTCCAGTAGCTCATTCCAGATACATCTCAGAGGCAGCAGCCTCCCCCCGTAGACATTTAATTAGGTCAGCTTGGGACTGATTCTTTCATGAGAACCCATTGAGAAAGGCAGGAGTACATGGCCTTCAACAAGCTGTGCACAAAGCCCAGGTTTTGAGAAATGGCTTCTATGTGGTCAGCCCAGCTGCGCTCTGTTTTCTGCCAGACAGCCTGACTCTGACCCAGATTAATCATTGTACATATGTTTTTCGCCATATACAACAAGTGTGAACATGCTAGCAGCTCTCTTATGACCCTCTTTTATAAATGGTATAAGAACTCACAGGCTGATGCATTACTTTCCCATATATTTTTTAAACCTTTTACTCCTATATATGTTCGTGAAACTTGTCAGGTGCCATTCAGTTCAGTCATACATTTAAACTCACAGGGTTAAAATTGCTAGTGTACCTCTAACCTCTAAACCAGACCATGAAAACCACTTCCGTGCTGAACTTAATCTACAGTCTCTTGTCTCCAAAGTACTTGCATGCATACATATAGACGCATGCGCAATGTAGAGTTACTGTGTTTTCAAGAGCTGCTGCTGCAAAGCTAACTCAGCCAACGTAATTTAAAACCATACTTGCACCCTTTGATAATAAAAATTTCCTTAACACCATTGATAAAGCTGAAGCTACACCAGTTGGTGCCCAGTAATATGGACATTTCTTTCTTCCATGTTTAAACTTTTCTGGTTTATTTCTACTGATATATAAGGGTTAGCCTTGTCTTTTATCTGTACAGTGAAAAGCTTACCCTGAATGGGACCTCAAGCTTGTATTCCAACATATTTAGAATAACCTTTTGGACAGTGATTTAGCAAGGCAATGTAACTCTCTGGATTTATTTGATCTGTATCTTTGAAGCAAACAGTTAAGCTGCCTGTCTCAGAAAGAAAATAAAGCACTTGAACTCTTGCCTTGGTCCTAATTTAGAGTTCTGTTTGCATGTTTGTTTTAGCATCTTCTGGGAACATTCTGTCTCCTCAAGAGCTATTCTACCAACATAGAAACACAATTTGATTGAGGGTTTTTCATAGGCTTTGTCAACTTAATTTTCTCTTAAATATGCAAAATGCAAGGATATAAATTATGCTTGGCATTATAAATGCATATGGCCATAAATAGAAAATCTCAGCAACTGTTATGCTGCCACTATATGTGAATACAGTATTTGGCCGCTAAATGGGATGTCAGCTAGAGATTTTTTTAGAAAAGCTGAAAGAAGTCCAGCTTCCACCGCCCTAATCATTTTCTCCAAACCACCTAAATACCCGTGAGACATCATAACTAAGTGCAAGATCACATTTTTATGGACTTCTCACTTCTGTAGGTTTGAGTGTTAATCACGCCTCATTGAACTTAATGGTATTTTACCTTCTTAAATTACTGCTACGGAAAGGCAAAGGGAGCAGTTCGTTGGGTTTGGATAGTCTGATCAGTAGGCAGAGAGAAAACTTAAAGCAAGTTCAGTGAGCTATAGCATTATAGTCATATCGGAGTACTTTATAGCATGCAAGGAGTTTGTCCTTATTGAAGTTGTGGACACAGCAAATGTCTGCCAGGACTGGAAGCATTGTTCTGCATACATTAACATATTTGTCACATTGCAGAATCACATAAAACCTCACTGTAGGGTGAGTCAGTTGCACAAACACATGGGGGAAAACAATTCATTACCAAAGGCTTAAACTTCAGTCGAGAGGCTGCTTGTGACAACCAACATGGGATGGAAGTACAATAGGATTGACTGAAGAATGGGGCAAGCTGCAAAGTAAATCCATTTTGGACCACCATAGCATGTTTGCATTGGATGTTCTCAGATGTCATCCTCAGGGTAATCTCAGTGATAGCCAGTCTGTCAATACGAGATGTTTGCTTTGCAGCTATGCCAGCCTCAGAGGCTCATTTTCTACACCAGCCCAGTATGTCAATACTGTATTTATACTACTGCACCAGAGCTGACATAGTTTTAACCACTTATTTTCTCATTGCTGAACAGCACTTACTGGTCTCTTGAATTTAATGCTAATTCTGGAGTAATTAAAAAAAAAAAAAAGGGAGAAAGCAGTTTAGCCATTTCCTTTCTATTGTGCTAGAAGAACTGGCTGAAGCAAGCTCAGCACACAACGTCTTCCTTTAGGTGACGAATAAAGAATACTTGTGTGCAAGATAATGGTAAATTGGGATGGGACAGAAAGTTGGAGTGTTTCACAGGTAACAAATTGCCTTTGCAACAAAGTACAGCTGGTTCTCAGCCAGTGGTACTCCAGCTTATTCCAAGCTCCACAACATCACAAACCTGACCAGGTACCACATACCAAGAACCAAATGACAGCTTTCCATGCAGGGAATGGCAGTAACAATGTGTACCCATGGAAAAAGCAAATCAAAGTAGCAGCTGCCATTGAGAGTGTTGGGGGAGGAGAGGAAGGGGAGGTTTGCAACGTAAACAGCCCTTTCAAAGTCATCAAGATCTAAATGTAGTAAAAGTATGTAAAGTAGAAGGATCAAGACTTGGGCACCCCAGAATACAATGCATTTTAGGACTGCATGAACAACAACCAAAAAACACAATAAAAACCTATTTAGTAAATATATTTGTGTTAAGAAAATTTGTTAAAAAATTAAATGTCCTTGACATAGGAGAAATTCTGTGGTCAAAAATCTGTTGATATAATGAAATTGCAAGGCATTTAGACCCAGCACATGAGCTTCAAGTTGACGTACCACCGAATGAGCTTGTCTTCCCTCCTGTCTTATTAGATAAGATAAGCTGAGTGAAAGATCCATGCTTGTTCACCTATTTACTCTCTTGGTGAAAATAAGCCAGTCACACTTCTCTTACCTTTGTAGGTCTGAGGACTGCAACAGCTGACAGAACCAGCTGTTCTCCATTCCTCTCTTCTCATAGTTTTTTTCCTGGCAGAGCATCTAATTAAGTTTTGCTTGGATGCAGTTTATGTGGTATTGTAAACAAACTCATGTATTTACTAAAGCAAAAGAAAAATACCATTGTCTGGTTGCCTCATACTGCTTAAATCACAGCTTGGAGCCATCACTGTATCTCATGTAAAACTGCAGAGAAATAAACATCTGAAGCCTGGTGGACAATGGAACTAACACTGAGTAGTACATAAACTTAGCCAAAATAAAGCAATATATTGGAAAAGTGCATGAGAAAAATGGATTCTCAGTGGCCATGCGTATTCACTAAAGGAAAGGCTGGACTACATCATCACCAAAATAATTTTTAAAGTCTCCTGTGGTTAATCCTGTGATTATTAGGACAGTAAAACCAGTATCTCTTTCATTAAGCCAATAGCCCAGATGTCTGGGAAGAAAAGCAGAAAAGCTCTAAAGCAGGCAATGGAACATGGTCTAACTGAAATCTGCCAGTTTATTGCTGATACAGTGGAAAAGGCCTTTTCCACAGCCAATAAGGCCAACTCACTGTTTGGCATAGAGATCTGGCATTCACATCAAGAAGAAAAGAAGAAAGATTAAGTGAAGAAAAAAACTACTGGCAATGCAGTAGTATACTTATCATAAAATCTAAGGTCCATGTTTTTCCCCTTCAAAGTCTGATATAATTAAGGCTTTTCTAGCACGCAGGGAAACAACACAAAACAAAACAAAAAAGCAGGTAATGGTAACAATAGGAAAATAACAACAGTTGAAAAATGGTGACTATTGCCTGAAAATTTTAAAAAAGTTTAATATAGTCAAGGAGAAGATGTGTAAGGCAAGGATAACCAAGCTTCAGGCAAGCCTTATAGAGGCAATTGATGTTCAGTTCACATTAAAATCGATGAAAATCAATTTCAAGCCAATTATTCAAAGAGTTGTACCTTTTAAGCTACAATGACATTTCTCCTAATTTAAGTACAGGAGTTCTATTATAAAGCTCCTAATAAAAGATGCAACAAAATGCAATAATAAAAATGTATTTCAAATACATCTGAACTAAAATGAAAAATAATCCTTCATGTCCTTTTGTATATGAGAACATTTGTTCCTGCCAGTAAGTGCTTTCCCAGTTTCTTAACTGGATTCTAATCCTGGAGTGGGATAATATCATTCCTGCACATTTCCACCCTATCCAAACACATTAGTTTGGGCAACAAAATGAGGCTTTTGCTGTCACCACCTTTCTGTGAAAGCCCTAAGTAGAACATAAAAATTCATTTCAGTCAAACAACCCATTCGGTACCTTATTCAGCTCTACTGAACAAATGCACACCCTTCCAGATTATATGGGCTTCCTAAAAAGTTCAGACAAATTGAAGAATAATCCAGTTCAGTTATACCAAATGCAGCAGACTATTCTAAATACTTTCAACTAAATATGTTCAACCTACAGCCTTGACAGCTCTGATTATCCACAATAGTTCTCTGTCCCTCCTCCTACATCTTCCTCCAGCCTCAGCTTAATTGCTCCCAGCTGTTCTTAAGCTTCCTGTAACTTTCCATAACTGACCATCCCTCATTTCTCCTGCAGCTTCTTGCAATGCTCTCCAAGCCATATACAACCTACCTTCCAAACAGGTGTTAACAAACTTCAGAGTTAGCTGATTTCAATGCATGTGAAGCATTCAGTTGCCAAACTGGGTTTCTTTTTTAATCATGCTGTGCAACAAGCAGAAATCATATTTCAGAACACAGTTTGTAAAAGGTGCATTAGTTTTAGAGTTCAGTGTTGTGAATGATTGGATGCTTAGTAGCTGTGTCTGATTATGGAGTTCTACCTCCCCACGCTTCAGCTTTTTTTTGTTCTTAGGAACAAGCATACATTAGAACAGATCTAAAATTTACACTAATTTACAGCAAGTTCTTGTTGGCAATCTAAGGTTGCAATCACCAATATTATTTGTAGGTCCCTGGCTGGCGTCTGGAGAACTTCCAAGAGGTCTCCTTCACCAATAACTTGGGGATCTTGGGCATGTGCCCTAGGAGGACTGCACCACTAGGCATCTGAAATGAAGGCACAAGTTGGGCACCAAATTTAAGCAGATGATATCCCTCCCTTAAGTCCCTCCCTCCTCTTTTGCAGTCATTTCTGTTGAGATCGCTGTGTTTAGCCTAGTCACCAAAACACACAGTGGACCTGAGCAGTTCTATCTAAATGAGCAGATTCAGGCAGTACCCTAAGCTTCTCAGTTTGGGTGAGCCTCCTAGGCACATCTGTACCCAGCCACATGTCAGGATGACATCCAGGCATGTGCATCATCTTTCTTCCCACCTTCCCCTTACCCTTTCTTCTTGCACCTTCATCTCCACCAGAAGAGAATCCATGTACTCAGGTCAGCTCACACTCATCACTCAGCTTGGGTGCAGGCAGGGGGACTTGACCTGTACCGTCTTAGGCCTCTTCCTGGAACACAGGACACACTGGTGTTGCTTAGTCAAGACTTGACATGGCTTTTTTAGAGCTCTCTAACCACAGTGCTCTTCTGTAGCAGGTCTTTCACTTCTTGAATTGCATACCAAACCCTCTTCTTTCTTCCTCCCCTTCAGATTATGAGATCTAGCTACAGTTAACAGAGCTGCACAGAGTATGGCCTTTTTTTACACCGTTTGTGGGTAAAAGCAAATTATGACTATTATAATAAATAGCTTCTGTTACGAATTGGTTGCTACATACAGACAGACAGTATCAGAGGCAGTGTTTAAAGATCGTGAAGTGCAGTTTTCGAGTGGTTTATGTTGCCTTCTCCCCTTCCCGTTTGGGCCTTTTATTCTCACTGTCTCCTCGCTGCTGGCAGTAAAGTAATGCAGTTCTGCAGTAAGACACATCAACTGATGCATTTTTTTTTAAATCCAGCCAGATTTTTTTCGAATCCAGCCAAAATTCCAGCCAGATCAGCAAGGCGATCTGACTCTCTCAGTCATAATACCAGCACAAGGAAGGCAGTTAAGCAGGAAATCTTAATTAATGAGATCAGTAAACTATTAACAAAAATATTTTCTAAGCAGCATTCCAAGTGCATCTTAGTTACAGTCTTAGCATTTATTGCACATTTTCTGGAGAGTAAATTAGGTTTCTTCACAGGCAAGTGTTCCACCTTGGGCTGTATCACACTGTTGATTGCCAGGATGAGAGCAGGCCCTGGTAATAGGCAGTATGGACTGCAGATGTGCAGGTAATTGGCAATTGTTTTTAAAGAAAGAAAAAAGACAACATCTGTTCAACTTGTGCAACTTCAGAGAGCAAATGCTGAAAGGAAAAGCTTTCTAATATAACCAGATCAAAGAGAAAAAGAAGTCCAAGATTGTAATCAGTGCCAGTTTTAAACACAGGTACTTGTTCAGGTGAAAACACAAAAAGCATGGGGAGCAGAGGGGAGACATGCAGGTAGGGAATATTTTAAAATTTGTATATTTATAATTATCTGAAAATCCTGCAAATGTGTCTGAGTTTTAGATATTGGATGTTTATCTCTGCCCTTGTCCACCTGTGTTGCTTACCCTCTGAGACTGCTCTCAGTCCGTATAAAGCAGAAAGCACATTAGAGGATCCTGACAGGAGCATTGAGCACTCTGTAATTTGGATACCTACACAGCATATTTGATTTGATATTTGTGAAATTGTTGGACATCTAACATATTTGCAAAAGCACAATTCTTCTTCTTCCAGTCTGGTATGAATTTTCAGGCTTAAGTATCTTCTGGCAACGATTTTTAACCTAAAATGTGCAAACTGACTGACAAGGCCCCCTAAATTGGTGGTAGTTCCCCCAGTTTTCTAGAATGCTGTAAGCCCATTCCACTTCAGCAAGATGCATTGGTCTGAATTGATTTACCATCCCCTTCTGCAGGAGTATGCCCTCATCAAAACAAATGGATACTCATTTTGCAAGAGGGACCCAAAACCTATGGCATACAAAATAAAGCTGTTCAGATAGAACATCTCAGCTTCTTCACTACTTTGAAGCATTCACTGGTACTTGATCAACTTCCGAGACACTACTTCCTTTCAGTTGTCCAAGAAACGTTTCCCACCTTAATTTGTAAGTGCTGCCTAGGATGACAGGAGGTGTTTTGTACCTCACTAGCTGTTTCTAGCAACTCCCAGGGTAAGAAATGCTGATCTGGAGCAGTCAGGACTATAGTCCACTCCCCAGTGCTTTATCTTATAAAACATTTCTCTAACTCCCTCTCCTCCCTTACATAGCTAGTACGATACCCTTCATTTTACAACTCTTTATATAACTGATTTTCCATGCAATGTTTTTATCATCCTCGTCAAGTGAAGTTCCTTCTATGTGACCTCTTACTTAGTTTGCTTCCTAATAGTCTTCATTCATTGATCATGTTCCTTGTGGTGTCCTATGTAACTAGACTTTAATGTCTGTGCTGCCCCACCAGAAGGGCCAACCCCACATTCCTGCCTTTTTTCCTTTTACCAATACTAACACCCCTTTGGTCATCAGACAGCTATATTATGGAGCATATCTACCTGAAATCATTGCAAGATAAAAAAAAAAAAATTAAATTAGACTTCATAAGCTCTTACTTGTATTAATCCCTTGATTAATACAAGTGATATGTGCATGAGAAAATGTGCATGAGAAAAAGGCCAGCACAACATAAACCAGGTCCAAAATAGAGACATTCAAGTGGACAGGTCCAAGTTAACGTCAGTTTTGCATTCCTGAAATCTTAGGGGTTGTCATGGTTCCTGACAAAGTTTATAATCATCAGCTCATTCCTAACTTACATTCTTAAAAACAGTTCCCTATGCAAAGAGTTACCATTAACCACACTTGAGAAGGAACGTAAGCCCTACCTGAAATCTCTGGTTTCAGTTCAACTGCTCCCTAAACCTTTGGTTAGGCCCTTCATGGAGAAACTCAAAGCAATCAAAGTTTTACCAAACTTGTAACTTTCCTACTCACTGAGCACATGCTTCTCAAGAACAAAAAAGATCTATTTGAAAATTGTCATTTGTGAATTCACAGATTCTCATCTTTTCGCATGTGCAGTGTAAATTAATTCAGCGTTGTAGTGCAATTATTATAAATACACCACTTTCAAGAGATTTACTAGGACTCCAGGCAGGTCTGTGTACACACATGAAAAATCTTAAAAGAGAGTGAAAGTTTTGGGGGAAAGGAGTGAACTGCAGCCGACTCTGACAGCAGAGGTTTCAAAATCCCTTTTCCCTCACTGGTCTTCCTGTCAACTTGCCAAGGAACTTCAAAAAATATAAATTTACGGAGTATGGCCAATGGCAGAGAGTCCCAAATTGTAAGACCTCAGTCATGAGATTAAAAAAGTTAAAAAAAACAGCAAGAACTAAAAGATCTTTTTTGTCACTACTGTAGCTTTTGTTAGTATTCAGCTTTCAAAGTCCCCAGCAGTTTGATTCAAGTTGGGAGGATGCTTCTCTAGAGAAAGTGAAACATGCATTATCTTTTGTAAAATACCTGATATTCTCACTGAATCAGCCAAAGACTTGGTTATTAAGAAAAAAATCTACACCACAAGCCAGGCAGGAAAATGGAGAATAGTGGCAGTGCTGCATGCCACTTCTTTCTCATCCCTCCCAGAACAGCAGAAACACTGACAATTTAGTTGCCAGTGAAAAGACAAAAGGAAAGGACCAACACCTGCAAAGAGCTGTTCTTGTTTAAGTCCTCTGGAAGTTGCACTTCTCAGAGCAAAAATGGTCCAGAGACTTGATTTGGTAGCAAAAAGCAACCTTTTGGTACTCACATTTTTTTGTGGTCCTCTGAATATCAGTGCAACTCCCCCAGAGTTGTAGAAGCCTTGGAGCTGGTTTAGTCTAGGCTTAAACATGAACAGCTATTATTAGGATGGCAGTTTCAGTAGGGTCACCCACCAGCCTTACAACCGGCTGTCTTTGGAGTGCCGAAGAGCAATCCAATACCCTGGCTGGGTGGCCTCATTAAAAGCATCCTGGGATTCCTCTCAACGCTTGTATGCTGATTACCCGTGTCTGTGCTAGGTATTGTGTCTAATCCTCAAAACTAATGAGGTCTATCTCCAGATCCGAGGCAGACTCATTGTTCTCAGTCTTCCTGAACTGACAAATCTCCCAGGGACGTAGCGTGAGAGAGCTTGCTGGAATAACTAACAAAGGTGCCAAACATTACTATAGCAACTGGGGAAAAACAGAGGCTCAGTATATACCCCAGCTATATTTTCTATTCCTTTTATCATTCATACTCAATCTTTACGCAACTATACCGCAGTCATTTGGCATCATAAGCCTTTATATTTATCACAAATAAAGTAAAACAATGTTACTCAACATAATTGCGTTTCCTTCCCTGGAGATTTGCCTTGCACATTCATTGACAGGCTAGCTCCCTTGCTGTGTCAACAGAGAAAATTAAACCTTTCTGGCCTAAAGTGAACTGAAGAGTAGGAAGCAGCATGACAGAATGTATAATGAAAACATTCTTTGAATGTAAATCATATAACTTCTTATTTTTTTAATGAGGTGTTTCATAGCTTTTTTACTGTAACTCTCACAGCATTGTAAGGGGCATGAGGGAGACCTGAACGCTGAATTTGTCTGGTTTTCCAGCTTTAATGTTTCCCTGGTAGGTGTTTGAAGTAGCACAGGATATAGAATGCTACTTCAATTGTGGAACAATTTTTATATGTTGAATTCCCAATAACTTTTTCTTCCTTCATTCTTTTATACACCTAAATGTACTATGTTCAGTTAAGAGAATTTAGTCTGTCAAAGAGTGTGCTAAGGGGTATTCCAATATTTGGACTCCAAAACTGCCTGGGACTAGGGACCAGCCCCCAGATTTCCCCTTTATGTGAGAGAGAGTATGCCAAGAAATTGCACTATCGGAATAAAAACATCTCAGTTTTCTCCATTATTGCTGTAGTATTATTTCAGCAGTGGATTCCACTCACTATCCTGGCAATTCCCTCCAGCTTCATAATAGTCTAGTGTACCACACCATAAAAACCAGAAATTAAGTCCAACTGCTTTCCAGCAATATGAGCTAGGTGCTTGGGTTTTTGTGTTGGACTCCAGATATCAGCAGGAGAAAATGGGGATGTAAGCTCCACATGGGTCCTGTGCAATGATTCCTTCTTGTGTAAAAAAAGCCTTTTAAAGTTGTTGACACTTTCTATAGAGAATGTTTTGTGGAGGTGGGTTATTTATCTCAGATGACTTTTGATGAAATAATTCCCTTTTTTTATCATACATTTTATCTGAGTTTTGGGATAGTTCTAACAATTTTCAGACAGCTCAGACTATGTGTATTTTAAAGGGATTTTGAAAATTAGTAATCCTGTAATCTCATCTCTCAAGTCATCAGCATTTGCTCCACTGTGCAGAAAATTTTTTTTCACTTTCTTTAAGGTGATTCTTCTAATATTAATCCTAATAATGTGCTACCCCACTTCATAGTTCTCATATTTGAGCAAGTGATTTGTTAAGCAGAGTCAAAAACAATGAAGACTTTGTTTTCCATAAATTTTGATTCTTTTATAATTAATAACTGGCAAGGTATGACTAATTTATTTAATAAAGCTAATGTTATAATTCATATTCGTTGGCTAAAGTATAAATCTGGAAAAAGACATAATGGGTTCAGGATAATTTTGAAAAATATAATCTTGGCAACTGGAAATAGATCATAAAAACTAAGATACCTTGACTATCTCTGAAAAACTTCAGAAGTTTTCTCTTTTATAGGCATATGTGTGGTATCTGTCGTGCCAAAGATAATTCATATAGCACTAAGAATAACCATGCTATTACCTAGAAAAACTCTAAGCCTGCTTCATAGTCAAGTAGCTCCTGCGTGATCTGCATTTTTGAGAGTAGACTTACATTTTAAATCATGGAAAATATCCCCTGTTTATAAGTAAATGTGGTATAATCACCTAGAGAGAAAATTTATGAGTAGACATGAGAGTAATTGGCTGAAGCAATAACAAAATAAAATGCTCCATGAACAGAGAAATAGAAGAGGCCTGGAAACATGAATTTATATTGTGTCTCTTACCCCTGTCCTGCTTCCCACCCCAGCTTGACCACAAGCCTTTATAATACACCCACTGGGAAAAAGAAATCAGTGACTATGACTCACGTGGAGCTGGGTCCATGTGGATAGGCCAACGTGTTATGTGCATGCCTTATTAGCCAGGAGGTTGTTATGAAAGAGAATTACAATGACTGAGCTATGCGTTCCTCAGAGGGGTCATAAATTTCTCCTTTATCCTGATATTTATTTCCATTAGACTAGTAGGAACATAAACATCCTTGAGTACTCTACCCTTTTTCAAACCTGGTTAAAATTAGCCAGCATCAAAAATAATGGGGGGAAGGGACTTGGCAAAGGGATCAATGCAAAAATTATATAACGATCTTTTTTTTTTTAGGAATTCAGGCCTAAATTGATTATAAGTTGAAGCATCCGTACTCCTTGTTATTGTTAAATGCTTTTCTACCCATCCCAAATTCAGCAAAATGAAATGCTCATTAATTTCCAAAGTGAACAAATTTTTCACAGCTCATAACTCAAGCCCTGATCTTGCAGTGAGTGCTGAGTCTGCTGCAAGCCCCGTGGGATTCAGTGGGGCTGAAACGTCCTGGACAGAGATGTGGAGCTGCCTACCTAGGTTGTTTTAATGACAATATTGACTCAGCCAATATTTCCTTGGTAGCTCAGCACCTCATAAACTGCAAGTTATTTATTTTCATCTCTGTGAAGTATGAAGGCCCCTAGTTTACATATAAGGTAACCCCTAAAGTTACCTCCACCAAGGGAGATGACTAAAAAAGCATTGAGCACCATTGCACTAAATTTTCAGATGCCAGGCTCCTAAGCCAAATACATGATTCCTCATCAGGGCCTTGATTTCCTTTATTGTGCAAAGAAAAGCAATTTAGGTGCCCAAACATAGATGCACAGTGCTGTTTTAGATGTCTTATGGTATCCCATCTTGCTTCCAGATGCACTCCAGGAAGACACGCATCTCCAAACGTGCTGTGTTGTATCTGCCTGCTCCACATCGATGACTTGGTAACCAAGGGCCTCTCTGGTGGCACTAAGCACCTAGGTTTATGTATCTAAGTCCCACTGTAGATGAATTACAAGGGAATTCACAATAACTAGCACTCTCCGCACTGATGAGATTGGAACATCTGAAAAAAAAAAAAAGAACAAGTCCAGAATAGGCAGGAGCATTAGACAAAATACTGAAGGACCCCAATTTTGTGAAAACTTTGAGGGTTTGGGCATGAACTGGGTGTGTTACACCCAGCATTCACCAGGAAAATACTGCCAGCACTGAGAGTTGTACCTGTGAAGACTTTTGTAAGACTTTACAGTCACTGCCAGGCTAAGAAACATCTGATCTTCAGGATCTAGATTTTGAACTTGGCTGCTTAAATACCAGCCCTAAATGACATTTTAGGCACTAACATCCTACGTATGCTTGCACTGAAATGATTTGATCTCTCATAAAGTCTGGAAGACAGGGAGAAATTGGACCCCTTTCTCCCATCACCTAAAGTATTGGCCCACGCACCCTTAACAGCGTACTGGCTTGCAAACTAATAACAACAATTCCAACTCAGTCCCTGTTTGCTTGATTCTTTATTCTGTTTTTATATTTTCTGTCCTGGAAGTGGTTCTCAGAGAAGACTAACTTGACAATAAAGAGGTATGTTTAAAGAGGTCAAAGGGGATACAGACTTTCTTGGAAGTGAAAGGCAAAGCCCCTGCAAGACTGGGGGAGGTTAAACAATACTCATTTGTGCAATTGGGAAGTGCTGCTCAAGAAAGGCCTTACCTCCTTTAGTTCTGGTACCAGGACTGATGAGTGTTAAATGCACTGGCACTGCAGGATGATTACTGAAAAAACTGAAAAGCAAAATAAATGGCAGTCCTTACTCTCCCTAATTAAAACAGATTAGTTACAGCAATTTACTGTCAGGATTAATGCAGCATCAGCCAGGCAGATGTGATCTATTAAATAGCTGTGCTTTTGCCAAAAGAAATTCATTCAGTACAACTGGATTTTATAAAATCGTCATTGCATCTAAACATCCGCATCTAAATCTTTACAACTTTATGGCATTTTTTACATTCCCTTTTCTAAATGTTTTATTATCAGAGGGTATTATAGGCTTTAACAGATTTATAAATATGCATTCCTTTATCTATGTCCTCTATTGAGAACACAGATACACTGTTAAGCTGTGTCTAGATTGCTTTGGCAATCATTTCAACCTCATCACTAACAGGAAGAATCAAGAAAGCTACAGTTTTCATGGCACTGGACCTCCATCTAGTGAGAAGAAGAATAGCGCATGTTTCTGGGGCATAAAACTGGCACAGTTCTTGTTTCCATGTTAAAAAATGTTTTCATAAGGGGAATTGTGCTTAGCTGCCAGAAGAGATGTGGATATATTTACATAAAATACAAAGGCAAATGTTATTTTATATTGTGAAAAACTTCACAAACTTCGTAGTCTCAGTTTCAGTTAAATGTCAGTGACTGCTCGCAAAACTCAGTAAAGGAAACAGACCTAGAGAAAATCCTGCTGTAGTCAGACACGTGGAACAGCTGATATTGTATTGCAATGTCATGCTCCACTGTTTATCCAGCTTAAAGACTGAAAAGGCCAGTCTAAAGGCCCTCTTCTGAGGTGGGGACGTGTTAACACCCCCATCGCACAGGTAGGGAAGAAACACACAGACCAAAGGCTGGATTTTAAAGGTTTAAAAGTGTAGAGGTAGGCACCTACCGAGCTTTTCAGATATGCCTAAATCTTTTTTGTAAGTCAAGGTGTTAAGTGCCTGACTCCTCCTAACCATCAGGGCAGATGCCTGGCTGCATCTATTGCCACATAAGTGCCTATAAAACTTGTCCTGACGTGCCAGACTGATACCCTGCTCTTCTTCCCATCTTGAGGGTCACAGCACTGCAGTGTTGGTGTCTGCTGCACTGATGCACCTGCAATAAAGACAGTTCAGTATCTCCCCCCGGGGGCTTGCACCAAGGAAATCCTCAGATCATATTTCATGAGATTGCTGTAAATATTTCTGCAACCTTTTTACACAAAGGACAAAGCCACCACAGGCATCTGAATGCACAGTTTTCTCTGATGCCTTAACTTTAAAAGTGTCCGTTTGAAATTTTTTTCAGCTGCTTTTTCCGGATCCAGGCATCTGGATTATTGCTGTGAGATACTATACTATAGAAACACCTTTTTCAAACTAGAAAAAAAATATTTGCAACAGCCTGCCTCAGTGTTTGCAGGTCGTAGACCACCAACAGACAAGGATTCTTTTTTAAGAGGCATAGGTATTGCCTATAAATATTATGACAGACAATGTCTCCAAACAAGCAATTTGTTTGAAAAGTAGTTAATAAAACCATATGATATTTTCAAAAGAGGTTTGCGAGAGAACGTAAAGGACTTATGTTGACATAAATCCACTCCTACTTTTCAAAGCCAAAATTTGCACATAAAGACAGATTCTGCTTTAATGGCATTAGATGATTTTTTAATTTAAAAAATAACTCTTTTTTCCCAATTCTGTTAGTCCATATAATTTCCTCCAAATCATACATTTTGTGGGTGCACAAGAAAAGCAATAAACCTAAATAGTATGATCTACATCCCTGGAAAATATTATTATATACCAAGGAAATATTCTTCACATAGTACAAATTTCAGGTGAAATACTGCAGTGGTGAAATTTCAGGTGAAATAAATAAATTTCTTTGCTTTGATATATTTGCCTGGACCAGACTCTAATGTTTCTCTAGTTGTGATTATACCAGGTTTAGACTTTCAGATCCCTGGGTATGTTTCATTCACTCTTCCAGCCTCACTTTAGTCAAGTTAGTTATGGTAAATGTTTCTACATCATTTGTACCTTGAGCAGAAAAAAAATAAATCTACTAGATCCTAGATACAGCGGACCTTAGTAGCAGACTTTCTCTTTGCCAGAGTATGTTAAGTTTTGCTATCTGTCATCTAACCCATTCTTAGCATGAGACGCCAAAGAAGAACTGCAAAAAATAATAAGGAAATAAGGAAATAAATGTATATACTCATATACCCAGACAAGCAAAAAAACACACAGTAGGGGAAATAGGGTCGAGAACAGTAACACTGTACAGTATGGTCACAGATTTGGAGCAGCAGGAGGTTTTAAATATTAAAAAGTCCTCCAATTTTATTTTGCAGAGCGGTTAATCGAGTCTTTGATTTTCAAAGGTTATAAAACTTTGACTGAATTGAATTTATGTTTGCAGTGCTTTGTCATATGATTCTTCACGCTGCTTACACTGTTCACCTGCATTCTGTGAAACAGTTTTCTAAGATGAGCAGCTACCGTAGGTCTGGCAATATCAAACCCTTACTGAGAACATTGCTCCAGTCAGCGTTTTGGGCCACAAATATTGCAGTTCAGCATCTGCTCATGAAGTGGACTGATTTGTATAGAGCCAAGTGGTTCCCAGGCAGTAAGACGTTGAATGAGATACACAAAACCTTCCTGTGGTTCAGGAAAGATAAGTTAGGGACTGGAAAACCTGAAAACAGAGCTCTGACTTCCTACATGAATCCCGGGGATGCCCTGGAGAGCTCTTCATTTGATTCCATAGCCCAGACCTTACAGTACTTTAAAAGTTTTGGACTTTATCATAAAATCAAAGGCAAGAGGCAAGCCCCTGTTCAAAGCAATGCTCAGTTCTCAATTTAAAGGTGCTGTCACTAGGCAAACAGGAGCTCTGGATAAAGCCACAGTAAGCCCCAGGTAAGTCCTACAAAGAGAAAAACAACTCCTTCCTCAAAAAAAGGCCCATGTCATTCAACAATGTTAATGACTTGCAAATTACAGACCGCTGAGATATGTACATCCAGACTGAAACTCTCTAAAAAAAAGTTGAAGACACCAGGCATTCACTGAACTACATCTAGAGAGCTACTGAGGCAGCCCTTTAGTGGGCTGAGTTGTTAAATTGCAGTATCTGTATTTGGCACACAAATCTAAGCATTCAGCTTAGCCCACGTGAATGCTTATTGCAAAGTCCTGCCTAATAACTGTGTCCCCCTTTTCTCCTGCATTAGCAAATGAAGATCTGAGGGATTAGATGCTGGTTCTGTGTATTAAGATGCTCTAGACTGTTTTTTCAAGGACTGGGAAATTTATCTTCCTTTTTCTGGGGAATTACCTAAGGATACTTGAGAAGTATTGGCGTTCTGATGATCCTACCTTATAACCTTACTACGAAATGAATGGATCTGTCCAAAGATAACGTACATCTGTTATTTTAATCCATGTCTTAAGCTATGTAGAGAAGATTAGGTTAAACAATGAAGACAACCATGCTTGGGAGGGATATACATGAATGCTAGAGGAGTTGACAAAAATGCAAGTAGGCTGGAGTGGTTTCTCTGTAATGGTAATTATACGATGTGATGAACTCTATGTGATCTAGTGATGAACTCTAATAAGTTACTATTGCTAATCAGAGAAATCTACCAATCATTTGAGATATGGTCCTAAAAATAATGCAGCACTTACTTGGAAAATAGGATATTAGGAATTATTATAGAAAGAATTGAGAAGAAAAGAAAAAAAAATCTAGTAAATTCCTCCTGAACACTGCATATGGTTTTGGTCACTTCATCTTGAAAATAACAGGAAAGGGTGCAGAAAAGGATATCAAAGATGACGGAAGATAGGAAATGGTTGCCTAAGAGCTTTGAAATAGATTCCTGACAAGGAAATACTGACTAAATTAGGACACTTTTGTTGAAAGGACACAACTGAGAGAGAATACAAATGACTATCCTTTAAGACAGAGTAGGTGAATCAGAAACAATTATTCATTGTATCCCATAATCCAGAATATGGATGGCACTACCTGAAACTGTTAAGCAAATGCTCTGAAGGGAATGCATGTTCATATCATGTTGTTAAATTAGGTTCATCTAGTGCTATTGAAGACCATGTTTCAGATGTAGCTTCCAACATGGGTGGTCTTTCAATTGCTGGTACCAACAGCTGGGAAGGATCACTTTATGCATGATCTCTGCTTTACACTTTTCATGAAGAAATGCTTCCCAGCTGGGAAATGTGGGCCTAAAGGAGGAAAGCAGACTGTTCTGTGCAGAAACAGAGAACCTTAACAGCTGATTTGACAGAGCAGAGGTTAAGTCCTCTCAGATTTCATCAAGAGATGGTGTCCTCCATTTGTGATACCACTCCTGCCAAAGGAACCGAATGACAAACACACCGGCATCAGGCGCATCAAATAGTCTTTACCACAAATGGGAGACAGACCTGGAAGATCAAGTCTGGATATAATTCAACATTAACATCATTTCCTGCACTTTGCAGATAGAGGAACTAATCCAGAGGTGATGAACATCCTGTCAGTTTGGGGTCATAGGGCTCTCATCTACTCTTTCCTACCTACTAAATTTCAGAAAGGATTCACGCTTACAAGCTCAGTCAAATTTAACAGACAGTTCATCACCTGAACGCTCCAGTGAAGAAAATCCCTCCAGAAGGTGCTACTTAAAAAAAAACAGTGTGTACTGAAGTAATTACGACTTTAGTTGGTGTTGTTTCTGGAAGTTTGCAGGGTGGTATTTGCTTCTCTGCAGGCAGTTTCAGAGATGTGACCTGAGGATTAATTGAGATAGCTCTGTGAAAAACGCTCGTGGTTCTTCCGTCCACAAGTATTTAAAATACGTCCCTCTGCAGATCGTACACACCTCTTGTGTACTGCAGCTATGACTAAATTAATACAATGAATGAAACTGCTGGAGTTGCATAACATTCATCAAAACCTTCTGCTTTCTCTCACATTTTCCACACAGCATAGCTTACTTTCCTCTGAGTTTAGCAGTCCTGTTGTTTTCCATTTTCAGATTAGCAGTGCAGGCTTCACCATGCCATTTCTTTGTAAGAACATTAACCCTAAGATTTTCTGGTTTATCTTCTTAAGATACGTCAGCTATACATTCTTGCATTTCTGAAGGAAACTATATAAGATGGTTACCTGGGGTAGCAGAGGACTGGACTTAACAACTCAGGAGGTGTTTTCCTGCCCTGTGTTACTGATTTCTATTCCAGTCAGCCTGAAACAACTTCAGCCTAAAGACCATTATGCTCACACAATACTCTCCTTCCCTTATATTCCTTCTAGCAGTTGAGATTGCTTTCTGAGTGTGACATTTGGCCTCTACAGTGATGGCAGGATGGCAGCTATGCTGTTCTTCATCCCCTAGATCATCCCCTATTCATCCCCTCTTCTGCCCCTAGAGGCAGAAGAGCTCTATAGAGTAGATCGTTCACGGTAAAAATGGGTGAAAGATCAGACGTTGGGGTCAATATCTCTGTTCTTGAAGTGAGTGGGACTTCGTTAACCATTGACAACCTTCTCAGTTTGGGGGGAAGGAGGTGTTCCCCCCATGGTGGCTGGCAGCCAAGCTGATTGCAAAAGCTGGTTCCTGTGTGAGTGCAAGAAAGCTCCGAGGCTTTCGAGAGCAATGTTACCAAGTTGAGGGCTGGGAACTGAAGACAGGCACAAGTCCAACAGAGTGCCAATAGAACATGGAAATGCCCTTCAGGATCATTAAAGCTTGGCCCTGCCTTCGCTCCTCCCTTTTCTCGTGTCTTTCTTGTGCTGGAGGAGGTGGAAAGGCTTCACGTGTCTTGGGGGTCACACATGCCTGGGCAAGGAACCCGCTGAGTGGGTTCTCCTTGTAAGGACCATACGACAACAGCCGATGCCTGTGACAACAGGCTGAACCTTTCACAGGAGGGACACTGAGGAGGAGCAAGGTGCCAGGCTGTGCACCAGTGGGCAGGGCTTTTCAGGGGCTTGGCCAGGCTCACCACATACCCCAAATATAGCTGGATTTCATCCACTAAGCTCTCACCAGAACCCCGCCTGGCTTTAAGGTGTGCTTATTTTATAACTCCTGAAAGTGCTTTTCCAGAGCAATGGTACTCGTTCTGCCTCACCCCCGTCTTCCTGATGTAGAAATAAAGTCCAGCTGCAGTTCATTAGGTCCTGGTTAGTATCAGTTTCCATTCTGAAGACCAGTATTACAAAAAAAAGCCATAAAATCTTAATTTTGAGGAAAAGCAAGCTGGCATTCTTCCTTCTGATTCGCTAAGGTTTTCTCACTTATCCTGGGATTCAAGGAGCTTTTGCAACCCTGCTGCAGGAGCAAACACAAACACACAGCATAAATAGGACAGCTTCAGCCAGCTTTATTCAATTCCTTCAGGTGTTATAATCTTAAGTATTTATAAAACATGTAAGAGAAATTTACAAGAATTCTTTATGTAAAATAAAAGTAAGATATGTATGTATATGTCATTAAACTTGCCTCTTTAACTAAATATTGACAATAAGACTAAGAGCTATTAAATGAGTACTGAGCTTAGCTGCATGCGAACTGGACATAGGAATGCATAAACAAATGTCAGATGCATCACTAGTGTCATGGCAATTTTTTCTCCTTCTCCCTGAACTCCCTGGATACTATGAAGGCCACATAAGCTTTAAAAAACTTCCCATTTTATTGTCCGTCACAGGCTTGACAACCTCACTCGAAATAAAACCGTTGAAGTGGTATGCTTCTCTTAGTTGAAAAAGAAAAAAAGATTTTCTATATTAGCAGGACTTTCACACCACCAGATTTACACTACCAGTTGTCATTTATAACTTCCCTGCTTCCTTAGCCTAATTTAAAACATTGCTTTTGAAGGCTGCACAGAGGTAATAGATTGACAGCAGCTTATTAATTGGCATAATGCAAAAGAAATCCAAGGCTGGAAACAGTGGAAATGAGATGGAAATGCTGCAAGAACACAAAATTTGTGTACATGAAACCACTGATTTCCTGAGGCTCCTTGCACCTTGCTGTCATTACCTTTTATGTGCCTTGGCATGTCTGCAACCACCACTACCAGCACATAAAAATACTCATGTATATTTAATAGAAGAAAAATGTGCTAAAGTCTGAGTGCTTTATGTAAAAAAATTACATTCAAACCTTATCTTGAAACTCATGACTGCAAAGAATCACTTCTTGTAGAAATGGTGTCTGAAATATGACCGTAAGATTACAAGGTTCTCCAGCCACATGTACAATTATATTCTGCCTTCCTCTAGGTATGTTTTCCTATTCAAAGTGATCTCATTGCTTTGTTATCTTGTGAGGGAGTAGGGAAAACTGATTGTAAATGCACACATATACATATACCCACACACAGGCTTATCACTTGTCTATATATATCCTTGTTATTCTCTGGTTTTGTCCCATTTCTAGTACAGCTGTCATACTTCATTACTTCTTAAATTCAAAATAAAATAAATTATTATTCCTTTGCTCTGGTCTGCATATTTGTTTATTTGTTTGCATTTATTCTATGTGCATGTATGATTCTATGTTATTATTATTTGCTATTTTATTTAAATTTCTTCATTATTATGCATCTCTGTTTTTACTTAAGACAGAAAAATGGGAGGGGAGGGGGTTCTGAATATGCTATTACCTTGTTCCCAGCATATGCAGTAACTTCTTGTTGTGTTTTTAAATTCCTCACTAGATTTGCTTTGTCCAGTGCAGGAAAGCCACTCTTATATACAGCAGACTCAGGTGTGGATTCCTCACAACTATTTATGATGTGCTTGCAGTAAGATTTATACCATTCTCTGGAGGCGTCTGTCTTTCTATGCTGATTAAATTGGCAGGCTGTGTGACTAAGCTTCTAATTTAGGCATCTTGAGGCTGGTTTTAGGCACAGACTGTTCTCTAGGGTCCTGGCATATCTGGCATCGTTAAGAAAAGCACCTCCCTTCTTACCAAAAACCTTCACCAACACCACACGGTCAGAAAGTGACAAGTTATTTCGTCCTTAGCCAGGAGACTGCAAAATTCAGCGCTGCCTGCCCTTCCTGAGAAGACCTTGGTCACTTTGAGTAGACATCTCAAAGCGGCTGCCTGTGATTTTCTAAGTCCCAGATCGGCATCTCCACACACGGCTTGAGTTCAGCCGATGAGACTCTGCATACGTGAAGAGTGAACCTGTTACAAAGCCCACCACGTAACACAAGGCTCCCCTTCAGGCGTTATGAGTCAAGAGGATGTTATTGCTAGCACTGCCAGGAGCTATTCCGTGTTCTTCTTCACTTCTTTTATCCCAGAGCTTAGTAGTAAGAGCCATCCATCATTTTTTTTCAGTTTATTCCTCATAACTGAAATTTGTCATGGATTTTCATCCTGAATTTCTTAGATGATTGTCAAATATTGCAGAACTTTATAACTCAGATAGGGATGGAGAATTTTTAATCTTTTTCTGTTTCAAACATGAAAAGAAAAACATTTCTGACCCCTTGCTTCTTAACCATTAATTCCTTTCACAATATACCAGGGTACATTCAAAAAACCACAAATTTTCACTTTCAGAGGAAAAGCCTGAAATATCTTTCGTTATGTATTTTTCACATTGCTCTCTCCTCATGTCTGTCTAAAAAAAGACAATATAGTTAGCTGAAGCACTGGTTTCAGTATCCCGAGATACTGAAAGACGAAGAGAATAGACGAAGAAGAAAGACGAAGAAAATACGGAAGTAGAAGAATCTTTGGTCCGTAAGTGATATCCCTAACGTATTTTGTGCTATTCAAATATTTATACTATACATGCATTTGCAATTGCTAAACATCTGTCGGGGCAACTCCTCCGTTTTTCTTTTTACAGCTTGTTTGGCAGAGTCTCTGGATTCTAAGAGGAATGACCTGCTGGCCTGGAAATCTTCTACTGCATGTATTTGCAACAATCATTTCCTTAGCTTTTTTCCCCCCTTTTTTTACCTATTTCTCAAGTTTCTATTCCCCTCTTTGCTCATCTTCAAAAGATCTATATGAACAACAGTCCAGCATTATAGTTACTGCCAGTTGCCCTGGGCTGTGCTGGTCAGTCATTGCCTTAATGGCATGATGATCTGTTGGAAGTGATACAGCTTAGCCCACGTGTTGGACAATCTGCATATTGACTTCAAGGTCAGGTAGTGGGAGGACAGTCAGAGGCAGGATCGGGTAGGTACCATGGCACTCACGTGTACCTCAAAAAGTCTTCAGAAAATAGTGAGGCTTGAGATATTTGCATCTGTTTGAGTGGGAAGGTTCCCCAAGACATCAGTGACCTCTACTATTAATTCTGGGGACTTGCATGTATTATAAGTGAAAATTAGGTCAATATTTGTTTCTGTTCTGATTTTGATTTTTAACAGTATGAATCCAGGCGATAAGATGTCCTTTGGAGGGGAAGGCAATATTTTCCTTCTAAGTGGCTCTCTTCAGTACGTCTTTGCTCAGCGTGTGTGGCGGGGTTTTGCTGTAGCTATCGCAGTGTAAGAAACGAGCAGAGAAAGCTCAAATTAACATCAGTCAGATCAGCCTGGTCTGCTTCAGCTCATTTTTAGAGGTCCACAGAAATGAGGGCCTCAGGAAAACTAAATATGTGGATTTCTCTGACACGAAGAACAGTTGCAAACCGTAACAAATATAATAAGAAAAGAAATGCCTCACGTGGTGCATCCGAATGAATCACACACAACACTACACGGACAGCATGTTCATAGCCATGAAAGGCATTCTTCTTAATACAGCCCCTTGCTGACTCCTTTAAACACTGGTATTATTTCTGCAACTCAAAGCTACAAAAAACTAGCACAAACTGAAAACTGCTGTATCATTCTCCTCCCCCACCGAAGCTTAAAGTTCTCTAAATTTGGATAATCTTTAGATTTACACTATGTTAGATTACAGGATATTTTGAAAACTAAAGCCTTAGGAGAAAACCAATGGCTGTGAAGGCTAAAAAAGCCTTGAAATAATAAACCCAGCTCCTGCTGGAACACAGAGATTCAGCACTGCAACTGTGCGAAAGCAAATCAAATAATCAGTTTGGATTGCCAGCAGATCAGGACTCCCCAGCGGCTGCCTTTTCAGTTTCTCAATGGAGACCAACAGATGGAAAAAAGCTGAAGAGAGCAGGCTTGCTTTCTCTGCCTGCTGAATAATTTCTTTCTTACGCCTTTTTGTCTATCTGTAGCTTATAGCTCTATTTACCCAAAATGATTAGAGCTTTCTGTGAAACAGAAGCTTGGAGGAACAACAGAAGGTCATGTATATTCTTGCTGATACAGCCACCTGTTGTCTTGCCACATACCCCATTTATTTACTACTGACTCACTCAACCTTTCTCCCTAAGCCCAGCGACGCCAAATGGGACCTAGATTTCTTCTTTTCAGTTTTACTGTAGCAAGTTAACTAAATGCAAAAAGCTGTCTGTCCAATTTTGTAACCTTTCCGTAGTGAAATCTGTCCTATCTTAACCAAAAATCTTCGTGATCTTACCTCCAGCCACCTGCACACGCCATACAAGAGACATGATGGTGGCACAGGTTTCCAGACATAGGAAATATTTTTGAGTCAAGTGCACAGCCAGAAAGGCATGAGAGAGGGAGCAAGGCAGGTTATTTACAATTGCTGAAGATGCTTCACGATGGCTAATCATCTAAGCCCTTCATTTATTTTCTGAAGCAACTTGGCTCTGCTAGAGATTAATTTTCTCCACAGGACTTTTGGCAATGTTGTTAAAGCCTGCTGAGACGCTCTGGACTGCCAAAATCCACACTAGCAAGGATCTCCAATATACTGACATTTCTAGGTCAAGCTGGTTCTGAGATAAGATTTTTATAGAAAATATCACAAGGCATTTTAAAAAATGCAACACCTAGGGTTTTTTAGAGTCCCTTGTCTGCAAAATAGACACCGTCCAATTATGTTGAAAATTTTCCAGAAAAATGTACCTCTGGCTACAACTCCTCTCTACCTGCCAATTTCAGATGGAAAAGACTTTAAAAAAAAAAAGGCAGTCATTTGTTGATTCACATTTTATCTTTGGACTTACAGTACAGTATCTGTAATTTCACCTGCTCTCATTTTGCAGGAAGGTGAGGAGCAGAAAAAAAGTACGAAAGACTGGGTTGGAGGTAAGTTGAAGGAGGCCATGGGCACATGGCTCTGACTTTCCGGAGAGCCCAGGGAAAACGCAAATAACTAGGTTGGTGGTCTTTTGCCACAGTCACTGTCTCCTGCTTCTCAGAGAGGCTGGATGAACTGAGGCATATATTTCAAAGATTTTCCCAATTGCTTTCAAACTCTAATTGACTAATCCTTCAGACAGGTCATCTCTCTAGTGGACTTCTTCCATGAAGAAGCCATGTTTATTTTCATTTCCAATCACAAAGGTGGTGTTTTAGTGTTTTTAAATGTTTGTGGGAGGATACAGCCTTTAAGTTGCCAATCTTCTTTTGTTACTGCTATCTTTTGGTGTCTACTGAAACCACTTAGCTGCCTGACCTGAAAGAGCAACTGGGCAAGCACCATTTGTTTGAGGTAAACCCCATTAATAATACTTGCACTGGGAAGAATTAGGCTGGCTTTAGTCAGCATCAGCATTTTATTTCAGAAACTCTGTTACACGATCTGTCAGATTATATTAACTATTTGAAGTTTTTTTAGGAAGAAGCACTCAAATTAGACTTATAAATATTGCAAAGCATTGAGATATGCTAGAGAGAAACCCAGAAAAAAGGACCCCACTGAGAAGAGGGCCAGGAGAGCTCAGATGTGGCATGTTTTATGGGCTGGTGGTAGCCATGTGCCCACCCAGCCCATGCACAGCTCTAGCGTAGCCAAGGTAAGTTCTGGATGGCATTTAAACCCAACATTTCAAACAAAGGGGAGCCTTCAGCACCCAAATGGCTTGAGCTGGCTCCAGTAAGATTCATGCTTTCACACATGCGTGGTCCCAGCTCCCTGCTACTTGAGGAGAGCCACAGAGTAACACTCATTTATTTTCCAGTACTATACTAGTTGCCAACAAGGAACCCATCAAGAACACATTTTTTTCTGCTCAGAAAGTGTCTGGACAGCTGTATGAGGTCACGTCTGAGATAAATCCAGGTAGGGCACACCAGGACAGAGCGATAAAGGAGATTTAAGTTGTAAAAAAATCAATAATTCCTGTCTCAATGGCTAGGACTACATTTCCCATTCTGAGGTTGCACACTGTATCTGCCATCCCGATGAAATCTCTATGAGAAGTCTCTGACTGGAAATCTACTTTTCTCAGTTACAAGATCCCTTTAAAATTCTTACTGGAGAGCCAAGTTTTGGTCACTGCAGCCCCTCTGGACACCAGCAAAGCTCCCTCCCGCCAACCAGACCTGGAATTCATAAAAGGCACCCAGCAAGGAGATGATATTTAGGAGCTTATTTCCACCAGCCCTCTCGCAGATTTCTGCTGTGGCCCAGACTGTAGGTCCTGAAAGGACATTTCTGTGGGCATATGTAGAAGGCAGGGAGCAAAAAGGTGAAGAAGCTGGCTCTGCCTCGGGGGTGCCACTGTCTGTGATAACAGCCAGTATCACTTTTGTGAGCAAGGACAAGAGAGTAACCTTGCCCTTGGGTGATATGAAGGACCCTCATGGGATATTGGCCCTACAGGGTGCCCTGTGCCCGTGGGCTGGTTCTGTGGTGGCCCATGTAATGTTCAGGGCATCCAGGCATCCAGGACGTTAGGGAAAATCCACCAGACTGCAGGTAAGCATCCAAATGCATGTTAAATTCATGTTCCACACTGAGGAGCTGACACCCGGGCGGAGAGCCTGTGGAGCCTGCATTATGATTACAGGAAACTAGGAAAAAAGGACAGGGAAGTATGTGGCACTTACAACATCACAAGCTGATAGCCTGGCTTTATTGGTGTTCGTCTGCTGGGGGGAAGAGGTGGTTAGTCTGGCACCGCGAAGATGGGAGTCTCATGTTTGGCCAAGGGATGTCAGTGCTCATAAGCAAGCTGATCCCGATGTTCCCGCAGCTCCTGCGGTAGCACTGCCATAGCAGCTCTTTCTGCTTGCACAATTGAGGCACCCACCCGCCAGAGGAGACTGGTCTATACTGGTATCTGTGGTCCTTGCTCATCTACAGAAACTTTGTTTGAAAACGACTCTTTTCCTTACTCTCAGGGGATAGATGCTGAGCTCCAGACAATGAGGGCGGGCTCCTGGAAGTTTGAATGGATGCCCCAAGGACGGCCACAGCCTTTTTGCCTTGTAGCTGGGTACCAGCCCCCTGAACAGTGTGTCAAAGACGAGAGGATTTTGCAACCCTTGCCAGCAAGAGTAGGCAGAGTTGATACAAGAGGTGTCGGAGAGGTGATGCAGACAAGCTGGGGGAGAAGTGTGGGCAGAGAAACCAATATTGGTGAGACATGAAAAGCCAGTGAAACAGCGAGATGGAATTTACTTCTGCCAAGTTTTGCACTCAACTGAAGCAAGCTGGAGATGAATGGCTGTGTCTAAAGCCAGTGGAGACCAGAGCAAAAGCCAGGCAACCCGTAGTGCCCCCTTCAATGAAAGAAGGCCTTTTAAGGTTTATGTCTAATCCCACTGCTAGAATAGCAAAGCACTCAAGCTTCCCAGAAGCAAGGGAAAGGAAATTGAAGAATTCAAGCTGTAGTGTAATGAAATGCGCTTTCCACCCACTTAGATTTAAGATTGTGATTCAGTACTGCATTTATGCAGTTTCTGGGATGGAAGGGCATTGCGGTGCATCTAAATCAGATTTCTGAGCCAGTGGTAGCAGATGGACCTCAAGAGAAAAAACACAGTCAGATGATAGCTAAAATAAGCAGATATTTTTCACCGCCTCTATTTCAGTGATGGTGTCACCCTCTGTCATTGCCAATTCTAACAAGACTAGTAACCTCTCTAAAAAACGCGACACATGGAAGATAAAAATATCAAGAGCAGAGGTTAGCTAATTTTGTAGCTTTGCAGTTTTTGCACAATTTGCCTCACCTGTATCATCTGTCTGACACTTTGACACAGAGTGTATACAGAGACTGTACTGGCAATCCAGGAAATCAACCATTAAAGGCTATCTCATTAATATTATCGTAAAAGATTGCATTAATAGACATCATTAAAAATTGATGGCAGCCATACTTAATAATGTACTCAATTTTAAGGAAAAACTATAACAGACTGAGAATTTGTAGATTTATTTTATCTTAATTTGCTTTATTCAAAGACAACTCTATAATAAAATAAGCAAATGAGGCATCGGGAAATCTTTTATGCATAACAATCTTAACAGAGAAAAGTTTCATTCGCTTTAAAAGTTTCTCAGCCTTCCTGCAAATTTTGCTTAATGTTTCCCTATCAAAGCAGCATTTGCTTTTCTCATTCCTGCATTGGGAAGTTCTGCACTCTCACTTGCTATTAAAAAAAACCCAAAACCACAAAAAATCACCAACTTTCAGGACAGCATGACTGCTTCTTACTTGATTGGGATGCTGGTGACAATCCAGTGTTCACCCAAAGTATGCAGTTTAATCTGAGGGAGATAAATCACTCCAGCATAATGCCAACATTGCCTGTGGTTTCAAGCAGAGGAATACCTAGTCCTTTCCAGTCTAGCCTAGGTGGTGATATTAATAGGAAGTAAATTTGGAGTTGCATGTAAAGCAGAAAAGTTCAGTTATCAAGAAGCAAACAAGAATAGCTTATAAGTTAGGAAGAGAGATGCACTGATTTAACATTTTTTTGTTTCTGAAATTTCCAGTTACAGAAATTGTCATAGTCAAATACATCATTACCATTTTATTCAATGCTTAAGATAAAATGTGGCAAAAAGCATCCATCTGTTCATCTTTAGCACCCACCCAGACAGAATCTATAGTGCCAATTTCTGCTCAGAAGTACACTGAGGTAAACCAGTAACTACTTTGACAGTAATGTATTCACTCCAGGTTTAATATAGAATAAAATTTGTTTCCTGTTTGGCAGTTCTCAGAAACACTAGAAAATCTCCCTGGAGCCCTACCTATATTTCTTCTGAAAAAATCTCCCAGGAGGTCTACCTAATACTTCTGAAAAAAAATAGTGCTCCTTATCTACAGTAGTGTTTAAGTCATTGTTTGGCAGATAAGTGTAAACACTCTGTCCCCTGTTTAACTGCTGGGCAAACTGCTTTAAGGTATCATAATTTAGAAAAGCATCATACAATGCCACAGTCTATTGAATATGTAGGAAAAAAATTACAGACTTTCTTTAATATCTGGTTCTCTAATTAGAAAATATAACATCTGTAGGATATTATAGGAAGTTTTGAATGTTTTTTCTTCAAATATCCAGTTTCACCCTACATGAAGCAAAGCTACACAGGGTTAAGCTTACATCAGTCTTGTGAACCTGCATATTACCAGTGTCCTCATGGCACGCTGACTGAATATTTTCCCTGAAGTGCAAACCTTGACAGATTTTCTAAAAGCCCTTCTTCTTCACTTCAAATCAATCCACCTTGTGTCTCAACTGGCTTCATAAGCACATGAAACCCCACATTAGACTTGCACTACCTATCAGATTTTATCAAGAAGAAATGCTTAAGAAAACTTCACCCATCTTCTGAGAATATCTGGAGTGAGCTTGCTACACTCCTCCATACTGGCAGCTAGTGCTTTGATTCACAGAGTTCCCAACAAGTGTTGACATTAGGATAAATTTGCCTGGACAATTTGAAAGAATGGAGGTCTTTCCCTGCACAAAGCCGAAAGACAAAATTTTGCCTGCCCACCTCCACTTTTTTTTTTTCAAAATTCTGTAAAGCCCCTTTATTCCCATCTCAAAGATGGTCCAGCACCTTCTGAGTAAGGTAACATGCAGCTCTGTTCTCAATTTGAACAGAAGTTGTTAACTAAAGGCAAGGAATGATATTACAACACAGTGAAAGATAAAAAATTTTAGTCCAAACTCTTCCCTCCCTCATTTATACTTTTCCACAAGAATTCAAAAGGCAAGATGTCAAATGATGATGTGCTGCCTAAGTGGCAGGGTGTGGAAAGCTCTGCACCTCTTACGCTAAACGGAGACCGCAAATGCCATGATGTCGAGAGACCTCATGGTACGGCTAAAGAATCTGTGATCATTCGCGCTCTCCAGGCAAAGCCTGTGATAAGTATGTTACTCAGTAGAAACATATTAAAGGGTAGTAACAGTATGAGTTGATTCTGTTGCCCACATCAAGTTCTGAGAAAAACCCTAGGAAAACTCCATTTGAGGATTTTCCTGATAAGAGTAGTTGGATCTTACTATCAATTTCTGAGAACATTAGTGGTTGCTGAAGGCCCTCCTAATCTTGGACTTCGACACCTCTAATCTAAATAATTAGAATTATAGATTTGAATGCATACTGATCAGAGTTTTGATTCACCTCTGTAACTTCCAGGATTTCTCAAAGGCAATGACATTTTTAAATGTTAAAAATAAAACTACTGCGTTTGTAGTAAATGAGTGCATCTCAAGTTCACTGCTGTATTTTCTACTTGGCTATAGAAGCAATATATGGAATGAGTATCAAAAATGGATTGATGCTAAGTTTTGAAGAACCATCTGTTATTTGATAACTTCAGAAATCTACTGTGAAACCATGACACATATCCATTCCAATTCATTTAAAAATTATTAGACTCTCTTAAGCCTGAGTATTACAAGCATACAGAAGCACAGTTACCATTCACTGATGAAACTATAACCAATGGAAAGGTATGCCATGACCCAGAGTGATAAGTGAGGTTAATATGGCAGTGAGATTGGCTAACGAGGTGCTTTGGTTCCTCATACCTAGAAGCAAAACGAATGACAGGCAAAATACCTTTCGTCTATCCTTCGGTTTCCAGCACCAGTTATTTAGGTTAGCTAGGATAATGAAATAGCTGTTGAAGAAGTTTGCAAACAAGCCATTGGCACTACCTTATGACAAACAGAAAGATGGCCTTATGAAGAAGTGGAACGCACGGAAAGGGAGCTGAGAGCACTCTCTCTGCTTTGCTCACTGTTTTGCTGTTTCTGGGGGGAGCCACCTGCCCAGAGACAAGCTGAGCTCGCTGCAGCAGCCAGCCTGGCTCCCAGGACCTGCCGCAGGCAGTGACTATTCCACTGACTCAGTCCGTTGCCTTACCGCAGATACCCTTCTTTTTTTCTCTCCCCCTGGATGTACAGCAGGCCCTGGATGCGGTGCTGGCGAGGATTTTATTCAGATGTAAGCGCTTGCTTAGGAATTTAGCAAAGCTTTCCTCACTGCATTCCTGCAGTGGGGGTATGAATTTAGCTGTGTGACTTTGTTGGCTTTAGTGGGAGTTAGGCAGCAATATCTGAGCACAAATGAGTTCGTCTACACATTCCCATGGCTCACATTCATTAACAGGACTGTGTCCACAGAAACACAGTAATCCTTTCTATTGTGATTCTCCCATATAACAGGATAACGTAATATTTGTCTGTATTTCTGTCCATCTTCACCTTTACCGTCGCTCAGATCAGAAACCTTCTCCTTATGCACAAGTGGTTTTTAAAAAAGTTGTCTTTTTGCAGCTCCAACGGTTCTCAAACAAATTTACCAGTTCTTGCAGGGGCTAAAGAAGGTTAGTCCTTTAGCACCTCTAGCAAGTAAGAAGTTCCTGCCCGGCCCGTGACCTCCATTTCAACCTGTAATAAGCAGACGAAGAACCAGCTCAATGCTCCAGACAGACCTTGCAGAAAACCCTTCTGATGAGACTGCAAACGTGAACACCGATTAGCACCAGTGTTGATGGCAGCTTGTTAAAGCTTGGAAAGAGCTCTTAGAAATTCATCTCGCCTAGCCCACAGACTTGCTGGGAATAACACCATATGCTATGACATTCGACAGTATTTCTTTTGCCTATTTAACGCAGCACTAGGTTAAAGTAACCTGGACTGTGTACCACAGTCCCATAGTACATTACAGTAACTATTACAGTAATCATGTACCACAGTACATTACAAGCTGTGTTGTACCTATATTTAGGTCCCAGACTGTGAGGACAATTCTCTGTAGGTGGAATTGAAAGGCTAATTTACTGAAGGTATTAAAAATATCCTCAGAGAGGATGGATGAAAGAGAGAAATGCTGCTGGACACAGCTTGGAGCTAAAAGAAAAACCTTTAGATAAGCTTTTCTTTGTGCTGTATTTTGTATTATTAATTTTTAAAAAAATAGCCAAAATAATATCATATACTTGTAACATAACGGGGAGTGGTATAAAACGGTCTAAAAGTAACTAAATAACATTAACAATACAAGTAGTACATTCAGAATTTGATGGTAGCAACATTAATAATAATAATCTGACTGGTATATCTGTGTTAAAAAAAGCTTTGACTTATTTTTTTAACATTTGAAAGTCAAAATCTTATGGTAATAATGCAAACATGCAGTAAGTTAGCTACAGGCAAAATTAATGGAGCAAGTTACTGGAAGAAAGTAAAATGTGATGAGTCCTGGCAAAAGGGTGAGGGTGAGTGCCTGCAGGCCCTTTCATAAGAATCACACTGCAGAGTCTGAGAACTATCATCTAAAAAACTTGGGGTCATCTGCGAGCTTTAAGTAATGTCATACAGGAGAGGAACAAGGTGCTCATTCTTTCTGTTGGTCACAAACTTAACCAGAAGCAAGGAAGAAGCAAGATGAGACAACACTGGCCAGTCAAAATTTGAACTAAAGCAATCTACTGCCTCTTTATACCTCTGAGTAGAGAGGATTGTTGCATATATTCAAAACACAGCAGGAATGCCATATGAGATACCTCGTTTCCCTGCCCACATAGGATTTGATTCAGTAAAACTATAGAATAAGTGCCATGGAATAATCGTGGTGTAATTCTGTGCTGCTCTCTTTTTAAAACAAACATGACCATGGCAATAAAGAAGTCACATCTGGAAAGGGAAGGAAAAAATGAGCTTCATCTTACCACACTTTAGAGCTACAAAAGTTAGCCTCCCAGTGTAAGCTTGCCCTCCTCTAGAGTCACTGGAAGCAGGTGGGCATTCCTGGAGAATGACTCGTCCTCCTA
Source organism: Mycteria americana (assembly GCF_035582795.1). Classification (NCBI taxonomy): domain Eukaryota; kingdom Metazoa; phylum Chordata; class Aves; order Ciconiiformes; family Ciconiidae; genus Mycteria; species Mycteria americana. The sequence continues at coordinate 45,316,133 of NC_134367.1, forward strand.
AAATAAGTTTCTTGGATAGAAGGGATGATTCACTACCTAAAGGTACCTAGAGAGCACATGGGAGTAGCTTAGATTAGATGCCTAACTTATTGATGCTGAAAGTTAGGTAAAACAAATCTCTAATACAGTAACTCTCTGATACTTCTTAGAATCCAGAAAAAAAATTGCAACTGAAGATGCATTAATTTGACTCACTCTGCTAGACTTCCATCACTTTTGAAAAGCTGACAAATAGTTACAGCTTATTCTTGACAGAATTCAAAGCAAATGCCATTAAAAGACATGTACCAAGCAGGTAAGTGCAGTAACAAAGTACCATTTTACTGTTCCTTTTGTTTCTCACATTACTGTTACAGAAAGGAGACACAAAGTGATCTTCAAGTGTAGTTATGTTCAGGCAACCATAATGGGTCCCATTATCACCTTTCAAATACAAACCTGTTAAAGCAACGTGCATTTCACTATAAGACAGAGAAAACCCACGCAAAATCACACTGATCCACAACACTGACACCAAGAACATTAAGAAACATCGAGCCTGTTTTCTTTAAAACCCACCAGCCCATATTGAGTAGAAACAAACAAACAAAAAAAACCAAGCTCAATTCATTGCCTTGTTAAACGAATGTTTCAGCGTGGTAGAAGTGGATATAGCTCCTGCAGGTTGCACAATGGTGGATGTTTCCCAGCTCCTAATCCCTACTGGAGCTAGACTGCCTTTTCTTTAAAACATCTCAGGGTATAATATATAGAAACTGGAAGCAATAGGCTATTGTTCTCAAAATGAAGCATCCTCTGTGTTACTTTAACACAAGGATATTTCATAGCAATATATGTCTCCAATTATTTCTTCAGCTGGAAGAGGTTTCAGGCCACATAGCCATGCAACTCTTTTACTGGGACAGGAGTGAATGAACAGCCAGAGAAAGACTGCCACAGTCCTTGGACTATATGAGATCATCCAGGTAAAAAACTCACACATTTGCTATTTTTAATATTACCTTGAAAGACAATAATCTCAATTTCTGGCAAACACATTTAAACTAATTCCTCAGACGCAGGGGAATATTAGAGAATAGTATGAAAGTCTGGGCAACTGCATATTCTGACAGGCATCTTTAGAAAATAGTTTCTTTTTTCAGAGGTTTAAGCACCGTACTGCCTAAGCCATAATTGCACTTCCTCTGCATTTGCAGTGATTGATTGCATTACTAGTATTGAATGAAAGGGTCAGAGAAGCAATATAAAACCAGATTTTACTATACACACACACAAATTTGTTTTGAGTCAAGTAAACCAAAGTTTTCTATTGCACTATGAGCTCAGCAGGGTATCTTATCATTTGAGGCACGGCTCATATGGAAGACTATGATTAAATATCCCTAACTGGAAATAAGTTAAATTAAAATACCACTGGCTTGGATAAGTTCATTGGAAAAAATGTCAAAATTTGCTTTCTCAAGACTTGCTCGCTAAGCAATTTGAATGCATTCTGGATAAGAAAAATGACATACAGGTCACTAATGCATTGCAAATACAAGGGCTTGGTGCTTTACTAGAGCCATTATACTTCCTTGTCTGCAATATTTCCACAGGTTTATACTGTAAACATGCTTGGTTTTCCCCCTCTGTCTAGGTCAGCCTTCAATCAGAAGACTGGCTCTAGGGGCTCAAAGAGCAGTGCCTGTATCATGATATCATATGATAATGATTGATATGATATAATGATTAAGACTGCTTCACCCTCCACCCCCAGATAAGTAGAGTTTTGCAAACCAGGTCATTTGAAAATGGTACCACCTTGCTGGGGACAAGATATACATTTTCCAGCACCACAAATGACAGCTTTGTCATTTGCCGCTCCAACAGGGAGGAAGATCAGTACAAAGGGCTACAGTCATCCCATTGTCATTATTTTTACATATCTGAAATGCAGTAAGAAATGCATAGCAGCAGAGCCTTCCCTTTTCTGCTGTGGTTGTATCTATCTGTGAAGACCAATTCCAAATTATAGCATTCATGACATGGAGCTTTGTGTGGATGGGTCTGTAAGCATACATGGATGACGATAACGATGATGACGATGACAATGACAAGTAAGTACACATACACACATGATAAATCCCTCCCAAAAGTACACTCAACCAAAAAAATATTTAATTTTGGACAAAGGAGAGTTTCATACCTTTAATATGGTGTCTGCAAAAGCCCAGAAAAAAACTAACGCATATCTGCTCTTCAACTGAATGGACAGAATTTGCTTCTACCCCAGACTTCAAAATGAGATCACTTGGAACAACAGACACAAATCATGCAATTCTAATATTAATTTTAAATAGCATTTTAATTTAATCTCTTTCTCCTTCAGAGATTTGTTCTGTACTGATCTGGTAGAGCCAAATACTGCAGGATTATATTACAAAGTCTCTTGTGAGCAACCGTATTGAAATGAATGGATTTATTTCACATTTACAATTGCTATAATGAGAGCAAAAATTGGCCCCCTGTAATGAAGCTGGTCCAGCCTTGGAAGTGAAGATATGGGAAAGAGTCCAATAAATTTTAAACATCTGAAACATTTCCAAGATGTTTTTCATGTAACACCAGTAGCATACAAAAATTGACTGAGGTACTATAGAATGACCTGGAATGAATACTTTAAAGACATAAGCAAGATGAGTATCTTTTCTAATCATGTTTGTAAGCCATCCTTTCTAAATACATATTGTTTTGTATTAAAACATATGACAGGTAATATACACCTTAGATAAAAGGTAGTTTTTCAAATGCTCTATGATTCCTTAGGGGAAAATAACTATGTTATGTACATGATTCTTTTAAGAACATAATTTCTGCATATCATGCCTTCAAATGTTGATGGATAAGCTGCAAATAGATCAGTAAGTGGATGAAAAATTGAAATGCTTCCCCCTGTTTCAAGGACTGGCAGGTGAGAACTTGCCCTAGCTGGTGGGCATCAGCAGGAATTCTTAAATCCCTGCTTACCTTAGGAATGAAATAAGCAAATGCAACAAGCCAGGGATTTCTCTCTCACACCAAATGGCATGGCTCAGCACACATTCACCCAGTTAAGGTCTCCCTTTAAAATGTAATCTCTATACCTGAATTGTTAAATGGCATGGACCCTGAGCTGTACTAACCTGCGAGAAGGCTTATTGGCCCGTGAAAAATTAAGCATGTTAAATATTTAACAGCAAGGATTGTGTTCAACCGTGTTGTCTCAACTATGCCCTGGCCCATTTAGCAGTGCAGACGTTCTCTCGAAGCCTGCAGCTCCACGGCTCCCTCGCTATGTCCAGGGCTAGGCGACCTGCCGTGTCCAGCGTCTGCAGCTTTAGGTGGCCCTGATGCAAGGCACTGTGAGGCTAAGGATATTGGGTCTCTGGCTCCCCTGATACACAGGGAAAAGGCTTCATGCCTCTGGAGCCCCAGCTTACCTGGGATTTGACTGCTTGGCTAGGGCTTTGCAGCAGAGACCCTAAAAACATTTAGGGAGTTGGTAGTTTAAGAGTTTAAAGCCTCCTGATGCTCCTTCTCACAATGAGACATCTCCACACCCTGGCCTGACTCTCTGGAGGTTGCCTGGGATCCCAGATAGTCCGGGAGCCTCTGGAACAGAGATACACAGTAGCATTTTGTTGAAGAAGTATCAAAACAGAAGCCTTCTGCTCTTCTAAAGGAATTGTTTCTTTGTTTGCAGAGAGAATTCTGAAACCTCCAACTTGCCTTTTGAATCAAAATTAAAGCACCATCAAACTGCTGGCATTTCCCACAAAAAGGAAATATAGGCTTTGACAAGCTCTACCTCTGAACAATTTCAATCCACCTCAACCCAATACAAGAGTTTCACATATGGGATCTGAACGTTGCGACTCAGATTTTTCTCCAGATTTTTCTGGCATCTTTACTTTTTGTTGCACCTGATTGTGGACCTCTGCCTGCTCAGACCTACTGCAGAAACATAACCTGAAATTTTCCATGCCATATTATTCTTGAGAATAATATGAATTACTCCACCAGTAGCAGAACTAAGGAATCCTGGTTTCCCAGTTTACAGACGATACTTTTTATACACCTTCTCCTACAATAACCACATATCTCTCTTTGTTCAGCTTATCTTTGTTCCTTATAGTTTGAGATGTAACCAAATGTACTGAAGCCCGTACAAACAATAACTGCTCTATGTCAATCTAACACAAAATTTTAAAGTACTGCTAGTATCAAAGTTTTAAAACCCAGTAATTTTCTGAAAGTTTATAACTCAAATCCCTGAAATAAAAGCATCGATCCAGATATGTAATTGACCTATGGCAACACTGTAAAATCTTAATTGCTGCAAGACTGAAAGCAATACTTTCTGTAATCAATTAATCAGACTTCCTGCAACTTATTTATTCCAAACCTCTGCTTAAAATGATTTAGAGCTTGCAACATAAAATGAGGATATAATTAAAGAAGAGAACCTATTTCTAATGGCACATTAATTTTTAAAAGCCATCCAGTCACTTGATGCATGAAATGTAAGCAGATCCAACAGAGACAGTGGTGGTCTTTAAACTGAGCTGCAAAGTTCCTACACAGCTCTGGATGGGAGAGATACGAGGGGTTCAGATTCCCAGGCTTTTTTTTCCCCCACTATTTTTACTTCATTTACCCTGGCTGAGAAGTCATGGGGAAACTGATTCTAAAAAAATGGGTCATTTGCCTTTCTAAAAGGTAGATCCCTTTAAATTGGGTAAGGTTTAACATTCAGAATCAGTCAGCTGGAAAAAAAAAAACCATGCAAAATTTATGTTCAAGATATAGTGTGTGCTGGAAAAGGTCTGAGCCACTTGAGGTCTGGACTGAGTATAGACCTGAAGTTGAACATAATCCTTATCTGCAAGTCCAGGTCAGTCCAATTCTATTTTCAAATTATTTATCTGTTTGAGTATTGAGATAGCGCTTCATGGTGGCATCATCGTTCTCACGTGATAGGGCATCTCCCAGAACAACCTCCCAGCCACGAGCTGCAGAGTATTCCTGGGGCAGTACTGGCCAGTGCTAAGATATTCACTGCATAGCACCGAGATACTCATTAGTCCATAAACAGTTATTGTACCGGGTGTGATGGCTATAGAGGCTTTCTCTAGAACAGGAGAGACCTAAATTCAAGTCCTTGTTTAATAAATACATGTATTTTATTAAAGTCCTGGGTTCTTGAGGAATAGGGTGGGCATGAGATTACTGTATTAGCTCTGCAGACAAGAGTTGCATTAAATGCCTGGACACTGACAGGCCTTTGGTGTGACTAAGGCACCTACAGCATGGCGAGATGAGGACACAGCTGCTTCTGGGTTTGCCCAAAGAACAGACCTCATGTAGCTTGGGAGTGTAGACACCTGCCGACCCTCAGTACCTCCAGGGACAGGGAAGCATCTGACTAGAGATTCTGTTTGCTTATTCTTTTTTTTTTAAACTAATGTCTCTTGTGCCTTATTTCTCACTTCATAAAATTTGGGAAAATAATACATCTTTCCTTTGCAGTGTCAGAAGGTATGTATATTTGGGAAAAAAAACCCCAAAACTGTCTTAAAAAGAAACTGTGACTGGACTGATCAGAGCAAATAAAAAAATATTTGGAGGGGTAGGGAGATTTCTATGCTAACAATGATTTTGGACGTTCTATCCTTACCTTTGGGAGTCTGACATTCATGACCAGATATGTTTATTATTTAATTAAAATATTAAGAACATTTTATTTATTTCCAGATTGTACATATCCTACACATACCATGATTAGTGAGTTAAGTTGTATGATATTGGTATTTTTATTGCTGTAAAGTCTATAAACTCTATTGAACAAATATTGAAATTCACCTCATGCAGATTTTATGCTAGAAAACTGCATCACTTAAACAGTTACCCAAACTGAACACAAAAAGAAAAAGGACAAGACCAAAGGAACTCACTCAAACATTCAAAAAGATTATTGAAAGTAATTCTGGGTTTGGGTTTTTTTTCCCTTTATCCTCTATCATTTGCACCTTGTATTTAGCAAAGCCAGTGGAGAAAGCCAAAGTAAGAGGACAGAGTGAAATCTCTATCCTCAAAGAGCTGAAGAGCCAGGTGTGGTTTTTTTACTTAAGCAAGCTGCAAATATGTATTTCTACTCTGACACAAAGCTGCATAGGGGAAAAGATGACACCACCTTTTGTGACTTAAGCAAGCACTCCTGTATTTCATTTCACTCTGTCCTCACAACTAGAATAACCATTCTTCTTTTAATATGGCTACCATATATTACAGCTGATTGCTTTTCTCAGAAGAATTGAGTATGCTAAATTACATTTGGGACTTTTGTTTCCCTTGGTCATGCTGTGGCGTATCTCTACATTTGAGGAGAGGCTGAATCTTCTTTTACATTGACTGTAGACAGTGATATGGTTTATGCTGATCTTCAGCTCCCGTGGGAGTTTTTCCATTGGTCAAACAACAGCTTTCAAGGAAGGAGACTCCAAAACAGACCCTGTACATGGTACTATTTGTGGCCTCTCTGTCTGGGGACAATATTTAATCATTTTTTCCACTGTGTTTTGCTTTACTTTTGTAGGTACTGTAGTTTCAGCCCCTCAGGAGACACTCCACAGAATCTGTTGCTTAGTAATAGTAACCTTCATGGAAATTAGCTTGAACTTCAAAAGAACAAAACATCTTTCATTAGTCACAGGTTTTCAGATAATGAATTCCTCTGAGAAAGTTGATTAGAAAAGTGAGCCTTCCAGAATCAAGTACCACCAATGTTGAACTAAGATGAATTACAAAGGTTAGTAATGCTCTTGAAAGAGCCATTTCTTTGTACCCCTTAAATAATGTTCCAGATTCTTTCTACAAATACCCGGGCTCACCTTGACAATGGCACTAATAAAGTGAAGTTTTATGTAAGTGGAAACAGCATCTCATACAGAATAAAGCCAGAAAGAATTACTGGGGTCATATAGTCTGGCCTCCCATGTAATATAAGTCACAGAACTTAATTATTGTCCTAACAAAAGCACCTCAAAAAGAAAAAAAGTCAAATAAAAAATGCTTTTTGAATTTTTCTTTTTCCTTAGAGACCTGCTTTAGTTAAAAGAACTCCTGTTGCATGGTAAGGAAGAGGCGTTAAGGAGCAGAGAGGCACCAGAGGAGCTGCAGACTCCCATTCAGAGGGTCAGAGATAGGGGCCCACATCCTCTGCGCTGTGAGCGGAGAAGTCAGCCACCTCTGCAGGCTGTCCCAGGTCATCCACACGACAGGAAAGCAGCTGCACGGAGCCACTCAGTAGAAATGCCTGGCAGGACTGACACCTTCCTGCTGAAGTCCTGGCTTCCATCCCCCACTGCACCCACCTGAAATCCTACATCTCCATTTCACTTGGAGGAAGGCAGGTACCTAACTAAAAAGAACCCATCTCCTTTAAAACACAGCCACGTGGAAGAGGACTAATCTCTCAGCCTGATGGTTAGCATGTGCTGCTGATGAGGCAAAGTGAGGTCTGACTGCCTCTCCTACCACCTACCTGGTAGCCACAACACGGTGCAAGAAGCAGCAGAAGCTTTGTGGGGGCAGAAGAGTGCACAGGAATGAGCAAGATTCTAGTGCCTGGAGACCAGGACACTTGCAGCCTCAGCTCCCACCTCCATTTACGGGGTTGCAGATGCATTTCACATCAGGTAACGACTGAACAAAAACTGAAATCAGATAGGCAGTTAGGACCGTCTTTGAGGCTTCCGACTTGCCCCAATTAGTAGGCTGCAAAGTCAGCCCCCCTCAAGTGAGTCCCTAGGCTTCTTTCTTACTTTCCATTTACTCTTATAAATCTCACGTTGTTCCCTCTATCTAGTCTAACAAAATAGATAGGAGAGCAGCTCAGTCTATGGAATGATGCCTTCCGGATTTCTAAATATGAAATAACAGAAATGGAATAATCACCAGTACTTAAAAAATCATGCTAGAAGGCTGGGTAATTTTAGGAGTGACTTTACAAAGACCTGTCTACGCCTGAACATGAGAAATCAAAGACCAAGTAATCAGAAGTACAAAGTTAAGCATTCTAGTCGAGCAATGCTAAATCCCTGTGTAGAAGCTCTCACACAGAAGCAAAGTGCTAAGAAGCTCTCACACAGAAGCTAATTCCTTCAGAAAAATTGGACCAAACTGAGGCCAATTTACTTTTGCAGGAGAAAATCCACACCATGGTTAAAAGTGCAGGTATCTCGTGCCTCTTGTCTACAAAGGAGCAAAGGGGAAAGTGAATCAAGTTCTAAAATGCACAATCATTTTTCCAGTGCAGTTATCACCAGAAGTCACAAAAAAGATTACAGGTAGATTCAGACACTTTAGAAAAAGTCAAAAGGTAGAGCCTTAAAGCCCTGTTCATCCGCATTTGACCCAAAGGTTCATAGGTACCCAAGTTTCCAACATTAAAATTCCTTAAATGATTTGGGGTGACATTAATCTGACCAACTGAGAACATGTATCTCTCAACACTCCAGGTTTCCTTCTTAACCAGTGGAGAGACACCAGCTTTTCTGGGCTGTTTCTCTCACTCTTTTTGGACGGTAAACTTTCATACCTGAAAACATCCACTCATCTCCACTGACTGCAGAGGAGCCTCAAGTGATCAGTGGAGCTGTCTATGCTATAGCTAGCTAAAAGATCACAGACGTATCCCATCATATACATCTGCTTCTGCCTATGTCCAGAAGTGCTGCAGCACTAACAGCAGTGAACAGTGCAATGCCCGTCTCAAACTAGAATTTACAAAATGGGCTTTACATTATCTATGTCACATGAGAAAGTCCATCCATAGGCATTTTCAGACCCCAACCAACAGCTAAGGCTGCAAAACCCCCATAAACTAAGCCAAAATTCTTGGTAGACCACTCCCTTAACCTAATAATTCAGTGAAGAATATATTTAGGAAGAAGATATGATTTCAGTTTCTCTTAGGATCCCAGAGGATTTTAAACAGTCTCTCCTGAATGCTTTAATCGGTGGACTATTACCTAATCTGAGGTAAGAACAGAAAGGGCACTCTCCCTCCTTCCTGTAAAAGCTGTTTCACTTTGAACAGAATAATTAAATATTCACTGGAAAAGACAGGAACCTGGGCTGGGGTAGTTACTGCATGTGATAGGAAGAAGCTGGCTTCTACTGTTGCTCTCCCAAGAGCCTGTGAAACCCTACACCACCTTGTATCCACTGGTGGCTGGAGCACAGCCTCCCACTTTCTTGCGAGTACACTCACTCTTTCTCTCTGGCCCAAGGAGTATGAAGTGTGAGGGAGTCCACAGCAGGGACTGACGGTATCTCCTCTAGAACACACTGCAGTATACAGGCTGATACCTGACGGCTTCAGATCTCCTCCAGTGAGGAAGGGAAGGAAATCCAAGTCCAGGGAACCAAATTCAAAATTACTATTGTCACAGTTAAAGTGTCAATAAAGAAGCAAGAGATGATGGAAGAGATGCCACTCCATCTCTCTTCCTTTAAAACACTTTTTCAGAAAAAGACAGCACTGACACCCCAAAGAACAGCAGGACTTAAACTGTACTGTAGCACTGAGATTTTCCTGTAAGCTTCAGTGGCTCCCTCTTGCCATCCCACGTGTTTAGACAATACCCTCAGCCACCAAAATCTCCCCTCTGTCTTTGACACAGAGCCTAGGCCCAGTAAATCAAAAGGAGACACTGTTAAATTTATCACAGCAGTGATTACATCGCCTTTGGAGATGAGATTAACTGACTCTTGGAGGCATTATTGTCATTTATTTCACTAGACCTTCTCTTTCAACAGACAGGGCAGTGTTAGTGGAATTCCTATTCTTGTTGGTGAACAGGCTTAATTTTATTTCAGGTCAAACACAGAGGTTTGAATTGCAGTAATCTATTTAAGGCAGAGGACCAATTAAACAAGGAGTATGTCTCACTATTGCTACGTTCTGCACCCACACACCAGCAAAGCTGGTTAGCTAGACAGGACAATAAAATAAAACAGGAATGAGTTCTGCTTTGATATTTATGAATATTATGCCACTTATCTGCAGTACCGTTAGTGATTTTATACCAAGCTGCATTCAGCGTCACACAATAAAGTTGAACACAACCCAATATTCTGCACATAAAGTATCTATAACTTCCATTTTAAAAACAAAAATCAGCTCTGGAAGGGGCACCTAAGTATCACCCATTACAACTCACATTTTCTTCCATCACACGGTGCAGCCAACAACTTACGACTCTTCCCCCTCGTATCCGAGCTGAGTTGTGATTGTCTTCGTGAATGCCATTTTTGTTTGGGAGAAAGCTGTAGGAACTTTTGTTCTGGTGGATGCTCACCAGCAGGTCCTGTGCCCAGGGCACTCAGAGACACAAATCAGCCAAGGGATTCTAAGGGATGGCTATAGACTGTTGTAGCCCAGCTGCCAAAAGACAGGGGTGGAATAAAACCTGTAACACTACTGGGGACAAAACCAGAATCCTGCACTAGCTCTAGAGGCAAATATACGTGCTCCTCTAACAGCTCTTCCCTGACAGCCCTAATCTTATAACCGAAGGTGGTAAAACTCACCCTCCGCCCGTCACAGATGGTCCAAACTGTACTCAAGATGGGAGGGAGTGGCACTAGGTGCTTGCTGGCTCCACAGCTTCTCCAGGCACCTCCACCTCCTCCTGCCACCACGTGCCTGCTGAAACACAGCAGCGCAGAAGGCGCTACCTTGGGGAGGTGGAGGGGACCAGGAGAGGAGAAGGAAGACATGGTTGTTGTGGAGGTACGAGGAAGAAGTCTCAAAATTAGGCATGTGGGCAGCTAAGCAAGGCCCTTCCCGAGCAACTGGAAATACCTATCCCTTCTCAGGCATTCTTTAGGGACACACCTTGACTCTATCATTTAAAAAAATTACTCCAGCGGAATTTCTGCTAAATCATTAGCAAGCTGAAAAATTTCCCCAAAATAGCCAAGATGCTAAACATTTTTCATTCTACTAATATGGGGAATAATCCATCACCTACAAACACGCAGCACTTGAATCATAAAGGTCACTGTCTTGTGTTGAAATGAATCATGCCATGCAGTACCACTGCCTGTTTTATTTATTGCACAGTAAGATGATCTTAATTACTCAGTCCTAGCTGAAAGGTAGTACACCCAGTTCAGGTAGAATTTTTAGGAAAGTTATTTTCTTTTTAGACTTTTTTTTCTTTTGGTGGATATTATTTCATTTGTTTTAGATATATTGACACATCTCTACCCCAACGTCTCAGAAAAGAGCAGTCTGTAAATTCTTTAGACAAGAAACATTTTGGCTTAAACAAAACCATCTAAGTCAGGTAAACAATCTTTGTTATTTAATATACAGCTAAAATAAAGTGTTTGAAACGATGAAGTTGGGCATTAAATCCAAGAAGCCGGTGAATGCACAAAGATAGAGAAATTCTGTAGACTTTTGCTACCTTTTTGGAGAATGTTCATGTTTATTTTTTCTCCCTCCCCCCCCCGCCCAGGTATTTTCACAGGTGTAATATGTACAGAAAAGAAAATGCCATTCTACTTAACAGCTTGTTTTAAAACAGTAATTCAAGGTTTCTTCACATCAGAAAATGACAACTCCTCAAAAAAAGATCAAACCAGTTCATAATGGCAAAGTTGTGGTTCCTGGAAAACTGGATTTAAGAAATTCCTCACCCTTCCAACCACAACAAACTTGTGCTCTGAATTTTTATTTTTCACACAAAAATAAATCAAAATTTCTTTCAAGGAGGGCATTGTTGAATGATTTGAGAATTAAAAATCTCAAACAGTTGCAGAAAGACCACTGAAATCTTGCAGTTATTTATGCATATGCCCAAATAAAAGAAAATATGAAAGCATTAAGCATACAAGTGAAAAAAATAGTAACAGAAAGCAATAGGAGGCAAAACAATTTTCTTCTCTATATACATAAATATTTTTACATGAGTAACAAGAAATGTCAAAAATACACAACTTTGAGTACAAAAGATTCATTTCAGCAATAGATTTGTACAAACGAGACTCGTGCAAGCAGCATGCTTTGACAGAATGAATTAAACTGCAACGTAATTCAAAATACATTCATTTCAGTCCTCCATACCAAAGATTTCTGAAAATGTAACATGAGGGAATACAGTTTAGTAACAACTATCATTTCTGGAGAGGAAGAAAATTGTAATTCCCCAGTAGAATCAAGAAGGATCAATTTCAGTTTTTAAAATCCTTGGTCTCGGTCAAGGTCAAGCCCACTAAAATGCCTCAGTAGCCTCAATCCTGCCAACATGTATGCGTTTTAACATTACAAACGTTAGCAAGGTTACGCTGATGTTGGCAGGATCACAGACAGCAAGACTGAGCAGTTTAGCGGTCTTCAACTTGGTCCTAGGACTTCAGCTGTAATTATCAAGGCACTGCTCTAAAGACAGTGTATTAGACACAATAGCCCAAATGGTTCTGTAAACACATAATTACCCTGGGGATGCTTCTATGCCACCTTGTTTCTTTTTTTGAGCACCCTTTTGTTCACTGTATGCTCTGATCACCTCTAAAACTGGTATGTGTGAACACTGCGTCACCATGTAAGTCACCTCTGAATTTGCGCCACACGATTTGGGTTTCCTTTCTCCAAGTATCAGTGGATGCAGCTCTGAGCAGAAACCCTGTTACAGTCAGTGTAAACAAACACTAAATTATCAAGACAAATTAACTTTCTTTGATGTTTGCAATTTCTACTTCACAGCCAGTACTGATCAGAGATTATGAAATACCCACAAAATGTTTTCCCCTCCCTCTTCCAGAACGCAATTTCACTAACTTTCCTGTATTACTCGTCTTCTTTTCTTCTTGACTTACCATGGTTTATGACATTCATTCAAACCCCTTACATTATAGCTCTGGAAGACAGCAAAAATACCTGTTCCTGCCATCTTAGCCTATGCTCTCACTCTATCACATTAGCTCTAAGCACAATTTTGCTGCTTTCGGAGATAAACAGGAATGACAGCTCTGAAACAGAAAATCCATACTAACCAGGTCATAAGCTTCCACTATCAATGTAAATGTAATTGAGAAAAGCTATACTGCAAAGACACACTAAAACACTCTGTTTTACAGCAGAACTCCTTTACTGCCTGTCATTTTGATCAGAAAAATCCATACCATCATCAGTGAAGTTGACAAGGAATGGAAAGCACAGACATCAATAACATTGCCACTGCCTGGGTGCCTTTACATGTAACCCACAACCTCAGCTAGCAGCTTTTTTAGAAAAATGAAATTACTAAATTCAAAATTGTTCCTTTTATACTCCTAAAATTCAAATATTGCCAACACTTTTACCAACAGTTGTCAATGAGAAGAACAGAGATAACTGTTAAATTAGTTCTTCACTGAAGACCTAAATAAAATCTGGGGTGTAAAGGTTTAGTTGGCCTCAGGAAGCAAGCAGTCCCTGGACATCCACACAGTATAGGGCATTTCCTTCATACACGCAGTTCAATATTTATGCAGAAATAGATAAAATTGCTATTATTTGCTCTTTGGGTACAAGAACAACGACGAGGTTCCCATGCTCTGGGGTACTGAAAGAGAGATGGAAGCAAGAGAAGCCCAAACCCTAGCCCTGGTTGATAAGTTTGTTGTACATTAATCCTCCTGTACTCAGTCACAGACAGCCCCAAAAAGCCCACTGCAAGGATACACAAATTCTTCAGGCATTCTTCCCCAGCCTCAGAGCAACTGGGGATCTCACTTCAAAGCCCAAACCTAAGTCTTAATTTTACTTATCTTACCTTTTTCATCAGCTAAATATTTATTTAGCTGATGAAAAAAAAAAACAAACCTGAGTCTGGATCGCTATCATCAAGGAAAGCCTTTGCCTTTCTGCCTTCCAGGCAGGTACTGCGACAGCCTGACATTAATCAGAAAGGTGGTTTGGCATTTCAGGGAGAGAAGCTGATGCCTAATAGATGAGAACAGCAGAGTAAACCCTTGAGGCAGCAGGCACTACAGACGAAAAGGGGCAATGAACAAATCAGTGTGAAGTAGTATCAGAGGGAAAAGGGGAATTTAACTTACATGCCTAGCAAACTCTGCTGGCCAGCTGTTATTCATTATTACCAGTTTATGGCTTTGGTCTAATACTTAAACTGGAAAACAAGCAAGTTGAGGATTTTTTTCCCAGTCACTACTATGTAGACCAAGCCCTAGCCTCAACTATGGTTCATGTGCTATTTGTTTGCTGATTTACCCTACTATATCTAATTCTATCTGAACGAATGCCTGACAGCATGATTTCAGCAGTGTTGAGCACACCTAGCCTTATACGAGCTGCAAGCAGAAACAGCATTATAGCAACACAGTGTAAATTGTAGGCCAGAAGTCACAATTTCAGATAGGTTTTCAGGCATACCGTCAGGTTTGGATAGCTTGTAACACCCTGAAGTAACAACTACAGCCACCCTTTCCCCCTGTGACAATTTTCACATGGAACTCTATTTTTCTAAATCTTGTGTTAGCCTAAACCTCAGGACATGGTATTTTCATTGCTTTCTTTCCCTTTCATTCTTCCATTTTCTCCTTCCAACTCCCCTGATAACTGAGCAGTTAATGTTACTTTTGATCAATTGTTAGAAAACCAGCAAATGTTACTTTTGATCAATTGTTAGAAAACCAGCAAATTTATGACTGTACATGTAGCTATACCAACATAAATTGCCCTCCTAGAGCTTACATGGGTCTTTCATTGAAATTCACCAATATAACAAAAAATAATAATAATAATTAATAATACCCCTTCGATACAGAACAAAATATTCCAATGAACAACTTCTATAGCAAATGTTGTAAAGTGCACAAAAATATTAATGGAAATATTAAAAAAAGAAAAAAGTTTTCTAGTGTCACCATGAAAACTTCTGAAACATTGTTAAAATTAAATAGAAGTAATTTAATGAGACTTTTTGGCTCTAATATATTGGCAGACAGCAGCAACATTTTTCAGAAAAATTACACCAACTAAATATACCGTATCTTAGCAGCATAAAAAGTTCCTACAATTAGATGCAATTGCAGGCCTAGTAAGCATAAACCTGACAAAATGTTAGAAATGTAGTTTTCTTTTAAAAGAATGGATTTCCATGGAATCCTAGAGGTAACATTTGTTATTTTGTTTACATTGTATTCTGGTAGTAAACCCAACTATAACCAATCACATTCCCTCCCTCTATCTTTCCTCCCAAAATTGCAGAGAGTACTGGAAAATTTAATCAAGTTATAAGATATGGCCACAATGAAGAAGCCATATTAAACAAAACAAAATTCAACCTAAAGCCTAAAAACAAATAATCCCAGAAAACAACAATCATTGTCAAACAACTGCAGCTTCACACTACCGACCGATGCTCCCCACACACATAGATGGCACTGGGTCGAATGCGCCGCCTTGTATGGCCAGGTAGCTGTGGCAAAAACTTGAAGTATTTGGGCATCAAGTCCAAGCATGCATCATGAAACTTCTTAATCCTCCAGTAGTAAATCAGTGGGTTCAGTGCAGACTTGAGGTAGCAGAGCCAAAGGAGCCAAGTGCTTATCTCAAAAAAGTTGTGCTTGTAGTAGAAGTGGCTGTTGAATGTGGCAATAAGGCTGTAAGTGGTGAAGGGCGCCCAACAGACTATGAAGACAAGGAACAAAATCAAGATGGTTGTGAAGGCACGAGTTTTAAAGCTCATATCAATATTCATCTGAAAAGGTCTCTGTAAGCTCATGAGACCAAGTTTGCTGGCCTGGCTCAGGCATATGCTATCAGGGTGGCTATGGATACGAACTGCATTGTGACGGACGGTGTTGAGTATGCCCATAAAAGAATACAGCATTACCAGGAATGGAATAAAAAAAGAAATTAGCAAGATAACTATCACATAGGCTCGGTAACCTGGGCTTGTAGAGTAGCCAAAAACACACTGAGGTGCTCTCGAGGGTATCTGCAGATTAGGATTCCCTACTGATAACGGAAAAGCAACAACAAAGGATGCTGCCCAGGAAATCACAATGAGAATCTTTGCACGGTAAGGGTTCAGTTTATCTTGCCTCTGAACTATGATAAGAAATCGGTCAATACTAATAATAAGAAGAATGGCTACCCCCTCTATGACAAAAAGCCAGAAGAACATGGCAGAGGCTCTGCAGAATATATCCCCGAAAATCCACTGAGTGGTAATGATTGTTATCAGAGCAAAAGGCATGTTCAGCACTGCCAGCAGCATGTCTGCAAAAGCCAGGCTTGCTAAGAGGATGTTAATTGCAGATCGCATAGCTGCCTTCTGGTAGACCATGAGGCAGACAACAAAGTTTCCAAGGAAAGAAACCAACAGGATAAATATCATAGCAGCAGAAAGAATGATCTGGAGGGGCAAACTCAAGCTCCTGAAAACTTCTTGCGATGGCAGGATAGCTGTAGTGTTTACCAGAAAAGTACTTCTCTCAGTGGTGAGCACGGCACCTGAACTATATCTCAATGGCTGTGTTGTGCCACTACGAAGCAAGAACTGGGGAGTGGTAAAATTCGTATAGGCATTTTCATAAACAATAAAAGTAGCATTTGAGGTCCCAGAGTGGGCCAGCGTCAACATTGCTGAGAAAACCATTGCTTCAGGAGAAACGAAAGCAGAACCAAAGGTCTTCAAGGCATTTCATCTTGTTCAGGCAGTATTTTATTCCTGGTCATTTAACAAATCAAAATTCAACGTCTGAAAGCATCAAAGTTCTTAAATTCACATCAGTATTTCCATCTGAAAAAGAAAGAAACAAATTTAAAGAAACAAAGTAAGACTCTCTGAAACCAATGGGAACCAAACAATTGCTTCGCTTTCCTTAATACAAAAGGATCCTTAATACATATTTACACTTTAGGTCAACAAAATTTACTTAAGCACCAGTCACAGGAGTCTCGTATTATAGATCCTGCTCTTGTAGTCTTGCCAATACTGTACAAGACTCTCAACCCACCAAGCTTTTTTCTACTATAACCAGGACCAGAAAACTTTTGTGTTTGAAAACAAACTTTACTGATTAAGAGTGAATAAATCAAATCAGTATGTTTATTTAAATCTCATAATTTTTAAACTAACTTCATGATTTTGTTTTTAAACTGCCTACAGCTGGAAACTTTAATAACATTTCCAAATAACTTAAATAGTATCAGCGTCACCTATCTGCCTGTTTGGTAGGCACTGAAAAGCCTACCTATCTCAGCTATCCTATACAATACAGAATCCTTGGTTCCACATCAGTCATTAGCAGCAGATGCCTCAGGAAAAACATGTAAAACATCTTAACCTCTTATTAACTATTATATAACTTGTCCACAGGATGAAAGTATTTCTCAATTTGTTGTGTTTAGTGACTGATTCACATCAAGGTGCAGGAAACTAACTCTTCTTCAGTTGCTACAACCCTTCCCCCTGCAGCAAGCTTTCCTGCTTTCACTGGTCTAGACATGTCTTTGTTAATTCATCTTGGTATCCCACATAATTTAACCGTGTGTGCCCTCTTTTTCCCTATAAATCTAATCCTTAGACTTTCTGCTGAACTCCCTCCCTCATCACTATGCTGATACAATGCAACATTTCCTTTTATAGTTTACGTGTACTGTCTTGTTGTACTATTATTATATATATTGAATTATTACATGTACTGTCCTTACAGACAAATAAAACGCAAAAGAGTTGAGAGTTGTCTCTTTTCAGTACTAGCTCTTCATAGAACTCCTCGCCTCTATCTTGGCCTATTAAATTAAACACTCCCAGAGTACTGGCATCTGCTCAAGCTGGAAACCAGAAGGATTCTATGCCCTTTTAAAAAACAGATCACCATAGCCAGAAACTTAAAGTGGGATTCACCTCATTCATTCTGGATGACTGCAATAGTCACTTCAGGCTGTTTTCATGTTTTTAGTCAGAACAGGGATATAGGCATCTTCAGAGGGCAATCTATCTCCTCCATCTCTGCACATGGTGACAAGCTTGTGCTACTAACTCAAGTTTATGTTTGGTAACACAAAACCTGCCCACAGTATTTATGCAGGTTGTTTGGTATCAACATCAGGCAAAACTGAAAGGAGGAAGGAATGCTTTTGCGAATTTACACAAGGACCACATGCTTCGTGGAGGGTCAAAAGTTTACTCTTCCCTGGATAATACTTCACCAACAAAGACATGAACTGTAAGACAACAAAGTCTAACCTATGTCCCCAGTTTGGACTTCTAGTGATCCGAATGCAAGCCTGCTCAGGCTGCTGCCAAGGATTCATCAAGGAACATCAGCACTATGACCTGCTCCTCTCTTTCCATAACAAAGCTATTCCTTTCCTATCTGCAAGCTCAATATCGCTAGATGATTTCCAGTGCCAGATCACCTTCAGCATTTTTTTCTAAGACAAACAATTAACCTCTCTGTCTCCTTTAATTTTCACTGGTATCATGAAGGGATATTGATATAAACATCCTAATTTCATTGAGTCATACAAATTCCACTTTCTAGAGGTGTTGTGGTTTAAACCCAGCCAGCAACTAAGCACCACACAGCTGCTTGCTCGCTCACTCCCCCCCAGTGGGACGGGGGAGAGAATCAGAAGAGTAAAAGTGAGAAACCTCATGGGTTGAGATCAAGACAGTTTAATAGGGAAAGCAAAAGCCGCGCACACAAGCAAAGCAAAACAAGCAATTCATTCACTCCTTCCCATGGGCAGGCAGGTGTTCAGCCATCTCCAGGAAAGCAGGGCTCCATCACGCGTAATGGTTACTTGGAAGACAAACGCCATCACTCTGAACATCCCCTGCTTCCTTCTCCTTCCCCTAGCTTTATATGCTGAGCATGATGTCATATGGTATGGAATAGCCCTTTGGTCAGCTGGGGTCAGCTGTTCCAGCCGTGTCCCCTCCCAACTCCTTGTGCACCCCCAGCCTACTCGCTGGTGGGGTGGGGTGAGAAGCAGCAAAGGCCTTGACTCTGTGTAAGCACTGCTCAGTAACAATGAGAACATCTCTGTATTATCCACACTGTTTTCAGCACAAATCCAAACCATAGCCCCATACTAGCTACTGTGAAGAAAATTAACTCTATCCCAGCCAAAACCAGCACATTCTCCACCCCTTATTCCATACCATTTACGTCATGCTCAGATCCCACACTATCTAATACAACCTCATTAACCACTACCCCCCTTCCCATCCTTTGATACAACACACAGATATAATTCCCTTAGTCTATGGACCACCCATGTCTTTAAAATGTCCACAAATGTCCATTGAGTCCATGACTTTGGGCTCCATCTGTTATGGTGGTCACTCAGGACAGGAGAGGTGGTGTGTTGTGTGGAGTTACTGGCACCAAAGCCAGCTCAGGTCGGGTCCTGCTTGAATGGGAGGGAATGTCATCATTTTCTATTTTATCCTATTATATTTCAAAGATTGTTAAACTCAGCAAGAGTATACTAAGCTACGTACATTGACATTTTGCAAAAATGCCAAATTCTGTTAACGTTATTCTAGGTTTTCCTTTTCTCTCCATTCTCTCCCTTTCATTTTTATTTTACATTAACTCTTCTAGAGAAAACCTCAATGTTAATTACAGGCTAAAGCATACATAGTAGCCAAAACTCTTCTTTCTTTGGTCTCTATAAACCTTTCCTTAACTAGTCTTCTTTAACATATTTGTTAGAATAAAATCTGTAACCAACAGCAGAAAGGTTAGCACACCCTTCCAGGATAAATAAGCAAGGATTTTAGCAATGAACATGAAAATCTCACCCAAAGTTCCACCGAGGTTTATGACTCCACAAGTGAAGAACACTGAAGAGGAAAGGAAGCTGTAGTGTTCTGCAGGGACTGCAAAAGAGCATAAATTCAACAAATAATCCTGGATTTAAAATCATGGAGTATAGAAAATTAGATCCCCACGGCAGTATCTTTTAGAGCTCTGTAAGCAATAAGCCAGCAAAGGTAACTTTTGCATTTCTGATTGTTTTTGACAAGGTCTCTCCACCAAAGCTCTAAAAGAAACTAATCTGCCATTAGATAAATGTAAAGCCCTCTCACAGACAGTATCAGTTTAAAATAGGAAACAAAAGAAGGAGCAGTTAGTTTTGCAGTGAAAAAAGGTCACCAGAATGATCCTACAAAGAAAATCTATACTGGGGTTCAAGCTCTTCAATCTACAGGGGAGAAGAAGGAAATGTGAAACCACAACATTTGCTGATGATGAACATGAACTATTTTTCAGAGCAATTTAATAAAAACAAAGGTCAACTATAAAGATGTACAGAGGAATTTCATGACAGTTAGTGACAAGCTAATAGCTTGCCAGATAAAATTCAGTGTTGCTAGAGGTAAAGCTATGCATGTATAGAAAAAAAGTTATCTGCACAGTAACAGATGCTAAACCAATGATTACCACCCAGAAGAAAAACAGATCTTCAAGTTTTGATAGTCTGCTCTATGAAAACATCAACCAAGTGTTCAGAATTTTTAGCAAACAGAGAAGAAAAGCAGGAGCTATCTACATGCACTGTATATTGATACACACTACCTGATATAACACACATCCCATGGTACCTCCTATCTTCAGTACTATGTTCAGTTCTGCTCCACCTGATCTCCATTCAAAAGTGACTGAAAAAAGGTATCATAGAGGTCTACAGAATTATTAGTGGCACAGGGAAAGTGAATGATTGCTGTCTCTCATAATACAAAAATAAGAAAAGCCAAAGGAATCACAAAATCCCAGAACAGCTGAGGTTGGAAGGGAACTCTGGAGGTCATCTTGTCCAACCCCTCTGCTCAAGCAGGGCCACCTAGAGTCGGTTGCCCAGGACCACGTCTAGATGCCTTTTGAGTATCTCCAAGGATGGAGACTCCACAACCTCTCTGAGTGACCTGCGCCAGTGCTTGGTCACCCTCACAGTGGAAGAAAGTGTTTCCTGATGTTCAAGTGGTACCTGTGTTTCAGCTGGTGCCCAATGCCTCTGGTCCTGTCACTGGGCACCACTGAAAAGAGCCTGTCCTCTTTGCACTTTCCCTACAAGTATTTCTATACATTGATAAGATCCCCCTGAGCCTTCTCTGCTCCAGGCTGAACAGTTCCAGCTCTCTCAGCCTTTCCTCACAGGAGAGATGCTCCAGTCTCTTCACCATCTTTGTAGCCCTTCACTAGACTCTCTCCAGTATGTCCATGTCTCTCTTGAACTAAGGAGCCCAGAACTCAAAATTATTATTTCACAATTAATTGTGAAAATACTTGCCACAGGGTGCTGTGGATGCCATAGAGCTTCTGTGGATTTAGAAGGCAATTTAGGACACATTTCACATGATCTTTATACAGATGTCCATGTCAGGAAGAGGTGAATCACCTTCATGAAGCACCTGTCTCCCTCTGCTGACTGCAAAGGGTACAGGGCCATTGGATTTGAATACAGACATTTTGAGCACATACATGCAGCTACTTGACTAACTTCAAATATATACAACAGAATTGGCTCACTTAGGTTAAGTTTACAGCTCTTTAAACATATTTATGCCACACAACTTTACACTCTGAATTATGAAGTTCAGCAGAGCCTTAGATAATGTGTATCAAAAGCTCTAAAAAAAAAAACCAACCTGCAAATGTTCCAGAAAATACTGCTTTATCACCAATTGTCCTTCTAAACAGAAGGAACCAGACAAGGGGAGTAAGCACAAAAGTGTTCTGCACCCTTAATTTAGTCAAAAAGACTGTGCTACTCTGCATTTCTCAAGCCAGTAGCATCCAGTATATAGTAAAGGACAAAGGACTCATAGCTGTCTACAGAGTATTCCTAACAAACCCAGAAAAAGTGACTAAGAAAAATAATCTCATGTATGCTCTCTCACCATCCCAGCTCTCTACGCAAATAACTACCTCCTATTTTGTGCTTTCTCCCCTCAGTGTGAAGCTTGTATGCTTTTCTGTACAGTGTTAAGAGAAGAGGAGGAGAATGACCTCATGCAAGCTGCTGCCTGGACTTAGCCAAGTACTTAAAGTGGGAAGCAAGCATTAGCCATTTGGCTGTTGCATAAATCATCAGCCATATCCTCTTTTCAAGAAGGACAAAAGAGTGAGTGGTGATCAGCTATTACAAAGAAGATACCTAACCTAATAAGCGGACTGCAGGCTTTGGAACTCAGGTAGAAAGAAACTCTTGAGTGTTGCTCCTGTGCTCGTTGCTTCCTGATTGATGGTTTCCAGGCGGCACCCTTCTCTGTACTCTGTCACTCTGAGGTATGAAATCTCTCCGTGCACTGCATACTGAATCTGCATGCTCAAATGTGTTTTGGAGTTACACTTACCTAACCTGCAGGCAAGTCAGTTATGCTCTTTCTTGGCTATCATCCTTCGTAAATGTGACTGGCATTTCAGCCAATAAATTCAAAAGAATCCCTTCTGTAGCAGTCATATATATAAATTTCCACACACCCCCCCCCTTTTTTTTTTTTTTTTCTACTTAAAGGGCTTCTACCATAAGCATCCACATGATTATTAAACATGCGCCTCCACCCCTCTTCTTACCCTTCCAACTTCCCCAAAATTATGTAAGGATAGAAATTTAAGCTGAAAGAAAGGGACCAATAAGATAACTTCACAGCAATTTCATGTCAGTCGTCACTTGCTCTTTGAGGAAGACTGATCTTGTAATTTCAAAGCCAGAGTCATTGCAGAATGGTAATCACATAGCTTGTAAAAGACAACCATGCTCTGGCAGTTTAAATAGGTATGCTTATTGATGGTCAAAGTACTCCTGCAAGAGGCAGATACCTTTTTGTCACAGCATTCTCACTTTTGGAACATGTATTCTCACTGATTCTTTTCAGATGCAAAAAAGCTTCACACAGTCACTTTTTTCCATTTCAGTGCTGAAAATTACTGGGTATGCACATTTTCTCTCAAGCAAGGTTCTCACTCATATACAACTTTCTTTTTATGGAACGTAATAGACACAATTATTTCAATGAAGTACACACTTAAAGCTAAATACCACAGAAATTTCATTCATCAAATATAATTATTGCTAGAACTATGGCGTCTGTTTCTAACAGCTTTTGAAGCTAAAAGGTTTCCGTTGAAAATTTGGATAGCATGCTCAACCAGAAATAAAAATTATATCTTATATGCAAAGCCAACATCAGTCAAAACCAGTAACTCCAACATAGACAAAACAGGGAACATAACAGTACCATAATAACAGTTATGTTTAATGCAGATCAGAACATGCCATGAACAGCTGCCAAAATGTTCAATGATATATTAAATTTATCTGCTAAAAGTAAGCATATTTTCAGTGCTGCCCAGCACCAAGATTTGGTCCAGCACATAGAAATCATTCTTCTTCAGAAACCTGAAGCTAGCAATGCCTGGTACAGTGATCCTGTTTCTTGGGGATGTTTTAAGTGGTCACAAATGGGAAGCTTCTGCATGCTTTATAGCATCAACGGTTTTATTTTGAAGGTAAAGTTTGGCAAAAACAATTTTTGCAACATAAAAAACATTAAAAGCGCAAAATATTCTTAGGGGAAACAGGATAATGTCAACAACAAACATGAAGGCCATGGCCTTATTTTGTTTTCAAAAAAAATTGTGTTGACAGAAAATACTCAAGTATGAGCTCTCTGACACCCCATTATTGTACAAAGAAGCCCGGGACATATTCCCCTCTCGATACGAATAGAGCATTGTTTCCTATGCCATTAAGCAGAAGCAGGAACATATTGCAATGGAATCCTTTCTGCTAAAGCCAGTGCAAAGAATGAGTCAGAGCACAAATCAGCAGGGACAGTGTTCTTACTCACCTAACTGTTCCTCCTAAAAGGAACTAGCAGTTTTCAGTTTTAATACCTATTTACATATCCTAAATTGAAACTAATCAACTACACTGCATGAGTAGATGACCCATAAAACTATTCACAAGAGGCATTAGTTCAATTTAGGAAATTTTCCTTTTTTTCCACTCTATAAACACTACTGCAGCAATTTTCATAGGAAAGTATTGTGGGAAACGGCCACCTCTGCTCTGAGTCATTAAGTACAACTAATTGCCCTCTTGAGGATATTTCTTTCTGTCCTTAATTCAGAGAGCCATTAACTGTCAAGAAATGTCAGCCATGGGAATCATTATTACTATTCTAAACCACAAATATGCAAAAAGTAAAGAATAATTTTATTTTCTTAGCTCTTGGGAAAAATCATGTTCTTAATTTGTAGATCATGTGAAAGGACTTACGCAGTTCTAGGTTCATTTCTAGTACTGTCACAATATTCCCCCAACTTCTAACTTTCCCACTAGTTCAATGGTCATATTAACCGCATTCATGCTGAAGAGCTAACCGAATACTGTAGTACCTAGAAGAGCAGTAAACATACTCTTTTAATTCATAGTCTCTGCCTAGTTATTAACATACAACTAACAAGTTGGAAGCTTCCTAAATTTTAAGTGGACCTTCGAATTATACATGCAATCACTACATGTCAGGTTGACAAATAAAAAAATAATTTTAAAAAAAGCGTACCAATCCAGACAGGCTCCCATGAAGAGCAGGAATCATAAGTCATCTTGTGGTGTTCTGTTCAGCAAAGTATTCCCTTTCCAAATAACCTGTCCAAAAAAAAATATTGATGACATATTTACACACAAGGCAGGACAAGATCAGAATAGCAAAAGTTTTTCCTGTAATAAAACTTTATTTTTATTGGGAGAGGTAGAAAACGCTGTGTCTCCTGACAAAAGGCAGATCACATGCCCCTTTCTTGCAGAAGGTATAGACCGTAGGCAGGACTAAGGCATCTAAGTTGCATCAAGCCAAAGATATCCTCAGCTATCTCACCTGTGAAGCATAAGAATCTCACCATTTAATACTAACATTTACCAGGACTGGAGTAACATGTTGTTTCAGATCTCATTCAGATGCATTTCTTTAATTTGTAGACAAGCACACAGCAGTTAGATCCAGTAAGACTTATGGCAGCTATTAAAATACATCAGGATCCTGATCATAAGACCCCCAAAGCCTCTCAGAAAACATGTCATTTAAATCCACAGGGTGCTACTGAACATCATAAAGAAGATTAATAAATTTTCCCCAAATGGCAAAGATATCAGTGTAATAGTATTGGAAAAGCAAAGGGCAAGAAAACAGCTCTAGAGAGGAAGAATAAACCATGAAAGTTTCAATGCAGGATCTCAGCACTTCCTTTACATGCTTTCGTACCAATCAATCATCAACACAATGCTATTATGCCTCAAGTAGTTAAAATGATTTCTGTAAACTGGGCCTAACATAGCTAAAAAGCTGCATATTCCATCATGACATACCTGTTGTTAACTTAGCACATAAATTTTCAATGTAGCTTTTCCATATGCTCTCAGAAGGAAGCCAGAAAATTTCAGTGAGCCTTGAAAGCTGAGTTTATGTCACACTAAAAGATCCCAGTGACCTGATTTATATATAAATATTTTTAATATATAAAAATCAAAAGAACAAAGATGTGGGACACAGACACTTTCACATGCTGGTTTTAAGAAGGCTACACAACTTTTAATTTCTGCCAGAAGCAGCTTTTGGAACATCTGTAAGTCACCTCCACACTGGAGCTAAAGATGTCAGGATCTTTCAGGAGCAAGTTTCTAAGTAAATGCTGTACACGACGGTTGGAGGACAGACCAGCCAATGAGCTTACAATGACCTCCTACAAGGGAAGCAATAAGAACAAACTGTACTTTAAGACCACTCATAATCTTGTGGTTCCTCCAACCATTCGAGTGCTGAGTTTCTGCATATGCAACCAACTTAATACGGACTTCAAACACCCAAAACATAACGCCTGATTCGCCAGACTGGCGACTCCTGAGAAATCTGCCTTCTGCAGACCAAACCCATTATTTAGCCAGAATGGAAGTCAGTGTCTGAAAGATTTCCCTGACAATCTATTAATACAAATTATTTTCCATTAGCACAAAAATTTGATCTTTACATTTGTTCCACAAAACAAGGTGGGAAGGAAAAATACAAGTTTCAGATTTAGTTATGCATAAAAGAGATAAAATGTAGCCATTAGATTATTATAGACTTTCACCACTTGGTTTGTTCCCTCTTTAGCAAGGTAAGCATTATAAACTGTTAATCTTCCCTCTTAGGCTTTCTGAAGTGTCAAAGAAGTGAATAGGTTTGCCAGCAGGCAGAATACTCTGCCAGGAACTTGGATGGATTGAATACAGCGAAAACCTGTCAGATCTTCCCACCAGACAAGCACATTCTCTGACATAAAAACCATTTCTTCTCTCTACTTGTGTGTTTATAGAAAGTATTTCCAACTCTCATTAAAAGGACTTTTAAAAACAATTTAGAAAAGCATCTAAAACATCACCATGAACTAGAAACATCACATGAACTTCTACTTCAAACCTCCAAGAAGGGAAAAAAATAAAAGCACTTATTCAAAGTCAATTTGGAAAATTTTACTAAATTTGAGTACCTTGAAGAGCTTGCTCTTAACTGGGTGAGACTGCTTTGGGTAGCTTTCTGTTGGCAATCAGGGGTTAACATCGTTTCCAAATGACATTCCTCCCCCCCCCACCCCCCCCCCCACCCCCCCCCACCCCTGACAAATGATTAGCCAGATTAGCCAGGCTTTTTTTTTTTTTTTATAAGAACAGAGGGGAAAAGCTCTGTAACCCTTCACGATCCTGCAATGACATTTGAATGCAAGGATTCCTGTACCTGCAGAGAGCTCTACTTGTGGAATTACACCTTGATGATATCAGCATTTAGAGCTGGCAGAGCTACTGAAAGGGTAGTCCTGACCTCTTCATCATTCACTCACTCATTCCTGAACCCAGCTCCCCAGTCCTGAAGCAGAAGGATTGCTCTGGACTAAAACAGACCGTGGCAAGCCAATTTGAAAGCTTCACATTTCTTGACTGTGCTGTGCCATAAGCAAGAACGGTGGAAAACTTGTAATTACTGATGATCTTAGAGGAATTTGCATCTTATTAGGTCTATTTTGATTCCCCAAACCAGCAACTGTCATTTCCAAAGAACTAAAATAGCAGAACTAAAATCACAGGGATCTTAAACAACATTAAACTTAAAAATGTTTTCCAGAAGCATTCAGATTACATTAAAGACTTAGCAACAGGCTAGAGAAGGTCTCAAAAATATTATGAAATGTTTTCAGTATACCATTGCTTTTCAAATGAGTCATAACTTTTGTTAAGTACTTTACCAACAGCTCTCTACATCTAGTTGCACCTACTCCATGGCCATTTTTTAGCAAGTCTTCTTAACATTTTCTTGGGATAGTAAGTCAAACCATGGGCAAAAATAAACTGAAATACTGAAAGCTTCCTTTCTTCACCAAAAAGTCAGTCTATCAGAAGACAATAGGCAAGTCAAAAAGCCTGCTTCAAGTCAGAAAGCTTTAACAGAGTTGTCCTAAGGCTATGTTGGCTTTTCAACTAGAGCAACTTCTCCAGTATATTCTCTGAATGGAAGACTGAGTTCTGTGAAGATGTTTCACCTTCATATACCATAAGGTAAAGATCTAAAGGCTCCTTGTATTACATCACTCTTACCTCCTTTGTACAGTACACCCAACATACACTATTGCACTGCTTTCTGCTAAAAACAGGGGAAGATGGATTTTCTTATTTGTCAGTAGTTCTGACAACAGCTGTTAGCACATTAACTTCTACCAAAATGCAAGGACTTACAAAATTCATCTTATAAAAATGGTAACCCCATCATTGACAGCATTCTACATTGATGGAATTTAAGCTGTCTCTCCCACAAAAACATATCTGTTTTTTGAAGCAAAATTGATTTTAACAAAAATTCATCTTTTTCTAAAAAGATGCAGGGATGCTAATGGACAAGTGATTAGAATGACTGAATTTGTACTCTTTTCACACTGTGTGCTGCACACAACAGGTTCCTGGGATCTGGTTTAGTTCCCTGAGCAAAGGGATCAGCCCTGATTCTGCTTTTCCCACAGGGATTCAGCTCATGCTACAGCGAAATTCTGCTGCTGCCCAAGAGTCTTGCTGCTGTAATACAGATGTTAATGGGTCTTACTTCTTGGGACTTGGTTCACAGAGAAGAGGTGCTGGTAGCAAGTTAAATGAGGTGACCGTATTTCAGCAACAGAAACGTTGCTGCTTGCAGCATCCTGCTCTGAGAGTACTTAAAGGCTGTAAGGGTAAAATTTAGCTGAGAACTAAACACAGACTTAGTTTATATGCGTATTTATGTGTTTACATTATACACTTTGTTTTCTTCTTTTACATATACACACATGTGTGTGTGTATTTTCAATACTTATTAGCATCTCTATTCAGCCAAAACCAAAAATAAAATGCTTAATGCAACAAAATACTCTAACAGTTGTTTGTGTTCCTTTGATTTTTTTCCCCCAGATTTACCCTATACTTTGTTGTTAGTCTAAATTAGTCTACTAAAAATCAGCTACATGTTACAATAGTAACTTACATTTCATAATGTAAAAACAGAGACTAAATAAACTAACTACTTCTTAATAGTTATCCATGTCATCTAATCATTTTAATAGCTTCAGAATACTTTTTGTCTCATGCCAGCCAACTGGAATAACACTTTCAAGATAGCAATTGTTTCTGAGAAACAATCCTAATGAGAAATCTGTTAATACTAGAGATTAAAAAAGACAGTTAAATTGAGAGTTTCCATTTGGACAACTCTCAGGGTGAGATGACATATTACAGATGTTCAGACCCTATGCAATAAGGCACTAACAATTTCTGTACAGGTGTGACAGGCAGGGCTTGGAACACACATCACAAACAGCTAAAAAAATGATTTGAAAAATGATTAACTTTGCAAGCCAAAAATATTTAAATGAGTCAATCTGGCGATTTTTAAAGCACATTGTTTTGTTTTAATGTAATACAAGAGATCACTATTTCAATTTTTTCTGTTAGTTTTTTTTTTTTATAACAATGCAAAGCAAACAAATACACTTATCAACTGAAGGATTCAAATCCTTTGTAGGAACAATCTTTTTAAGTACCTTACTTAAAGGTTACAAATAACTTCACAGTTAATTGAAGTGATTTTGCAATACTCAGTGGTTTTGTGCTACTTGGGAACTGTTAAACAAATAGTAGGCCAAATCAAATGTCTCACATGGACAGAGTTACAGCAGTTCCCAGTTGACTAACCTCATATTTAAGAAAGGTTTGTTTCCATGGAAAAGCTCCTTCAGTAATAAAAGTGAGGGATTTTCACGTTATTTTTAAAAAAACAATTATTTATTATTTTTAAAAAAACAATCAATCAACAACAACAAAACACACACCTCAGGGGCAGGGGGGAACACCAAACCACAACTCCACCCCGCCCGAACAAACAAAAAACCCCCACAAACAAACAAACAACCACAAAAAAAACCAACCCAAAACCCCCCAAATGTAGAAAGCGAAGTATTACCTCACCAGCAAGAAGTCGCATATTAACTCATGTTGTCTTCCACTTTGGTAGCTCAAGATCATATTTCCCTACTTAACTGAAAGCTGGTAAAGTATGCTCAATTAACTCATTTTGCAAATAATATCAAAGCGTTTCCTCAGTTACAGAGAAGTTTATTTGGTCTCAGTTTCTATATGAAACTGATTCTGACAAAATACCACATGAAATTTATCACCTTGCATGCAGGACAACTAAATAGAATAATAAACGTTAACACATAATTTCTAATTTGATTGCAACTACTCAGCAACCACTGAAAAATTCAGACCAAGAGACTTGTATAGATTTTTTAAAACACTGAAACACACAAAAGTCAGTAACAACTGAAAGTTATGGGCTAGATTTATAGGAAAACAAGTTGTAATGATATCCATCATAAGAGACCAGAAAATGAAACCCTTGCCTCTGTGCTCTCTATAAATCTCTATAAATCCTGAAATATTGTTCATTGTTAAAATTAACATTATTCAGCACAAGACATCAAAAAGAACACATACAAAATCAGAAGTTATGTTCTTCCTGTATTTCCAAGACAGAAGAAAAAAAAAAAGGTTTCAAACTACTGGGGAAGGTTTGCAGGTCATTTTAAAGGATTCTGTATTAGGATGTCATGACTGACAACAAAATTTTTTTTTTCCCGCCTTTCTCTGGGATTGATTTAAAGTTAAGTATTTTTGTCTAATCATCTGATTATTTTCTCTTTATTTCTATCAAAACCACTTTCCTACTCCAGACCTAATAGTCAAGCTTCTGTTAGCAGCTCCTTTACACTCACAGAGCTGGCTGAAAATAACTTCTATAGAATTTTTTGCCTATCAAATCATTATTGTTTTTTCCATTGAAAATCTTGTTGAATTTAAGATATTTCTACAAAATCTCTCCAATAAAAGCCAAAACTGTTTGTTTATACATCATTATTTTGTTTACACAAAAAAGATGCACTTTAACAAGACTTGTTCCAGCACACCTGGCTACAGTACAGTACATTTACTTTAGTTCCCTCAAAATATTTCTCATCCAGGCTCAACCAACAGTTCAAGAGCCACAATTAATCCTTCACAACATTTTCATCTGTCTTGCTCTCTTCTTCCTACTATACCTTTCCTATGGGCACTTTGCAGCAACAGTTAATCTGATGCACAGCGTGCTTTGTTGCCAGCTTTCTCATGGGTTCTACAGCTCCTTCCACCATACAACGGGAATACAGCTTGTCAGAAGATGAGAAAGAGACTTTCAGGAAAGATGCAAGGCATCCTTCAGGAAGCAAACAGCCACCACAACAATTAAACTGACTCAATCCTAAAGTCCCTCAGCAAAGGGGCAATTAAGGAGGAAAAGTAACGATTTACATACTGTGACAGCTGTAGTCTGCTCCTGGCTACTGTTTCCAGTGATAAGACAGTGGCAGATCCTGATCCATCTGTAGACCAACAGTACTCACATCAATGCAATACATCCAGTCATATGACAACCACGGAGGGAAAGGTGATAGTGCACTTAATGCCATCTCCACAATGACCTCTGTCGCCTACCTGGCTGAAAAGACCAGAAACAGTTCTCCCCAGTGTCCTCTAAATAACAGTTTAAATGCTGCATGTTGAAGAAGTTTAACACTGCTGGAACATGGACTCATTTTCCAGAATATGTTTTACTGAAAACAGTTTCATTTCAGTTCAGAAAACATAGAATGGCAATTCTACCAACCACCTGTATATGCTTTAAATCCCTCCTTGGCCTTCCATTCCATATTTAGCTCACAAGCTATCTTTGTTTGGCAAGTTCTTATAATTTTCAGTCTTACAAAGACCTTTTCACAGATCTCCTCTTTTTGTTACAGAAGTAGCTAAGGCAAGTTTCTGAAGCTCTACAGACTCAACCATTGCCTGTTCTCCTCCCAGCCTGCTTTTATTCCTTTTCTTCTTAAGCAAATATAACCTGTGAAACTCATGCATATTCAGTCCATGACAATCTCATTTTGAGTAGATATGCCCCATAAATAATATGTCTGAATAAAGACATAACCACTTACTCATGTGCTTGAATTCACACCCTCATATGCATGGGATACAACTTCAAAACAGCAGAGCAGACTCTTGCATTAGGTTTTTGTGCTGCCCTTCACCATCCATCTATCTGCTATCACCAATTTTATCTTGGAAGTGGGTGCAATTCTAAATATATCACATCTAGATACAGTCTAGTCATTCCTTTTATCTTAAACCACAACTCACACAATGCTGAGAACATGGATACCATTATCTTCTCTAGTACTTAAGAATTTCCAAGCCCATCAAGCTGCAAAGAAGGGACTTTAACTGCAGAAACACAAGGCACTTAGGAGTAAAGCAAGCAACACGAAATAAGCATGTTACTTTACCTCTTACACTGGAGACCTTGAGAAGTGGGAGGGGGAAGATCCACATCCCATCTATACCCTTTTAAAAGTCTAAGGTTTGCAGGTATTTCTGGCTGTTCAGAATTCTTCCTGCCTTCTCCTTGTCCAGTCAGTCCATCTTACCAATGACAGTGGTTCCTGTCTGTCCTCTGGGCTCAAGTCTTTATCCCTATAGCCACATGCTTAGCTAGAATGGCTCAGCTATGCTTGCCCTTCTCTGTGGGAAGAAAAAAAAAAAAATCCTGTTGTATCAGTCAATAACTCTGGTTTGGAAACCTGATACAGTGGCTTTAGGTATTTTCAGCAAAAGCATTAGAAAAAAGAGCCAAGGTCTCTTCTTGGGCAGAGCAACTATCAAAACGCAATTCAATTAACTTGCTATGAGCAACTTCATATATGCAAATCAAATAGGTATAATATAGATGTTAAACAGGTTATACATGAAGTTCAAAATCTGTAACTTCACCAGGTCCATAGTAGCTCTAATCTTTCCCATGTACTTTGAATAATCTTAGCTTACTTCCTAGTCTGTTTTTCAGCAGGTCCATACTGCTGCCAGGTCTTTGTTATTCTGTTATCTACTGAGCAGTAGTTTTAATGATTATTTTAATGATTATTTAAAGACCTGCTTTACTGTACAGCTTTTGTCCATTTTCTAATTTTAATAGCAAATTTTTGTTCAGTGAGCCACACACCAGGTGGTCCCAGTGGGAATTTAAGGTACCTTTTGTAAATACTAACAAAGCAATGAAAATTAACGGACCGTAAAATACAGGAAATTTACTTCTCATCGCATCATCAATTTATCTACCCACCTAAATGAGTTTAAAATACCAGCTTCAAGCAGTCTGATGTTCTAGGGACACTCAGCTGCCACTTCATTTATAGTCTGTTTCCTTAGCAACACTATAATCCATCTGGCTGCAGAAAGCTAAATTCCCAAACCATATCCTCCTGTACACCGGAAATAGGCTCAAAAACATTTATATTTTAAACAGCACACAGTCATCATGATTAGTGAGCATATAAATGAATCTGGAAAGGCAATAATGTTCTTAACACACATGCAAACTCTCCCTGCTCTAGCTTGAATAAGTGATTCACATACTGAGAATGGCATACAGGCTTTTCAACTTCTAGGTGTTACAACAGCATCTCTTTCCTGACACTGCAGTCCTAAGCAAAGCTGCTGAAGATCTAAGTCCTGGCTCTGAGAGGAAGAGATCTTGTATATCATATTCCACCAAGAGTTTCGGAAATGAAAACGTTTCTCTCATCTTTGTTCCACCATGCCCAGCTGAAGGAGCCTTCAGAACTGCACAAGGTCAGTTCTCTTAAAACTTTTCTAAGAGAAGTAATTTGAAAGACCTGGGATGCAATGCTACCAATGGCAGCCAGAAAAACCCTATGAAAATTAATCACACTACAAAGTAGAGCCACTTGTCTTAAAAATACTTACTCTTCAGGTTTTTGCATTGAAAACTATAAATATCATCTGTACAAAGTAAAATAAAAATCCAGTCCCCAACAGCAACACTTAAACATTGTTAAGAGCATAAAAATCGCAAATCCAAAATATTCAGGAAAGCCGATTCAGAGATTGGAGTGTAACTAGCAATTCCCCAATGCCACAGCCAAGCTAAGATGCAACTGGATAACATCAAGCCTTCTACCACCAGGATGAACGGATACAACTTAAAATGGCAGAATGCATCTTAACCGTATGCCATTTTGCCTGAATTTGGAAACTCCAATCTGGCAAAGGAAATTCAGTTCTTATCTAACAGGCAAATTAATCAGTTATGTAGAGCGGAACAACTTCCTCATTGCCTACATCTCACAAAGACCCATCAACAGCAAGCCAGTCTTTAATCCACAGAATGATTTTGCCATGCAGTCAACCATTTCAGTGATAAACCTGCATAGCTTTGCCTGACTACTGTACAGTGGTGGCATAGAAGTCCATACTGCCTGACCTGCTGACAGAACTGAAGAGAGATTTGAGCTTTCAGAAATCAGGAGTCTCCTCAGGTGAGGAACTGAGTGGTGTTTCTCACTGCTATTCATTGGCTAGCATCCCTCTAGGAAGTACTAAATACAGTAGCATTTACTCTAGACACCTGATGCTTCCCTCAAACAAGTCCCACCTGACTGTTGACTACAACCAACATTTCTCAGATGCTTTAGTGGTGGTTGGTTCCAAGAAAGAAGCAGGCTGACCATATCAGACAGAAGCAATGACAGTTCTTCGTGTCTTTTCTCCCAGGTGAGGGAAGAAATAGGTCAAATTCACAAACACTAGTCTAAAATCACTTATATGTTCAATCATATATATATTATATGAGTGACCACAGCAAGTTCTCAGGAAACAGGCTGTTAATCAACTGATACATACAGTTGATTACATAAATTTTGGAAAACATTTTCAAAGACCGAGTTTAATCTTTTTCGCAATGTAGATGACAGCTCTCTGAAATACTTAGAACACAGTGGTGTTGCAGTCCCCAGACTGGCTGCGTAGTGAATTGGATAGGGTTTTTGGCAATGTCTGGCAACTTTAGTAAGTGCTCATCAATATGAAGCCTCAACTTAAGACCTTAAGGAAGTCTGTTTCCTTATTAGCATCTGGTTTTCCTCACAGACACATTTTCTTCCTACTAGGGCTGAGACTGATCTCACCTAATTTCAACACAGCTTTGAAGTAATCACATAAGCTTAGTCAGCAGTCAAACAGAACATGCATTTCTGGAAAGCAAATTTATCTAAACCGTTTCAGATATCTATTTTAATTATCTTATTTCTTATGAACTCCATACCTCTATGTGCCTACATCGGTATGCATACATCCATACTCCCTGAACAACTGATTCAGATGTATGCTTCTATAGAAGAGCTGCATAATGCTTAATAGGTGCATTCCACAATTCTGTAGTTTCAGAAAACTACAGAAATTGCCCTGTTAACAGCTCACACCAGCCTACCCCAGGAGTGATCCACTAGGCCCCCCCTTCCCAGAGTTAGGATGCTGGGATCCTCAGCGTGCTCTGGAGCTTGCCAGGAGCCACAAAACACCATAACGGAATCAAGATCATCCGTCTTCCTCATCGTTTTAGAAGTGCAAAATCTTGGAAGAACACCGAAGTGACTGATCAGTCCCTGAGCCAATGCCTAATTCGTATTCATTTATACTGTCATCAAGAAATTAAGAATCTGGTTAATTATTTGAATAGCTGCACACCCAGGAACAGAGATAGACTTTGAAAACAGTGGAGAAACCAGGGAGAACAGGGGACTATTACATTTTCAGCCTTGCTGATAATAGCTCAAAGTGTATCACCATACAGCCAGTGTACCGTGGAGACGCTTTTTCAAGTCTATTATTTGTGGTGGCCTTGAAAACACACATTTAATCCAGTTCATTTGGATCTAGCAGTTTAACAGCAGAAGTGCTATTACCTGAGTTTTCATGCTTTGATTTGATATTTCCAGAAAAGATGAATGCAGTCAGAACTTGCCTCTTATCTTAAAATGAAGGAAATGGGGAGGGAAAAGGCTCTTAATTTCAGTCAGCAAATGCACTCAGCCCTGTCTCTGTCATCGTAATAAATGCAATGGAAATTTCTTATGGCAGATGCAGATGTCCCAATACCAGAAAAGCATAGTACAACCTCTCCCTGTTATAAATACTCTGAACATGCCTTTCTGAGTCAGTATTAAATATTGCCAAATTTCTTTCAAATGTCACCTCCTTATCATAAATGACATACTTGGAACCTGAGCACATATGCTGAATGAATTCAGTAGTGAGAAAGAGGGAATTAACTTCTTGGCTCTACCAACTCATGAACCCTTCAAATCAGAAATAAGGTAAGAGGTAGGAGGCCACACTGCTACCCAGCTGATTTTGGTCAAAAAATAAACAGGTAGTTCCTCTCCAGGCTACACGTAATTTTTTCCAGAGTACCCAATACAAGCATACAAAGGTCTGGGGTACCAGTGTGCATGTGTGCATTTTTGAGAGAATGGAAGTGCAAATATAACACACATTCCTTCAATGTTTCATGGCATGTCTTCAGCTAGATGTGGGAAGTTTAGATTTTGGTTTGGAGATTTTTTTACTTTGTTTCTGAAAATCATTTTGGTAGTAAGAGGAAGCACAGGAAATTTGGGTACAAATACAGTTTGAAATCATTATCTGCACTTTGGAGTTTATATATGCAAAAACATATACACATACAGTCAGTGATACAAGAATCAAAATATCACTAATACATTATGTGCATGTATTTCTAAACACATCCACAAATATCATGTAGGACTCCAGAAAAATGTCTAGAGAGAATTCAGAAGTGACAACTGACAGAAGAGTCTAAATCAAAATGATCAAGTAATGAAAGGCT
Organism: Mycteria americana; assembly: GCF_035582795.1. Taxonomy (NCBI): domain Eukaryota; kingdom Metazoa; phylum Chordata; class Aves; order Ciconiiformes; family Ciconiidae; genus Mycteria; species Mycteria americana. Next base: position 45,352,549 of record NC_134367.1, read on the forward strand.
TGTTGGAGTATTATCTACTGAAGATAAGAATTTAATCAACATATTATATGTGTTTTCAAATTACTTTTCAAGTCTTTGACAAAAAAGTCATCTCTTTTTCATAAGATCATACTCTCTTTTCTATCATTATACACAATGAACCTTGTACAATCCTTTGAAAGGGATAATTTTGTGAATTACACTACTGATGCAGAAAACTTGTAGCAATAACCATTTCTAAGTAGTATCAGGTTTTGAAGTTCTAGCTAAGAGAGCTTTAGAAAGACAGGATTATTATTTTGCATAAAAAATACACGCTTTTTCTCCCCCTTTGTTGCAAAGTTTTCCCCTTGTGCCCAAAGCAACCCGAACTGAACACCTCTTCTTTGTGAACTTTTTCCTATCACTTTTCTTCCTTTTTCCTGTTTTTAAAATGAGGAGATATCTTGCACAAAATAGTGAGGTAATGAAGATAGTTTAATGTTCCTGAAGAACTGAGATATTATAGGGATGAACACCACCACAGAAGAAACACACATTAAAGTTAATTATTAAGCATTCAGAATGGTTGTAAATAAGGCACGTGACCATATATTGAATAATGACAAGAAAATAAAGGATGGCAAAGGTGCTCACTAAGGGTTAACCTTGCCTAAATGTAGCTGTCCTAAAAGCCACATAGCAAGGCTAGAAGAGCCATTGAGACTTTCAGGATACAAAGCAGAGAGACACTGAGCAAGTAATTCAGCCATACACGGGATAAACCACTTTCTGGACAAGCTTATTTTTCTCCATTGACTGTACAAATGCCTGGAAGGCTAGTTGAGACTACCTCAGTGTCACCATAGTCCTCCACAGATTATTTTTAACAGATCCCTGAAAGGTAGCCTATTATCAGTGGGTTTACATTTGTTATGCAGGGGTCCATGCACCTAATGAGGTTGAAAAAAAATCATAGGACTAGATAGTTAGCTTCCAGAAGCTCAGACTGAAGACTTAGGTTTACCTCCTAAACCACAAGCATCCATTCACTGCACATAATGAGGCAGGCATCTGCTGGAAAATACAATGCATGACCATGTGGGAGAAAGAAAGGATAAATTTCAAACACCTCATCTGTTTCAAAAAGCAAGGCTAGCAAAAGATTTTTATTTTGCCCACATAAAAAAAAAGTAATTCAACTGATTTGATCAGCACGCTATTGAATAAGGCCTGCAAGACTGGCTGGAAGAGGATTGTTTTTTATGTGTTTGGCAAAAGTTATATATATTCCTGACAGAAAGCGTGTTCTTAAGCATCTGAAAAAAATCTGTTGTTTTTAATGAGCACAAGAACCAGATTCTTCTTGGAGGTTCACAGCAAAGGACAAGGGACAATGCACACAAACTACAGTATGGGTGACTTCAACTAGGCCTTAGGACAAAAAAAAAAAAAAATCATAGTGAGAGTGGTCAAACACTGGAACAGGTTACCCACAGAGGCTGCAGAATCTCCATCCTTTGGGATATTCAAAACTCAAGTGGATAGGATCCTGAGCAACCTCATCTAACTTTCAATCTGGCTCAGCGCTGAGCAGAGCGTTGGCCCTCGCGACCTCCTGAGGTCTCTTCCAGTTTCAATTATTCTGTAGTTCTATGCTTCAGCCTCAGCCTACTTAGGCTACAACAGCAATTATTCCTGTTAAATCTGAGCGCTGGATCTGAAAGCCTGTTTCCCTTTTGCTTTCTTGACTTGATCTGCTTGGCCAGCTGACCTGACCCATGCAACCAGAGGGCTGCAAACTAGATTAGGATAAAATATTCTCACTGGCCAACTAAAGTGACTAGCAACTAGAAATTATATATGAAATCAACCAAGAGAAGGATCTGGCAGAAAAACACAGGAAGCAGCTGGGCAACAAGATGGCCCAGAAGAAACAGGTCAGTAAGAGTAAAATATTGCAGGGAAAACAACAGTAAAGTCACCAGACAGCACTGCCCTGTGGACAACAGAATGGAAACTAAGCCCCAAAGCTTCACCATCCTCCTTAAGTCAGCTATATCATATTACACAAAAATTATGATGTAACATGGGTCATTTCATAATCCATGTATAAAACATGCTATTTCCCTTTGTTGTCAATCCACGTATGGATCACAGCCTACTCCTACAGCTCAGACTGTTACAGGCTGAACTGGCATTTAAAGGTTCTAACTCTGCTAAGGACATAGGAAGTGACCAAAGATATGCCGGAAAAAAAATACTCCTTTTGCTTCCACTTGCTTTAGGGATAAAAAAAAGGACTGGGAAAATTACACACCCAAAAACTATGTTGAAAGATGAATGCTATTAAGGTTTGAAAGTCAAGCCCTGAAGACTTGAAAAGTAGCAGATATAGAACTGCTACTGAACATAATTAAACACTATGACATAGGCTTTAACTACATGACTAAATGCTACTTAACCGCACAGAATCCACCTTCCTTTAGAAGGCCCAGTGCTCACTAAGATGAACAATGTTCAAAATCTTCCTTTCTCCACAATTATTGTGTGTCACCATGTCATATTTAATCAACACAATTCAAACCTTGCTTTAGTAACTCCAAGGAGGAGAAAATCAAGGAAGAGATGCAAAAATCATAACCAACCACTAATTTTGGTTGCCCAATTTGAGATGCTAAGTGCTCTGAAAAAAATTGGATCCTAGATAATATAAAGCACAGCTCCCAAAGGCCGCATTATCACCACTTCAAAGCTTTAAATTTCCAAACACTTCTGTGCTTATGTGGTCTTAACAATATTCTTTTAAACACAGCTTGTGTATAATATACATCTAGATTGAGGTAAATTAGGTTACAGTTATGCAAGAGATTTCTCTAAGTGCCATTTAAACTAGTGGGACTCCTCAGACACCTCAACATGTGCGTAAGTGTAAATACTTTACTGAATCAGTGCTTTTACACAGAGGCAGAAGAAAAGGATAGCTCACCTTTCTCCTAAAGTACACATTGAAGTGTCTGAACATTAAGATTTGTATTTTATGAGGGTTCATTCAAATGAAATCAACTGGAATTTCACCGAGACAAGCTGTTTGTTCGGGAAAGTACTTTAAAGCATTTACTAAGTCCCATCACATACATAAGGTTTAGGTAAGTATCTAAGCATTATCCTCAACTGGAATGGAGGCACCTAAACAATGTTCCTACTGAAGTTCAAACTGCGCTGCTAGCTAGGTTAGCAAAGTAACAGCTGCCAGCAAACACAGAGAAAAAAAATACACTGTTCTATTAAAGTACTTTATATGTCTATCAGAGGCAGTGTGACCTGACAGATCACTTTTCAATCTGAGATTCTACTTCTGGATCCTACAACTAGAATTCCTTAGATAAATAGTTACACTTCCTCTTGCCTCACTTTCTTTATTTGTAACAATTAAGTCTGGCATCCTTTAGAATTGCTTTGAAATTTATGAGACTATTATGTGAGATTAACTACACGTATCAATACCCAAAAAGCAAGCACAGCGTAAAACACAATGCATACGCACCATTTCATTATTGAACCAAACAGTGAGATACTGCAAAAATGTGAACCAAAACACATGATTACAGAATGTTATGAAGTACACAGGCTTTCTTCATAATTTCAGTGACAAAAAAAGACAGCAAGCATGGCAAGAGTCCACAATGATTTATTTTAAACATCTAGTCTAATAATTTTAACAGGCTAGGAATCTCTCCAGGCATCTAGAAGTAAATAATCTTCAGAGCATTTAAAAACATACTTGCTCTGCCCAACTTGCTACTTACAGAAAAATAATCAGGAAAGTAGCAAAACAGCAAGAGAACATAGGCCGTGGACGTGTTCACATCTAGCCATCAGGATTGTTTATGGACATGCACTGCTCTGGGAGCACATTTCCAAACAAGCTTTTCCCTGATCCTGCTCAGCCCTCCCTTATGGGCAAGTGGGAAAGTCACCAAGCCTTCACCTACTCCCTTTTCACCCACCTGCACAAGTGGAGAAAAAAGCAGCCCTGACAGTTCTAAGCAGCTGACTATGAAAAGCAGCATTTTATAGTGCCCGAGATCCTCGATGCAGGGAAATTAGATCACTATGATTAAGCACAGAGTTAAGAGAGGCTACTTACAGTGTTACTGATGGACTATGTCCACACTAGTAAATCAAGCAATGCCAGGAACCATTCCCAGGAAATGGAACTCATTCAGTCACACAGACCACTGAACTGCTACAGATTGGTGCAGCATCCTTCTAACCCAGGTCAGCTACAGCTCTCTCATGCAATTCCTGGGCATGATTTCAGATTTAACAGAGGCCAGGGGCCAGCCCCAACCAGTAGCTTGTATTCAGCTACCCTTCTGGAAGGCAGGAGAGTTTAGCAGCATTGACAAGGGCTAATCCATGCCAGTTGGCTTCAGGATCAGAGAGAATGGTATTGGGTACATTTAATTAACTGGTAGAGAAGTGGCTTTGTCTCCAGGCTTTGTCTGCTATTATTCTTAGAGGAAGACTTTAAAAGTGGCACATGCAATTAAGTATAGGAGCATAGCCTGATCAGCACCACCTGACAAAAGTAATCTACGCATTGTAGTATCCAAGAAGAAAATTAGAAATCAGTAGAGCTCATCTTGGCTTCTTCCCATTTCCTCTGAGCAGACAGACCTTGCATATCATCTACGAATATCCAGTCTCATTTCTCTTTCTCAGTTAAAAAAAAAAAAAAAGTTCTATACATTTAACATGCGCTCTTACAGTAAGGCTACTCTCTCATAAATGAGTCATGCAAAATAGTGTCAGAAGCTGAGTTTCTGAGGGCTGATCATTTGGCAGTAAATATTTCAAATGGAAGTTATTCAGAAATGATTATTCTTCTAATTACTAGTCATTACCAAATCTGCTTTTGTAGACCAAAAATATAATTACTAGTGAATCTATTATGTTATCCTGGAAACACAGCTACAGCACTGTTGGCAAATACATTTTCACAATAGATAACTGCACAAAAATGACAGTAAAAATACATTTGAGAACTGACAATACACAGCTATTCTGTGTTACCAATATTCTTTGAAATAGCTTTGCAATTTCAGATATCTAGAAATGGTCTATTGAAAACTGTCCCGTTCATAATGGGATGCCTCTGCCGCCTTTGCTCTAACGCCAGAACGCAGAAGATGTCCCACAGAAAATGCATTGTGCAAAACCCATTTGCCACTGTTTAAGCATTCATGTTTTCAGTAAGGATAAACAATTTTATTTAACAATCTTCTTGGGCATGAATCCAATGTGCCAGCTATACCCAGCTCTGACCATTTAAAACGTGGATGTTACCTGTATCTTTATGGAAATCCACCGTTTTCTAGGAAAAGTGTTTTTACTGATTTACAAGGAAAACTTTATAATATGCTTTGTTATATGTATTGGCCTGCACTGGATCATCTTACTTTTAAAAATCAAATACGAAGAAAACCATGTGGAACACCCAAATAAAAATTACATACTCGTTTAAAAAATACCAATTGTTTTTCATTTTCTTAAGTGAGGCACTTTTTTTTTTTCCAGGAGCGACTCCCCACATCAGGAACAACACGTACACCGTACCAGACACCGGCAGGTTCTCCCTGATCAAGAGTTTTGCACAATCAAGTGTCTGAAGAGCAGGTGACAGAAAGCAGCCCGGCTCCCGTGCCCCTAACGAAGCGTCCCGCCTCGGGGAGGAAGGGGCGCCTCCACCCTCGGTGACCTGCGAGGCGGCATGCAGCTGGAGAGCTTCAAAGAGCGAGGCCAACTCACGGCGATGAAACCCAAGCCGGAAGCGCGGCCCCCACACACCGCCTCCTCACCCGGCCCCCGCCGCCGCCGGAGGAAACCCCCCACAGGCGCCCCGCGGCCCGACGGGCGGCCGTGCCCGAGAGCGCCGACCCGGGGCCGGCAGCGCTCCCACCCCCGGGCCCCGCTCTGCCCCCCGGGACGCGCCCGGCCGCCGTCTCCCCTCAGCAGCCGCGGAGCCCGCGCGCCGCTGACCGTTGCCCGCCAACGGCTCCGGCGGCGCCGCCGCTGGGAGAGGGGGCGCCCGGCCGCCCTGGGCCCGCGCAGCCTCCTCGGGGCGCCGATCCCCGAACCGGCCTAGCCCACGGGCACGGCCGCGCGGGCGGGGGACGCGCCAGGACCCCTGCGGTCCCTCCGGGGCTGGAGAGCCCTCCCGGCCGTGGGACCCCGGCTGGGGGAACCGGCATAACCGTGCGGGGCTCTCGGCGGTCCCCGCTACAACTCTACCCCCTCCTGCCGCCCAGACCACCGCCTCCCTCGGAGCAGGGGCAGCTGCAGCCCAGCCCCGCGGAACTGCCGCCGGCGGATCCAGCGCCGGCGGCGGCGCAACGCCTCTCCTCGCCTCGCCTCACCTCACGGCGTGGCCGGTGCCCTGCGGAGCCCAGCGCAGCACAAGCCCGGCCTGAGCCCATCCCTCCGGGAAGTTTCCTGCCATCACAGCGGCCGGGGAAAACAAAAGCTTCAAAGCCGGGTGCAGGAAGAGGAAGAAGGGCAGCGCAAGCAGAAAAGTGAGGGGCATTGCTCGCCCGCCGCACCGCTGCCCTCGGCTGCCGACCTCCCCCGAAGGGCAGCCCGCTCAGCGCCGCCTCCCCATTTGCTTCGGCGGCGGCTCTGCTGCACAGGCAGCGCCGCGGAACCGCCGGACCGAGGAGCAGGCAGGCGAGCCAGCGCCTCCCTCCCTCCCTCGCTCCCTGCCTGCCGGCAGCCTCTCCCCGCGGCCGCCCGTCCCGCTCGCCGCAGCGCCGCCGAACCTCACCCGCGCCGCGGCTCCGCCTCCCGGGGGCGCGCGCACGCTCCGGCCCAGCGGCTCCCGCCGCCCCCGTTGGCGGTGGGCGCTCCCCGGAGGAGCGGAGCCCGCACCTGGCCGGGCGGCTGCGCTGCGAGCCCTGTGGCCCGCACCTGCGGGCAGAGAGGCGGCTTAGGCTGGGCTTAGCTGCTCTGCAAGGCCCCCGCTCATTTCTCACCGCCAAGCGTCGAGCAGGCTGTGCCTGTAAAGTTAGAGACGCCTCTTAAAAATCCAGGTAAAAGAGATGCTGAAAGCAGGATTAACAAATGCAGAGGAGCTCCAAGCCTCCTGCTAGGCAGGGACATAAATATGACGTGCGCTGGTGGTATTGCAGTCCTCGCGTACGTAAAGGGAAAATTAATATAAAATATCCCTAAGAGTCGCTGTCTTGATTACATAGAGTTGTGCCAGCTGATTTTTAAGGACTAAGACAAGCCTTTACATCTCCTCATTACCCACATAGCTAACTCAGAAAGGAGGAAGATTTGCCAAATAGGATACAGTTGCGATGATAACGTCACACAGTATGTGGTATTGGCAGCCGTATCACCTCCAAACTGGGTGGCTACTGATGCTGAGAAGCGCAAGGCAATAGATCATAATTTCAGGCCAAAGTCTATGTGGTTCAGGGTAGCTTATTGTGGTGTTAGCTAGTCGTTTTATTTTCATAATTAAAATACGTATTATTGGCAAGACTCACTGTATCGTATTAAACGGGTGTACAAGGATGTAAATTGATAGGAAAACTCTATATTACAGAACTTGATGTCTGAACCAGGAAGAGTCTTTCATAATCCTTTTTGCTACTCAAACTGCATTTACCTGATTGCCAGCTAACAGGTCTCTACATCAGATCACAATGGCTCGCAGTGAACTCAGAATATGAGAGAAAAGAATAAGGAAGCTTCTCATTCTGCTAAATGGATCTCTTAAGCATGAAGCTGATGGGATGCCAGCAGAACGTTAGCAGCTACATCCACTCATACTGCTTTGACTTTTGAGAAGTACAACTCCTGACTGAGTTCAGCTGCCGTGCACCCACAAGGCTATGGTTGAGAACCGCAAGGCAAATCCAGAGAGGAAACAATTCTTTCTGGCTGCTTTAAAAATTCTTGACCAAGTAAAATTGTTTCTTTATTCTTACATCTTCTTTAACAAGTGGGTGTGAGCACTTTTTTGTTGTAATTTCCCATCAGAGGAAAATCACTGTTAAGTTCTACTGCTCATTTTGAGCATAGAAAGAAAAAAACTGTGGACTCTTATTTGTTCTCTGGGATGCACTCTGAACTCCTCCCACCTGAAATAAGCATAACTAACCAGTGAGAAACTGCCCCACTGGGGCTTCTGACTTGTTTTGCTGTGGTTGGCTAAAGTCTTTAAAGGCTTTTTGTAGCATAAGGGAGACATGATATATTGATTCAATTTGAAAATCCTCAGATATTATCACTGCACTCCATCTTGTGGAAGAGGCAACAACACATTTTAAAATGATCCTATAGTGGTTTTTTTGAGTAATTAAACCTAACAATGTCTGGTTCTTGCTGCCAAAGCAAGGAACTACATATAGCAGTGGATACAAGAAGTTGTTTAATTCTCAATCTGCTTAATTGTACCCAATGGATTTGTGTAAATGTCCCTTGGTTTTAGGTACGAGCTTCACATCTTCTTTGTTTTGGAAAGGAGCTTTAGGAAAACATTCAAAGAGTCTAATTTGAAAAGAGAAACTAAAGCAGAAAGGAACCTGCTTTCTAGGTGAAGTTGCTGAGGAGTACCCCAGATTTGGGAGAGTCATCATAAGGCTGAAGAAGCAGCCAGGTGTGGTGATCTGTGGGGATATGTGGCTGGGGTAAAGACTCTGCTAAGCAGGATTGCTCTGTAGGGAACTGACTGGTTTGGGGTTTGTGGTTTGGTTTTTTTTGTTACCCCTATAGTAAGTACAATAATCTAGCTGTATCTGGGATCACTATTGGGGATCACTGTCACTGTATTGAGGATCACTATCTGTCTTACCAAAAAACCCCAAACGATGAGGTTCTCTCTGCCCTTTCTGAAACTGCCTTTCGTGGCTTGTGACCTTTTTTCCCTTGATGTTCAGTGCTGCTTTGGGAAATCAGAATAGGCATTGAGGTGACAGCTATGAACCATAGCAAAGGCATATTCATACATACTTGTGTCTGGCCGGGTACAGAGAAAATTGAGAAACTTATCTGGATTCACAGCTATAGAAAGGTTAACCTTATAATAGTTGCCCTAGGACAAGCTTGAAGAGAAAGCCATTTAACTTTAATGAATAACTTAAAATACAAAGGGCTAGTTACAGCTGTTCCTTGGATGGAAGAAAAAAGGTTTTCTTGAGAAAAGACTGCAGAAAAGCTTAGTCATTCAGACCCAAAAAAGCAGGGAAAAACAGGTCTTGCGCAGGAAGAAGTTAGGAGAAAATTCTGTTGTACAAATGAGGATCCTCTGAATTACCTCACCCCAGAAGCAGGTTCCACAAGGAGGCTAAATTTAATTAGCAGATGTGAACTGTGCTTTCTTTTTTTTTTTTTCCATAACTCCCCCCTCTCTTGCAGTAGCAGTAATGTACGTGCCTGTCCTCGTGATGTGGTGTGGAACAGCAATGCTGAACGAAGTGCTGGCCTTTTTTGTTTCATTTGCCAGGGAGGGGCTTGGACAACATGATGGTCGACTTGCTGATTGCCGGTATGCTTTACTGCTCCAAACTGTGCTAAGTCCAGTAAGGTAGAATTAATCTGTTTTAAGTAATGCCTCAGTGCAAACAAGGCCTTCAAGGTGGAGTGTGTCTTTCTATTATAACAGTGGAGACAGGTCTCATTAATTCCTGAGATAACACTAAGGGCAGGGAATCTTTGTTGACTACCGTATTTGTTAGCCTTTTCCAGACTCCTTGGTCATTTTCCTAGAGCAATGACTCATCACTTCATCACTGCCCTGACTACATTAAATTGTTATTATTATTATTACAATATCAGTAACATAATGCTTATGCTAATTCACTTTGTGTGTAACTGTCAGAATTCTTGAAAGTTATCAACTGAAAGCATCCTACGTGAGCATTTCAGCGTTATTTAGACTTTTCCTGATTATTCTATTCATATTTATGACATTTAACTCTGTTCAGTGATGATTTTCATACAGTACATGAAAACTCAGAGCAAGTGGTCAGGCCTTTTTTTGAAACCATTAGTATTGTTTGAAGGGAAATCAGGACGTAACATGACTGCTCTTCAGCTTTTACTAAAATTCAGCCTTACAGATTTTTTTTCTTACAGAACAGGCCAAAGAGTAATGAGGTAGAGGTGGTGGGGAAGACTTGTCCAAAAGAAAATGTGTCCTTTTTAGAAATGTTGAGCATGGATGATAAAATGATGCAGTTAGATTTTTTTTTTTCTTTCCTAACGATAGCAAGAAATCATGCAGGTAAACAAAAAAAATCAAATGTTCAGAGATTTTATATTTGCATTTATTTTATTAAGCAGTTAGTTGTATACAACCCCAAAAGAGTCTTGAGTTTCAGGCTGTCTGAACTCTGTGCCCTGAAGAAAAGGAAGACTTCAAAATGTGGTTTCTGGTATATCCAACATAAAAACCTTATCATCCCTTTTGCCTGCTTTTTCTTTGTAATAGAATGAATTTGAAGACATGAAAAAACACAGCATAGTGTAACAACAAGGGGACAGTACCAAAATCTGACCTTGGTGTGGGGTTATTCATGTGCTTGAAGTTACACAAGTATTTTGTTCTGCCCGTATGTGGAGTGCAAGCAAGCTCACCACAGTAACTGGGGTGAGTGAAGAAAGACTGGGCAAGTAAGGATTATAGTGAAAAACCAGACTGCTATTTTGAAATGGAAATTTATGACATTTATTTGAGAATTGATGCAGAAAGCTTGTGAACTGGAGCTGAGTTTGAAATGTAGCAAGAAAATGCTTTCACACCTTTCTCTAGAAAAATGAGGTCCTCTAGAGCTGCTTTTGCAGTGGAGCAATTATCAACTAGTCATTCCTCACAGCTTCAGTACTTTGTTTTCTATCCTGTTTTTACTCTGAGAGGAGGAGAGAGAAAGAGAAAGCATTTGAGCAAAATTTGTGTTATTGCCAAGCAAATACAAGATCGTTTATTATGTCATTTTAGGTATTGCCACACATTCAGTGTCTCTTGTCTTCTCTTTTGGCCATCTGACTGCTATTGAAGTCATTCCTCTTTTATTTCTCATAGCAAAAATGAAAAGATGGTCAACAAACCTCATAAATTCACCTTCCCCTCAAAGGCCATTTGCTGCTTCACTTACTACTGTTGCCTTTGAAGCACAATAAACCAAAGCTCTATTGCATCTGTGCACCATCCACATTCCTGAAACGTTTTTTTCATGGCAAAATTCAGCATTCAGCTTCCAATCTATAAGACCCTGAAGTGTCTGGGCCGTAACTTAAATCCTTCAGCAATTATAATAATTTCAGAAGCTTGTGGAAGTGGAGGACATGGCACGGAATAGTCTCCAAAGTTATATCTTGCCCCTGAAACTCAACTCTGAGAACTATGTGTCTTCATCCCATGTCCCAGTTTTAAGAAAGGAATGAGACTCACAACACTTCTCTTCATTTAGACTCTCCCATAAAAGAACCAGCTGACCTCCCCTTATAGTTAGTATGCTGGACACTTTCTGGTATTTCCGATCTTGGCAGGGAGGTTACGTCCATAATTGCTGAAGTCAATATACCCCTTTTAATATGACATTTGTTTCATTTTGTTCTTTAATCCAGGAACCAAGGGCAAAAAATCTTGATGCATGGACTTTCTAAAGAGGAACTATAAACTTCTTCCCCTACTCTCCGCCCTTCCCTCCTCCCAGTTTAGTGTTTGCTGTGCTTCCATGCAGAGGGCGTAATAAAAGCGTAGTCTTTCCCCTCATCCAGATCCCAGCTGTGTCTGGTTTTGCAAATTTGCTATTCTGTCACATTCAGACTAGATTTAGATCTACTCCAGTTACTCGATCTAATTTGCAGTAGAACCTTTATAGTACATACTGATATCTTTGTTTTTAAAACAATTATTTTTACTGATAACATAGGAATTTAAATAACAGTCTTTATTTTCAGCAAATGTTTTGGGCTAATTATATTATAGTCTAGTGAAATTAGCTGGGGTGACTTTCCAATGCGTTAATGCAGGAAACTATCTACAGTGCAGTGTCTGAACATGTCCAGCGTTTTGTGCAACTATACTCTCTAGGAAAAGCATAACAAAACAGGACTTCTGCCACAAGGCACGTTTCTTTTCTGATGTCACAAATTTGGTATTGCAAAATATAATTCTGTGCATGGTGTCAAAACTGTTGCCATTCATTCACCAGTAAATTTTACTTTTAACAGATGCTATAAATCAAGATGGACAACATAGATATTATTAATTTAAAAATTCTGATTTCTTTTTATTCAGAACCAAAGGCAATGCCCCATGAACCTGATGTTATGGGGTGACCTCTATAATAAAACAGGTTTCTGAACTGCTAACCCATGAAAAATGCTTCATAGGTCCTCCAATTAAATACAAATAATGATGAAAAACTCACTTATCATTGAAAGAGAGCATTAAAGTAAGACAAACAATTTACCACTGGGAAAGATCTGTGTTGGAATCCCCTTCTCTGAATTGGTAAGTAACTTCAGCAAAGAATGAACATGAAACAGAATGAAATCTTGTGTTCAATGGATTTAATAAGAATATAAAAATTTTACTGTGGTATTGCACATAATTTTCAGTTATCTCTTTAAAAAAAGATACTACCCTATTTTAATTACACCTGGGATTAGCTAATTTTTCAAATTCTTTTTAAGTTTCCTTTGTCCTAAATATGCCTTACCATTTTTAGAACAGCACTAGTAATTTAACAGTGACTTTCACCTGTGGACGCTTTTACAACTTGTACTCTTCAGAGAGAAAGATGTCTAAGAACATACGTGAACACAGGAAATGCCCCACTGGGTCAGACTGGGGATCCTTCTTTTCTCTGACAGTGCCAAGGGACCCTGGCACACATCAGGTACTTTGAGCGTACATCAAATGAGGCAGGCTGCGGCCTCTCCTCCAGAAATTCTCATTGAAGTTCTAGCTGCACTTTTTCCTCTCAACTTTTTATTTATACACTCCCTAACCAAGGCCCTTCCAAGTTGCAGGACCTCCTCATCAACCTCTTCCAGGCCCTGTCCCTGTTGGTTATTCATGTCACCAGAAAAAGGAAGCTTGATGGGGGGATCCTGGTGACTGTGGGACCTGTGTCCATTCATTCCATCATCCTCCCACATCTCCAGGCAGAGCATCACTGGGCAGCATCCACCTGCTCCTCGGTTAACCTTCAAGAAGTGGCAGGTGATGTCAGGGTTGCTCTGCTTCATGCCCTCCTCCAGTTCCCTATCTTCAATCTATAATCTTCTATCTATTTTCAATCTTGTAACTATTCCCTTTCTTTAATTTGTTCATTGTAGTTCATTTTTTCTCCTTGTTTTCATTACCTTTAGCCCTCTCCCCTCCCTAGGGGGGCTTCAAGGTTTTGCTAATATGTAGCTAAACAGAAAAGCAAATAGAAACAGCAGCAGTAGGAGAAACTATTTATAGAGTGCACACAAGCTTGGCCACCTTCTTCAGGCCTTTTTCCTTGTTTCCCCAGCTTCCATGGCTGTTAGGAAGGTAAACCCTTGCTTAGTCCTTTTACTATCCATTTTTGGACCTATTGTACATGAACTTGTCCAATTCCTGTTTGAACCTGCTGTTGGGATCTGCTTCCACAACCTCTTTTGGCAGCAAGTCCAGAAACTCACTAGCCACTGTGTAAAGCAATGTGTCCTTTTTATCTGTTTTAAACTAATTTTACCAAATGAGCCAAACTCTGTGATTTGATGAAAAATGGTTCCATATTAATCTTTTCAGCCACCTTCATGATTTCATAAACCTTGAACAAGTCTCACCACAGCACTCTCCCAGTTGAAAAGTCTCAAACTTTTTAGTCCAATCTCATAAGGCAGCCACTCCCTTTAATCCCTTTAATAATTTCAGTTGTCTTCTATGTATGTTCCCTAACTGTACCATGTCCTTTTCCAGATACCAAGACCAGAACTGTACAGAGCATTCAAAATGTGGATATAATAGAGTTATACTAGAGTTGAGGCAAAATGATGCTCTTTCACTACCATTTCAGATGATGCCAAACACCTTTTTTGCCTTTTGTTTGAATGCTACTGCAAATTCACCCAGTCATTTCAGGCAAATTCAGTCTCAATAACTCTAACATTTCTTTTCTGAGTTGTATCTGGTCATTAGATCTGGCAATGCTATGTGACAATCTGTGTCCTTCACAGAAAGCCAACTCATTTAGCCAATTAAATAATGTTGTTAATTTTTAGAAGTTATGTTAACCCATACAGGTTCAGAATTTCATTCTGAATCCCATGAATGATTACTTTTACAGTTTCTTATATAATGTATGAATATGTCTATTGGTCCCAGCCTTGTAGGTCTTCCGAAGGAACAGCTCTACTTTGAGTGAAGTGGAATTCTTATTTATATAAGCTCAGACATATCATTGGTATGAGGTAGACGAGGTGAAAAGGCTGTAGATGTAGATCCTAGGTAGGAAGACAGCAGGGAGAGCACATTAGAGTTACCTTTGGAGCAGTACCTGAGTCCTGCGATAGGAAAGTCAGCTTCTTCCTTTGTGGCTGGTGACCTTGATGCTGAGTAGATAAGGAGGAGGGGAATGGGCACTCCTTAAACATCATTGCGATCTTCATAGGTTTTTATTTCTTTTGTTAATTTCATTTCTAATTTTTAGATGCACAAATGCCAAAAGTGAACAATTAGGAGGTTGTTATCAGAGACTTTATGACATTGAGCTGTTTGCATGTGTATGTGTGCTTACACCCCTTATATGATGCACCCTTTGACTTGAAGGCCTTGCAGTAGGGTTCAAACAGATACAGGCTGAAGAAATAAATTTTTTCTTATCCATTTTAGAGAAGTAATGGCTTTCTAGCGATCAGACATTTTGCATATTACATTTTGCTTGGCACATTAGTTCTTGTCTATTCAGTATCCACGTGAAACAATAATGTAGGGCACCTGCAAAGGCAATCGCACAAACAGACAGCAGGCTATTCTTTTATAAGGCTCTTCGCTGTTTTAGTTTTGTATTTTAAAAATCCAGACAATTTAAATCCGTTTTCTAGCAAATAAAAGAAGGTGCTAGCTGTTGGGTTTTTAGGGCGGAGGGTTGTAAATTATCCAAAGAATAAGTAAAATATCCATTCAAAAATGAATAATTTGACACTATTCTATTCTTATGAATGGTGATTACTGGGGAGAAAAGGATTGTTAATGTGAAAGCTCTACGTCCTTTTAAAGCAACTCTGTATTATTAAAAGTAAACATGTTTGAAGAATCAACCTTTGCTGATGATCAGCTTACTCCTTTCCCTTTTTGTCTTCAAATAGACCAGCTGACACTAGCTCTGATTTTTTTTTTTTTATGCAGGGAGGAGGTGGTTACAGCAAAGATGTATTTTAACCCACAAACTTGGAAAAATAAAACCATCCTTTTTTCAATTTCAGATCATGTTTACTGAAGCATATTTCTCCTGATTGCTCTATATAAAGTCCCTTCTAATATTATGATTGATGTCTATAAATACACAGGCAGTGAGATGGCAATCACCAAGGAGGGAGTAGAGCTATGAATAAATTTAGGCTTGAAATTTAGAACATTTCTAATCATCAGAAGAATCAGGTTCTGGAACAGCTTTTCAGCAGAAGTCACGGTGGGATGAACTCTTTTCAGTACAAAGATGACATCTGTGATTTCCAGCTCTGCCAATTTAATCAGAAGGCTGTAACGCAGCCTGGAGTCTTTCTTTCTTGTGCAGAACAACCAAAAAAAACCCCAAATTCTGCAGTCTGAGCATCCTACTGTCTATGTGGGGACATAGCTACAGCTCTGTCTTAGGGATTAAAAGGAGAAAATCCACATTCTGCTCTGCTACTCCTTGCCGGTGCAGGGAGTGAGCTCTTACTGAGCTGTGGAGTTGTGTTAAATAACTTTTGTGAAAGCGTCTGTGGAAGTTTAAGACATGACTGCTTTTCTGCTGGAGGGCACTATCATCAGAGCTGAGCCGGCAGAAAGGCTTGTACAAGTGTTTTTTATTTGCTTCGGCAAAAGGTCAGCCAAGATTAGCTCAAAATACATTAAGCAATAGGTTAAACGATGACAGCTGACTTTGTGTAGAAGTAGATTAGGAGTGCCCAAAGAGGCCGTTCCACAACTGAGCTCCAGAGGCAAGTGAACTCTGAAAGAAAGGACAGCAACAGCTTCTGCCATTTCTGTGGTGACTATCTGACACAGCCCAGTAACTGTATCTATGCAACCACTTATTTCTGCTGCAATCTGAATGATAGTCTCTGTGCAGTGAGGACCTTTGAAATATTAAGCTTGCCACATTTCTGCACAGGGTGAAAACAATTGCTTCCAGATTTATGCATTCTCGGATGTTTTCTTGGGGCACACTGAGAAATGCCTGATAAATGGCAGGAAAAATCAAGGGACAATACGGACTTGCGGGTCTAACTCAAAAACTGCTGTGCTTCCTTTCACTGCCCTGAGGCCCATTTCTTCTTGGTCTGTTTGGATGTCTCTCTACCACACTGCTGGTCCTTGCAAGTTCTGAAATGTTGGTGAAAGGATGTTTGACACCTTGACAAATGAATGTCTCATTTGGGCGAGTCAGTGATAAAGCTACCACACAGCTTTAGTGTGGCACTCATGCTGGCATGTTTTAGCCCAGTGTATTCCTTCTTAAGAGTGATCAGTAGATGCTTACAGGAACAGTATAAGAAACAGGCCATGTACCAAATGATTATGCCTGGTTTCCAGCAGTCAGTGACTTGTGGACTTCCTAAATCACTTGTTCTTCCTATGCTGTGTTTAACAGCTACACAGGGACTTTCACTTCATTGTTGTTGGGGGTTTTTCTACTTCTTTTTTAATCCACTTATACTTTTGACCTCCATAACATCTCATGGCAATGAGTTCCACAATTTAATTATACATTAAAAGAAGGACTGGCTTGCAAGACTGACAATGTGCAGAACCTGCACGTTCCTCAGAGCCTGTTTGCCATTTTAGTGCCCTCATTGCAAAGTTCCAGTCTACAGGGACACATACAGAAGCCAGAAATGGAAAAGATCCATTATATCATAGTGTTAGCTCCAGCCTTAATAGAAAATGCTTCAGTCACAGCTTGACATGATAACATCAGTGTACTTAAGAGATACAGCAGGTCTCAGAACAGTCTGCAGGGTGCAAAACCAAAATGACTTCTACAGCCTCCAGGGTGTTTTTCCTCAACAGAATGAACAGGGCAGTTTGTGTTAGAGCTACTGTGAGCATCTCTTTCGGAATAGTTGATATTTTGAGTAGGCCTGTCATTGTCTTGACAACTGTAGTTCTAGAGGTATTTCCTATCCTTCTTCAACGGTTGCTAGATTAATACTGTTTGCATATGTTTGTATATGCATTACAACAACACTGCATTGTTATATTACTAAATCACAGTTTGTAAGTATCTTCAGGGGGAATACAGTTGGTTTTCAGTACCATAAACTTTGGTTAGAGAAGAGGCAATAAATGGTTGAAAGCTTACCACAAAGAGTCAGTCTAGAAGTAGAGCTTTGTCTTGAACCGTGAAGGTAGAAAATCACTGCGGTAATTTTCTAAGAATTATGCAGGATTGTGTCTCACTTGAAATTGTTTGATCAATAGTGGATTTGTTTTTTTCCCTAAGGCTTGTTTTCTGTGTCAAAGAAATACGGAATTAAAGAAGCATTACATCACTATATTTTAGATCACATTAGATCATCACAGTGGTCACGTCTAAGATTATATGAAGTATGAAAATAAGGATAAAGGAAGAACTCAGAATTATCATAAACCATTGAAAGACATAATTTGCCCTGGAATAATTCAGAGGAAATAAAGATCAGTTAGTTTAAACAAAAACTCCTTTGGTAATCTACTGAGGGCTTTTCCTAACAAAAAACAACACTGCAGATTTATATAATACTTTTATTTAGTGGTAATCCAAAGTGGTATACAGATGGTATATGGGATTATTTCATGCATCTCTAAAAAGCAATCTCTTCTTGAGTAGAAAATTTGTAATTATTCTCTGTGAACAATAATATACTGTATGCTGGATCAGCAGTGTGGTTTCTGGATATCTGGGGTATAATTCCATCTATAGGCACAATATATATGCTACTGTCTGTTTTCCTCTTTTGAGAAAATGATAAGAAATAAATGTTGAAGAAAATGCCTAACTATGTGCTGGAAAACCTTCCTCCAAACCAGTCCTCAATATCTGATTAAGATATCATGGATTTTACATTAACTCACCTATTTTTTTCTCAGAGAGAAAAAATATATTACCTTTTTTTCTCTCAAGAAGTTTTAATTCCTTGAGCCCTGCTAGTGGATGAAAAGCTTTTATTTCCTTCTTTTTTTAATGGAAGTTTCTAAGCCTTATGATTGTAGAGAAAAGATTAAAAGTCTGCAGCAAAGGTACAATAATTGTAAATCAAATAAACCCCATGAACCCCAGATTTCTTTTAAAATTCCCTGATGCTTGAGGGCAGTAATACAATTCTTGGCAACTGGGACACAAGACTTTTCTGTGCTTCGGACTGATAATATTGTAATTCCTACCTCTTTGTAGCCGTTTGTTGTAGATGAGAAATAACATAGATTGTGTTATAGCCTCACTCTGCATTCCAGGAAAACTCCAACAAACTCAGACAGATTAGGTGACTCCAAAGTGAAGATGTTATTTTTTTTCAAATGTATGTCCTTTGTTCCAAAGTGCCCTCGATTAATGGGAACATTCCGTGGCATGCTGAACAAGGAAACCAAGCTTTTATAACAGGTAAAATTTTGTAAAACTCAGTAATTCATCACATCACCTGCCCAAATTTATTTTACCTAGATAGACTTGAAATGTCATATACATTTTGATTAGTACACTATATACTATTGCTAGGTTTTAAACCATGTACAGGTTTCTAATATCTGAGAAAGTACGTAGCAAGAAGAACAAATTGCCAATTTGTACTTAGCTGAACACAGAATTGGCAAAATTTGATGCACAGCAGTTATGTAAAAGAGTTCAGTTCTGTCAATCCAGATCTCAAAGCTTGTCTTAGGTTTTGGTATAACTTCTAATCATTATAAGTGGCTCTGATTTATATACATTTCTAGCTGAAGCAGGCCTTCCAGACTGTACATGCATGTAATCCACCTACCAGGCATATGGGGACTGTGCAACAAATAGATGCAAGCAGCTCCACAGTTGCCTTTGGGGAGCAAACGGATGCTTAGTGAACCATCAGCATCACCCTCAATATGTTTTGGAAGTCTGTTCAAATACTGCCCTTCTCCATCCCCACTGAGAATATAAATTCTCATGGCTCAAAATGGTATAACTTTTATTCTATATTCCTATTTTGTATTTTTCGGATACTCAATGTTAATTTTCAGTGTAATTCTGTTCCAGGTGTTTGTGCACTACAAAAGGTTTTTGTTTCTAAGTACATGTTCTGCTACGGTAATTATCCCTCCTGCACTGTAATTCAAGCCTGAAAGTTGATTTATTCTCCATGTGTTCTTTGTGGAATTAAATGTGTCGCCGTTGTAACTGACTTACTTCTGACAAAGCTGATCTAAACAGTTGCAGAAATGTCTCATTGCCTTCGCAGTTATGAGCCCAATTAACTTGTCAACATTTTCCAACGGTTATTTACTACAGATTTACCACAGCTCTAATCAGCTATAGAAGTGGGAGAAAGAAGGACGATTAGGGTGGGGAGTGTCTTTCCTTGCAGTTTTCTAGTGACAAGTGTAAGTGGAGCCTCATATCACAAGTATTTTAGGATACGTAGGACGTTGGAAATGGTGATGGGTCAGAAAATAATGAAAGAGGTTTGTTCAGTGATTGTGATCTGGCTCTGGAGCCTACTGAAATTAGCTTTTGTACTACTAATTATTTCACCCTTGGTTGTTTCAACAGACATTAAAAATGAGATTATCCCATCTGTCTTAAGCATATTTCATATGTTATTTCACATACAATTTGCATAAAGACCAGCTTCTGCTATCTTTGTTCATCATATGCTGCGAACACCACGGTTGCATGAAAAAGGTGAAAATTCAGAAAAAATTGAGAACATTGGCTATTGTTCTGATAGCATTAATCCCTTTCATATTTTGCTTCTTTGCATGTATTCTGTATCACTTAAACTAAATTACTGTAGATTCTCCTAGGAAAATATCACACTGAATGTGATTTAAATATAGCTAGAGACTACAAGGGGCCTTGCTAGAGAGCGAGTCACTGTGCACTGCACTTTCTGGAGCTGTTGAAAGGTTCAGAGATCAGAAGCTGTTGATCTAGCCTGACACCTTCAGAATAAACACTGTGTTCAAAACGCCTTCGCTCTTCTCTTATGAGAATACAAGCAACGACTCCTTTTGAGAGGGGACTGCCCTAACACTGTGGATCTTCCCACCCCCCCACCCCCCCCCCGACCATCACAGCGGCAAAGTGTGCCCTTCTGGCAGCTGGGCAGGATGCCAGCGGTGGCTGCTGGAGGTTCCCGGCAGCCTCTTCCAGGCCCTCAGTCCATCATCACCCACTAGTGATGTGACGGTACCATCTGGCGCCGAGTTGGAATTGCACAATCCATTCACTGTCAGGGTGCGTCATAACCTGTGATGTTCAAAAGGTTCAGTGCTCTTTGACAAAAGGCATCTCTGTGAGGGTGTTTATTTTCAAACCTCTCTGGGGTGAGAGGAGATGCTTTTAGGTCTGGGAAAGTACGTATCGTGTTCAAGAACCAAATCATGATGATCTGTCCATAGATAATTCAAGTTGCAATTCTGGTTTTAAGATACCTAAGGAATATATGTCATGAATACAAAACTAAAGTTGTTTCTTTTCTGAGAGGGCACTGTGGCTGAATGGAAACCATGGTAACTGGGATGGCATATGCTGGTACCTTGTTCCTGAGTGATAAAAATGCACATAGAGTAGGCTTTGTGCTTAGCAACAAAACCTAATCAACCAAGTTTTCAAATAGCCCTCCCTCCAGCCCTCTGTTGCAGCTGCCATCCTTGTCCCATGCAGTATGTATGCCCAGTCTTTGTACTTTCATGTTCACTAATCCATCCTTTAGGCATGCAATAAGCAGCACAAAATACAAAATACATTTCACACAAAAGAAAACAATTTTTTCTTGTTGGCTATTGCTTTAGAAGAATACATAACTCAGATCTCCTTCCCTGTAGAGCCGTTGTGAAGTATGACTCATCTTTGGCCAACATGTTGGATGTTCACTTTAATTAGAATATGTGCATCTAAAGATTGTTGTAAACACTTGCTGTTAATAGCAAATTACTCCCTGGTATACAATGGGAAGTAGAAGCAATTTTAATACATTTAATACATTAAGCTGTACATTTTAAGTCATGTTAGGGCAGCACACTGACAAAAATTAATTAGGGAAATTCTCTAATTAGCATACATTGGCTGCCATACAAATCATGTTGGCATGAAAAATGGGAATAATGCAAATTGTACTCTACAGTGATGATTAAATATTTGCTAAACACTAAACAATATTATACAAATCTTTGATATCTACCCTATGTGTCAAATCTGGATGACGATCCAATTTATTTATAATAAGTGAAAAGAAATAAAATATTGCTGCTTTGTAGTTGTTGATGGTACACATTAAATAGGCTGACCTTCATATAATCATAGAATAGTTTGGGTTGGAAGGGACCTTTAAAGGTCATCTAATCCAACCCTGCTGCAATAAGCAGGGACATCTTCAACAAGATCAGGTTGCTCAGAGCCCCATCCAACCTGACCTTGAATGTTTCCAGGGATGGGGCATCTGCCACTCTCTGGGCAACCTGTTCCAATGTTTCACCACCCTCATTGTAAAAAATTTCTTGCTTATATCTAGTCTGAATCTACCCTCCTTTAGTTTAAAACCATTACCCTTTATTCTGTTGCTACAGGCCCTGCTAAAAAGTTTGTCCCCACCTTTCTTATAAGCCCCCTTTAAGTACTGGAAGGCTGCAATAAGGTCTCCACGGAGCCTTCTCTTCTCCAGGCTGAGCAACCCCAACTCTCTCAGCCTTTCCACACAGGAGAGGTGTTCCATCCCTCTGATCCTTTTTGTGGCCCTCCTCTGGACTCGCTCCAACAGGTCCATGTCTTTCCCATGCTGAGGACCCCAGAGCTGGACGCAGTACTCCAGGTGGGGTCTCACCAGAGTGGAGTACAGGGGCAGAATCACCTCCCTTGACCTGCTGGCCACGCTCCTTTTTCATCTCACATGCAGATGCTTTCCTCAGTACAGGCAGGTGAAATGCCTTTATACTTACCTGGGCTCTAACTGACCCACACAACAGAGCCAGCATCTGACGCCACACAAGGCGATGATCCAGAGATGTTACAATCTCTCTCTTGGGAGATTATAAAAAAGAACAGGAATATTATGTCTTTCCAAATGTAGCTTAGTACACTTGAGTAAGCTTAGACTGCTCCCAAAATCTAAGCTATTACACTAATACTAGAATGATAGTACCATGTGTGTGTATACGTGTCTTTCTCCATTGTGCAGAAATAAATCATATTTGTCTGTAAGCAACATATCTTTTTTCTCTTTTTAAAGTTCACTGTCATTTACTGACTCAGGATGTACAATGTCAGAGATTTCACAACGTAGCATAATGCTATTTCACTGTGTTAAAGGAAGTCTCTAGGGTGTTAGACTAATTGACTTTGTTAAGATCATCTATACTCTGAGAGTGTTCTCACATGGTCAGATCAATAGCACATGATTATAGCATTATCATGCCTTTTACTACTCGGAAATCTTCATAGGGTGCCAATTCACACTTTCATAGAAGACTGTATTTCAATGGTTTTCATCCCTCGGACAAAAAAGTGAACAACAGAATCTTAACTGAACTAGCCTTATTTCTGAGAAATTTACAGAAGCCTCATTGAGGCTTAAGACCTAATTGCACATATTTTTGATCACATGCATCATTTCTGCTGGTGGAAACCTGACCATTTATGTAAATAAATATTCACATATCTAAGCTGCAGGATCAGGACTTGAGAGTCTATCTCGTTCCATTCCCTTGATGAGGATAACAGTGCCTCCCTGCACTGGCACAGGCTCGAGTTCACCGGTTCTTCCACAGTCCTCTTGTGGCAGGTCAGAATTTTTCAGCTTTCTTTTATCACTGACTTGAACTTAAGAGGAACACCTACCAGAAAGACAAACATGTATATGCCGTGAACCATCGGAGAGTCTTCCTGGAGTGGTTTAAGTGATATATGACAAAAATTTGGTGTATGCTGCTAAGGCAATGATCAAAAAAATAGGTGTAAATCACTGCACCTAGATGTCTTCATACATCTAATGTAGACCTGAGGTATTAAGAAACTGTGTGCATTTTTTTGGTGGTATCTTTGTGAAAATGTGGGAGACTTGAAAGTAAAATGTCAACTCACTTGTGCCTATGTATCAATACCATCAAAACAAAGAATCAAAGCATCATAAATTATAAAGCTGATCTATAACAGACTTGTTTCCAACTATTTCATAAAGTTTGGGGCCTTAGAAAATGAGTAACAACTACAGATCTTTTAAGCGTGCAATAAATGGAAACAATTCCTTTCATAAAGTGCTCTGACTGTAATGTGGATCCTGTAACCTTATTACCAGAAAATGTTACTACAGAGGAAATGCTAAGGGAAGAGGAGCAGTTGTGAGCTTACATATAATTTTTCTACATTACTGTTCATTAAATAAAATAAGGCAATATTATTTCCATTAGTAAACCACAGAGAAAAAACAGGGATAAGTTTTGTTTGGATTTTTGCCCTTGTTTCCCTGTTCTCCCACCCACAGGCCTCGCTGCTGCTTTCCAGAGACAAATGCATTGCCTGGTAGTAAGTATATACAGAGAAAACACGCAAGCTGGCAGGAAGAATGATGGTGTTACTATTGCAGAAATAATCCTTAAATTGTATATTTGTATTCTGTTGAACAATTCCTTTGTCTTTTAAGCTATATTTTAGTACCTTTTCTCTCCACTCATGTCTTATAGGAAGGGTCTGGAGCAGAAGTCTTATGAGGAGCGGCTGAGGGAGCTGGGATTGTTTAGCCTGGAGAAAAGGAGGCTGAGGGGAGACCTTATCGCTCTCTACAACTACCTGAAAGGAGGTTGTAGAGAGGGGGGGGTCGGTCTCTTCTCCCAGGTAACAAGTGATAGGACAAGAGGAAATGGCCTCAAGTTGCGCCAGGGGAGGTTTAGACTGGATATTAGGAAATTTTACTTCACTGAAAGGGTTATCAAGCACTGGAACAGGCTGCCCAGGGAAGTGGTTGAGTCGCCATCCCTGAAGGTATTTAAAAGACGTTTGGATGAGGTGCTTAGGGACATGGTGTAGTGGTGGTCTTGGTAGTGTTAGGTTTATGGCTGGACTCGATGATCTTAAAGGTCTTTTCCAACCTATACGATTCTGTGATTCTGTGTGATTATAGATGAGGTGGCAGAGTTAGCTCCCAGTAGGAACAGGAATCAGAAGGATGACATTCCAAGCAAAGGAGTAAAGCATAGATGGATGGAATCAAATTTCTTTCCTCATAATTTTTAATGTTCTGGTGATGCTGAGAGACATTTGGCCAGGCATAGGCAATATGGAGTCACTCTTCCCAGAGGCATGCAGCAGAACAACAATGAGTAACAGTCACAAGTTGCAACAGGAAATTTTGCCTAGCTGTAGAGAAATTACTTTTCCCATTAAGATAGTTAAGCACTGGAACAGGTTGCCCAAGTTATGGAATCTCCAGCCTTGGAGTATTCAAAGCTCGACTGCACGAGATAAATTATTCCCTTACAATCTAAATTATTCTGTGATTCTGTGAATTCAAAACTGTTTACGACATGGTGCCAGGTGTTTTGATGTAGCAAGTGGTCTGCCTCTTTCCCAACTGAAATGCTCAGTTCTTCTCCTTCCAGTGGATCAATGGGCCAAGGCCAATTGTATGAGCTTCAACAAGGCTAAGTAAGTGCTGGGTCCTGCACTTGGGTCACAACAACCCCATGCAACGCTACAGGCTTGGGGAAGAGTGGCTGGAAAGCTGCCTGGCAGAAAAGGACCTGGGAGTGTTGGTTGACAGCCAGCTGAATGTGAGCCAGTAGTGTGCCCAGGTGGCCAAGAAGACCAACAGCATCCTGGCTTGTATCAGAAATAGTGTGGCCAGCAGGACTAGGGAAGTGATCATCCCCCTGTACTCGGCACTGGTGAGGCCACACCTCGAATACTGTGTTCAGTTTTGGGCCCCCCACTACAAGAGAGACATTGAGGTGCTGGAGCGTGTCCAGAGAAGGGCAACGAAGCAGGTGAAGGGTCTAGAGCAGAAGTCTTATGAGGAGTGGCTGAGGGAACTGGGGTTGTTTAGCCTGGAGAAAAGGAGGCTGAGGGGAAACTTTATCGCTCTCTACAACTGCCTGAAAGGAGGTTGTAGAGAGGTGGGTGTTGGTCTCTTCTCCCAAGTAACAGGCCATAGGATGAGAAGAAATGGCCTCAAGTTGTGCCAGGGGAGGTTTAGATTGGATATTAGGAAACATTTCTTCACCGAAAGTGTTGTCAAGTACTGGAACAGGCTGCCCAGGGAAGTGGTGGAGTCCCCATCCCTGGAGGTATTTAAAAGACGTTTGGATGTGGTGCTTAGGGACATGGTTTAGAGGTGGACTTGGCAGTGCTAGGTTAACGGTTGGACTCAATGATCTTAAAGGTCTTTTCCAAGCTAAATGATTCTATGATTCTATAAAGGAGACACTAAGATCATTCCTCGTCCCTATAACCATTAGATCCCAGATGCCTAGATGGCTAACTGTACTTGACTTGGAGGTTGCCCTGTCCCTGTTAAAACTGTCATGCAGCTCCTGCAGGTCAGTAAGACTCCAGCAGTCATTATTCCAGTGCAATGGCCTTTGTATAACCTTGATGGACTAAGGACAAGTATTATAGATGCTGCTAATGATCTACAATTTTATAAGTAAAATTTAATAGTGGAATAGAAATATTATTGTAGCATGGCAAGAGACGCATATGTAAAAAAGCATGCCTAGGAAAAGTCAAGATTAATTTCTCATACCTATAAATTTTTTATCCCTACTCTGCTGCTAGCAGACTTCAGAAAAAAATAAGACAATATTATTCCTAATGGTAAAACAGAGAAAAACATAGCAGTAATGCTTTGTGTGATGACTTCTCTAAATGCTATGGGGTGAAGTGTCCTTGCAGAACACAGCCAAAACAAATATTATTCTTGTTTTCATAGTTTACATTTAGGTGCATCTGGTAAGTCACCTTCCCAAACAATGCAATCAGGTCCCCTGAACACCCCCATAAATGTAATGATATTCTTATAAATCTCTGGGGGTACTTAAAAGCTTTGCTAGCTAACAACATAAAACAAAAAAAAAGAGGCCACCTGCAGCATATATGGACTTGGCAGGGCTTTCGGAAAAAGTTTTATTTGGGGAGAGGGTTGTTTGCAAGGATTCAGCAACAAAACCATCTGCTTGTATCTCCTCCACAGCCTGGAACCCCATTTTTGTCTAGTGTATCTAGTGAAGGGATGCAACAGATAAGCTGTTTTCTCATCTTTAAGCCACATTTTTTCAGCTGAATCTTTAGATACCGCTCTGCAACCATAGAAACAGTTTGACCAATTGGAATGCTCACTGGATTTTTATCTCTTAAGTAATCATTTTTCATTATCATGGAAATAACTTGAAACCAGCAGCATGTGAAGTTAGTTCAGATTCAAGTTGTCTTCTATTTGAAACAAACCTTTGATCAAGACTGCACAAATGCAATGTATCTGTGTCTAGTGCCTGGTGTAGAAAGGACGTAGCATTTGAAAATCCTTCATGACACATTCTTCAACCAGACATTTGAATCTATTTGTCTACTGTTTTCCTCCCTTATTCAGGAAGCTGAGATGATCTGTGCAGGGGAAGGCGAAGGACGTGCTATCATTTCATCAAGGACAAAAGATTATTTTAGCAAAGGCCTTTCATATTGTTAAAAACTAAAAAAATTAAAATAAGGGAAATTGTCACAGAGTCTGGGTTAAATTCAAGATGGAAAGCAGTAATAGCACATCAAAAGCCCTATGTAATTTATATTAATATAATGTTCTGCATTTTGACTTTCACTACATTTAGAGTTTCATCTTTCATTTTCAGAAGTATCTAGCAGCTAAGACAGAGGGAGCAGTTCATATTTCTCAAAGTATTGTTTTAGGCTGTAGCAAACTCAAGGGGATTTGAGTAGCATGGTCCACACTGAGTTGACGCTTTTGTTCTTGGCTGAGAACTAATTACACTTTTTTGGCAAAATTAAACGTTATATGCTAGAGAACGATGTTGTAGCAAGGGGTGAATTCTGTAACAAGTTCCACAGCAGCAGAATGACAGAAAACACAAAATTTTGAGGATAAAAATCCAACAAGGGTTTCCTGTAATGCTCTGTCAGTAAAACTATGGTTTTTCCTTAGGATGTCTCCAAAACATTGCAGTTTCACTACTTTCTGAAGGCTGGAGAATTATGTATGTCATGGAGCCTTACACATCACAAACAGGTATTTATGTTATTTGTTGAAAGAACAGACTTGCTTTTTGTAGTATCTTCTCAGCTTTTAATCACAGCTATGCGTTCATGATAAAATTCAAATAATTTTTATTCAAAATGTACAAAATAGTACATTTATTTCATCAGGGTTAAGAAACCATGATTAAATGTCAACCTATTAAGAGTCACAAGAAAAATGGCTCCATTTCTCAAATTGCTACATGAATGAGAACTTTGCAATATAAAAAAAGAGTTTAATATTGAAGTATTGCATGTGCAGAAGTGAGCTGATAGAATTTATCTTTGTTAAGTGACGACAACTGTGAATTCGTTCCCACACAGGAAATCTTTAACTGGTGACAGCTAATTGAGAAAGGCAGAACACAGTATGAAATTTATTCCCACTTTCTTCCTCTGTGGAGGAGCAAAGCCAATGGAGTGGCATTATTTCTTCCTAAATACATCTTCAGTAGCCTGCTTTGCTTTGATTCATTGCTATTCAAGGCACTTACTTTCTATTTATTCCAGCTTCACTGTAGCTTTAGGTAGACAGTAAATCAGCCTCACTCATTGTACACAGTTAATTGCCTATCTGTGAAACAGGACTAGAAACCTGACAGATGATACTCATCAACAAAGTAGCGGGAGGAGTGGGAGGACTGGATTTAGGTAAGGGTGGGAATGGTAGTAACTAGGACAGGACAAACTTTTGTTTAACAAAAGTCTTGGCATTTCTTTTTGAGATTGACCAAAGGAAAAAAAAGTCCTCATTATTTGGCAAAGCAAGGGATATCTTTGGTGTCTGAACAAAATATTTGGCGTTCGGTTTGAACTGTTCTTAAAAATAAGTCATCTCATACCACCATGCCAAAATATTTTATTACAATATAAAAAATAGGCTTTAGAATACGCTTTTCCCATCCCAAATCAAGTAACTTCGGGATAATGTATTTCAAAAATTCACAGAAGCATTTCGGTAACTCTGCATGTTCAGCTTTTTGCCCCTAAATTGTGCACAAAAAACATACCCAATTTTAATAGCTTGTTTCCCCCAGTGGACATGGCTGATAATAGAAGTAAGCTGAATATATGCTGGCTCCAGCCAAAGGATAGCCACTGATGCTGACAACAGTAAAGACTGTTTCTCCTTCTCAGTTTTAAATATACCTGTTTTGACTTGTTTTCTGCCACATTAGTGCATTTAAAGTGGTTCATAAAGTGGTCTGCCAATTGCCTGAGCTAGCAAAAAGAGAGGAGGTGGGCTGTGGTGGGCTGTAGCGCAGGGAGGAGGGGTAGGAGTGGTAAGGAACAAGCAAGGCTTCCTTCCCTGAGCAGCAGTGAGCCCTTCCTGCACCCACTGTGCTGCAGCCCCTACCACTTCCCCACCTCAGCCCCACCAAGAGGGACTCGAGCTCTGCTACGCTTGGTGCTCCCAAAGGAAATTCATGGTGTGGAGGAATTATGCAACTAAAATAAGATCCATAGTTTCCAGCTTTTGGGGGGCATGGAGACAGCTAAGCTAGACTCCTACCTAACATTCAATTTCCGCTTCACCTTAAGGGGGATGCAAATCCACATCCCCACTTTAAGAGGAGAGACCTAACCATCAAGCCTGTGCCATCCTTTAGGCTACAGAGCTGTGCTGTAAACCCCAGAGACTGAGACAGAAGGCAATCAAGTGTGACATGCATGCAATGTACAACTCCCAACAGACCTGTCCATACAGCAGCTCAACATGGTTCTGGCCACTCAGGCTCACAGCATCCTGTCCCTACTTCATACCCAACACGTGGCCTGGGTAGAGTCAAAACTGCTTGAGTCACAAACCACGCTGTGTTGATTTTCCTGGGAACAAAGCCCTGTGCAATTAATAGAAAGGCATACTTCAGAGAAAATGCTCCAAAGACTCCACCTTTATCTCTTTTTCCCTCTGCCAACACAGGTGATTATAACCAGCTCTGCACTCCCAGCTGCACCCAAGTTGCCAGCGTTGTTGTCCTTTCTGCAGAGCCCCGATCTCTCTCACATAAGCAGAGCTCCCAGCTGTGACTTGTGTTGGTCTCTTCTCCCAAGTAACAAGCCATAAGACAAGAGGAAATGGCCTCAAGTTGTGCCAGGGGAGGTTTAGACTGGATATTAGGAAATTTTTCTTCACTGAGAGGGTTATCAAGCATTGGAACAGGCTGCCCAGGGAAGTGGTTGAGTCGCCATCCCTGGAGGTATTTAAAGGACGTTTGGATGAGGTGCTTAGAGACATGGTGTAGTGGTGGTCTTGGCAGTGTTAGGTTTATGGTTGGACTCGATGATCTTAAAGGTCTTTTCCAACCTATATGATTCTGTGATTCTGTGTGATTCTGTGACTTTACATTCAGGCTTCCAGTTACAGCAGCCCCTGGCAGGATCGAATCTAGCTTTCACCAGCACCATTTGCTGCTCATCAGCAGTGGGATCCCTTATTCCCTGGGCAAACCCAGCTCATGGGTGTGGCTGCTGCTGGGCAACTATTTCAAAGGTAGGGATTCCTCCAGCCACACCATCACCTCCCTCAGCTTTCTAAAAAGTAGCAGCTTGAGAGCCTCGGTCCTATGAGACACCAGGCATTTTCCATTCCTGTGCAAGGAATCCTTATAGGAGATGACTGTAGGGTCTCTCCTGCCCCCAGTCGCTTCTCTCCTGGGTAATACAGCAGCACTACTCCTGTCAGGAGGCCAAAACATCTCACCTGAAGACGAAGCTTCAGCAACTGAAGTAACCCACACCCAAAGGGGATTTTGCACAACAGTCATAGAAGAACCACCTTGGCAGGTTTATTTTTTAAATTCTCTTTCTGGCAGCAGACACATCAAACCCCGCTCCACCCCACAGAGCCACAGGAGCTCCCACAGTGCGCTCCATCCAGCATGCTACAGGACATGTGCTGCTGTTACCTAACGCTGCTATCGCCTTGTGTAAATCTAAGC
Organism: Mycteria americana; assembly: GCF_035582795.1. Lineage (NCBI taxonomy): Eukaryota > Metazoa > Chordata > Aves > Ciconiiformes > Ciconiidae > Mycteria > Mycteria americana. Next base: position 45,383,117 of record NC_134367.1, read on the forward strand.
CTCTGTTTCAGACCAAGAAAACTAATGTTAAGTTTATAAGAGAAATTCATCCATGTTTTTGGTTTGTTTTTTTTCAGCAGAAAACACTTAGCTCTGATAACAACACAGCAGTACCTAAGCCGTGAAAGGTTACAGAATTGATTAGACTTGTAGATTGCTGGAAACAGATTTAATAACAACAGGCACCGACACGGTGTTTTGATTGCTAATAGCACATCAGTCAGCATACAACTGGCACAGCCTCAAGTGCCAAAATCTGGTTGCACCTGAAGCTCACCTGCACTGGTCAGGCCTCCGGTGCTGTCAGTTCAACACTGGCACCACCTAAGAACCAGAAAACTCCTATTTAGAAAGGGGCTCCAGAACAGAGCTGTGAAACGTGAAGCTTCATGCAATCTCAAACATGAAAGCACAATGCTCATATGAAACAAGGCGAGACAGACGCCTTTTTAAACTTTTGCATTTTGAGCCTGTTTTATGACTACTTCAGGTTTGACTCGATTTTTCAATACAGAAATAAGATATTCCATTTTGTAAGTTTAGGTTTTTGTAAGTTTACACACCTTACATATAAACATCATTTTCTTTTCTCCTTGAGTAAAAAGAGGTAGCTTAAAAGACAAGTTCCCTGTGGTAGAAGGCTACAGAAAGATCACTTTTTGTACTGAAGTTCCCTCTGACTAACCTGCACAGAAAGCAGAGTTAAAACTCTTTCCTGCCTCACAGCTCCAATCTTGCTGTCTTGGCATCAGACTGCAAGAACCTAGCTACGATTAATACATGGTGAGACAGCACAAGATTACTTAGTTTCACATACGCCAAAAGAGCAGCTTTTGAAGATATATGAAAAGCTACATCCCTTTTGAAAATCTGTCCTATTCATAAGTTCTGCAGAGGAAAACATGTGCTCAGTCCTCTCATCTTTACCTCAACAGATGTGCTACTCCTAGAAGGCAAGAGAGCTCTGCAGAAATAAAACGGGTTGTTGATACTGAAAGGGCAGAATACAACCAACAATTGCATGTGAGCAAGTAAAGAGCAAGAGCGCAGCTGCATAAAGTTTTCATAGCAGAGAAGACTGGCTGGAGAAGGCTGGGAATAGGCTTAACGATACAACAAGGCTAGAAGAATGGGACTATGTCGCAGAAAACTTGGGTTAAGTGAGCTACTAGACTACCCCTGAAGAGACATTTTTTGGAAAAATTCAAGCCAGGAATTCCAGTATACCTGCCCAAACTCCCCTGAAGAAATACAATTTTATGTCTCACCAGGAATGTAACCCTAATTTCCAAATGAGGCTCAGCCTGCCTTGTGTACTCACTCTGTCTCAGCACCCAAGGCAGCACTGGCTTTATTCAGTTACATTTGGAAACTGGTGTAATAATGCCACATATAAGGAAGTTCATTAACCATGTGTCATTTACACTAGAAATAAAACAACTCCCTTACAGGCTCACAAAGCTTATACTTGCTACCCATTTTACATTAATTCAGCAAGAACAAAGCAGTTTGAGTGAGGCAGGTTGTTCCCTACCAAATGTAATGATTCTATATGGTGGCCAAAAACATGTGAGCTAAATTTGGTGCACCGCATGCATGGCAATGAAACATGAAAAATTCTCCGCATATGAGTACCAGAAAACTGAATTGCAGGTTTCCACAAATTTCTCATAATTACCTCTTCAAAACAGTTGCTTGAAGAGTATCTCTTCCTTAAGCTGACAGCCAAAAAGCTATGGGAAAGGGATATAGACAGAAAGGGACAGAGACAAAACCAAGTTAAAAGTGTAAAGAAAATACCATTATTCTTCCAATTAGAAATTGCATCAAAACCAGAAACTGGCAAGCAGGCAAGATAACTGATGAGTAAAGAGTCCCTTGAAACTGGAAGAAAGGAAATAAGCAGTTCTAGAAAACATGCAACAGTGAGAATAGTCTCGTCCCAGACATCAACCCTAAAGACACGTACTCACTTGAACACAGCTTAAGCACACACTTGCCAAGGACCTTGTGGCTGGCTGTGGCCTGTGGCCTACACAGGACAACACGGTAGCATTGAGAGTGCTTGATCCGGGACAGGCTTTCCCACGAGAGCAAAGAGAAAAGATCCATGCTCCTGGATCTTCTTGTAAGCTTTGGGCAAGTGAAACACTCCATGTCTGAAGAGACAGTGAAAGCTAAACGTTCAGACTATGGATAATTTGGATGGATAAAGATTTTACATGATCCCATACCATCAGCAATACCTTCATAATGCTGGTTTGACATTGCCCAGCAGGTGGGGCAGGTGACCAGCAGAAGAATCTGTGTGCTGACAGCAAACTGCATTGCGTCTAGTTTTCCTGAAGTGAACATGGCTGTGCCAGAGAAGTTCCCTGCTCCGGAGGAGCCTTCTGGGCCACCGGGAGTTCACTTGCTTCCAGGGAGATGGATCCCTGGCCCACCTCTGTGCTGTGCGACCTGCCTGCTTCCCCACCACAGACAACATATTCTGAGAACGAGATCCTGGCTCCAGAGAAACCAGGGATAGCTTTGCAATCATCTCATTCATGGACAGGATTTTGTCTGGAAGGTATGGCTGGAGCATTGAGCATGATGAGCACCAAACATCCCAAAGCACATGCCTGCTGAGGAGTGTAAGCAAAGCGGTAGTATACCATAATGCCTCCAGGGACTTTCTATGTGAAACAGGGTACTGTAATGGTGTAGCCACAACACAAGACAGTTCACAAAGGCAGACAAAAGAAGCCAAAATACATACCAAGTTAGTCAAGGGGCATGGTTAAGCTGTTGTCTGGTGCCGATTGTAGTGAGTTTTTAATCAACTCCAATACCTAACTGAAGATTAATTTGTAAAGAAGGAAATCACAGCATCTCCAATAATAATAACAGCAGTATCTGTACCAAATGCACTCCACAGCTGTTTTCTGAATATTACCTTAAATATTACATTAGGATGAACAGTACTCAAACAATATAAGCAATTCTGTTACAACATTCTATAAAACAGAGTATTTTGTGGAAAACAAAAAAATCTTAATGTGGTACATAACTCAGATGCATTAGTTTCAGAGTGCAGCTCTGTCCCCCTTACATTACAGGAAGAATGACAAGCCTATCCCCAAGCCACACATCCAAAGACTAACAATTTTGAATTTTTCTACAATGCACTTAGGTGTCATCTTCCACTAAGGTACAGCGTTATGTACTTCAGAAATGAATCAAGCAAAACCTTGAATACACTGTGGCAAACTCTACTGTAAATACCTTGTTCTATCTGAGAGAGAAAAGTGGAAAGAATCATGCTGTGAAATAGCAAAGCTGATCATCTTCTTGGTAAGGTATTTACCAGAGTCTGAAATCCAAGACCTGGCAGAAAAGTTCTTAAAAAGAAAGTTACATTGTAGGCCTGGTACTGACTTCCACCCTCTTAATAAATTCAACTTCTTTGGCGATGGGCACTAGGAATGTTAGCTCCGCATAAAATTTTGTTTTTTCTTTCTTTCAAATGAAGGCAACCACAATGCATTGTTAAATATCAATTCTGATTATCCCCCCCAGCTTATCTGGAAAACATGAACCAGTTTTCACTACAGTATTAATCATCAGTGCAAAACTTCCTCCTTACCTATACAGACCTGAATAGTCACAGTATCGAGAAGGTTACAATCCACCATTACCACCTCACAGTTTGTGTTGTGCTTTACTAACAACTGGAAGGATGCTGTTCCTCTTCAATCTGGTAGCACAGGGGTAACATTGTGAGTGAACACGACCTGACCTAGCCCACATTTGGATAAGTCAGACAAGGCCTCCACAGGGAAAAAGGGCTATTGTAACAGGACAGGCAGACATTTACAGAAGACCTACTAGTGGGTCCAATTAGTAGATCCAGTTGCATTTCATAGCTACCTATTAATTATAATATGAACCATTATTTTTCATACAGTAGGTGCCACAGACTGCTGCAAGAGATTGATGCTAGAAGATGATCACTCTTTACAAATTCACTGACTGACAGACAGTACCTGGGGACGTATACATATTTAAGCTAAATCAGAACAGAGTGGAAGAGAAGCTACGCATCAGCCATTGCTGTTCCAGCATCAGAAAGAGGCCTCCTTGCTATTCGCCTTTTTATTTTAAGTTTGACACAGCTGAATTTCCCAAATGATCTCGTGGTTAGCCTTCTTTACAAAGTATAAATACTATTCCATTCTTATCCAAAAGAAATACAGCTGTTTGTATATACACACACCTTGACAGCAAGTCCTTGAAAGAACACTTTAACATGAAATTACAGAGCTAATACACACAGAGCACTGATTTAGTTGAAGGCCAGGACGTCTCTGCTAAGAAAGGCAATCTGTTAAGGTGAAGTTCTCCCTAGAACTTGTGTGTTTTAACTGAAGTCGTAACATATGAATGGGATAATCAGAATCGTGTGACATGCTCTCATGCAACTTATTAGTTATATTCTGGTTTACAAACTGTATCCTATAATTGGTGCATTTAACTGAAGCCATCCAATATAGAATGGAATTGCCTGAATACATCTTACTGGTATAAGGAAGCAGCCTTGTTGGATGACGCGTTACCAACTCTTTTCAGACACTGAATATACTCAAGAGTAAAATTAAGACACGAGTACGATCACATAAGGTTTTAGTAATTATTTTTATGTTGGCTTTATAGCTTTTTTGGTTTCTTTAGGAAATTCCTGCACAGCAAAAGGAATGAAGAATTCCAGAAGACAGTTGACCTCCTTCAGTTCCAGACTGTATTCCACTGCTATTTTCTCTGCAGTCCATATTTGAGGATGAAGTTTATGATTATTAAGAAGCGTCAGAGCCTCCACAATGGAAATTTTGCCTTTGGGAACTTTCTTAACATCTAGATCTCCCAAGTGGCCTAGTTTTGTAAGTCTCTTTTCCTCCTGTTTACATGGAAGATGTTCACCACCTCCATCTTTTACCTAATTGTGGGAAGGAAAACAAAAAGAGCTTAACAGCAGTTCTGTTTACTATGCATACTGTAGCAGCCAAGCCGTTTTCCTAAATATGGCATATCCTGTTAGCTTTCCCCATCTTCACAGCATTAAAAAAATAACGCTTAGCCAGCCTTGCTTCTTGATACCACAAAAATTGTCAGTTCATCCACAGCCATTCTAGATACGATGTCAACCCCCACCCCAATTCTGAAACACTACCATCCGTTGAACTCTAAGCGTTGTACAGACTCAGCAGCCCTTCATACAAGGCAAACTACAGATTTTGGTAGCCAAACGTAAATGCAGATAACCTAATATTTGGTACTGATTCATGGCAGGGCCGGGGGGGGGGGGGGGGCGGAAATCATACTACAAATTGGTATCCTTCTTCTGATACCACTGGAAATCCTTTTCACATAGTCTCTCTCTCTTTCATTTTCAGATTTTAGTTTTGCAACTAAAAGATATCCCTTGTTTTGCTCTGTCTAGAGAATAAGCTTTGCTGGACAAAAAGAAACTATTTTGCAGCATCATATGGAGTTTAGTTCCCGTGACTACTGCAGTGCTCAGACATGTGAAGTCTCTTCTCCCAAGTCCCTTCATATTTCCAAGTCATTTCCAAACCAGCTCTGCCTTCCCCATATTGCCTTTTATTAAGATTTAACCAGTGAATGACTGCAAAAAGGACACAATGAAAACCTTTCTTAAATTTAAGAAAAAGTACTTTTAAAGTTATCACAGTCCACAGCCACTGATTAGCCCACAGACATTCTGTATTAACTTAAAAGCTGAGAAAACTGATGCGGATGCTACAGCATCTATAACTGCATGTCTATTTCTAAACTACAGAGAATGTCTGATGAATGTCTGATGATGCTACCAGTTCTCCATTTCTTCCTTTTACTTTGTGCTGAAACTGTGCTCAGATAATGAACAATTTTTCAAGTCTTAATAAAACGATCTATCTCTGGGTATCTGCTACTTCAGGACTTAGAGTCAGTGCTTTTCCACTTACCACAGACAGACATACCCAATATACATATAGGTATGTATACATACACGATGCACAAAGTGTTCAGAATAATGTCAGGAAAGGAAGGAAGCTTTTGGATGAAGTTTTGCCCACAAGCCTCCACGCCAACACATTAATCATGCTCTTCCTAACAACTGCAAGTAGACACACCACAAGAGCAAGTCTTACATGGCGGCAACCGCAGAGCAGGCAAGGAATCAAGCACTAAGATTTGTTCCACTTTTGGCTTTTTCTCAACTCTCTCTTGACAGGCTTACAAATGAATATTGAAAGATATTGAAATTAGACCTTCAGCACTTCAAGATTAGAGCCTGACCTCTATTATGAAAATTAAGGATAGAGATTACTTGGAAACTTCAGGGAAAGACTGCAGAAATCTGTTTGCATTTTTAAATACTTTTAGTCTTGAATACAAGGTACTATGAAAGTGTCAAATTAGAGAGACTTAGGAATTTTATTCCTAGATGATTATAGAACTTTTATTACTGAATAAAGCAGCAAGAATAAAGTGGTCCAATGATGCAACAGGTAAAACGCACAAGCCATAACATAACATAGTGGAAAAGAGGAGACTGAACTCCAGTCTGCATTTTACTGGAAGGGTTATGCTTTGCCTTCCAAGTCAAAGACTGCAGCCGTTGGCAACGAGGAAACCGATCACCAAACAATCCAGAAGGTTACGCAGAAAAAAACCTAACTAAGGCACTTCCTCAGCCACATAAGGAAAAGTCTGCACAGTATGACATTAACATCAGTAGTTAAAGTCTCCACTAAAACGTTAGTGTCTTTGTCCTCTACCACATCCATGCTCCCATAGTAGTCCCAACCTCTTTTCTTCTAACAACTCTACGAGAGATCTCTGGCAAACTCCTGCATCTTTGCAAAAGGCTGGCCAACTGTCCTTCTGCCTTAGAGGAAGCAGAAGTGGGAATTTAGTGAAAAACAAAGTAAGATCAATGTGATGTTAAACAGGAAGACTACGTAAGCAGTTAAAAGCTTGTAAAATCACAATCTGTCACATGTTCAAGACCCAGGGTCAAACACTACTACAGTCAGTGCTACTGATATAAGAGAGTAATGAAAACATCGCTTTTATCTATAAAAAAGGTAGCTTTTAGGCACTAACAGAGCATTCTTCTTTATACAGAATTTGTGCCGAGTTTGACAAGCACAAAGCTGATGCTGGTATGCCTCCTACAGAGAGACATACTCACCCGCACAGGTGGATCTCTGGACTCGACATAAACATCTTTTAACAAGGTGAGCAGCCTATCGTCCTTTCTGTAAATTTCTTCTTGTATCTCTGGGTGGTCTAAAGGCAGCGGGGAGAAGAAGGGAAGGAAGAAAAAGGCAAAAAGACAGATCTGAGCCCAAACTGTTTCCTTTTTGTTAGTTCTGCCAGCTTGATCGCTTCCCCAGAGGAACGGCACGACTCCCAAGGCGCACGGTGCTTCTCGGGAAGGTTTCATTGTTCCGTCAGCTCTAGCGTTAACAACGCCGCTTCACACGGCGGCCCCGCGGCACCCGCCAAGGCCCAGCGGCGCGGGGGGCAGCACCCGCTCGCGGCACGGGGCTCACCGCTCGGCAGCGGCCCGCGGAGCAGACCGGCTACCGCCGCCGCTGCGCGGGGGCCGACGCCGACCCAGGGCCCAAGAGACCCGGGGCCCAAGAGCCCGCCGGCCGCCGCCCCTAGCAACCGGCCCTAGCAACAGCCGCCGCCGCCGACTACGGCTCCCAGCATGCCCCGCGCGCCCAACCGCCCCGCTCTCAATGTCACCGGCCCCGCACCGCCCCGGGGGACGCCGCGGCCCCGCCGCTCCCCCGCGCCCCTAGCACCTCGCCCACGCAGCCCGCCCCCAGCACCCGCTTTCCTCCTCCCGTGGCTCGGTCTCGCGCCGGGCCCACAGACACCGCGCCCCCACCGGCAGCCCCTCCGGCGTCGCCTCGCGGCCTGGCGAGGCCGGCACCCACCGGCCAGCTGGTCCAGCCGAGAGGTGGGGTGCCGCGGCGCCGGGGTGGGCTTCTCTTTGCTGATCTCGCGGCGGGCCCGGCTCTCCACGTTGAAAGTCCGGAACACGCGGGTCAGCCGCCCGCCCATCGCCGCCGCCACCACCCGTGCCGCGCCTGCGCGGACCGGCGGCGCATGCGCACAGGCCTGGGCCGGAGGGGAGGCGGGGAAGAGGCTGATGTGCTGCGCAGGGGCTGCGCCTCTTCCGTCGGAGCGGGCGGCGGCGAGTGCAGCGGGAAAAACGAACAACCAAAAAACCCCAAACAAACGAAAAGCAGAGACGAGACGATTCCCCTTTTTTATTTCGCAGCGCCCCGGCCATGTTTTCTACTCGCCCTCGGCGCTGCCTCGGGCGCCGGCCCGCCCCGGGGCCCCCCGCCCTCCCGCCGCGGCTGTGAGGAGCGGCGGGTTGCTCTTGCCGTGGCTTTTCCAAACGCGTGGGTGACCGGAGCCCGCGGGACACGTCCCCCCGCGCCGGTGGGAGCCACGGCCGGGCGAGTCCCGTCGGGGAACGCCCTCAAGGCGGCGGGCTGGCCCAGGGCTTCCCCGTCAGCCGCGGCTGCCGGCGCCGCGGCGGCAGGTGCAGGAGTTGGCGGCTGGCGGATGAGCCCCCCGATACGTCATGTCGTAGCTGTCGCCGCTGGATTTATCAGCGGGGTTACGCTCGGTAGGAGTTGGTGGAACAACGGAGTGGAGTCCGGGCAGCGAGAACGGGGATCGGGCAGGTGCCTGCAGCGCGGTGCTGCCAACCGCACCGAGCGGGCCTCGTAGCGAGACTGAGAGGGCCGCTCGGTGTGTGCGACGTGTCTCACCCTCTTTATAAATCTTTTCAAGTTTTTACTTGGATAGTGGGATGTTTAGGCATGTTGTGCCTCTTAACTCTCGTTACGTGTATAGCATTTCCTTATAGGCAACTCATTGGTTTACTCAGAGACAGAAAATTAATTTTATAAGCAGGTATCATCTAAAAGACATACTCCATGTGGAAATATGGACAACTCCCCAGTACTGATCAGAATTTGTGGGCTATGCAATGTTATCAGGGTGCAGCCCCCTTTCTTTCAGCCCAACTGAATAACCTTCCTTTTGATTTCAGCAAAAATTGCTAAACTGCAAGAAAGAGTTGTGAGAAAGTACTTAGTCTTGAGCCATGCAAGATAAGAAGGGTAAAACTGTAGATGGAGGTAAAGTTGTTGAGATGGAATCAGCAGTTTAAAGATTCAAGAAGAAAAACATAAGCATGAAAAGATATAAAATCCTCTGAGAGAAAGGAAGGCAGAAAGAGCAACACTAAGGACTGTTAGCCTGTTGAAAGAAGCAATAGAGCCTGATGCTCCTCCACATGATTGCAGGGTCAACCAAAACTCATAGGGTGTCTTACCAAAGGAGGTTATTAGTGGCTCATTAATTCCAGCTGCTGTGTGAATTAGCAATAAGTAATTGCTTTATGTTTTTAAGTTGTATATATGCTGTTTGCAGACTCTTTTAATGCATGGTAACAGTTGCCTGAAGGAAGCGACTTGGAGTGGGAATGTTAACGAAGGACAGAGACAAGACCTAACTTCTTGCTGTGTTCTTTTCTAGGAGGAAAACATGTATTTTCTGCCCTTGCATCCATCTAGTCCTGCTTATTACTGTGGGCACGCAAAACTTGGGTTTTCAGAACTTGGTCTTCTACTAGTAGCATTATTTAGTAGTAGCAATGATAATGTGATAGTTATTAAGGCTACAGTGTGCTTAAATACTGCATCACAAATGACAGTGTTTTCCTTAGAGGGAAACCAAAAGACAAGCTGGTGGATGAGGAAAGGCAAATAGATTTACAAAGGCAATGGAGACAAGGTAGTGTAAGCATGATCTGTGCTGGATCTCTGCTCTCTTTGGGAATCCCAAAGGTGCAGTTTCTCCACTTGTTCATTTTAAAGACTCTCATTGTCTGTAGGAGAAGGATAGAAACATGTCTTTAATTTATGTCCTCTGGTAATAAACTTACTGACCCTACCTTATTTTAGGCACTGCATGTGCAGTGATACTAGGAAGATAAGTGATACTAGTGGTAAGAGGAACATGGATGCTGTTAAAAGCTGCTGGACACAGGCTGGTGGCAAGTTTAATTAAATATCAGTAGTCAATTACTTGCTGACTAAACCTATGTTCTTGAGTACAGGATTTGATATTTTTGTAAGTGGTTAGCCTGTCTGGTGCAGCTGTAATGGTAAAATTTGCATGGATGCCTTTGGTGGTTGTAGACCTTTGATGTGTACTTTAGCATTTCTCTGAGACATATTCTTATCAATCCGTGTATGGATGCAAGCCATTGTGCCAAATTTGGAAATAAAGATTCTCCCTTCAAAAGCTAAGAATTGCTGGCTTCTGGGATCAAACTCAGCACAGGGCTTCTGTCTCCATAAAGCCTGAATGTGACTAACACTGCTGTAATATTTACTGATGGCAAAATAAATTCAAGAGAAGGCAGTCAGTTAAAAATAAAGAGTGATGTCATGCTCTGCCTGTCACTTCCTATCACTGAGGATGGCACAAGGCTGTTCTTTTTATGTAAGGAAGCATCAGAATTACAAGATTTTTATTCTGAAGAATCTTTCTTAGACTGTAGCAAGCAGAAGAACTGAGATTAAAAACTTTTTCTTGGTAATTTGGTATTTTACCAATGTGACCATGTTGATATTAAATATCAGTAATCAAGAGCTTGGATTTTTTTTCCATATAAAGTGTCTGCAGTGTGATTATTAAAAAATGAATGTATAGTTCCTCAAAGCATAAAAACTGTGTGTATTCAGCTTATACAGTGTTACAAATGGGATGCATTTTTCTTGAACCAGGAGCCTGAATTTTTCCAGGGAATTTAAAAATAACAAAAGAAATAAATCAGTTCTCAAGCAGCTGTTTAACAAAACAGCCCATGAAAAGAACACAGACTATCCAAGTGAGTTCATGGATAGCAGCAGCCTGTTCTCATCAGCGGACAGCATCAAACACATCAGAGAAAAATACTGTAACTCGCACAATATATGTGTGCCATAGGCTGCCACACTAGATCTCCTTTTAATCTTTTCACACCTCTAAGAGAGAAATTTCTAAAACTACTGTGCACCTGGAAAATAAAAAGTATATTTGTGACCATTCTTTGAGTCTTTTGTTTCAGTTTCTTATCCCAGTTTTGATTTTATGTTGTGTGTTCTTAATTTTTCATTCTCAGCTAGTTCTGTAGCTGAATGGAAAATCAAAAATTAATTTTGGTAGTTAACTAGCATCAAAAGTCTGATGGATCTATTGAAAATTTCCTTTAGAGAAGGGAGAATAGGAATGTCTGGCGTTAACTTGTTTTGCTGTGAGGTACTACTAAGGTTTCTCTGCTGTCTTTACTATTCAGAAAAGCAGGAATTGGAGTATTAGTCCAGATGGGCAGGTAATGTCGGTGAAATAAGAGTCCTATTTTCATAACAGGTGCCAAACTTGAGAATTTTTGAGAGGAGGCAGGTGAGGTTTGCTACATGATTTATGGTCTGGGAAGCACCCAGAGGTCAACAGCAGAGGAAAATCAGAAGTGCCCTTATACAGCAGTGGCATAGGTTAATGTTTGATTCTGTCCACATTTTCTACCACTGACGCCGTTTTCCTCTTCTCGTATTATTGTTGCTGTTTGTTCATAATTTATGGCAGTCTAAAGGGATACTCTAGCAAATTCATGTATAATTAGGATTCAGGGAATTCAGTCCTCTGTCCTGATTACTGGTTTCCCAGTAAATACAATGAGAGCATTGATCCATTTGTTCCTTATCTCATCAGCGTTAGGCAGAACCAGAGAACATAGCATTAGCAAGAATTGATTATGAGCCAAGCAAAAATGACTGTCCTGCAACTTTGTAAAGACGAACTCAAGAAAGATGGACATTTAGATCACTGTTGCCATTCAGTGATTTCTGGTTGTTCTGTTACTTAATTCAGTTTGTTTCTGAGTTATTGGCTTCAACTGATGCGTCTTTTACTGGCTTCTGAAATATCTACAAATACATGGAAGGCTTTTGCTTAATTCCAGGCTGTGATCAGAGTGTTACTGAACACTTGCATCTTTTCAAGGCTAGGTGGCTGCAGTGCCTTATTTAAAAAGAGTTTTTGTCAAGTCCTTACATGGTTGAAGTTTATGGAGAATAAAGCAAGCTCATGTTTACAGGCTCACACACCAGCCCAGACAGGTCACTAACTCCTTGTCAGATAACATTCATTTCAAAGACATTACATTTAAATTCTTCTGATTGACTGTGGCTTGGTATATCTGACATCATCTTCCATAATTTTCCTATCCGATTGTTGTATCTCAAGTAGCAGGTTACTTTGACTTGGAAATGCACAGTAGGAGCCAGCATATTTGAGAATGAGGCAGCCTGGTACTGGAGTTAATTAATTATAGCAATTATGTGTGCATTTTTACTTCATTTTTACTCATACGGTTCAGTTCCTCATGCTCTTTTCTTAGTGGCAGTACTGGTTGGGAGAACTGACACCCTCATTCTTTCCTGTAACCCTGGCTTCAGTTCATCCCTCTTGCCAGAGCAAGGGTGTAGGAACTCTTCAGAGCGAATATCAGATAGCTGAACAGACATCAGATAGCTGATTAACCTCTAATTGAAACTTTATTACAGTAAGTCAAAATAGCAACCAGTGAATGTAATTTTATTTTTTTCAGATGTGCCTAGATTTTAAGAACACCTTGGTAGGAACTTTAAGCAAACTTAAGAAAAAAGTTAAGTATTTTTTTAGTATGAATATTTGTATCTGGTGAATTATATGAAATTCTATTACTTTCTTATGATCTGAAAGTTTTTTGCGGAAAGAGAGCTTTATTTTTGTTCTTGTAAGCATAGCCTATAAAACCCAAGAGGACTAAAAATATTTCATGTCATGCAATCTGCTGTACTGCAAAGAATGGCCATGGGAGCACAGCTGCAATTTATGGAGGGCTGGCTCTAGGCAGTAACAGTAGCCATGATTTTGCTGCACTGCCACTACAGTAGCAAGCTGATGGTACAGAAGATAGCTAATATTCTGAATCTATTCACCAGCTATCTGCTGGAATAGTCATTATCTGTTTTTTTCATGAAATACAATACATAGAAATATATAGCCTATATGTGTTGTTAAGATGCTATTCTACTATAATATAATATTTTTCCCTCCCAAAAGGATATTTATATTTTCTCTACATGTTTTTAATTTGTGATCATGCATAAATATTTATATGGGTGTGATGCATTTTGTATACAGAACTTTCTAACTTAGTTCTTTTATCTGTGGCTTGATGTATCATGGGATTGAATTTCCATGCTTCTGTACGTAGTTGCAGAACCAGTTTTATTTATTCCATTCACACTTTAATTGCAGCCTTCTACAATTTGCAAATTGTGTATTTGCAAGCACAGTTTACATGAAAAATTGAAGTCTGTTTTATTTACCTACGGGAAGCCAAATTTTGTGCAGAACAGAAAAGCCAAAATAACCTCAATGAACACTTCTAAAACCATTTTATATATATGAGTAAAATAAGTCTTAAGAAGCTGGAGAAGTTACAGCACAATTTAATAGCTCACTGGCTTAATCAGTGTTATCCTGGGTAAGGAGCATTTGAGTCCATGTCCTACACCTGTATTTTTCTAGATCTACAGTAGCTAAAAAGCTACCTGGCACACACAAAGGATGTTTTGCAAAGCTTCAAGGAATACCCTACTGACATTACACATCTTTCCTGGCTGCTTCCACAAGCCATTTCTACCAATTTTGAGTCCTCTCCTTTCCAATAAGCAAACGCATCTACACTAATGGTAGAAGAGGCTTCTATTAGGGGAAGCTACCAGACTGCAGAGCAAAGAAAATGTGACCATAGGGTTACAACCTACAACCTTTAAGTAAAAGCCTTGAAGTAAAGCAGAATGTGTAACATTGTATTACCAAAAGATAAACTACAGAGCATGATTTGAGAAATACATCATATTAATTTAACATTTAGTCCAAGAAACAAATGACAAACCATCATCTAACTTTTCTAAGATATGCAGTCACCAGTAGAGCTACAATAGTCAAATCTTGCTGATTCAAACCCAAACTTTCCTTAAATTTGTGATTGCATTCATTTTTTTTCCCATATTTTACATAGTAACTGTTTAGGGGCTGACCTTGAAACATATAAAACATATAAAGTCCCATTGACTTCAGTAACATTTATACAGAACAGGATAAATAGGAATGCAAATAATAGGAAAGAATCCAAGGCTCTACACAAAAATCTACATTTGAAATGGATCAAAAATTCTCAGGCTTGGGGTGTGATCCAGTGAGGGCCAGGAAGGAAAGTCCCGAGGGGAGATTTTCATAACTGTCTACTGTTATCGACTACGTGGGTTTTGTTTGTTTGTTTGTTCTACATCTTACTCTGAAATCTCTTGTGGAAGCCATTATTAGAGACACTGTTTTAGACAGTAGGTATTCATATTGCTGATCAGGGGAAAATAGGCTTATTCTCTACTGGCTTCATTTACCATAAAAGATGATGTTTTATTTGATTTAGGAATAAAAGAGTATGGATTATTGCAACACATTGCAGAAAAATGCCTGTTGTAACAGGAGTAACATCCACTACAAAGGATTTGGTCTACACCCAATGCAGTAGTACCCATTAATGCATGTAAAGAATGTCTGGGGTTGGATTAGTTCACAGAAGAGAATATAGTTAAGACAAATAAGACTGTATTGTTTTAGTTAATTTTGCAGTATTCCTAAATAGTGTACTTCATGTGCAGTAATACAGAAAATGAATTACACTCTTAATACAGGTCTTCTGAGCCTTTTCATTTTCATTTGTAGGTATCACCATTTCCCTGAGAGCTTACATACACAAATGGTGCTGGTAGAGAATGCATTAGAGAAACAAGAAAATGTTTCAATGATACCAACACATGACTACCAGTATTAGAGTTCAACTGGAAATCATTGCTGAAGTTAGAGAGCCCTTTTGTGTGTCTCTTCTTTCCACAGCATCAAAAATCTGGGGGCAGCACATGGGGGACAGATGAATTTTGAACAATCACATTTACTAATTATATATAGAGAAACAGCATCTAAATATGTAAGTGTCAGGTTGCTCTGGGGGCTACTAAAATAGACCATTAAAGAGGTCCCAAAATACTTAAAGAAGTACTACCTCTATGTGCTAAAAGTTCATTTTTAGATTGTATAATAAGGACATGATTAAGCTTCAAAGCTCTAGCGTTATAACACAGACTTACTGAGACTCCTTGAAGGCAGAGTTCTTTCCTTATGTAAGATGTCTTTGGGATCAAGATGAAAAGACCACACTTTCCTATATATATACATAATACAATGCAAAAAGAGTGTTCTCGAGTTCTCTTCAGGAACTCTGTAGGGATTAACATACTTTTTGGCTAGCAAATTAATGCTGAAAATGGTTGAGATTTCTTTAGTTGATAAACAGTTTGTCAGGATGACTCATGTTTTTCTAATATGGATTAAGAAATTTAATTCTCCACAAAAGGCTATAATGATGAGTGACAACAAATGATAAATTCCACATGCACAAAACTGCTAGAACCTGTTTCCAGTAAGTTACTGGCAAATATCCCTCTGAGCACTTTTCTGTGGGATCAGGCCTCAGCATCTAACTGCTGCCTCGAGATGAGGTTCTCTGCTCTACCTATAAGTAGCGGGACTCTGAGCCTGTGGATAACGGAGACTTTAAATAACTCCATACACTGAGTTACTCCAGAGGAACTGTCTGCTGATGGCCTGCCTGAATTAAGGCACCCAAGCTTCTCTTGCCAGAAGTACTGCCAGACTCTATTCAACAGTTTGTGACATGGGCCAGCTTCACCCTGGCATAAAACCTCTTGCAAGCCTGTAGAAGGGATGTCTGCAGGGCATCTAGTGGCAGTTCCCTCTTTCGGCACAGCGAAATTCACCTCTCACCCCACCAAGAACTGAGATTTTTACATTTCTGCAAGCTGCTCCTGCACTCTTGTACCCTTTGTTCAGACATCAGAGGGAGCATGAGAAGTTATTTGTTGGGTTTTAATACCTTAATCTGTTTGGAAAATGTGGGTGATCTTGTAATGGTTAATTGCTACGATGATGTGGTGTTTTCTTCTTTTTCTTAGCCCCCTGTGGATGTATCATACTTCAACTTTGGGCATGGGGGAGAGAAGCAGAGCTACAGTCTGTGCACACGGGATACAGAAGAAGATCGATCTCAGAATCTGTTCTCTCTACCAGTGATCTCCACTAGCAGACTGCAGCATACTCTACATAGATATTCTCATAAAATGAACTTTTTACAGTTTAGATTGTTGCAGATACAAGTAAGAAAACAAGATATTTTTTTCTTTTTATAAGGAAGGAATGAATGATGTTGACATTTCCTTTTTTTTTTCCTGTTGGTTCCTATGTATTTCAGGCTCTTCCATAATTTCCTAGTACTGGTTAGAAAATGGAGTGGAAAGTAACACTGAAATTTTTAAAACAGTAGTTACATCTTTTGCTAAAATGAAATAATTTTTTTTCAGATGTGTTCTGTCTTTCTGAGGCATAAATGAATAAGGTGCTTTTTTGTAGTACAGTGCATAAATTGAAAATAAAGAGTAAAAGACTAAAGTATAATATGCAAATGTATAAGTAAAAGCTATTATGAAAAATAGAGAAAAACTGTGAAAGTGTCTTCCTTGTTTCTTAATAATAGTTGAAGTCTGAAAAGTTCAAACCTTAATACTTTTTACAATTTAGCATTTTATTAATTAATTACTTGTGTTTGCCAGAGAGGATCATACTTATGTTTTCCTTATTGCTCCTTTAGACCAGGAGTTGAATGGCAGCAATATTTGCTGTAATGCTAGAGGTTTTGCCAGTATTTCTGATTTTGCAGGTTGTTTCCACTGGGAGAACCAGATGATGGCTTCCATGACTTTTCTCAAGGAATCTTGCTCATTTGAGTCCTGTTCCTTTCAAGCAATATGCATAAACCCTCCTTTTTTCTGAACACAGCAGGAAACAGGAGATAGTTTCCATGCTCAGAGTTTCAGGCCCCCAACAGACAACATTCACATGCACACACACACAAACACACACACACTCTCGTATGCTTTTGTTGCTTTTATGGACAGGAGAGCCTGTTGTCATCTATAGCCCCTGCTGTCACAAGCCAAATGTTTCATTTAATAACTTCCATAATCTGTCTCCCTCCCTGCTGCTTTTTGTCTCTTCCTCTCAGATGTACGGAGTTACCCCCCAGACAATTCCCAACCCTCCTGGCATCAGACCAGATTGTTCAACTTCCACTCCAGGCTTGTCATTCTGGTCAATGATTTGAGCAATGACTTCTGTGGTTTCAGATTTAAAAAAAAAAAGGTATTTGACTGTAGCTGGAATGGAAGTAGGTTATCGCTCCGACTAACCTTAAATAGGATTTAGACTTTTCCATAAATCACAGGTACATCTCTTGAAAGTTAGATGCAGTCTGCCTTTTACTGCCTCTTGCGCCGTTATGACTTGCTATCTATCTGAGCAGACAATGCACACAAGGTGGCTGGTTCCCAGAGTGGAATCCATCATCCTGAAATTACTTTCAAGTATCGTTTTGTGTGCTTAACAGGAGCAATTTAAGGATTCAATCTAATAGTGCATTGTCTCTAAAGGAGAATCCTTCTGCTAGTGGCCACCCCTCAACACCCTTGCAAGAAGGGCTCCTCTGCCTGCATGGTAAGCCAGCTCAACTCACTGCCTGTGCAGAAAACCATTCACTTTTTTTTTTAATCAAACTTTTTATCTGAAAACACAAAGCAGCTTATAAATTGGCTATATATACTACCAAATAAAATAGGTCAAGGAGCATTCTTTGGCCCTCAGGTCAGTTAGCACACAAAGTCCACATCAATACGTATAACTCTTTATTACCCCTTTTTGTCCACAGTGTTACATACTGTCCCACAGCTGATAGTTACTGCAGTCACATTCAGATGCTGTTAGTACCTGTGTAAGCATTCCTCTGTTTCAGTACAAGCTTGGCTATGTAGCCTAAAAACTGCTGAAGACACAACAGCACAGCTATATGCTGTGATACTATCCTTGCCATTTATCAGTACTCAGCAAAATGAAGTGTGCTGAGAAAGTAGCTTTTTTTGCCTCAGGTATAATTGCAATTTCAGTACCATTTTTTTGTAACAGCTATGCTAAATTATTATAATTGGGTTTTTTTGCAATCCCAACCAAGATATCTATGTCAGCAAAAGATTTTAAATTTAAATGAGGACTCAGACTTGTCTGCATCCTAGTCATGTCACATTTTCAATTCTTTTTTAATAACATAAGGGCATGAACCTTAAAAAGCAGAATCACAAGAGTACAAGCTATATTTTCCATTTTGGGTTACTCAAAAGCCATACTGCCTTTCTACTTCTTAGACTCTTAGGTGGCTTTGTTAGTACAGTCCTTGCAATTTCTGTGTGTTCAATTTTACAGAACCCTAGAGTATGAGGGTACTTTTTATACACTTTTTGCATGGTGACAAATACAGGCACGGCTGTGAAAGACCAATAACCATCTATAACAAAGGATTTAGGGGCCTAAATGGGACTTAGGGGGAATGTAGGTAAGTCCAGAATGGTGACCCTGAAAGCCACCACTCAACTGCTGCTTAATATTTCATTCTATTTTTTTTTCAGATACCCCTTGTTTAAGGGGGTGAGTAAGCAGCATAGCAAATATGTCATCCTCAAGTGCAATCATAATCCGGAAGGTGGCTGAGGGGTTTCAAGACTTCGGTATCTAAGGTAGGGATGTTATGTTTCCTATTTTGTCAGTGAAGAGAGGAGGACTTCTAACTGATGTGCTAAGGATCTTCCTCTTACTGACTATATGAAGTGTCCTCATTAAACAGACTGAACAATCTCTTATATCCTAGCTTTGGGCACTAAAACTGCCTTCCTCTAGTGTGCCCATGCATCAGAAATGATAGATTCCTCTTTCTTATATCTAGGTGACTGTTCTTCATCATGCTGTTGTCATTCATCTTTTACATGCCAATCTATGCCCTGCATCAAAACTGCTTCCATAAAGAAAAAAAGACGGGTCATTGTCATAGGAGGCTCCCTTCTGAAGGGAACACAAGGCCCAATATGCAGACCAGACCCACTTCTTAGGGAAGTCTGCTGCCTCCCTGGGGCCCGGGTTAAAGATGTGAAGAGAAAGCTTCCTACCCTGGTGCAGCCCTCAGATTACTATTCATTATTGATTTTTCAGGTAGGCAGCGATGAAGTTGCAACAAGAAGTCCAAGGGCAATCAAGAGAGGCTTCAGGGCCTTGGGATGACTGGTTAAGGGATCAGGAGCACAAGTAGTGTTCTCCTCTGTCTTTCCAGTTGCAGGGAATGATGAGGGAAGAAACAGGAAGAGCCAGCAGATCAATACCTGGCTCTGAGCCTGGTGTCACCGGCAGAATTTTGGGTTTCTTGATCATGGGTCGGTCTACATGACACCAGGCCTGCTGGTGACAGACAGGGTACACCTGTCTCAAAGGGGGAAAAGGATCTTTGCACAGGAGTTAGCAAGGCTCACTGAAAGAGCTTTAAACTAGACTTGAAGGGGGAAAGAGATAAAACCAGGCTCAGTAGAGATAAGCCTGGGGGCAGCACGCCAATGTTTGAGAGACGATGTGCTAGCGAGGTCCTTCGGTCTGCAGTCTCAGTGGAGGTAGGGGATGGAGAGCCATGCAGCAGCAAAGACGCAAGGGTTATGGATGTGTTAGAAACCATGGAAACACCTGAGAATGGTCATGTAGGAATTAGGGCTTCTCCCCTCAAAAAGGTGGCGGGATCAATAGCCCAGCTGAAGTGCATCAACACCAACGCACGCAGCATGGGCAACAAACAGGAGGAGCTGGAAGCCATTGTGCAATAGGAAAACTATGATACAGTTGCCATCACGGAAACATGGTGGAATGACTCACACAACTGGAGTGCTGCAATGGATGGCTATAAACTCTTCAGAAGGGATAGGCAAGGAAGGAGAGGCAGTGGGGTAGCCCTATACGTCAGGGAGTGTTTCAACTGTCCAGAGCTTGATGATGGTGATGATAGGGTTGAGTGTTTATGGGTAAGAATCAGGAGGAAGGCCAACAAGGCAGATATCATGGTGGGAGTCTGTTACAGACCACCCAACCAGGATGAAGAGGCAGACGAAATATTCTATAAGCAGCTGGGAGAAGTCTCACAATCGCTAGCCCTTGTTCTCGTGGGGGACTTCAACCTGCCGGATGTCTGCTGGAAATACAATACAGCGGAGAGGAAACAGTCTAGGAGGTTCCGGGAGTGTGTGGAAGATAACTTCCTGACACAGCTGGTGAGGGAGCCAACTAGGGAAGGTATCCTGGTGGACCTGTTGTTTGTGAACAGAGAATGACTTGTGGGTGATGTGATGGTTGGAGGCTGTCTTGGGCATAGCAATCACAAAATGATAGTTTTCGATTCTCAGAGAAGTAAGGAGTGGGTCAGCAGAACTGCTACCTTGGACTTCCGGAGGGCAGACTTTGGCCTGTTTAGGAGCCTGGTTGACAGAGTCCCTTGGGAGGCAGTCCTGAAGGGCAGAGGAGTCCAGGAAGGCTGGGCATTCTTCAAGAAGGAAATCTTAAAGACACAGGGGCAGGATGTCCCCATGTGCCGAAAGATGAGCCAGCAGGGAAGAAGACTGGCCTGGCTGAACAGAGAGCTTTGGCTCGAACTCAGGAAAAAAAAGAGAGTTTATGACCTTTGGAAGAAGGGGCAGGCCACTCAGGATGACTACAAGGATGTCGTGAGGTTATGCGGGGAGAAAATTAGAAGGGCCAAAGCCTAACAAGGACTTAATCTGGCTGCTGCCATAAAAGACAATAAAAAATGTTTCTATAAATACATTAGCAACAAAAGGAGGGCTAAGGAGAATCTCCATCCCTTATTGGATGTGGGGGGAAACATAGTGACAAAGGATGAGGAAAAGGCTGAGGTACTCAATGCCTTCTTTGCATCAGTCTTTCATAGTAAGACCAGTTTCTCTGGGTACCCAGCCCCCTGAGCTGGCAGACAGGGACAGGGAGCAGAATGAAGCCCCCATAATCCAAGGGAAAATGATTAGCGACCTGCTACACCACTTAGACACACACAAGTCTATGGGAAGGATGGGATCCACCCAAGGGTAATGAGGGAGCTGGTGGAAGTGCTCACCAAGCCACTTTCATTCCTTTACCAGCAGTCCTGGCTAACTGGGGAGGTCCCAGTTGACTGGAGGTTAGCAAATGTGACGCCCATCTACAAGAAGGGCTGGAAGGAGCATCTGGGGAACTACAGGCCTGTCAGCCTGACCTCGGTGCTGGGGAAGGTTATGGAGCAGATCATCCTGAGTGCCATCACACGACACGTAAGGGACAACCAGGTGATCAGGCCCAGTCAGCATGGGTTTATGAAAGACAGGTCTTGACTAACCTGATCTTCTATGACAAGGTGACCCACTTGGTAGATGAGGGAAAGGCTGTGGATGTTGTCTACCTGGACTTCAGTAAGGCCTTTGATGCCGTTTCTGACAGCATTCTCCTGGAGAAACTGGCTGCTCAGGGCTTGGACAGGTGTACGCTTTGCTGGGTAAAAAACTGGCTGGATGGTCGAGCCCAAAGAGTTGTGGCGAATGGAGTTAAATCCAGTTGGTGGCCGGTCACAAGTGCTGCTCCCCAGGGCTCAGTATTGGGGCCAGTTCTGTTTAATATCTTTATAAATGATCTGGACAAGGGGATTGAGTGCACCCTCAGTAAGTTTGCAGATGACACCAAGTTGTGCGGGAGTGTTGATCTGCTTGAGGGTAGGAAGGCTCTGCAGAGGGACCTGGACAGGCTGGATCGATGGGCCGAGGCCAGCTGTATGAGCTTCAAAAAGGCTAAGTGCCGGGTCCTGCACTTGGGCCACAGCAACCCCATGCAACGCTACAGGCTTGGGGAAGAGTGGCTGGAAAGCTGCCTGGCAGAAAAGGACCTGGGAGTGTTGGTCAATAGCCAGCTGAATGTGAGCCAGCAGTGTGCCCAGGTGGCCAAGAAAGCCAACAGCATCCTGGCTTGTATCAGAAATAGTGTGGCCAGCAGGACTAGGGAAGTGATCATCCCCCTGTACTCGGCACTGGTGAGGCTGCACCTTGAATACTGTGTTCAGTTTTGGGCCCCTCACTACAAGAGAGACATTGAGGTGCTGGAGCGTGTCCAGAGAAGGGCAACGAAGCTGGTGAAGGGTCTGGAGCAGAAGTCTTATGAGGAGCGGCTGGGGGAACTGGGGTTGTTTAGCCTGGAGAAAAGGAGGCTGAGGGGAGACCTTATTGCTCTCTACAACTACCTGAAAGGAGGTTGTAGAGAGGTGGGGGTCGGTCTCTTCTCCCAAGTAACAAGTGATAGGACAAGAGGAAATGGCCTCAAGTTGCGCCAGGGGAGGTTTAGACTGGATATTAGGAAACATTTCTTCACCGGAAGTGTTGTCAAGCACTGGAACAGGCTGCCCAGGGAAGTGGTGGAGTCCCCATCCCTGGAGGTATTTAAAAGACGTGTAGATGTGGTGCTTAGGGACATGGTTTAGAGGTGGACTTGGCAGTGCTAGGTTAATGGTTGGACTCGATGATCTTAAAGGTCCTTTCCAACCTAAATATTTCTATGATTCTATGATTCTAGTGGATTTTACATATAATCTGATCCCTGTAAAAGAAGCTCTGTTTAGATCTTTCGGATGTGGTCTTAGAGGGCATATCTAGAACCTGAATTCTAAAAAAGTTATTTATTCCCTCTCCTGAAGAAAAGTTCCTGAACTGGGTATCTTAAGTAAAGGAAGTGTGCTAGCTCTGAAAAAGGGAAGTATAAGCTCTTGCAGTCAGTGTTTTCTATTGGAAAACTAGGGTGATTTTATGCAACCTAGATGAGTAGTGGAAGGACTCTGTCTCCAAAAGCTTGTCCACTCTTCTTGACTATGTTAGACTAGCTGGTACAAAATACTGCTTTTCCGTATGTCACTATGTGTTGGCTTAAAGAGAGTTCATTAGGAGTGCTCTAATTTTGAGGTTTAAGTGCAATACGTACAGGTGTCTTTGTCCAAAATGAGCTCAACAGACTTCATCTGAACTCTGGATGAATGTCAACTGTCAATCTGTGAATCCATCAAATATTCCATTCAAGGTTTGGTTTGTTGTTGTGTTGTTTTTTTGTTATAGCATCTCTTTGATTTTTTGTAGTGATGAAAAGAGATATCTTGTGTTCTGGACTAGTGTACCTGTTAAAAATTCTTGAATTACAGAAGTTCAGCTCCAAATACATACATACATAACTATTCCCACACATACTGGATGGAGTAACATTTAGTATACCTAAATCTTATCTCAAGATGAGGCAAGTCTTGTGCCATATGGAGTAAGCAGTCCATCTAGTATTTGGTATATAGAGCACTGTTTCTTGTCTTTCTTCATGATCCAAATGGCAGAAGGTATTAGAGACCACCATGCATGCAGCCTAACCAGTCCAACAAATTGTTGAGGAAGCAAGCATGGATCCTTCAGAGAACTGTGCCTGAATTTCTCATTTGTGGGGCAACTATGCAGAGATGTGCTAGAGTGGCTTTTGCAGTATTCAGATACTTCCATGGCTAGGTAATGTCAATAATGGAAGAAGACAAAAATGTATGTACTGGCAAACTTGGACAAAAGGATATATATTACAACTAGCATGCTCCTTATTCCTACTGGCATTTTCATGACATGCAAAATAAGCTAATTCACATACATGTGGAACTTGCATTCACCTTCTATCACCAGTTGCCTGATTAAAGATTACATCCTATTAGAAGAACAGATTTCTGTTAGGAAACCAGCTACTCCAGATTTCTACTGTTCCTTAACTAAAGAGTTAAGCACTGGAAAGTCAACCTGTGAGGGTTCACTCACACTGTGTTAGGTGAATCTTTGGTCTGACCTAGTACAGCCATGCTTCTACCACCAGTTTGATTATGAAAGCTCTTCCTCCAGTGATTTAACAGCACCAGTCACACACATGAAAATAGCAGGCTTTCAGAGACTAAGGTTTCCATATTGCACAAGTGCCACTGTGAGTAGACTCATGTTTCAGTGACTGTGTTAACTAGAATATCTTTTGTTTCCAGTGCACAAATGTGGGAAAAGCTGGCAAGGTGCAGGGGTCTCAGATCAGAAACTGAGGTGCTCGAATAAGCTGAGACCTTGTATCACTGGTATCTGCAGAACATCATTATTTTGGGAATCTACCTAGCTCTTCCTGCCACGGTTTATGAATTCATGTCCTGACAACATGAAGCCATATAAGACCTTCAATAATGCTCTAAAAACCAGAGAGAACTGTTAGAACACACCCTGGGAAGGCTTAAAGGCTGGTAGCATTTGCTGGAACAACTTAAAACTTAGTAAACCCAAAACTGTAAGTGTAGGGTGCAGTAGCCTACAATAACTGATGTCTGCAAGTGCTTTTGCATGGCAAAAGACTGGAACTCCTTGATCAGTTATGGAATCAACTGTTCTCAAGGTGGTGCCTGGAAAGTGAATAGTCCCAGGTTGAGGAAGACTAAGGACAATGTGCTACACATGCTCATATTTCTTTCAGAAGCTGTGTTTCTAATGTGTACCTGCTAGCTTTTCTTATTCTGCTTATCTTCAGGTGTTGTTCTAACTTACAGGGCTTTATGATTATCGAATTAAAAATCATTTTTGTAAACTCTGTGAGGAAGGAATTGCTGGTGTGCATAGTTATGTTGTTCTGAATGAACGTTCTGGACTGTGGCAAATTTTCTGCTGAATTAGATATTCATCTTCAGGTCATTTGGATGCAATTTCAGGCTCCAGAGCTTACCTGCAGTAAGGTCCTTTACGTAGCTGCTGCTTCTTTCCTCATGAGAGGGGACGAGCAGCAAGTGGCTCAAACAAAACTGTTACTCATCATTCAGGCTTTTGAAGGCAGCACAGTGAGGTCAGCTCTGCCAGCTTTAATTGTGGAAGGGATGAGGACCTTCTAATAGAAAGTACTTTGGTTCTGCAGACAGACTAAGCTCGGTAAGTTATTTATATGAGCTCTCTTCTTCCTCGGTTTCTAACACCTGCATTCTCCCTCTTATTCTTAACAGGGAGAGGATTGGTTGTCTAATCGTCCCAGAATTAAAAGTGCAGCAAACACTCAGTCATTCTTTCAGTTCTTCACTATCTCCATGCTACTTTCCGCTGTGGGAAGAACGTGAATGTAAGAAAAAGCTGAAGAGTAATCTGAAGAAGCTGTGGTTCCTGAGGTACACTGGTTTTGAAAACAAAGGCATGCAAAGTGCTCTACACTGAGGCCTATGCTTTCATTAGCAGAGTGACAGTGCCAAGGCTTGCACCAGGTTCAATAAAGCATTACATATACAAGTGCATCTATTACACTGGAAAAAGCACGGCAGGAGCCCATGGTCTCTCACCCTCTTCCTGACCATCTACCCCTCCTCCTCCTTTGCCAGCCATTCTGTGATCCCTTTCCTCTGGTCATGGAACTTCTCATACACCGGAGCCTCCAGCCTTTCTTGCAGGAGCCATATGCTAAATGAAGCAACTACATTTTCAGAGTACTGGCAGTAAAATATGCTTGCTTGGTGTTAGAAATACACCTCCTACTTCACAGAAATAAAAGCTGTGGATTGTCACATCTAATGTGCCAGACTATTTTGATTTCAACAGTTCAGAAGTGGAGAATGATTTTGTTTAAAGCAGCCTCAGGCTGAGCCATTCTCAACTGTTCTTTGGGAGTAGGGGGGATGTAGAAAAGGGAGATGGTGGAATTAAAAAATTGTTAATTTTCAGTGGTCAGCAATTTACCTGCCAACAGTACTATACGGGTTGCTTAGAGAACTGTTTTGTTAATGTCTTGTCTAACCTCCACTTCCTTTTTTCCGTTCTGTAATGTTAAGTGCTGCATCCAGAGCTGTATTCAGAACAACATGCATAGCAGAGGAAGCACTGCAAGGTTCAAAACAGGACCTTATGCACCCTGCTACCCATCAGGAAGCTTCCTTCCTCCTGTAGGGAATGTCACCTCATCTGACTAAACCTGTTCCAAATGAAAGAACCAGGTCAAAGCCGTAACCTAGACAACTCCAATGTTACAGCTAACACTGCTATTTATATATCTACTACTGAGAAGGGAACAGTTACTCCCTGAACTGCTTTACTTTTCTTTTGCCCACTGGGCTTCTCTTAAGCAGGTGCTGTCATGCAGTTGGTGTTTGCCAGCTCCACCCAGTGAGCAGAAAACCCAAGGTATTTATGGGTTTTCTTCTAGTTCCACTTGCAAGGTTAGAGACTAGGATTGCAGATATTATTTTTTCTTCCTTTTTTTTAAATGTTGGACCTTTATTCTGTTTATTTGTTTTATATGCTGTGGTACTGCCACGTGATCTGGAAAATGCTCAGCTGAGCAAATTGCTCAGAACTTAGCGTAGTGTTTGATATTTTTATAGTTTTAATCGAAATAGTGATGCTTAGTATACTTTCAAATGCAACTAGGATTTGGCTGTGTTTATCTGGCTAATTTTCGGAATGTTGAGATAACATGCACCAGTACAGCAGGTTTACATGCAGCTTTGCAAGTCAGGAAGAGCACTGTAAGAGGAAATGATGGGTTAAGTACAGATGAGTTGTAAAGATCTTCTGAGAACAGTAGGTTTACAGAATCATTGACTGCACGTGAACAGTGATTGCTATAACTTGTGGTGATGTGGGAAACTCACCATAAATCACCGTAAGATTCAGAATCTTGCAAATCCATGCTGGGATCTGAACTGAAGAAGTTTTCGGTATGCATAGCTGAGTGATACATGATCCTGAGACAGTACTGACTGGTTATCATTTTAGATGTTATAAAAACACTAGAAGGAAAAAACCACTTCCTAGTGTGGCTGGAACCACTAGGCACTTGTTCATAGGTTCATAGGTAGTGTTCATAGGGGTTCTAGTGACAGGAATTTTGAATTTACTTTTCCTTTATGGTGTCAGAAGTAGTAAAATAAAACTCTGTATCTATGTTTGAAAACAGACTCAGTTTTAAGTTCAACCCAGCTGTACCCTGAGGCTGAAACATGGCCATGTTTTGGCAGCAGGGAAGACTGCCATATGTTGCAGTGATAAAGAAATTACACTGATGCCAATCTCTAAAGTCAGACTTATAAAAAATATCTAAGGGAGTATATTTGTAGCAACGTAAGCTTTTATATATATATAAAATAAAAGAGCCTGACAAGTCTATATTTAAGGATAATTTTTCTGTCTCGTTAACAGTCATGCACTTTGTAAATGCTGCAAGCCACAATTCACTATTGTTCTTGAGAGAAGTTGTATATAATACATAAATCCATTGCATTTCCTCGTTACACAGAATTGCTTGCTATCTAGCTCCCAGCTTCCAACAGCCATAGGACAATTCCACTCTTTGAGTAAGTTCTTACTTATTGACTGGCTTTTCGTGAGCACATACTGGAAATCAATAAGAAGATTCTTTTTTTAGCAGTCATTCAGTCAGGCTTCCTGTCGCGGTTTAACCTCAGTTGGCAACCAGCACCACACAGCCTCTCGCTCACCTTCTCCCCTACCCTGCTGGGATGGGGGAGAGAATTGGAAAAAAAAAGCAAAACCCATGGGCTGAGATAAAGACAGTTTAATAGGACAGCAAAGGAAGAGATAATAATAATAATAATAATAACAATAATAATAATAATAATAATAATAATAGAATGTACAAAACAAGTATGCACAATGCGATTGCTCACCACCCACTGACCGACACCCAGCCCGTCCCCGAGCAGCGATCGCTGCTCCCTGTCCAACTTCCCCCAGTTTCTATACTGAGCATGACGTCATATGGTATGGAACAGCCCTTTGGCCAGTTGGGGTCAGCTTTCCTGGCTGTGCCCCCTCCCAGCTTCTCCTGCACCTGGCAGACCATGGGAAGCTGGAAAGCCCTTGACTTAATATAAGCACTACTTAGCAACAACTAAACCATCAGTGTGTTATCAACATTATTCTCACACTAAATCCAAAACACAGCACTACACCAGCTACTAGGCAGAAAATTAACTCTATCCCAGCTGAAACCAGGACACCGCTAAATGAGAGTACGGATGCGGAGACCCTGAACGTGGCTGGCAGCAACGTGACATAGTCTTTCTTTTTTTAAGGTCATTATAGGCCGTTGGTTTGTAGCTCTCATGGGTGACTTCCAATGCTTTTAAAATCGTCAATTAGTTTGTTTTATTGCCAGCAGTATGTCAAGGATCTTTGAACACAAAAGACTATTTGTATTCTTGATATGCATATAATAAAATCTATTGTAGGATCTGTTCGTACAATGTGGTAGTTCTAAACCACATCTACTGCAACTTAATGCAGAACAAAATATCCAATACAAAATACTGATCTCAATCATAAACCTTCTGTTTTCTGTTGTAAACACTGAAGCTGCTGTTTCTCATTGCTGAAGGAGGACTGCTACTGATCCATAAAGCTCACTATCTGTGCAGTTTTAAATTCACTCCGTTTACCAGTATCCTGAGACACATTTGTAAGACTGCTAAGAAGTTGCTGAGAACAGACAATGGATTCCTCCAGCATCTTCTTGTTTTCATCATTTATGTCCTTGAGCTCTTGAAGAAATTATCCAGAGATGCAATACATTTGTTTTGAAGCAGAATTTTACTGCTGACTAGGTCCATAGTTTCCAGGTAAACAATTTTTTGCCCAGCAGTGACAGTGGTCTTCAAACTTCAATTTTTTGAAGTTTGTATACCAGCTGTATACAATTTTTTGAAGCTGTGTACCAGCTAAGTTCTTCTGTGTCTCCTGTGCCAACAGGTCCAGCTGACTTTGCAGTGAGGACACTAATTCATTTGTGTTCTTCGTATATCCAAGTCTTTCCATTTCCACTTCTTAAATTCTCAGAGTGTTTTGCAGCTGAGAAAAAACAGACTGTTTCTTCCTGTAATTTTTTCAGAGACGGAGATCTCCTAAGAAGATATTAATTTATTTTTATGGCCCTCCACCTCATCAGCCACAGCAGAACATTTCCTCATGTTATTCTAAAACTGACAGTTTAGTGCCAGGACAAGTTCCACCAGTGGTGTCAAGATATTTAATGCTCTTCCTAATCCACATATATGCTCCTCAGTCAACCTCAACAGCTCCGCTTTACTAGCAAATGGCAGAGTCTTATTTTGTAATATTTTTTCAAACATATAAGAAAGTTCAGTGGACAGCAATTTTTTAAAAGAGGCAAAAGACACTAACTAATGCAAATACATTAGCTGCTGAACAACTGGTAGATAGGAGGCCACCTATAAAATATGCATAAGATGGCAACATCTGTTGCTGCTTCAGACTGTTCTCACTAACTGAATCTGGTATTTTCTTGAACAGAACATTCATTTCTCCTGCAAATGTATTTGGACAATAGCATCGTCTTGATCAACAGCCTTCTTATGATCCAGTTTTGCATAGATACATCTTTTGTATTAACGGTACTAACCAAATGGCTAGCTGTGCCACGAAGTTTTTCTTTGGTGTTTTCCAAAACTGAAACCACATATTCTTTCTCAGCCAGAGGAACCCTGGTTTCCTGCAGATCCGTCTGTGCTTCTTTCAGTTCTTTCACCTTGATTTGCAGATCTGTTTTCATTGTTAAGGTTCGCTTTTATTAATTGTGAATGGTTTAGTGATTGTTTTCACTTCTTCTTCCATGGCACTGATTATGTCAATATACTCGGCAACTTGTTCTTCCTGAACTGTCAGCTTTCTTTTAAGGGCTTCATGAATTTTCAGTGAAAATATAGACTGCATTTTACTCTCATGCAACAGCAAGGTCTCCTTTTAGATGCTCACTCTCTTCAGTATCTTCCTTAATAATAGCTCCTTTTGGCAGCTGCTAGTTAACTTCAGGCTTCATGATGTTCTTTGCTCTGTGAGCATACTTAAGTGTACTCAGTGTTTCCTAAGATTTATAGTATGTGAGAAACTGTGATGATTATTGATGTTCTTCGTTGTTCTCCAAGAGAGTCTTGAAGGATTCATGTAAGTTAAGATTCTCTGTGTCTTGTTCCACAAGAGCAGTAATAACTCTCTCCAGTCAGAATGGACTACTTGGTATTTCCAGCTTCACAAGCTCTTTCATCAACTGCCCCAAACTGAAGTGTTTTCACTTCCTGCAAGATCAACGATGTTTATCTTCCCACTTCTAACAAGCTCCTGTCCATCTGCTCTGGTTTCTTTCATATGGATGGTAACCGAAAACAGACTAGGATCAACTGGAATATGCATTTGTGTAAGTAGCTGCAGTAGTTCTTTTTGCTGCACCTCTTTCCAAGATTTGGTAGGCTTCATTTTTGTTGTGTACAGGTATTTCTTCCAAGCCTTTCACATTTACACCTGTCTTGTTTGTGGGATCATCAAACATCCGCAGTCTTTCTCCAGCACTGGGAATAGGATTCAGAAGATCAAAAACCTCTTCGTTATAGATTTCCAGAAGAGAGGCTTTTAAAAATAAATTCAGTATCAATCTCTCTGAGTTTTTCTAATATTTGATACAAAGTATTATACCTGGTAGCAAATCCTCTTCCAAAGTATGTTCTTCATTGGGGCTCCCCTTAAATTGTGAAGGTCTTTCCAATACCAGTTTGGCCATAAATGATCACTGTACAGTTGTACCCATAAGAACTTCATCCAAAATGTGACACACAACACTCCTGTACGTATCAGTTGTCTGTGACACCTCCAGTGCAGACCCTAACTTACTTTCTTGCTTGATCACAGTCTATGAAAGCATAGGCACTTTCTTTACATCCTGAGGCATTAAGAGGCCTGCACCACACCACTGCCTAGATGTTCCTGCCCTTCGTGTTGTGTAGCCACTTCCCTGGAAGCTCAGGGAAGCCATGCTGGGCCTCAGATCCAATCTGCCAGGGAAAGAGGCAAAGCGCTGACTGTCCCTCAATGCTTTTGCAGCCTCTCGAGCTCCAGCCAACTGCCTGCTGCTCACATTCTGCTCACCTCAGGCACTGGCACTGTGCCTCCTGCAACTCCGCACTCCAGTCCCTGCCAAGTTCCTAGTTACAGTGGCTCAGAAGTGTCTAAGTATAGGGAGACTCTGCTCATCACTTACCTTGTCATGTCCACACCGTGCAGTGCAGCAAGGTGTGGACATGTTTAAGCTAACACTGATCAAAATAGCCCTGGAATAAAAGGTAATGTAGCCACAACAGTTTTGTGTTGCACGAGTTAACTAGCCCTGATACGAAGCAGTGGCCCTGTCCTTATGCCTCTGTTTTGAAACAGAAATGGGCCTCTGCCTAGTATTGCACTGCATCGGCACCAACCTCCTTGAAACTTGCCTTGGAGAAGCTTTGCATTACTACACAAAAGGCACCATATACTGCCTCTAGTGCTGTGCACTCTCTGAACTGACTTTCTAGTTTTTACTGTCTGCTCTGCAGATGAGGAACTGTCGTATTTCTAAATGCCTTTCGTGGACACCTTACAGCAGAACAACTCATCTGTCAGTAGGCTTAACTAAAGGCCCACACTCTGAAAAATGTTTTTTTTAGGGAATTGTCATCTGAGAAAGGCTTGAACTCCTCTGATGTGACACATATGTAAAATTTAATATGGAGGTATATCGGAGGCAGAAATTTTTGGGATCTACTGTTTTTGTCTTAACTGTACAGATCAGAAAACAGGAACTGATTCCTAAGAAAACCCAGTAGCAAGATGCAGACTCTGCTCAAAACCAGAGCTCCTCCATGCAATTCTCAAAATAGTATTTCCTCCTATATATTAAAGCACTGCCCAGTCTTGCTAAATTATATGTGCGGCTCACTAATCATTAGATTTCTCTTTTAATTCTCCTGAACATTCTTCACAATCATGGGATCAGTCAGAGGGTGGAGGAGGAAAAGCTCCCACCACCTCACAGTTCCATGAGGCAAGGTTGAAACAAAAGTGCTGTTACTGACCCTCAGTGCAAAGCCAGGTACTGTGTTCCTGCAAAGATGGCATCTGGAAAAATACTTGACTGCAGCATGCCTGTGTGCAGCAGTTTTATGTCCAAGAGGTGTCCCTCCTCACTCTTGCAATAAGGTTTTTAAAAAGCCACACCAAAATCCTTAATGGGATAATAAAGCACCGATGCTTTAATATCCTAGATCTAGCGCTCAGGCCCTGACCCTGCAGGGGGCCTGCCCTTCTGGAGACCTCTCCCTTTCCAGCCATATTTCTTGTCCAAAAATCTTCCTTCCCAGCTCCCCCCGGCTGATAACCCTCCCGACCCCGCTGTCCCCGTGGTGATCCCGCCTCTCAGGTGCTCTGCCTACAAACTTATCGCGACTTCAAGGGCTTGGCTTGGCCGGGCCTTTTCCCTCCAGCCCTCCCGCCGGGCCGCGGCCCCAGCGGACGGGAAGCCTGTGGCGCTGCCGGCGGCCGCCGCCTCCCGGGGGGCACGGTGGACGCTGCCGCCCCTGCAACACCTCGGGAGCGACCGAGAAGCAGCGACCGGGTCCCGCGGCCCAAGCCGGCCCAGGCCCGGCCCCTCCTCCAGCAGGTGCGGCCCTGCCGCGCCGGGCCGCCGCTGCGCACTGGGCGGGGCGGGGAAGCTCCTCCTGCTCAGGCACCGGCGCCGCACAGCCGGCCCGGCGAGTCTGCGGAGCGGGAGCTTCTTCTCCGCGGTTCGTCCCCCCGGTGCTGTCGGAGCGGGGCGGAAGGGCGGCGCTACTGCCGTGCGCGGTCCCGGCACCTGCCGTGAGGTGAGCGAGGGGCTCGGGCTGAGGCGGTGCTTCGCCGCTGCCGTTACCTAACCGGGGCGGCGGGGCGAGGCGGGGGGCGGCCGGCGGTGGCTGGCCGCCGCCGGCCGCCCCCCGCCTCGCCCCGCCGCCCTGGCCTCTCAGCACCGCTGCCTGGGGGGGGATTGAGAGGGGAACGAGTGCCCTCGTTGCTAGGGAGACGGTTCAAACGGCAGCTCCGACCGTTGGGGCGTCCCTGGGTAACGACCGGTGCGCACCTCAGCGTTCCCGCCGGCCCTCGGCTCGGTGTAACTCCGGCGTAGGAGGCGGCGAGCGGGGGCCCGAGGAAGGTCGAACCGGAGCCTGGGGGTGGCTCAAGGGCGCGGCGGGTCCTGCTCCTTCCGGGGTTGTGCGGGGACGTGCTCCAGGTGCTCGGTTTGTGGCGGTTTCTTAAAACATGGCTCTGCTGCCTCGAAACGGGCGTTGAAATGCGTCTCCTTACTTAGTAGGAGCGGTTCTCTTCGCGTATCCAGACTTTAAGCTACTCGTCTGAGTGACAAAAACAAGCTTTTGCTCCTCTCCCGTGTTTAAATATGCGAGAGCTCCCAGCAGGAAAGGAGCTAGGCACCTTGGTTGCTGGAAGATTAAATCTGCAGCCCTAGGAATTTAAAAGGTACTGCTCCGGTGGTTAAATACCTAGCTCGGTGGGGAAAGGTTTGGTTCTCAGCACTAGATTTCCTATTTGGCCAATCTGGATCAATTCTACCAAAAAATCACGGGTTCCTGCCATGCTGCAGGTTGCAGGTGACTCGTTGCTGTGAGTCTCCCAGGGCATCGATGGAGGGTGAATTCAACCTGCGGAGCAAAGCCGGCTTGTCTGTGTGGTCTCTGGCAGAGTCTGACAGTTGATACACGTAGCTGTCACACGCAAACACAGAGAAACAGTATACTTGGCACCATACACTATAATAAAATGTGAAAGAAACGGAGCTACAGTTTAAAACTTAGCACAGTGAGATAAACTGCAGATGTTGATCTTAGCAAATAGTGGGAATACTTTTCTTTTTTTAAGCTTGTTATAAAGGTGTCTGATTTTGTAGGGGTAGGAGGATATCTTACAGACGTTTCAGAAGCAAGTTGGGGTTAGTCTTACTTGCATAAATGTTAATGGCAGCATTCGTTCAGTCATGAAAAGATCAGTAGACCCAGAGGCCACAATCCTGTTAACTGTAGCGCCTAGGGTAAAGAATTACTGTAGCCTTGCCAATTCCTGTTGATTCTGGGCTCTGCCTGCATGAAGCAGTTGGCAGGGGTAAGGTCTCTGAGGGGTGTTCAACAATTGTTTAGAGTTTTTATTTGAAAACCAAGTTTACTATTTAACCAGAGTCTACAGAAATCCAGTGATGTACTGAACAAATAATATAGTTACCACAGATGCTTAAAAATCTACCGATATATAGCTACTCAGTCAGATCTCTTTGTTCTCTTCAAGTTTACAAATGATTAGAAATTTTTACTTAACTTAGAAAGTATTCCAGAAAAACTCTTTCATCTTTTGTCTGCTTTTCAGATTGTGAATAATTTGACAGTATCTGTAAAGCACTTTGCAGTTATTATGTATGAAGTACTAAGCTGGGTGTGGGTACTATGAGAAATTATTAGGGAGTAATAAGCTCTTGCTTTAGTAGGACACTAAAAATAATACAGTCGTACCAATTAATGCCTCTTAAGCATAAGATCTTTTCTGAGGTGCTTACAGTATTTATAAAAAATATCATTGTGATTTATTGTGTATACGAGCAACAGAAGTCCCTGTTTCTTTCTGTATAAGCATGCATGGTGAAAATGTGCATTTGGGTAGCTATTGAGTTGGCAGATGTGAGGAAAACAGTACTTCTAATATTTAAAGGGGGGGAAGAATTTGCATCAGGGTTTCTTCAAAAATGATCTAGTTAGATTTGCAGGTATATCTTGCATTCAATTCCAAGTGAGAGCAAGTGCTTTTAGGGAAGGGAATTTTAATATGGAAATTGCAGTGTTGTTTATTTAACATTTTATAGATGAGCATGTTATATGAACCACACAGAATATGAGATTAAACATTGTCTTTACTGTTAGAAAACCATGTGGTATTCTAAAACTAAAGATGACTATGCAGAAATTGAATTTCTGGAGATATTTTTTTGAAAGCAAACTTGGAAGTGACTGAACTTCAAATTGGCCCTGAACAGAAAGTGTAGAACCTTGCCTCAGACAACAAATTCAGGATTCCCTGGGATCTTCTAGTTGAGCTGTAATCTCATTTAAGTCTCTCTTCTCCATAAGAAGGACATGAACAGCTGTGTTTGAGATGGCAACTCTTGTTAAAAAGTCTGTGTATTGCTAAGTGTATGAGTGAATTTGGCTTGGGATTTGAATTTGAGCACACAAAGAAATTCAAGTAACATCAGGGAAGGTGTTTTTGTTTTGTTTTTTTCCTCTCTGATTGTCCTTTTTGTATTAAGGGGAGCAATAAATTTGCAGTTTACAGTAAGGAGACGTATGGTTGAAACATCGGTAGCAGATGGAAATTTGGGCTTGTGTGGGCCTGTTCTTCAGTGGGTACTTGGAAAGTCAAGTTAAGTGGGCTTTGACCAGAGAAAATGCAAGTATTCATTTAAAAAAAAGATGTTTTTTTGTTATCTTCATTTTTGATTCAGAATGCGTCGCTTCTGCCTGAAAAATCAGAAATTGATATAATGTAGCTTCTGACACTGATGATCAGCTTCTGCAACGCAGCAAAAAGGAATATCTTCAATATGAAATTCATGGCACTGCTGTGGTGTTTTTGATTGACTCTGCTGACTGGAGTATGATTGACTTAATGGCCAAGAATGACAGTAATTTAATGCCACGCTAGTATGGGGAAGTGATGATTATAAATTGGACTAGAAATGGGAATTGGATTAAGTGAAAAATGAAATTAATTTAAACACTCGGGCGAGAACGGTTGACAGTGTTATCAGGAGAAACTAGCCAAACATAAATGTCTTCCTCTATAATTATGCTCACCTACAGTAACCGCATAGTTGTCTTATTTTAATTCTTTTTAGCATAAAGAAATTATTCTTCATATTTCTCATCCATCTAGGACTTTCATATGGCACTTGCCAGTGTGTTCTGTGCTCTGAGGACTTCAGTTACTCCAGAACTGATTGCGGGGGGAAGGGGAATCTCATGTTCGAATTTTTATATCTCACTTCTTTGGAGATAGTTAGAGGAACAGTGCCAAAAGGCTGAAAATTACAGAGGTTTTCCTAACAAATTTTTCTGTTTTTAGAAACCTGTTTTTTAATTTTTTATTTATTTATTCCCCACAGAAATTACTAACTGGTTGTGGTGGTACATCCCCCAAGTTTCTTGAATTATCTGACAATTATACTTAGTAGTGGAAGACATAGGATCCTTGACATAGCAACTTTTAGATCTTCACTTCTTTGTGTTCTGACTTAGATGGCCTTTTGACCACTTATGAGATAAAGTGAGGTCTGATGTTACTTCTGTCATTCTATATGCTTACCCATTTGCAAGGGTATGTGCTTGTAGATGGGATGCTTTTATTTTACAGGCTTTTACTAACTTGATTTCAGAGGGGTTTTTGAAATTTTACTATCAGATTCTGATTAGTGAAAATGAATAAAAAGCAGATACTTTTCACAGTGTTTTTAGACAATTTTAAAATTTATTTATTTTTTTAAATGTTGGCTCACGGGTAGGATTTACCTCTGATTGAATTTTGGGCTTTAAACAGCTAGAACCTTCAATTTGAGAAGAAACATGCTTAGGAGAGAATTTTTTGAGGGACGTTCCTGCTGAGTCTGTGAAAAAATTCCAGGGACCAGAGGCAACTCTGGGAGGTAGTTTCAAGAGAAGAAAATGAAGCAATGATGATGGAGTTTGGCGGTTTAAACTGGGAGATCAGGAGAGCTTTGAAACTCCTGGTTCTGGGTGTTCCCATGTGGACCAGCCACCCTGAATCTGAATCTGCCTGACCTTTATAGAAAAGGAAATATCTAATGTCGGCCGGAAAGGAGCTGCAGCATATTCTGGGCAGGTCCTAGTCTGTGTCCTAGGCCATAGTCTTTGTGATTTCCAGCATACATGGAGGAACTTTGTGCTATTGACTGCTGAGTAACCTTGCCAAGAATGGGATTGGAAAAGATTTGTCAAGATTTTATCAGATTTGTATTTTAGTTGCACTTTTAACTATGGAAAAACTTGGACATAGATAAGATTTGACACAGAAGTCCCTTACCAGACTTCCTGTGGACCAGCGATGTTTGGCTTCCTTTCTTGGGATGAAGTTTTGCACACACGGGGTAGCTGAATTAGAATACCTTTTGTGCTCCATGCTGTCAGTGGACTGTTAACTCGCTCAAAGGGCAGATACCCTGTGGGAACTGGGGTAGTACTGATGAGTCTTTATACACCTCCATACATTGCTAACTCTTAAACACATGTGTCTCTGTTGGCTTGAGAAACAAAACTGTCATTTCAAAAAATGACATTCCAGTAGTGAATGCCGTGCAAATTCCATT
This sequence comes from Mycteria americana, assembly GCF_035582795.1. Classification (NCBI taxonomy): domain Eukaryota; kingdom Metazoa; phylum Chordata; class Aves; order Ciconiiformes; family Ciconiidae; genus Mycteria; species Mycteria americana. The sequence continues at coordinate 45,420,596 of NC_134367.1, forward strand.
CGCACTTGTGCCAGTTTGAAGCTATTGACTTTGATATCAGCAGTTGGAGATTTCTCTGTGATGAGAAAGCAACAAAATATGTAAACAGTTAGAGTAAAATAAATCTGAGGCTTCAGAACATGGATAATACTTGAGAATGTATGATTTTTCTCTAAGTTAGGTGACTACTCTGAACAATTATGTAAATTGAGAATGTGTTCTGCTAAAATTTCTGTAGCAATATGCTGCAGCAATTTAGAAGAACTTTAATTGTAGAGAATGAGCTTTATAGGGGGATAAATATTGTAAATATTTTGATTCATCAGTACTTAAAGGTTATGGTTGTTCTGAAGAATGTATTTTTCTGCAACTGTCTGCCTTTATTTTTCCTTACAGGAATGATATGTATAGTGGTGGTGGTTGACAGTATAGAAGATGTGATGTTGCAGCCTAATTTACTGTGTGTTTTTCCTGAATGCTGCGATTACTTAGGATGTATCTTAAAAATGCATATGTGTATTTTTTTCCCCTGGTAGTCTAAACTTTAACATCTTCAATTTTTCTAACCCCTTGTGCCTCCAAAGAATAGCCTTTCATTCTACTCTTCAGAAAGAAGACGCTTGAAAGAAATTCTCAGCATTGCTAGTTTGGATAACGGGGCTTTTGTTTTGAAGGTATCCTGTCTAAGAGTGATTGAGGTCCATTTCTGCAGTGTTGATAAGACTTGACTTCTGTCCTGTATGTTTTTTTTTTTTTTTAAATGATTGGTTAAGTGAAAACAACATTGCTTAGGTTAATAACAAGTTTTGAAGTGGACATGAGCAAGCTTATGGCCTTATTATGTCTGAAACATTTTCCATCAGGTTTCACTTCAGGTTAAATAAAGTAAAAGAGCTACTGCCCTTCATAAACTAAACTGGGACTCTACCTGACTTATCAAGTCAGAACAGATGAAAACCTGTGGTTGAAGAAATGTCATCAGGATATGTGGAATGTATTCTTTCCAGGTTTATTTTTGAAATTCTCTAAAATTGGTATTAACGTTTTTTCCAACAGTGACATTTGTAAGAAGAGAGTGGCTTTGAATAATATTTTTTTCCTGATCTAATACAGATTTTTAAATGATGTCTTTAAAGCAATAGACCATGAAAAGGTTCTGCCTTTGAGGGGATACATCTTTTGTGTTTCTTCTCTTTTCTGTGTTATACTTAGTTTTGAAAGCCCCCTTTCAGTCAGTGACCTTTATTTTAGTTGCATAAAACAAGAACTGAGGTGAGTTTTCTGAACTGAACTGGGACTTTGACTTCAGTGTACTGTGGATATCAAAACAGAGATCTGAAGAGCTAAAGGCTGAACTGAAGTGTGAAATTTCTTTAGTGGGGATAACAGTACCTGTTTTGTGGGTTTGGTATATTCCTTAGCTGAACTTCCTTTCCCCCCACCCCCCCTTTTTTTTTTTTCTTTTCTACTAGAGGAGAAAAAGAAAAAAACTCAGGCAAACAAGCAGGAAGGGAACAGAACTCCTTTCTGGCAGGGTCTTAGTGCATCAGGACTGCAGAGTGCACTGGAGAGTGTGCCATACCCCTGCTGCGCTGAGCTTCTCATCCTCAGTGAGGTTACATTAAAATACACTCTGCATCTCTTGCGGTCTGTGGTGACTTTTGCATACAAATACAAATATTTGCTTGTTGGGAAAGTACATAGGAAATTGAATGATGCAATACAACTATGAAATCTCATGTCCTTACTTTTCATCTATGTGCTCCATCCTCCAAACAGAGTCACAGAAGTGCAAAAACATAGGAGTTGCTGAAATGTAATCAAGAGGACTGGATGTGCTTTGCTTGCTTACTTAGGGAGGATAACTATGAATGGAGGTGGAACAGAAGTAGGAATTCAGCTTTACAGAGAGCAAGTGAAACTCCAAAATGTTTCTGTAGCCAGGGCTGGCCACCTAATCCATTAAGTTCTCTTGTAGCAATGTGACTGACCCCTCAAGTATATACTCAGTTTGAAGCATGCCATTTGATTTATTTTTTATTTTTTTTTAAATTTTATTAAGATTGTTCAGTTTCTTTAAGACCTTTTAATCCGGTCTATCATGTCAGTTGCTTTATGGGGTCAGATTCCATGCCTTAGATCATTTGTATGCAAATGACAGAAGAGACTTACTGAAGATGAGAACAAGTCATGCACAAAACTAGTGTAGTTTATACTTCTTGCAGCTGTTCACATTTCCACAGGATTCCAAATCTGGCATAGTTCAACTCTAAACTACCATAAAGGGAGGAAAGCTGCTAGACAGGCCATTTGAATTTACTGTCTTTAATAATTAGAAGTAACTCTTGCACTGTGGACTTGCATTGATTTTTAGTGGTGTTGCTGGATAAGTGAAGAGAATTAAGGCTCTAATAACTGAGCCTTGTCAATTGTAATTTGTGGCAGTTTAAGACATATATACCTCCAGCTTTCCACCTCCCTTTGCTCATTTAGCAGAGCTGGTGGCGTAAAGCATGTGCCTGCATTTTGGCTGGTTGTAGGCCCTGTCGTGGTATGTTGGTATGGGTTTGTACCTTAGCACCAACGGGATGGTGGCAACACAAGTGTTGCCTGTACTGTAGGGCAATAATTTGTGGCAGAGTATGGGGCATACAGGGGAAGGGGAGTGGAAATGTCTTCAATGGCATACATTGTTTCAGTGAATTACATATTATCTTTCTACATTTTTGTCCTGTCAGTGGTCTGTGTATTGTGAATATTGAAAATAGTTGTTGGAAACCCAAGGAATAAATTTTCATAGGCTGCATCTTTAGTTTCCGACTTATTTAGTCTTTGGCCCAGGTAGTGAGAGAGGTTACTACGTGGTTACCGAATAGCCCATAGCAAACCAGACCGAGCCCTAAACACTTAAAACGAGGAGGAAAAAAAAGGCGGTAGTGTAGCTATGGTGATCTAAAGATATGAGAGAGGTGAAGGGTGGGGTTTTGTTTGTTTGTTTGGGGGTTTTTATTTTGTTTTTTTTTTTTTTTTTTCTGAGCCAGTCGATATAGTCTGTGGGAGGGAGGAAAAAAGGACAAGGCTTCCAAACAGAAGTGTTTCTTTTGCTTAGACCTGAAGAGGGCACAGAAGTCTAAACACTTGTCCGTTTCTTTTCTTATTCTATTTCTGATCTTAATTAAAGATCAAAGATTAAAAATTATTTAAGATCTTCTTTTCAGGTGTTTTTCCTTGAAACAGAGGCTTTTCTCCAAATAAGGAAAAGTTGTGTCTCAGACTAAGGATGGTGGGGAAAGGTTGAAGAAAATCTTGAGCTGTAAATTCAGAACCTTCTATTTGAAGGGGGGGGGGGGGGGGGGAAGCCCCTCTATCTGTTCTCAGTTAAGATTATTTTCCATCTGTTTATCTGTATGATACACACGTTTGAAAACTGTCAGAAGAAACAGACTTTATCAGAACATTCAATCTAATGGGTTTACGGTCCCTTATGCACCTTGTCTGGATAGATGGATGACAACTGAGTAGAAGTTGTGGATCAGTCTCTCCTTGCATTTCTATCATGGTTTGATACAAGATGTTCTGCAGCAGTACTGGCTTGAAGTACTCATGATCCCTCTGCCCTCCTCCTGCTCTTGTGTTTTGCTGGCATCACTGTTTGTGGAGGTGTACTGTGGACTGGATAAACCAGCATGCCTCTTAAAGCTTTAAGAAAAGAGAACAAAATAAAACAAAACCCTGTAAAAATTAAAAAGGAACCCCACAGAAATCTCTATACACTCTTAAGCCAGGTCAGGCAAGAGAAGGAAGTACAGAAGCCAGAGTTGCTGCTGAACTTGTATCCATTCTATCTTGAAAGAAGAGCAGCCAGTTGCTTTGCCCTGTAATGAACATATGCAGACTAGAGAAAGACATGTTGACTGTAAGTGCTTAGTTTTCTTTCATATACTAGGGGGTAAAAGGTGTTAAATTAGTGTTTTTATTTACCAGATTCTTGCACTGAATTTCAGTAAGCAAATGTTTTTACTGCAGCTTGCCATAAATAAACAGAAGGGTGTTTGGAAATCCTGACCAGCTTTTGTGTAGGAGAGAGCAATCATAACAAACTGGTTCTGTGAGAAACTGAAAACAAATAAAAGATGAGCTGTTATTCATGGTTTACAAAAGCAGAAGAGATTGTGCCCAAAAGCAAGTTATTTTCAAATACTGAAAACCATTGTTTGCAAACCTGGGACAAATTTCAGTAACATTTCATGTGCTCCTGTTTTCGGTCTTTAGAAGATCTCAGGAAACTGAAGGCAATGATTTTAACCAACTCTGTGCTCAGAGAAGGGTGAAAATCTTCTCCAACTACTGCATTCAATAGTACTAGAAGTCTTTTGAAATCTCCCCAAGGTATTTCTAAGAACATTTCCTACCTGTTTCTGAGTGTTACAATCTTGCAGTCACTTACAATGTTGCAGTTAGCTAAAGCAAAGAATCCTTTCCCTAACAAAACTTTTCATACAAGGAAAGCTCTTCTTTTAGTACTTAAATTAATGAGATTATTACCTGCTACATTTAAGTTATTTTCCTTACTCTTTTGCATTCTTGGTATTTTTCAGTCTAACATTTCTGTACAAAGTGATAGGTAGGCAATACTCAGATGAGCAGAGTATTTCCAGCTGTGCAGCTGAAGGATGGATGTATGTATTTGTGAGGGTTTTTTTTTTTTTAAGTAGGAGTTGTTAAATAACACAAAATCCCCAAATCAGTATTCCGTTTTTACTTGTCCTGGCTTGGCTGGGATAGAGTTAATTTTCCTCCTAGTAGCTGGTATAGCGCTGTGTTTTGGATTTAGCATGAGAATAATGTGATGACACACTGATGTTTTAGTTGTTGCTAAGTGGTGCTTATATTAAGTCAAGGACTTTTCAACTTCCCATGCTCTGCCAGGTGCACAAGAAGCTGGGAGGGAGCATAGTCAGGACAGCTGACCCAAACTGGCCAAAGGGCTATTCCATACCATATGATGTCATGCTCAGTATAGAAACTGGGGGGAGCTGGCCGGGGCAGGCAGTGATCGCTGCTTGGGGACGGGCTGGGCAGGTGGTGAGCAGTTGCATCACTTGTTTTTCTTGGGTTTTGTTCCTCTCTCTCTCTCTCTTTTGTTGTTTTCTTTTTCATTGCAATTTATTATTTTTATTTTATTTTATTTCAATCATTAAACTGTTCTTATCTCAACCCATGAGTTTTCTTACTTTTACCCTTCTGATTCTCTCCCCTTTCCCACCTGTTGGGGGAGGGTGAATGAGTGGCTGTGTGGTACTTAATGAGTTAGCCAGCTGGGGTTAAACCATGACATTACTTTATACTGGTACTTAGTTTTTGTGACTAAGTAATGTCCAAGTATCTTAACAGCTGATAACTCACATTGACTTTTTTGGAACTTTTTTGTGGTTTTCATGCAACCACAGCTATGCCCCAAAGAAAGTCTCTAGCCTTAAAAGATAAGGGTAGACTCAGACTAGAAATGGAGCTGATGAAGTGGCTAAAGCTGCACATTTTTCTTTGTTATTCCCTATGTGGAGCAGAAACCTGTCTTAAGCAATCTTGGGGTCTTCACAGAGAATCTCTTGGTTGTAAGGTTCTACTGGAAGCAAGTAGGCTGGAAAACTGTAACCATAGATCAAATGTTTTTGTGACTGTGATGGTAGGAAGATGGATGGATGGATATTTTACAGAAGGGGTGAAACATTCCATATAAAATATCATTAGGACATACAAGTTGACTGTGCTGTGTAGAGGTACCCACTTAGCTCTGAAAAAAGTAGCAAAGCCTATAGGAGCAGTATTCTTAGTACAGTGTTTTGTGTGGGTAGCACGTTGAGGAACTACTTGGATGTCTCTGCAAGCCTCTGCATTGGGATGTGTTAAGTGCAGGTGAGGTGGTGATCCTTTAGGAATTTCAGATTGGTAAATTCCAATCCAAATTCAGAAATTTTATTCTCTGTCTGTGAGAAATGGACTTCAAAGACCGCACTTATGTAATGGTAAATTGGGGAAATACTTGAGTCCAAGCAGTATTGCTGTGTCTGATTTAGAGTTGTCTCTGAGAAGGTTTGTATTGCCAGTAATGCTTACTGAAGGAATTGCATAAATACTTAAAATCAAATAGCTTTTAGTTCTAGTTAGTCTGTAGCTTGTGCTCTTTCTATCCTGGAAGTGGGTGGGAAGAGCCTTTGTTTGGTTATCTCAGAATCAGTATAAATACAGAGGTAAAAGCTTGCATTTGTTTTTAAAAAATAACTGAGAGTTGCATGAGAGCATGCTGCAAAGCTAGTCATAGTGGTGATGCAACAGCTTCTGTCTGCTCACTGTTAGATCTAAGAGTTAAAGTGCTGCAAGGTAGAGAGAGATCTTTCAAACCTATTTTTGCATTATTTATTTATTAGAGAACAAGTGTCTCCTGATTAGGTAGGGGTGACTGTAGTGTTGCCAGGTAAATGAAGGAACCTGGCCAAAGCTAGAAGTCAACACTTTGTTTGGTTATAGTGACTCAGGTCATCTGGATGCAGTCCTGCACTTCTTGGCTGCATTCAGTATGTTACTGTCCAAAGATGGAAAAGAAGCAGTGAGTCTGTGCTTAGAGTTCTGGATCATGTACAATACAACTGCTCAGTTCATTGGCAAGGTGAGGAGCAGTCTGTCCCCTGCAAATCCTCTGATTCAAATCCAGGTTTTTGTGTGTGCCATTTGGTAAAGAGAGAAATCAAACACCATTTAATTATCCTCTTAGTCCCTGGATCTATCTGCAGTATCCTTGGGCTTAGTCATTGGAGGGGATGGGTGGGCACTTCAGGCCATCTTTATGCCAGTCAGCACCTTTTGGGCCAGTGTGTCTCTGTTCCCAGCTCAAGACATTGATGAATAGCTATCATTTGTTATATCATACAATGGCTTTTAATTTTAGCATTGTCAGCCTCAAACATTCAAACACTCAAAGTCAGTTCCCAGACATCAGTAATTAAATAAATTCAGACGCTTTCCGTTAGAAGTTATACGTCTGGTGTTAGATTATGTTTTCAGGCTTTTCTCAGTAATCTTCAGACCTATAAACTTTATTCTTTGTTTGAAATCAAAGCTTCAGGTGCAGTTTGATTCTAGGAGATACATTTGGTGACAGGGAAGGAAACCACCAGGACTGCTTTCTTTTGCCTTTTCCTTACTTTAAAATGTGTTTATTTTCTTATCACTGCTTACCTTTGATTGCAACAAAACTTCTCTCTAGTGGTAGAGACTGAGTTAGCATTTTACTTCCTGAATCAGTCTGTGTCAAATTTTGATTTAGAAGGTCGGTTGCTTTTAGTGGTGATGCTGTCCCATTTATTCTTCTAGAGATGTACTAGCACTGATATATTTAAATTTTATTATTTGCTGTGGACCAAATGTAGAGGCAACATAGGTAGCTTCCATGTGGGTTAGAGGCTGGGAAACTAAACTAATGAAAAAGTAATTAGAGTAAAAGAAAATCTTAGTGTTGTGATGCAGTGTAAAAGTCAGAATAGTATGGTAAAATACACTAATTCAGACTCCTCCCAAGCAGGTTAACTTTATTAGAGCTTATGAAGCATCTAGCTTAAAATAGTATTGTTTTGTTGGGCATATGCAGTTTAATTTGGTCATCATTACTTTATGAAGTGGATTGTCCCTTTTATGTCAGCAAATGTTGCTTTTGCTTGTTTAAAAGTTCATAGCAGCTGGAATCAAATGCTTTACACTCAAACAAGAATGATTATTAAGAAGGTAATCTCTGATCATGCTGATAGCAGTAATATTTAATGTGTTTTAAATAATTAAAAATGCTAATGTGAGATCTTGTAGATAAAGTGCACAGTTAAGGCAATTAAAAGCAAAAGATCTAGTCAAGTGAGTTGTTTGATGTAAATTCTTTTCCATTACCAAAACAAAACCCCAGCCAACATCTGTTGAAAGAAAACTGTAAGGTAAGTCTGCTAACTCTATGCTCTGAACTGCTAAAAAGATTGTGGGTCTTTCAAACTTAGTCAGAGCTTTGACTTCTCCGATACATATATTCAATAACTTTTTTAGGAATGAGGGAACTGTTTTGTCCTTAAGTGTGTCCATGGAGAAAAGATTTGGGGGAAGAAATATCTTCAGGGCTATCTTGTAGAGTTTTGGTGTTACCATATACAGAAAAATCTTCACTGTTTTCTGGGATATGATAATAACAGTAATAGGCCACTGTTGTCCTGTTTGTAATTCATGGATTCCTTTTGTTTTTGAATTCCTTCTGTGGCTGGCAGTGTGGTTTTGATAGAGGTGTCCACCATGGCTTCTAGGAATCCTGTCTTGAAGCATATCCACAGGAAGATGCAACCGCTGGCTAAGATGGCTTTACATTCGACACCATTGATTTGGTGCTGAGTGAAGTGCATCTTCTCCAGGGCCTGCACCTATCCCTGCTTTGCCCAGCTGTGGCTTGCTTATTGCCTGACTACCTTTTCCAATTCTTCCCATCCAAACCCAAAGGCTTGTTCCATGCTGAAATCCTAAGTATCAGGGAGAAGTTAAATAAGTTACCTCCCACTGTGTAATGAGCTCCATTCCTTTTATTGCAAGATCATTAAAATATGAGTGGTTGATTATTTAAAGATTTAATTTCTTCTTTCTTCACTAGTGGGAATGCTTTACACTTATGTACCCTTGGAGAAGTGCTTGCCAATAGCTTGGCATTTCATAGTTTGCCTAGCTGCATCTGTAGGAGTGATCTAGCATTAATATTTCACTAATTTTTTTCAAATATGCAGCAGCATTTCTACTAGCAAGCTATGAAATATTGCAATAAAAAGATTCACAGAAATGTAGGCTGTTAAACTATGGATTTAGTCTAATTCTCATTGAAGACCTTGACCAAATTATTGATGAATTTGAAAATAGCAAGTTTTGACCTGAAATAAATAGTAGGTTATGATATATTTTGTAGAAATTAATGGATACTCAGATTTTTTTAATTCAGCATACATAGTATTTGGCTTTCCCAGGCATACTTGGCAGAATTCTCTTTCGAGAAGGCTTCTTAGTGGGGCTTAATTCTGAAATATTCTAATTTGTTCCCTTTACTTTTGACTCTTGGAAGCATTGTATTTAAAAGCAAAAATTTTTGTGATCATTGGGCATTTATGCAAGGTGCTTTTATTGGTTTGGGGTTCTTTTGAGTGATGCACATCTATCAGAAAACTTCTTGAAAATACCCTCACCAAAACTTAAGTTACATAAAATAAATTCTTTTGCTTTTTGTCAGGATTCATTCAGGGCTCAACTTACTCGCTGAAACATGGATGTCTAGTGCTATTTGAGATGCTGATCCAGAAGAGACTGAATGTCATATCTCTCATCTCCCCAGGGAGATGTCTTAGTTACTGTAGGGGGTCTGAAATGACAGTATATTTCTGTATATTATCAACTGTATTTAAGTCTTAATTGAGCTTAATTGGAAAAAAAAAATCAGTGCATGCATGTATTGCTTACAAAGTATTATTTTTGTTTATCAAGTGAAATAATCATCAAACTTCATATAAACAGTAGTTGCACCAGAATTGCTACTGAGTTTTCCTGTCCTTAAAAAAAAAAAAAAAAAAGAGTACTTATGACAAAATAAGTTTTTTAGTGTTGCAGTATGTTTGTTTTGGATTGGTATTAATTCTAGCCAGGAGTTCAAAGGATTCTTAGGCTGTTCCAATAAATGGAAAGACTGCAACTCATAAATGTGCTGCACCAGGACACTTAGAGATGGGGAGGCATGTGCATTCGCTGTGGTTTTGATTGAATTTCTCCTTTTGCCCCTTCTCTTTCCTTTTAAGAGAATCTCTTCAAGAAGATTGGAATGTGGAATAAGTAGGACATATGGGGCTAATATGCTCTTGCATGCATACAGTATATTCATAGTCTTCTCAGCTGTACCATAGAGAATGACACAAAGCACAGAATCATCTAGGTTGGCAGAGACCTCTTGAGATCATTTAGTCAAACCCCCCTACTCAAGCGGGGTCATTTAGAGCAGGTTGTCCTGGACTGTGTCCAGAGGTGTTTAGAATATCTCCAAGAATGAAGACTCCACAACCTCTCTGGGCAATCTGTTCTGGTGTTTAACCATCCCCACAGTAAGAAGTATTTTCTTGTGTTCAGATGGAATTTCATGTGTGTTAATTTGCGTCCATTAAGTTATAGAAGAAACAATGTTTTAACTTGAATTACGAGTAGCCATTTGTAGCATTTAGTGATCTTTAACAAGGTAACTATTGCCCTTATAATTTTTAAAAAATGTATATATTATTTTAGAAACAAGTGCTCCTAGAGCCTTTCAAATTATTTTTTTTTATATTGTCATGTATACAGATGTTGTCTTGGCAAAAGCTGAACTCCAGTTCTGTACAATTAATTATGCTTGGCACTGTTTAGCTTTCTCAAATGTAGTGGGCTTCTAGTGATTGGCATGCAATTCACAGACTTCAGTTAGGCATTTAGGACTGTATCCACAAATCGTCTTACGTTTGGTTCAAGGAGCGGTATTCACAAATCCTAGAGACTTGCTTAGCTTCCCAGTGTAATGTCGGGGTAGTGATGGAAGTGTAAGAACAAAGATTCTCAACAAGCCACAAGTTGTTTGCATGTATATGAAGGGAAGAACAGGATGTCAGTTTAGCTGACAGAAAAAAAAAATCAAAGGTATATGTGTTTAAAATTCCTCATTCTTCTGGAAGTAAGCACTTAACTGTAGCCTTACAAAGTCTTTCATAGGTGCCTACATTCACAGTGCCCTTATGAATTTAGGCAATAAGTTGTTTCACAAAAGAAGGGTTTTACTTCTTGCTTTTGAAATTTAGCTTCTCCTGGGGTTTTTTTGTTTGTTTCTTTTTAAATAATCTAAGAACTGTTGATGCAGCACTCCCCTAATAATGGCTCTGAGTTCAGTTGTCCTTGCTGTGATGGGCATTCAAAACTGCTCCTCTGACCTCCTACGAAGAGTAAAATAACTATCAGACTAGAGGCAGAACTAGGTATGCACGGGATTATTCTCGATTCCCTCCTGCTGTTGTGATTTATAGTCCCGCTAAGAATGTGCACTTTGGGTCAGAAGGAGAGCGAGCAAGAATAGGTATCCATAATCCAGTGATGAAGGTGGTGTCCCGAGGATAGGAAGGTCTGGTTCTGTCCTGGGAGCTGGGACCAGAATGTTGAATTGGTGTTTTGAAAACAGGGCTGTAATACAAGTTTCATGTACAGGCTGGTGCACAAATATTAAGGAAATGGGAGATTTGAGTGTACTTTTTCTTGTTTGGTCAGCTTAAAAGCAGAGCTGATATAAAATATAGCTGTTCAGGGCTCTCCAATTAGAGTATCTCTGCACTCACTGAGTACTTCTACACATCTCCATTACTGAGATGAGGTTATTGCCGAGAATTGACAGCAGATGATACAGTTTTTGGTCTGTCTTTTGACTGCCAAATGTGTCAACAGCTAATGCTCGTCAGATCCGACTTGTGAATTTATACAAGTTTTACAAATAATCCATTGAACCATCTAGTCTGTCTTGAAATCTGCATGTACCCAAAGGATTTTAAGTATTAATTTTCGGATTGTCTCTGAAAAGGAGTAGAGCACATTGAAATCTGATGTTTGCAAACAAAAACTCAGATGTCTCTCTAGTAACCTAATTGATAGAGCTTAATTAGAGTGATCTTTTATTTTAGTACAAGGTATTATCTTAAAGTGAGTTTCTTAAAGCATGTTGTGAAAGACATGACTCACACTATAAAATGCATCATATGCATCCTCAAAATGAGTCTTTTTAGACTATATTTCCTGTTACCTCCCTTCCCTACCTGATATGTCCTTTCTGCTCTGAGAGGAATTTTTATTTGCTGGATTGACACTGGGTATTAACGACAGTGGTCAGTATCAGAACATTTTCTAGGTAGCTGGTCTGGAACACAGAATAAAGTCTACGTTAGAAATGGAACGTATGTTGAGCAGAGGACAAGGGAAAACAACAATCTCCTGTTTCAATAAAGTATGCTGGTGTGAAGTCTAGATGTCTTGTGCAGAGCCTAAATAAAAGCTCTGATGAATCCCTGGAGGAAAAGAATCCACTAGCTCTACCATCAACTTGGACAGGGCATTCAGCTGTTTTCCTACATAGTCAGGTGTCCTGATGTTTTCCTTTGTGTTCCCAGCAGATCTGTGAACCACAGCTTCCCCTGGCAGGGGGTGGGAACTGTACCATTCCCAACCATCTTAATGCTTCAGAAGCTCACGCTATAGCAGGTTGTACTCACAGGGAGTAGGGAGAAGGCCACAGTTAGTTCCCCTAGTAAATCTGTCCCTTGATACCTCTCCTGAGTTGAGAGCGCAATTTTCCTTCTGTTGGTATGGTAAGAGTTTTCTAGCTTGGTTAAATTGGTTTTGCTTCCTTTGTCCAGTTACAACTTTGTACAGCTCTGTGTATATAGTGAAGCTCCTGCAGATTTTTGGCTATGGGGTGCAAAAAATCCCTCTGACTTCTTCCACGCTACTTTCCCCATCGCCGATCAGGTTTATCTGTGTTCTTTTCTAGCTTAGCTAGTTAAGGTTATAGATGTAGCAGTGACTGTGTAAACACGTTACAGGCAGTGAATGTAAGAAATAAAGTGGTCTACAGTAATAAAATAGTGTACAGGATGGAAATTCTATTTTTTCTAAACAGTAGATGCTTTTTTGATCTGCAGAAGGCAGTGTAAAGCAGGGTGAAGGGCTGGAAGAAACCATCTGTCATGGGGATAGCAAGTGAAGGATCGTAGCTAGGGAAACTAGTGTCCTTCCAGAATGACATAGGCTTAATGCTTTGATCTGTAACCATGGTGCTTACAGTGCTTCTGAATGAAACTTTTGGATGCTTTAATGAAAGCTGGAATAAAAAGAAAACAGTTCAGGTATGCTGAGAGCCCTAAAGAAAGGGGGTTGAAAGAAGTTACTGCTGCAGATGCAACGGTGCAGGTTCTAAAGTTCAGATTTTGCATGCCCCAGATCACAATTTTGTGAGACAGTAACTGCTATGCGGCAAGCAGTATTGAAGGTGACATATATATACCTCTTCAGTCTGTCTTCCCTCTGATTAGACCTTACAGGTTTCTTCTTAAAGACAAGCATAGAATTGTAACATACAGGAGCATCTTTACAGTTACTGCTGCATGTTTAACTGTGACAGTGCCAGTATGTTCATGTATGTATAACCTATACTGGAAGAGTCCTCTACAAAATCTCACAGCTGTCTCTTTCTGGGAGAAATAAACAGTAAGGTGTCAGTCTGTCCTGCACATCCTGTCAGATTATGTCTTTCTGAAATATATCATATTTCAAAAATGTAGTAGTAAGTAGTAATAATTGGGGTAGTCTACTACAAGGTGGGGGAGAGAAACTTGTGGAGGAAAACTCTTTCTGCGACTTTCTGTTGGAGGGTAATTAACTAACTTCCCATCACAGAAGAGATGGTATGTGATTAGTGTGTGGGGCAGATGGAAGGTGGCAGAAGTGGTCATTCCTTCCTTGGGGCAGCTGATCATCCTGGAAGGAGTACTTCCACCTGGAAGATGGGTCTGGCAGGATAAGAGAAGTGCAGCAAGGAGCTGTGAACTTTCAGTGCAAGGGACAAGACCCTGAGAGACCACCGAGAGGAGCAGGGAGCAGGTGCCTTTCAGGCTCTCTGTGACTGAAAGAGGGTATTTCCAAAAAGCGGAGATGGCTGTGCAGACTTTATTGTTTATGGCTTTTGTGATTGCAGTGTGTAACAAAACTTGGAGATGGGCAGCCCTCTCCATTCTCTCCCCCTGCTTCTCACCCACAAACAATGGTCAAAAATACATTTGTCTGTAAGTCTTATTTATTCTGGTCATCTAAGTAGTTTGGATTTTCTCTTTCAAACTAGAATTCTTTAATGTTTTAATCAAATCTGGCCTTTTGATATAGAAGTGTTTTAATCACTCTGAGTTTGTTGTAAGGAAGAGATCTAGATTAGATGGCTCTACTTCAGAGCTCTAGCTAATTTCAGGTCCTGTCACTCCTACTTAAACTTGTAAGTCAATTAGAAGTGAGTAGTATGAAAAGCTAAATGTGAAAATTCCTTTTATACTTAAAGCAGCTTGCAGCTCAACAGTAATACAGGCATCACTGTAATACAAGAGTTTATGCTGGAATGGCATTAACCAGGCTTATAGAAGTTTTGATATAATCTAAGTGTGGAAAAAGGGCCCTAGGGGAGTGTGTACGTCTTCCTAATATTGTTACCCCTCATTGACTTTATTTTTAACACAAACGTAAGTCATATGAGAAGAATTTCAGTTTTCCCTTTTTTTTTAATCAAACATTCACGTGTTAGGAAGTGTTGGAATTAGAAATAGCTATGCCTTTTCTTGTAGTAAGACGGTAATAGGCAACTTCAATTTGGGCATTGGAGCACTTAGCTTTTTTCCTTTTCTAGCATTCTTAGCTTCATGGGCATGTAACCTTTTAACACTTTTTAGAAGGTAAACTAAAGAAAAAAATCTGGAAGAGCTGTACTGACTGCATGGAACAGTAGCATAATTGGAACGGTTAGCACTGAGCTCTGCTGCCCGAGTAAACTGTCAGGTATTATTCATTATAATCCAGCACAGTAAGCAGAAAGTGAAGGCGTGTTCTGCAGATACTTCTCCACAAAAAAGATGTGAAACTTGGTGATCTTGAGTTCTATTCTAAAACCTAGATGGAATGGGTTCAACAGACATTGATTCTTTTGGTTGCTTTCTTCCACATCTGATGTTTTTGTGTCACATGCTGGTTTTAGTCCAGGATCTTCCTTGCCCTTGGCTCTTTGTCTTTCTTCTCTGTGCCTTCCCAGTCTTCACTCCTGTACTGAGCTTTCAGCCTTCTTGCCCAGTAATTAGAATTATTCCCAGCTGACTTCTGGCTTCTCTTCCTATGATCGTGCTGTAGAAAAATCCATCCTTTCTCTTCTGTTTTGCCCAGATACTAATCTGATTTTAGTATTGTGCACTATTCCGCTGTTTCCCTCCCCCTTTGCAAAAGAGGAAAATCAAGAAACAACTGCAAGCCATCCCACCTGGTCATCATCACCAGCTTGCTCCTTATCGTCTTTTGTTTCCTCTTCCATCTTCTTTCCCACTCTTCATCTTTTTCTTGGCCTCATCCAAATCTGTTTCATCACCAAGATGAATGACTCCCTACCCAATTTGCTTAAAGCTGCCAGAAATCTTTTGATGCCCTCTTCTCTTTGCAGAAAGGTGTTTGCAAATATCTTTGTTTTCTTACATTGAAGGGTGGAGGAATAGTTGGTAAGCCAGTTATGTTGCAGCAGGCTAGAAAGCAACTCCTGTTCCTCCAGAGCAGAGTTTCTGCACTTTAGTGTTTGATTTAAATGGCAGATTTTTTTCTGTCCAGAAAATGTGTCAAGAACCCAGAAGCTCTGTAATAAAGGAAGATTCTGAATGCCATGTTCTGTCCTTGACTTGTCTGGAAATTTTAACTTTGTGCAAAGCCATGTTTTAAATTAGCAGTGTATATGTTAACAAAGGATCTCCAATTACATATTTGAATTTTTTTTTAATACTCATTAATAACTGGTTCACATCTCTTACATTCTCCCCGCCCCCCCCATGTATTTATGAAAGACAAAACATCATAAATAGAGAAAAACACATTTATAAAACTTCCTAAGATGGTTCCTATGTTAGGAGTTTGCTAGAACTTTGAATGTTCATGCACAACACTTGTGTTTGGTGCGGGGATTCAAAAGCCTTGTTTGTGCTAATAACATTGTATGGCCCATTCCAGGCCAGAGCTTGAAACTCAAACAACCTTATCAGTAGACCTTTACAACGATCTCTGGCAAGTTTGTGACCTGAGCCATCTAATGCTCTCCCAAAACATTTCCAGGCATGGCTTGGGAGTTAGTCAGTGACTTTTCCCAGTTAGTTGTTTGGATGTAGCCATGTTATTTGGAGGCCACAAGAGACCAAATGTGGGCTAGTTGGCTGTATGGGCAATGGAACCAGCACTGGCACTGTTAAATTTGCTAATATTGATGAAACTTTCCCTGCCTTCTGAGGATGCATGTGGGTGAAATTATCTACACTTCCAATGAAGAAGTGTCTAGGGTTTCCTTTGGCTTATTAACGTATATGACAAATTTCGTGCTAATTTAATGATATGAGCTAAAATTGATAGTGATTTTAGTGATCAGTTACTGTATGACTTGAATAAAATGTCAAAATAGAAACATGGAGGTCAGTAAGCTGTTGCAATACTCTGATGTTTGGAGAACTGCCAGTTGGTTGTACTGTTATGTATAGGCGCTTTTTTTTTTTTCTGATTGCTGGTGTTGAAAGCACCCACTGAACACACAGCAAGTATTTTATGCTATTGTAATTATGCTGGGCAGAGGGAAGACTCCTTGAAATAGTCTGGTCACTGTCCTGGAGGTATAGATTATCATGAAGTATAGTTCTGCCACCCTGTGGCTACTGAAGGTCATTCTTAGAAGGTGCATGTTCACTTAGCTACTGGTACTCACAGCCTTTTTCTTTTAAACTTCATGAATGCTATTTTGTGGAGAAAGTTGAAGGATTATTGTAGGTCCCATAGAGATGTATAAACTCTCTATGCTTTTATTGAAAGATATAAATACTCATTCACTGGAAATGCCATTAGTTAATAAATCTCATGATGGTGTAGTATGTAGACATGTAACTGGTCGCCTCAGTTATGCAAGGCTGTCTACTATCCAGCAATCACTTATGCTTTTCTTAGTATTTTTATGTGGTTTAAAGCAGAAAATGTGATCATTTATGTTTCAGTCACAGGTATAAAATGTATAAGTTCATGTAGACTAATTGACAAGATTGTAGACTATCTACAGTACTGTATACTCCTGTCTGGCGTAAATACTCCATATGCAGATTTGAAGTGGTTTCAAAAACACACCCATGTATTTTTGACTTTTACTACTCTAGAAAAGAATGATTGTTGTGACAGTTAAAAATCCAAGGCTTATCTGAGTGAGGCTCTGAAGTTGACAGCATTTCAGAGCACACCTCACTCTTGTGTGTCCATTTCAGTGTTCGTTTCTAGAGTTATCAGGAGAAATAATTATGATCTCTCTAGTTAAATTTCTGTTCCTCTCCACTATAAAGCATTCTGACCTCATTTAGAGAAGCCTTCTACATTTTGCAACAAACATGTTGAATTTCCCAGAAGGAAAATGCTTAGGTTTAAAGAACAGGGGTTTTTGTTGTTTTTTTATCCCATGCAAATGTCATTCCAAAAGAAAGTTCAGTTACAAACTACTGAAGTCACCCTGTCTCTTCTTTTTTTGAGCTCTACAGGAAAAATCTTGAAAGCATACTTTGGCAAAGTAACTGAAGATTTACGTTCATGCCAGCAGCAGGATGCCTTAAAACTAAAGTGCCAGAGAGCTTCCATCCTGTCCCTTTATGATGACCGTGTACTCAATGAATGGTTTAGATACTTCACTTTGAGAGTGCTTTGCATATTTGTTATCCAAGTTTCAGAAAGATGAGAAAGTAAGTTCATAGAATCATAGAATAGTTTGGGTTGGAAGAGACCTTTAGACGTCATCTAGTCCAACCCCCTGCAGTGAGCTGGGACATCGTCAACTAGATCAAGATCAAGTTGTAATATTGTTCTCCCAACCATTCCCTAACAATGGCACATGCGTCAGCTGTAAGGAACGGTGTTCTCCTTTTGCCAGGTGAGTAATTAGTACCATAGCTTAAATGATAGCAACAGTGAGTGGCTCTAAAAAGCTAAGCTGATAGTGCACAATGGTGTGTTATTATAGCTGTATAAAACTGATCTTTTTTTTCAAATGAAAAATGTTAAAGAGAATACACACATCCTGGAAACAAATGTGTTCTTGAAAGTCATTAGACTCCAAATACATGGTTTCTAGCAGAACTGCAGACTTTTTCCTTTCATGGGTAGTATGCTACTGCATTAAGTTATATGATTGCATGTGGTTTTATCAGTAGAATGCAACAACCTCTTGCTCAAGCGGTAATGTAGGTAAAATATGCCTTAAGTTACACAGACGACCATAAACCTGGCTTTTTTTTTTTATCTGAATGCCTCTTTAGAAAAAATGTTCTGAATACTCATATACAGGTACATAGAAGATATAAAGACAGAAAGATGTGGTTCTGCTCTTACAGCCTTTACGCCTCTGATTTCATTTTGTATTTCTGTGGCTTAAGATCTTAATGATTTGTGAAGTCAGATGGCAATTTGGTAGTGATAGACAATAAACTTCATGATTCTAATTGACTGTAGCTGATGGCCTGAAGATAGCAGTGACCTTTCCAGTCTCACAAGAAAATAGTTTCTAACTAATCAGAAGAGTGTAACTGTTTGATTTTTCTTACTGTGTTTTTACTTTATTGATTTTGCTGAATGTTTTCTTGCACTGTTTTGACCGACTCGTATTTTTCCACACAAATCCAGGTTTTCAGTTTTTTTACTCCCTTGGTATTATAATTTTCATTAAATCTAAGGGGTTTTTTTATCCTATAAATGCTTTCTCTTGAAGGTCACTATATTGAGGCACTAAATTAGATGAGAAACTTGTGGTTAAGCTGAGTTACTGTTTCACTGACAACATTGGGCAGTGGCAGGGTTTTCCTCACAGTTGTGATGTTCTTGAACATTTTTGTATGGAATGAGAAAAATCTTTCAATTCTCAAAGATCTTAACGAAGAAGGGAAAAAGTAGTGTCTCCCAGGCAAGCAGAAGTGTGTTAATATACTCAGATGAGCAAGTTTGCAATCAAATTTTTTTTAGCTGTTTCCAAGTGTTTCCCTTTTGACAAATTAATTTGGCAGAACTCTGACAAAAAATGGAAGATAATGCTGTCCTTTATTTTCTGTGAATAGTGAGCTTATATAGTCTTGTTTCTGAAGAGACTCTTACTCTGAGAGAAGGCGAAATACAGCTTGAAAGGATGATTTATTCTGACCTACTAAAACCAGAGTACTTTAAAGCCAAAACCAGAAGCTCCTACGAATAAGGATCTAAACTAGGACAGAAAATTGCCATGGGTAAATCTTAATGGTCTTATTCTGCATTTGTGACAGCCTCCTTCAGGATGTGCTATGAAGTCATTCTGGAAGGAAAGGGATGTAGTGTACTTCTGATAGTTTTTTAAATGTTGCATCTTCTTTTTAAATAAAGATGAAATTTAAATCAGATATTTGAAGTTGTCAAAGGGAAAATAACATTTCACAGAGTCCAAATGCTTTGTCTTCATGACATATCTAGTTGGTTCAAAATTTTGGTTTTTTACAGGAAAGAGTAATGTGATGCTTATGATCCCTTTGGTTCATTTTTGCACCTGGTGTATGTTGTTATTTCTTCTGACTTAAAGTGAAGAAGTGTGGGTTTAAGTGAAATTGTTTTTTCAATACTTAAAATACACATTTTGAAATGGAGTGACTTGAGGGAAGGAAGATAACTAATTGAAGATAACTACTTGAAAATGCAAAATCTCTTTTGAATTCTTTATGTATTGAGTACTTCTAGTCTTGTTAACAAATCTTTGTGTATGTGAATTTTCATAAGTTTCTATCTAATCTTGTTTGGCACACTGCAAACTTTATGAAAAGAATGTTGTTTCACCATTTTCCAACATAAGAGTCAGAATTAAGAATATTAATAAATATATTTAAATGAAATATTGCTAACTGGAAAGATAAATTATCTGTACTCATAGAAACAAAAAAAAAATCACATTTAGTGGGAAGTTTTACAAATCAACAGCTTTTAATGGTTACTGACAAGTCAGACAACCTCAGTTTAGGAAGATAACTAAAAGCTACATATGTGAAATAAGATTAAAATATTTACTTGAATCCTCAGGGTTTGGCTAGCTGGTATGAATGGGTGTTAAAATTAATTATTTAAAATAGGTTTTTTGATAGGCACTATTAGTTTAGATAATGGCAAAATAGATAAATGAGTGGCTTTCCCAATTCAAAGTAAAAAATTAAAGGAGGAGAAATTAGAGGGCTTTTCACACACTAGAGGAGTTGATAGGCAGAGTAATACTTAACTAATGCAGTGCCATTCTGTGAAGTTTAGTGGTAAATAGAAGACCAGGAACCTTATTTGCGATTAATGGGGTGAAAGCCTTAAGTGGTACTAGTGTAAAGGATTCCACAGTTCCCAAACTTTCTCACCACATCCTGTATTAGGAGATGAAGAGCATAGATCTTCCCAGAAAGGCAAGCCAGATTTTCTGTCACTCTCTGAGTGGATCAGAAGCAGCAGGAACAGCTGTGAGGAGCGAAGCAGTAGCTGCTTCGTTCCACTTGAAGACGTCCCCAAGGGCTCTCAGCAGCCTGCTCTCCTACCTTGCTCCAAATGTGGATCATCAAAGGAGCAGGGGTGTCACAGCTGGTTGCACTGAAGATTTACGTGTGATAGCTGTGTGGATCTCAGTGAGCTGTTTGAAAGATATTTGGCTCGAATTTCTTGTTGCAGCTTTTCACAGTTACACTCTTTTCTTTAGGGGGGGAAAAGGCATCAGTTGCTGTGTAATTTTCTGACCTGTCTTTTAAAGGAGTTCTGAGACTGGCCATGTTTGCAAGAGGATCTCTTCTGTCTACAGAAGCATCTTTCGGTATCTCTTGAATATTGTATTAAGCTGGACTCTGTGAAGTGGTAGCTGCCTGTGTTTCACTTTGATTTTTCTCAAATTACAATTTGTCAGTCTTGCCAAATTTCTGGGAAGGGCAGTCTCACTTCTCCCACAGCAGCACAGTGTGTTACTTAGAACTGTGGAGGCAGCCAAGAGGGCAGCAGATGGATGGAAAGAGCAGCCCAGCCCAGGTGGAAGAGGATCCTCCTTTGTAAACTGCTAAAGACAATGACCAATGATTAAGTGCTCTGTACAGCTCCGTTGAAATGGAGTTTTCTGACTTCTAGATAGGCAATAAACCCCAGGCTGGGGCTCAGGGGATGGGAGAGGAGTGAGCATCTTGTGGGGAGGGGCATAATTTAGTAACTGCTGCCTCAGATGTAATTGCCTTAGTAAAGAAGAGAGAACTCATTTCTTGTCAAACACTATCTTATTTTTGTAATAAGAACACATTTAAAATCAGGATTTTCAAATCGCTTCATTTCTGACTTGTTAACAAAAATAATGCTGATGTCATGTTCTGTAAGTGAGTTCACAATGAGGTGGATTGTAACTCAGTTCTTATTTACATGAAGTAAATATGAAAATTATTGATGAAACTGCTAAAGTGATATTTATTTTATATATGCTTGAATTATGTAGAAAAGCTCTACGTTTTCAGGCATTATTAATAGACTGTAGTTTCCATTATGAATATATATCTTTACTAGTTTGCAAGACAAAGCAAGCATGATTAGAGGGGAAAAAAATGTTTTTTAGGCACCAAATCTAAAATACAGAGCCTGTTTATGCACAGAATTAGTTCTGTGATGATCTGGACTATGGCTTAAGTCCTTCTGTAAAATTGGATATGTAAGCTAGGAAAAAAAGCTTATTACTTGTGGGGAAAAATAGTGAATTTTGTGGCATTCAAGTTATTTTCAGTAGTAAACTAGACTAAATGTGAGTTTTATTTTGATTTCCAGTACCCCTCCCTGCCTTAATCTCATCCATATTCTGTTGGCATGTAGTTTCAAGAATTAATCAGGAATAGTTTCTTTCCTGCAGTTCATTTCTAAATGATACAAGGAAAAAAACCCCAAAATTATGAGAAAAGGCATGTCTGAAATTCTCTCAATGCCTCAGATGCATTCTGTGTAAATCTTGAACGTGGTATTGGTTCCTCAAGATTAAACTAATTTGAATGAATGAGAGCTTTTTCTGAAAAAGGACACATGCATTCTGCCAGTAAATACTTTTTGGAAATAAGCTGCTTTGTCTAGTATTTCCAAAAACAATATTACAATCAACTAAATTAAAGAAAGAAATACTGCTTGCTTAAAGACTATTTTTAAATAATCTTTGAACAAATAATTGAACTATGCTGCTAATTTAGATTAGAGAAGCATAGCCTGGCAATATGTGATGGATGCAGCAGAGTGGCACACTGTTCCAAGGTTTCCTGAGAGAGTAAAAAACCTACTTTTTACTCTGCTGCATCATAAGACTAAGACAAAAAATGTATAGAAAGACTGACATTTTGTGAGGCTGCCACAGAACAAACACTGTTTTGATATATTAGTTGGACATAATTTGTATGGACAGTGCGATTTCTTTTGAATTGCTTATCTTTGAAATTGCTAGTTATACTGTGTTTTCATGGAAAACTACTGGTCTCCCCCCATTCCCCACCAAATTATTGTTAAATTCTTTCAGCACTAACTCGATCATTACTGGGTTTTTTTGTTTGCAAATTTTTAATTTTTGCAGTTTTCTAGGATGTGAACACACTAATGAAGCAATAAGAAACTAAAAGTTAGTTGCAAAATATAATAGGATCAGTGGTTAGTGATGTACACTGTAAACTTGTAAGAAGTGAATGTCTCAAAGAAATAATATGCAAAAAATGTTTTATGGCAAACTCAGCGTGTATCTCAAACCTAAGATCTCGAGAGCGTTTTCTGTTTGGCCTATATTTTTCCTGTTAATCTCCATCATAATGGAGTATTTCACTAGAACAGAAGGATTTAGGTGGAATTAAAGTTTTCCATTTAAACCAAAAGTCTTATACTTAAATTTATAAACTAATCTTTTAAACCGATTTAATTACTTAAAGTAGTTAAATAGAAAGACAATAGTATGTCTTAAACATTCTAATGCAAAGAGTTTCCTTATGTACCAATGACAGTTAGTTTACATAAAGAAGATGGATCCAGCTGTCTGAAACAGGAAAAAACCGCTTGGTACAAAGGATTTTGGAACTGTCCTGGTACAGCACATCCATGCAACAGGTGGAAGTGCCTTTTTTTTTTTTTTTTTACAAGGATAAATAAATATATCAGAATTTCCAATTATGAAAGATTTTGAGCAGCATTAAGTAATTTTATATTGCTAAGCAAAATCAGTGCAGTATTGATTAAATTATTTACACACTGTTGTAGTACTCTTGTATATGTGATGTAGATTTAATAACAAGTGAGGCATGCTTTGCTGGCACTTGAGAGGAGAAAGGATGTATGGCAAAACTTAGGAAAGATTTATTTGTCTGGGTAAAACATTGAACTCAATATGGGACTGTTTGGATGTTTTGTTAATTCTTTGAAGCATATGCCTTAGTTATTTTAGAAGGAACACTTTTACTTCCAGGCCTTGGCCCTTCTCCTGTTTGCTTTCACTGCTGCTTGGGTTTTTTGTGGGCCAGAGAGTTTGGACCTCTTGAAAAGGTCAGAGGAAGCTTGAATTTCTTCCCTACCAGTCTCTGGCTGATGTAGGACTTCCTAACTGCAGCCAGCAATATCAGGACTGTTGGACATTTCTTGACTTAAAAATTGGAAGATTGGAGAAGATGAGGAGGAAAAATTGATTAAAGTTTCCTACTCATGTTTGTAAAAATGTGAATTGGGCTTTACTGTTTTCAGGGGATTTTATCATGATAAGAATACTTGTTTCTACAGTGCTGTGATGAGTTGGAAGGAGGGTGGCCTGCTGAAATTCGGGGTGATTTGATCAAGAAGCTTAACAGTTTGTTGAGCTGTATTTCTGGTAGTGCTGACTCTGGATCATGAAGGGGACAGAAATAGAGAGAAAGTCCTTAGTAGCCTGTGTGCACTCAAGGGCCCAGTTAGGCCCATGTTTTGAGGTGCCTCTGGATGTGATTGCAGAGCGGCATGAAAACAAGTCCAACAATGTGGAAAAAAACAAGGCAGTGTATCCTAGACATCTTTTGCAAACCTTGATGAAAGCCCCCTTGAAAATGCTATCAAGGTGTTTGAAGGCATCTGAGAGATTTTTCCTATTCTGCAGCTTGAGTTCGTAGGAGAAGAATGGCTTTTTTCCTTCATTCTTCAGAAAGTGTTAAGTTCTGATCCCCTGAGACTGAAAAAAGTAACTTTGCTCAGACATGACATCAAGGTGGATTGCTTTAGACTTGGACAGTGGCTAGAAAACCAATAAGCTATGTTCTTTGTTCTTATGCAAGTGTTTTCTATAAAAAAAAAATTATATACTTATTATATATTTTATATGTTATATATTTGAACAGAATGTCTGATAGTGTATCCGCCTAGACTTGATTATTGTAAAAGTTCTCATTTGTTTTAGCAGAATACTCAGGCACCTTCTTAAGTATATTTCTGTTTTCTGTTTGTAATGCATTGATTTATGATACAAGGAATTCTGCATATCTGAAGTGAGTTGCTTCTGGCCACTGTCTCTCCAAACAGCAGAGTTCAAACTTTTGATTTGGATGTCCATATTCACAGCTGTGGTGGAATAAGGAATTTTTGCTCTAGAATTCTTTGTACCAGTGTGGGTAGTGCTGGCACTTATATGGATGTTGTAGTGGTGTAATAGTTACGGATATTAGTTCTGTATTAGCAGTTCTGGTGTAGGACTTAGGCCATTTAAGGACCTAGTTAAAACTTTTGTGTATATCAGTCAAATTAACTGTTGAGTCTCTCCTTTTGGTACTGATGAATGCAAAGTTTGAACTTAGAAGCCTGTTCTGACCACTGAACTGTTGCATAGGTCACATATGGGTGTATACAATAGCAGGTACATTGATCAGGAGATGTGTTTGCTTCATTGGTTGCCAGCACCTGGACCACTAACTTATGGTCACTAATATGCTGTGTTTTTCTGTCTCTTGAAGGGTAAAGTGAATTGTCTTAATATAACTAGAAACCGAGTTGATGGTGAGAGTGAAATTTTCTGAAACCATCATTGGGAAGCACTGCATACCAATTTGCAGAGCATGCAGCTGAATCATTGGCATAAGTTCTCAAGGACCTCACCCCCTTGCTCAGCATTATAGCCTTTTGGGAAAAGGGAGAAAAATATGAAAACATTTCCATTTTTCAAATATTGCTGAATTGTAATACTTCATTGTTAATGAGTTACATGAAATGATCCACTTATGGTATAAATAAGCAGCCAAAGCAGTCAAACCTTTTTTGACTATTCTATTAAAATCTATATTTTTTTTTTTTCTTTTGTACCTGATATATGAAGTTGAAATGTCATGTGTCGGCTGTGCTGGCTGTTACACCAGTTAACAATTTGCCATACAACCCTGTTTTCAACAACTTATTTCTTTGGACACTTCAGCTGTTCGGGATGTAGTTTTCTATGTCAGGTGCCTGTCCCAGGCTGAAGTTTTAGAAGCTGCTGTTTTTGAGATTGAGATGGAGGAAAACTATATTTTACCTAGCTAAACACACAATTGTATCTGAACTGAGTGGATGTTACTCCTTCTGTGGTTTGGAGTAAGGACTTGAAATCTACAAGGAGTTCTCAAGAATGTTCCTTATATTGTCAGGACAATCCAGCTAAACAAAGTTATCAGCCTCCAAAATTCAAAACTCTTGGATGGGTCTACTTGGTCCTTCCACTGCTGTGGTGCAGGTGACAGCACTTGCAGAAAGGTAGATGTCACTGTGCCTCTCTGTCAAGTAGGAACTGTAGTTTTGTCTGTAGAATGAAGAATTGTAATTCAGGAGAATAGGAAAAGGATTAATAGTCTCTTCTTGCAGGTTGCTTTTTTGTTATTTGGGGAATAACTAAGGGCTTAATTCTGCCTTCACATATCCATTGCAGAGTCTTCCTGAAATTAGTGTAGTGGCTTTCAAAGTAAAACTACCTGTCAGCGTAAGGTTAAGGGGCAAAATTAAGAACAAATTAATATAAGCAAATAACTGGATTATTTGTACTTTTGTTTAATTAGTAACACTACAAAAGGGTGTTTGTGGTGTTTCAGTACTGATCTCAGTGGAAGCCTGTGATAGCACCTGGAATAGGGCATAATTTTAATTGGAAAGCAGAACAAACCCCTTGTATTAAAGATGACTGCTTTTACAGGGGCACACTGGCAACCAGCAGAGATGGAAAAGTTCTGTCACCTTGTTCAGGTACTGGGAGGTCAGTGTGAGATCTGTAACAGTTTGACAGCTTTGGGGAATAATTATCTGTTAG
Organism: Mycteria americana; assembly: GCF_035582795.1. Classification (NCBI taxonomy): domain Eukaryota; kingdom Metazoa; phylum Chordata; class Aves; order Ciconiiformes; family Ciconiidae; genus Mycteria; species Mycteria americana. The sequence continues at coordinate 45,446,760 of NC_134367.1, forward strand.
AACATCCTTTATCCTTTATGTTGCAAAAGCAACTTTCAGTAGTCATTAAGCAGCATAGGTTAATTTATATGGTCACTTTAATATTTTGCCTTTTATAAAAGCTATAGAGTTTATAAATCTGATCATACTGTTTGTATGTACTGTACTGTTTGTATTTGCCAGAGGGTTTGTTTATAGAATCATAGAATCGTTTAGGTTGGAAAAGACCCTTAAGATCATCAAGTCCAACTGTTAACCTAGCACTGCCAAGTCCACCACTACACCATGTCCCTAAGCACCACATCTACACGTCTTTTAAATACCTCCAGGGATGGCGACTCCATCACTTCCCTGGGCAGCCTGTTCCAGTGCTTGACAACCCTTTCAGTGAAGTAAAATTTCCTAATATCCAATCTAAACCTCCCCTGGTGCAACTTGAGGACATTTCCTCTCATCCTATGGCTTGTTACTTGGGAGAAGACTGACATCCCCCTCGCTACAACCTCCTTTCAGGTAGTTGTAGAGAGCAATAAGGTCTCCCCTCAGCCTCCTTTTCTCCAGGCTAAACAAGCCCAGTTCCCTCAGCCGCTCCTCATAAGGCTTGTGCTCTAGACCCTTCACCAGCTTAGTTGCCCTTCATCCAGGTTGACACTGTTACTTGGTCATAGCACTGATTAGTTGATGAAGAATGTTGCTCTGTGGGAAGGTGGAGCTGTCTTTTGGAGTATACAGTAGACCTGTCCCCTGTCCCTACCGAATTGTGTCTTTAGGAAAAGTTAATATAGTCAAAACATGAGTTTAGGTGTATTGCAAACCATTTAGACCCTAGACATGCCTGCGAGATTACACTGTGAGAGATGTAAGATTTTTATAGCTGTATGTTTTTCAGGGAAGTAAGCAAATACCAATAGATGCTTCTGGCCTTCTCTTCAATTTGACGTATTTTTGTGAAGATACTTCCCTCCTCACCACTCTTCCATGTTGAAATAATATATATTCCTGAGTTTGCAGAAAGGAGACATGCCTCAAGGGCAGTAGTGCAGGAAGTTCAGATGGTAGGGTGTGAAATTCTAGAAAAGACTAGAGGAAAGGTCGCTTTCAGACTGTATTCAATCTAGCCAATAAAATTTCACATGCACCTAATCTATATGGTATGTCTTTCTGCAATAGAAGAATTGAAGAAATTTGCTTTTGAATTACGCATCCTGAAAGTATTGATCTTTAAGGCTGAGGCTATGTATGCTTTGAATTGTAATGTTCCTCTCCTTTCTCTCTTTCTAGCTGGAATGCTTGCTGCTTTCCCTACAGGATTATAAGCTTTGATATTCAGAAGAGCAAAACTGAAAGATGCCATCTGAGAGGTGCCTGAGGTATAGTACTTGGTAGCGTGTAGGAAGTCATTCACATTTAGGATGATGTTTACCAAAGCATCAGTTAACAGAGAGTAGAAAAGTGAAACTAATATTTTTGTTCATTAGGTAGGAATTCACATTATTAAATACATATCCATGTTGTAATCTGCAAAATATTACTTCCTTGTTGCCACTTATCTCTAGCAAAGAGAAGCATGTCTAGGATTGATTTGCGACCCACAGTCTCCTCATATGTTGTCTTGTTTATGCTTTTGTCTATACTTGGAATTTTTGATTGTGGAAGCAACTGGCATTTTACATTCATGCATCTGAATTCATGGCTGGTGATCATTTTTGGTGTGTGTAGTGTTCCACAATTCAGGAGATATATTACTCTTCCAGTTCTTTGAAATGGCTTCAAAACATTCTCTCCAAACTCATCTTCCTGCCTTCCAGAACCTCCCATTCTGTCTCTTTCCCTCTTATAGAGTCTTAATCATCTATATGGACTTGCCAGTCTAGCCTTTCTCATTTATTTGTATTGCCCACTGTCTCATCAGGGAATTTGATATTTATAATTTAATTAGTTTCTGGGAGCACTTTCAGGCAGAACACTGAGCAGAATTTCTTAATCTAGTTGCTTTTCTGCAGAACCTTGCACTAGTCTGATATACTGGTAGTTGTTCTGTTTTACAGAGTAGTTAACGGGGCTGATCTGGGAGCTCAGAGATCTACCTAATATTACTGGGACATCGTATCATTCCAGTTCTGTTCCCCTTTTCCTGCCATGCTTCTGCAGCAGAAGACAATCAGGCATTCCTTGCATTTTATAGATAGCTGTTGAGCTCATCAACTGACAATATCGCTACAAAGTGGCCATGTTATGTTTAATGAATCAGTGCTTTTTCATTCATAAATTCCAGTTCAATTGCCTTGCATGGGTATACATTCTTCATATGTTGTTAACATGAGGGTTACAGGCAATTGATTTTTCGCTTTGGTCATTGAATTGAAAAAAGGATTATGATAGAGCTCAATTTAAAACCACAGATGCCAGATTTTACACACACACATATATAAAATTTCCCCACAAAAATTACCCTTGTGCCTTGTCCCACCGATCTGTTTTCTGTTGAGTGAAATAGTCCTTTTCCACAAGAAAAGGACTTCATTCTCTGGATGATGGTGAAAAAAGCAAGAGGAATTAAGGTCTTGGTTCACAGCACTGGGAGAGAGGCTAATAAAAACAGAAATAAAGAAAAACCATTTCTAGGTATAATTAGCTTATTATACTCGCACTAGTTTGATTTAGTCACTTTGCTATAGAAATTACAGAAGGGAAATAATTGTTGGAAATAATTCCCTTGTATTTTAACAAGTTACATTTCTTGATAATTGTCATTTAGAATATCAGTGGGGTTCCACAAATGGAACAGCTGAAGGAAAAAGAATCATTTGAGTGAATCATTTTGAAATGTATGTAGGGTATGTCCATGTGTGAAACCTGAACTATTAGAGAGGGGGTGAAATTCAGATACAGATTATTCCTGTGTAATTCCAATTTGGCCATCTTTCTTCTAGAAGTAATGTCTTAGTTCTTGTGTTTTTAAAAGATTAGGTTAGATTAGAGCAATCGGTCTGCAAGGCAGGTTTGCATTAGTTTACAGATGGCCAAGGTGCAGAAGTGGGATAAGCAGTACAGAGAGTGTGTGTTGATGGAAAGGAGAATATAGCAGCCACACAGCTGCTGCATAGCATGTGTATGGAGTGAATTACATGATTGTAGTGGAAAGAAGATAGCTTATTTACCCCTTAAGAAAAAAAAAAAGTTTATAACTTCACTTTGATTTACTCAGGAATGACTCTCTGTAAACTCATCTTCTATAAAGACCTAGATGCTGGGGCAATATAAATTGGTATAGTCTCACAGATTTCAAATAAACTGCATTGTTTTGTGCCAAAGAGGATTTGCAGATTTGTTTGACCTGTTTCTGTTTGCATCAACAGTTATATTGTCTCTTCCTTCTGCTGTAGAAAAGGAAGCTGCAATCAGACAGTCCTAGGCTGGATGACATGGAAATCTTGTATTTGTACAAGGAGATATTCAGAGGTGGTGGCAGGCCTCAGCATTTTAAAAACAAGCAAACATCCTCCCCCCCCAATACAAAACAAACAAACAAAAAAACCCCACAACACTTCATAAATGTGAATAACCTGAAACAGTCTGAAAACATTCAGTAATGCAGTATCAGACTTCAACAGCCACCTGAGACCATGATCTTCATTCTTTTTACTAGGACTAGTTACTGCATACATACTCCTTTCCACTAATGCATCAGTTTGACCACTTAAAGTTTTCTGTTGCTCCATTGGCTTAGGCCCTTTATTCTTCTCACTTAATTCTAAAATGATTCTGAATTAATCCTATTAGTCCAGCTGACTTCCAGTGCAGCAAATGAAAATCAGAACAGTTGAGGTTTTAAAATTCGAGTATATAATCAGGTTTCATAATATTTTATTATAACAAAAGTTATACTGAGCTTTTCTTGTGATGTCTATACTATGTAAGGATTTTTGCCTGACAGGTGCATGAATTTTTTTTTTCTTTCCAAGAATTATCAATCTTGTCTTAGAAAAAGTTTTTCTATATTTCTGACAGAATCTACTTATTTCCTACATTTTTTGACAAAATCTTTCCCCTTTCCCTTCTCAGCGTTCAGGAAATGCTGACAGGTCAGAGACTTTGTCAGTCCAGCTCCCATAATGATGCTGTCCTGGCAGCCCTGAACCAACAAAGAAGTGATGGCATACTTTGCGATATCACCCTTATTGCTGAAGAGCAGAAATTCCATGCACATAAAGCAGTTCTGGCAGCCTGCAGTGACTACTTCCGAGTAAGTCCAAAGATTTTTTTTCTTTTCTTATAATGATATTAAAAATTACCCCGGGAGGGTTGGGGAGGCAGGGATGGTTATAGATATCATACTGAACAAGCTTTAAATTTGAGCCTGTAGAAAATTCAGGATTATTGCACATTCAACAGAGTATACAACTTTAAATATCCACATACATGTCATAGAAAAGAAATATTAAGAACATAATTAAGTTTTTTATCATTATTTATGATTATTCCCCCCCCACCCCCCCCAAGACAGGCAGTACACATCTTTCTATGAATCTTATGTCCCACTAAAGTCAGAAAGTGGAAGATTTTTTTGTAGAACCCAGACATTTGAGACAGTTGTGATTAGAGTATGGAAGGATGGGGAGAGGAAATGTAAATATTAATAAATGCAATTTAAGTCAGCTTGAGAGTGGATTTTGTAGGGATGTAAATGGTTACTCTTAAAGAGGAGAGACCATAGTAATTTTTTAAGTGTAATAAAACTCCTTTTCAGAAACAAGTGTGTCTGAAATGTAAAGATTAAAATATTCCCTGGAAAATCTAATTCAGGTAGTCAGCATGGAAAATTGAACCCAGGTGCTAAAATTGGAGTAACTGAAAAATGGCGTTTTCTGATAGGAAGAGCATTCTTCATATGAAGCAATTCTACTAAGCTTCATTATAATGTACCTGTTCAAAAAGTTGGACTGTCTATAGCTTTTTAGTTGACTGGTGTTTTTAAGTGTGAGTCATCCTGTTGTTATTCAGAAACTAAAGCTAAATTAATTTAAATGTCTGCTTTCTCTAACAAAGTAAGTTTATTTAATATTTTGCCTACATGGTAATTGTAGTGCTACGAGCTTCTTTATGGTGACCTTTTTGTTTTATTACAATAGTAATACAGTGTATGACATCTGTTCTATATCCTTAATCATCTGAGCAGAATTTTTATCTTCCTGTCAACACTCTCTCTCCCTTTTGGTTAGAATTGAGACTTAATTTATTCTGTGTATTTAAGAAATATTGTTGACCTTGATGTTACTTTCACTGTGATGATGTTGAGCCAATTGATTGCTCATTTTTTGAGCTTGTCTGCATGCTTATGTGTTCCACGACTGCAGACTTTGTACTGCCATGGCTGCTAATGTTGCTTTGTCATGGTGCCCTGGCCTGTTGTAACACAGGTTGCTTACCACTTTTTTCCTTTTATCCCAGTGCACAGAAAGGGATTTTGGAGCTCTCTAGCTCTAGCAAGTGCTATATATACTTGTTGATGATAGATATACTACAGGGCTGCTGTTCTGGTTTGACTGAAATATTTTAATAACGGTGCCATATCATTCCTCCACACCTGTGGCATACATTCCTTCCAGAGCTCGTTGTACCCTGTGCGTAGAATCATCGTAGAGTGGACAGCTGTACCCAGTGTTCAAGCAGTATGATAGGAACCGCTTCCACTTTGGTCACTTATCGATTGACCTTGAGATCTGGGGCACTGTGACTCACCTTGTTATTTCCAATTAAGTTGCTTGGTATTTGCTGGATAGTTATTGCAAATTAAAATCTTAATGCCCTATGGAAAAGAAAAAAACCAGTTTTACAATGGATCAAATTCCTAATTGCTATGTAAATCTTCTCAAGTAAAAAAAAAAAAAAAAAGTGATCTATGCAGCATTTAGTAATTTGATCTGCCTCAAAATTTTTATAATTTGATATGACATATTCTTCAGACTTTAAGTATCAGCTATAAATACGGAACTTGTGCTTTCTGAAATCAGCCAAACAGTTTCTATTATTAATGGACAAAAAGCTTTGTTAGAAAATTGTGGAATGAGATTTATGTTCTGTAGGAAGGTGGCAAAAAAGTTACTATATACTATGTTCCTGATTCTAATAATTTAGAAAAAAGCACGGGTTGATTAAAAAGTAATAATGTTTTGTATTTAAACTGAGATTATTAATGGTTTTATATCTAGGGGGATTTTGCCTAATTTGAGCTACCCAAGTATTCATTTTCTAAGATTTAGGAGAATGACGCCAAGCTTCATTCAGAGTCAGTGAAGAGAAACGAGCATTTCCAGAGGATGATAAAGGCGGATAGAAGATTTATTTAAAATGAAATGAATCACCATCTGGAAGTGCCAGATCTCCCTCCACTGGTCATAAAGACTAGACTAACATGCTTCAAACTTAGCTGTTAGAATTACCTAAGATTATTTCTACCCTTTAGTTTTTTCTGGATTTTCTCAGAGGAATTCTTGGAAGAACCTTGCAGACTTTCTAACCCTGAAGAAGCCATTGCTGTGGGAAACTTAACCTTTCGCTACTTTTTATGAGATATTTTTTTTTTTCCATATAAGCGCAGGACTGCAGTGGACAGGATTCTGGGAACATCAGATGTTGGAGTTGCCTTGAATAAAACTGAGATGACAACACTATACATCAGTGTGACAGAAAGAACTTGCCTACCGTAGCTTCTGGTTTCTAAGGCTTATAGATTTGATTAATATACCAGCCTACCTTCAGCTCTATCTGGAGAGGCTGTCATGCAATTCTTAAGATCTCACAGATTACTCAAGAAATATGTTCATTTCTACATGGGGCTCTATCAGAAGGAATCAGCATGATTTTTTTCTGTTTGTTTTCTTTTTTGCCACTCTTGTAAAACAGCTTGTACAAGAATCTGGATATTTGCTTACTACAGAGCCCTTTTATGGTTTTCTACATGTTCTGTGTCTACTTTGATTTAGATGGAGCTACTTCTGAAATTGTGGTGTTTTCTTGATGAGAATAACAAGTCAGCTGAGTAGCAGGTTTTTTTTCAAATTGCCACTTATTTCTTCCTTTACTGCAAAGAAAAGTTTGTTAACACTTTTGAAGGATAACTAAATGTGTGTCATGTTACAGACAGAGGGAATTGAAGCCACTGTATGTGGAAGAGTGGAGAAGGTCACACAGAGGTTGCCTAATAATTTTTTCTTTGAGGTTGTAGTCTTCATTTGCTTTTCTAAGACAAGCCAGAGGCCTGAGCATCAGCAAAATAAAAAGGGCCAGCCTTCTAGGGTAACAGCTTGCCATCCCTTCTTCCAGTTGGTATAGTAGTTCCAGTGTTTCAGCACAGCTGGAATTTAAATCCTAAGAATAGCACCCGATTTGGGAGTTTTTAACATGTGTACACCAAAATGTTGTGGGTTTTTTTTTTTTAAGGAAAAAAAAGCCCTTAGGAAATTGTGTAGAAAGACTGCATTAAAAATACAGAGTTAAACTGCAAGATTGGACACTTGAAAATTAGGGTTTTCAATTTTTCTGTTCAGCATCTCCTGAAGGACCTCTTCTTTCAAAATGAGCTAAGGAATACAGTAGTCAGCTCCATATCCTAAAAGATTCATATAGAGAATAATGAACATATGTATTTTTATGAATTCTTTTTTTTAAGCAACAAACAGCATTTTAGGCCAACTTTTCCATATGACATGCTGCAATTTGCTATTTGTCTGTCTATTGCAGTGAGACAAGGCGGTTGAGTTAGTGAGTGACTGTGATAGCTCTAGCAAGCTAACTGATTTCCAATTAAAAGATTCTTTTTTTTCCCCCCTCTGGGAGCAAAATGAAATGTTACTGCATGACTTCATTAGCAGGCATTTACAGTGTTGGCAGGTGATTATATAACCTCAAGATTTTCTTGTACAAAATGCATTGGTTTTCCAGTCAGAACAAGTCCTTTCTTCTTCCTTGTTTTTCATTTGAGTGGGTTCATAGTCACAGGACTTTGATCTTTCTCAAAGATGCAGATTTTCCATGTAATCTGGATGAACAAAATTATATCAATTAACTAGAATAGATTTTTAAATGTCAATAATATTCTAATTTTTTCCACAGTGAGCATCTTCAATTCTTAGAAGAATCTTCTCTGAAATGAACTAGTAGATATTAATTTTACATACAGACTTTGTACTTATAACTGTCACGGTTGATTCTTAAGGAGTTTATTTTCAGGTTCTTTTCTGTGCTGTCTTTCCTCCCTGTCAACAGATAATTTCTTTGTGTGTACACAGCATTGCTGATTGATTGTATTTTGCAATGTATTGCATTGTTTCTTTATAAGATTAGAGAATTAGTTCTTATAAACAAATCCTTGCGGTATAAAAGACTGTAAGATGCAAATAGCTTTTGAGGTCTTGTTACATGAATCATAAAGAGGAAAAGGCTCTCCCTAACACATCTTAGAGAGAGGTCTAAGGACCTAGTTCTGAGGAATCAGAATTATCTGCTGCTTTTGCAGTATAATGCGATTTTGTTTTTCAGTATTTTACCATTGATGTGCATGTACCAAATAAACGGTATTTTCCTTGCTATTGCACCCTGGAAGTGATGCTACTTAGAAATTGTCTTTCCAGAGCTAACATTTTTAAATGTTATCTTTCCATTGGACCGAATCAATGCTATTATTCTAGTAACATTGTTACTAGAACAACTCTGTTATTCTAGTAACATTGTTACTAGAACAACTCTGTTATTCTAGTAACATTGTTTCTGGAACAACTCTATATTCTAGTAACATCTAGTGATTACGGAGACTTTAGTGTCAAAGAGGCTCTTACCCTCACTTTTAGCTTCCTGTGTAGGTTGATAAATACTTCCTCCTCTTACATGTCTAAACTTTTCCTGGGATAATTTTAAATTCAGTTTCTCAGTTGGACATTGATATATTTGAGAAACTAAAGTATTTAATCTGTATTAATTGCCTAACACAGCTTTTGTAGATCTCAGTTGCATAGATTCACTGTATCATCTAACATTGTTTCTAAACTAATGCTTTTTTCATTTTTCACAAGCATATAGAGTCACTGCTTTTGTTAAATGCTGTAGACACTTTTTTTATAATTACTGCAGGTTCTTTAACTCAAATCATTCAAAGTATACCCTTCATAAGGATATTACCTTCTTGTAATTATTGCCTAGCAAGTAACTTGAAGTGAATTCCCATATGCCTGTTGTCTACCTGCAACTTGCACCTGAAAGCAGTGTTTTAATGAATTTGAAACCTGAAGTTCTAAGTTAGACCAGTCTTTGTGAAGAAGATAGCAAAACGAAGGAAATGCAATTGAACAACAGCTCCTGCTTCAATTGATGGAACTGATTGGCTCTGTTGTTCAAATGCATCTCCTTCTTGTATATAAGCTATTGTAAGCAGAATTCACAAATGTAGATCAGTGTTTGGAATGGATTTTGGTTTTGTTGAGTTCTGAGCAACTCGGGCAAGTAAGGCAGTGCCAAATGCGCTCTTTGTAAATACAATGGCAACAGAAGTCTACCGTGGAGGAAAAGCCTCCAAATGAAAATAATTAATTATTGTAAATCAAACAATGGTATCCTAATTAGTACTACTCAAATATTTGTTTATCTATTACATAATGAAAAAATATATAGTTGATCACCACTAGAATATGTTAATAACCCACAGTTGTCCTTTATTGGACTCCTTGGTAGAAGAGAGATATGGAGCTACTAGAGATAGTCCAGCAAAGGGCCACGAAGATGATGAAGGGACTGGAGCTTCTCTCCTGTGAGGAAAGGCTGAGAGAGCTGGGACTGTTTAGCCTGGAGCAGAGAATGCTCAGGGGGATCTTATCACGGTATATAAACACTTGAAGGGACGGTGCGTAGAGGACAGAGTGGACAGAGAGGACAGAGTCTCCTTTTGTGTTAAGGTACTAAAAATGTAGGTGTAACTGATGTGGTATGGATACCATCTGTAGCTGAAATGACCATGTCTCCCCTTTCCCCATCCATATTCTTTTTGTGAAACCTACCCTTTTAGGATTGACCAAGGACTGAGGAAGTGCAAAAACCTGGTAGATTCTGAGCCAACACTATTTTTCACCAACTCCTGAATGCATATCGGATACAGACTTGTTTGGGATAGTACAGGCTGAAATCCAATATTCTTTTAGGTGTAGTAGGATAATACTATAGGAATAGTATGTGTCGCATCCAAACTATGCAGAATGTAATGGGTTTGGGAAAATCTGTGTACTACTTGTAAGGATTCAAGAGGGCAAAGAAAAGCAAGCCTATTTGTGAACCTGACTCTTAGTACAAAAATCCTCCTCTAGTGCTCAAGTTGGAAAGCTAGTCTGTTAGTTGTTCAGAAGCAGTCATACCTATCCATATATGGCTTGGGACTAGAGAAGCACTGTACGTGGACATAACTTTGTTTGGAAATTGGCACATCCATGATACACCGATGCACATACAACAGATAAACTACAGGTACAATTGTAGAGACGTCGGATGAATATCCCAGAGGTGGCAAACCGTGCACCCTGTTATGATTCCTTGCATCCTTGTCTTCTTATCTTTGTTCTTGCTGATGATAACTTATATGAAAATTGAAACATTTTCCATGAAATACCAAGCAATCTTTCTGCTGCCATTGTGATTTATGCACAGCTAGTAATATCACAGCTATGTGGCATCTCTCATTTACTTACACGTTCTTGCCATCTTCTCACTCTTAACATTCTTCCCCACAGTCTGAGAAACCTCAAGACTTTTGACCAATTAATTCCTTTGCCGTACTAAATCATATTGTGCTGTGCCATTCTCCATTATCAATGCCCTAACTCAGAAGCAGTTCCCAATCGCCCTACAAAACTTCAGAACAGGATATAGTATTCTCATTTACTGTCACACCAGCAGTTTTCTTGTCTAAGAACTTTGATAAAGATGTCTCTTTTAAATGTGCTTAACACTGAGATGAAACTATTTTCTCCCCTTCTTAACCCTCTTTTTAATATCTCTTTTTTTTATTTATGCATTCTTCCTGTGTAAGAATACTAACTGCAAACTTGGGAAGGAATATAGTCTTAGTCTTGCAATTGTTGACCTCGTAGTGTTTACTACCATACAGTGATGCTATAAGAAATCTAAGGAATATTTCAGCATGCTAACTGTTTAGCACTATATTTTAATTCTTCTGCTCGTGAAATCAGCCAAATGTGGCCCAATACACATGGTTTTGGGTGATGTCAACAATGCAGAAGATATTTGAAGATTCATAGTAGTGTCTGGTGTTGTGAACATGTTACTTATACGTCACCTTGAGAAATGAGAACTCAGTGCTGCTTGCTTCTCATTGGGACAAAAAACTTGCCTAAAATAAGAGGAGGTCTGGAAAAAATAAGTTTGGGTTTGGGTTTGTTTTTTTTTTTTTTAATTGTCCTCATAGCATAATATAAAGGTTTAAATACAAATTAGAGTTTTGTTACTAATTATTCAGTAATCTAGTTACAGTTGAATGTCAAGAAAACAGCACATTCCTTCACTTCTTAAAATATTGTTTGATATAGGGATTGTCAATAGTTTTACTAAGTTTAATCAAATTGTTGGAAGTAACGTAGCATGGACAGTTGTGAGGTGGCTTGTATAAACATTAAAAAGGTTTTTATCTGAACAAACTTTTTCACTTCTGAAGTATACACAAAAATGGTTTGCAAAAGTTTTAAAGCTTTCTAAATAATTATTTTGCTATTCTTTCAAAGTGGACAAAATAAGGGAGTATGTCTGGGTTATTTTACTTTGTTCATCCTTACCTTTGCAATTAATGTGTTTTTTTTATTTTGTGAGACTCTGAAGTAGTTTTCCTTTGCTGCAGACAGAATTCCCACAGCTCAGCAGTGTGGGTGCTATCAAAAACATTTACAAGAGTCTTCTCTTTTCTGAATTCTATTTTCAAATTCCCAGCAGTTGTTATGCTGTCAGCATAAAGATGTTTGTTGCAATTCTCATAGTATGGAAAAGAGTTAATTGCAATTCCGCCACTGCTGGATGGTAGACAATATGGTGTCTTATACTCTGAGTTATCCTCTTGATTTTTTTCTTTTTCTTTTTTGAAGCCCCCATATGGTAAGTATGTGCACTATGAGTAAGTATGGCAGTCAGCTCTGCAGTTAGTGAGATAGGTCATAGGAGACTGTGGCTCATTGTCTCTAATTAAATTAGTGTTATAACAACACATGGTGTTTGGTTACTATTTAATTGATGCATTTTCTCAGTATAAAAGCAGGACAGAAAGGAGTCATTGCAGCCATGTTGCTGTGATTGCCAATTTTCTTTGCCATCCTCTTTGCTTGCTCCAGGCTACGTCAGGTCAATTTTGCAGTGCTGTTATAGCAAGTGTTCTGAAGCTGGGCTGGGCTCAACTGCAGTTTCTGTGTTGCTAAGTGTCTGCCTGTTGAAAGCCGATTTCTTGGAGCAGGCTTGTGGTAGAGAAGTGTTTCATACCTGTTTTCTTCTGTATAGTCTAGTGAAGAAGTCTTACATTTTAGAACATTGTTGGATGCAGTAGACACTATTCTATATTTTGCAGTCTCCATCAGTATCTTCCTACACAGCCTCAGGAGAAATTAAAGCTATTATTCTGTGGGTGTTATAAAGCTGAAAACACCTTCTTCTCCAACCACCTGAGTGAATTATTTGGGCAGTGTGTCGCTTTTAGCTTCAGTGAGTAGGATCCACATACCATTTTAATAACATGAGAAGTATCCAAAGAAAGAGGCAAGACTGCTGAAGAGCTAAAAACATGATCCATATGTTGCACTTGTACATATAGCAGGTGTTAGGATGTTTTAACACTACTGAAATAGCTGTTTTTCCTTTGGATGCTCCCTCAGGGTTTCTTGCGTTCCCCTCCATTTGTTTAAGAAGCCCATCACAATGCACATGCTTTTGCCTTTTGTGTTGCACATCGTGCTTATTGGAAGTTCTAGAAGAAATATCTTTCTTTAAACAAACCCTTCAGTTGCTTCATTGTCAACAGTGCCATTTTTTTACACCCTGTTAACAACTTCTTTTCAGTAGACTGAAATGTGATATTGGCTAGTTGCATTCACATCACTGTAGGCCTTCATCTAGTAAAAGGTTGGATTTAAGCAGTGGAACCTCTATATTTGACTGTCCTGAACATCTTTGTAAAATGCTGCTGGTTGCTTATCTTCGGCAGGAGTTATCTGCCTAAGTCAACCTGTTTTCAAATTTGGACATCTAAAAACCTCTTTAAGTCCCAATCCACTCTTACTGGGTGACCTAATGTGCAAGTGCCAAATTAATTAAACTGCCTCTCTATCTACTACTGAATAGGTAGTGCCTCAAAAGAGGGAGGTGCCCTTAACAGCATTGGGTGAGAACATAGGAATGGCAACACTATGTTGGATCATTGACTAGTTGCTTTAGCAGTAGCTGTTTGTGATACCTGGAGAAAAAGAGTAAAACCAGGCTAAGTGTATGTGATGTGTCCCTGAGAATTCCCCACCTGTTTTCAGCTCAGGGGCATTTCCTGAGCAGGGTGTGATTCCTGTCTATTCAGCAATCCTGAATAAGTCTTTCATCCAAGTTTTTATCCTCTTTCCCATTGAGCCTATGTAAGATTTATCATCCACAGTGTTCTCTGACAAGGTAGCCCACTGCCTGTTGTGTGAAGAACTATTTTTGTTTGTTCTGAATCTGATTTCCACCAGTTTCACTTGATTCCTTCTAGTTCTTCTATTGGAAAAGACATCAAACCATCAGTTCCTAGGTATTCTTCTCATGGCACTCAATCATCTCTTTTTTCCAGGTTGGAGATTTCTGATGTCTTCAGATGCTACTCAAATGGAAGCTGTTCCGTATTCTTGATTACGCTTTTTGCCCATCTCTGAAGCTTTTACAGCTCTAGTATATCTTTTGTGAGATGAGGGTAAGAGAATTGCATGCAACAGCAGGCAAAGCATAGATTTCTGCATGGGCATAGGCTTGATTTCTGTTTTATTTTCTCTTGCCTAACAATTTCTAAGCTTTGATTACTTTTTTTTTTTTCCTATTGCTGAGCACTGGGATGACTTTTTCATTAAACTCTCATATGCTAATTTTATAGCTGCTATTTTATAAACCAACCACTCCCTTTTACAGTTTATCACATTTTGCCCATGTCCTTACTACCTTGAATAGCTTTGTCTCAATGGACTTTCTAGCCACGCTGCTCTCACCCTTGTCCAGATCTTCTCTGGATATGTTAAACAGTCCAAACTGAGATGCTCTACTGGAATCATCACTCCCTGTGAAAACTGGCCTGTTCTCTTTTCTTCTTCACTGTTTTATGTCTTCAGTCACTTACTTATCCAAGCAAAGGTATCTCCTCTTTTCTCTCTTGCCTGGTTTGTCTTCAAGGCCTTTGAAGGCCTTTGTCAAAAGCTTTTTGTGAATCCACTTTGTGGAGAACTAATGGTTAGAGCCTAGCATAACATCCTCTTCACCAGCAGGCTGCAGCTATTATTTTTATATGTATAAAAAAAAATTTATGTTTGTGTGCGTATGTGTACAAAAATCAAATTACTAATTACCTTCTGCTTAGACATATGTAGCATTCTCAGCTACTGACAAAATAAGAGCCTGGCCTTCCAAGGTTATAAGGTACCAGCTATACAAGTAGGCAACAAATGCACATAAAGCCCATTTGAAATAAAAATTACTGAATATTAGGACACATTATGAAATGTCCATCTGCATTTTCAGAAGCTGTCATACCTGGCACTTAAGGATCTAGCTTGCCAGAGTTAGATTTCAGCCCAGAAGGGGTAGGTCTCAAGCCTACAGAATTTATGGGGATAATTAAATTGACATAATCGTGGTCTGTTAGTTTAGCGGGGTTTGTTTGTTGGAGGTGAAGGAAGAGCCAAAGCATAAATGAGCACAGTCAAATGTAGACTACTAAAAATAAAATGAAGAGATGATTTTGTAGAGGCATTTGTTCCAGAGGAGATAGCTGGTGGAGGGCAGAGCTCAGCTGATGATGAAAGCTACTGTGACAAATGACTGCAGTATTAACACAAGCTTGGTTAGTCAAGTCATTCTTCTTTTATTTAGTAAATTGTTAGTGTTTCATTACTTTTGTAGATTTTATCAGTAAAAGGATGTGGACAACCAAAGAAAAATGGTCAGTGAGCTGGTTTTATTTTTTGGCCTTTGTATAAAATAATTTAATAAATATGTTGGTGGGAATTAAGGGTACTTTTTAACAAAATTATGCTGTAATCTTAATGGAAAGCAGGATTTGTAATCATAATGGAAAATAGGATTGTTTTAGAAGATATGAAGGGTATCTAGTTCAAACCCTCATAAAATGGACCAGATATGAAAGGTATCTAGTACAAACCTTCATAAAATGAACCATTTCAAATTTCAACATTAGGCTTCTCGCATACCAAGTATGCTTTTGCAGTTATGCTGCAGAATAGAAGATAATTGTCGTAGTTTACTATTGGTTGGAACATTTGGATGTCAGTGTCTACTGACATTTATGTCACATTATAAATGGCTTCTTAAGAAGCTAATTATAATAACTAAGATTATGTTACTCCAGTTCTGTTAGACTAAGCCTTGCTGTACAACTATTTAGTTATGGCTGGTATGCACTGAGGTGGGAAACTTGTCTTGATGGTACTGTATGAATTACGTCTTAAAAATAAGCCCCTTAAAGGTGTCAAAGTTTTGATCATGGGTTTCCTGCAAAAAGACATCACAAGAAGCTTTGCCTCCCTGAATGAAATGTATTCTGGTAGTTAAAGTGCTAGTTCAAGAGCTAACTGACTTTTATTCCAGTTTTATTTTCGGCTTGCTTTTGATATCACTTGCTAAAATCATCAAAGGACACGAACAATAGGCTTATGCATTCACTGGGAAACATTAAACCAATTTAAGCCAAAATTTGCAAATGTGACTCATACTTTTCTTTGCTTGACTGGAGATGCTGGGGGAAAAAAAAAAATCTGGTTTTAGTTATGCTGCTCCCTTTATATTCCAAAAGGCAGGCCTGCTTAAGAGTGACTGTTGTTAACACAGACTGTACATTACTGCAGATTTCCATGGTGCTTTGTATAGCACTGTTCTTACAATTCAGTTTTCTTGCTTTCTGCCACAATGAAAACAATAATTTTGGTATTCAGGACCACCTATGACAACTCATTTTGAAATATTGGGACTAATAACGTTACTGTAGCTGTAGTAGTTCACTGTTAATTTTCTTTTATTCTGATATGGGGTTGCATGTGAAAATTGTAGAATTATTTTGTTTCTACAGCACAACTTAGACTACTTTTGAATACAGATCTTTTTAGCGATGATGCAGCAACTCATTAGGAGTAGTATGCTACAATCTGTCCTTTTTCCTTGTGTCTTAAATTATTTTTGTGCATCTAAGCAGAAATTTGGGGAAGACACATTACACTGATTATTAAACTCTGACTATCAAGACATGAATTAGGTTTGATGCCAGTTCAGCCAAAAATGTAACTTGTTAGCAAGAAATGCTTATATCGTTGTTTATTTTGACTGGGAGTGAAGACCCTGTGCCCTGTTACAACCAAGAAAATTACTTTGTTCTTGCCAGGTTACTCCCCAAAAAATGTGCACTATACAAACAGGAAAAAATGTCACATCCTTAGGCCCTCTAAACAGTAGGGTAGCTCATTACTTCAGTTTTCATTACTTATTTCTAAAGATACTAAGAATTGTATTAACAGTGCAATGCAACAAGTGTATTGCATATATCATTGATTTGGTAAGCTCATAGGGGCTGCATAATCATGTATCACTGTCTGACTCTGTGGTGTACTAAAAGAAACACGAAAGGTTCAGTGGTACTTGCTTTGCTAACAGTAATATGTGAGACTTCAGTACTGTGCATAAAATTGTATATTTTGATGCTCAGTTTTTCTTTTATTTCTTTAACTATATTCCCTTAAACTACGAATGGTAGCTGACCTTTTCATTTTACAGGATTCATTTTAGTTGCATGGCAAATGCTTAAAAAACAATATTTAGGTAGATTTCATTAAGCAGATGAATTACGGCAGGCTCAGTTATCACTGATTGACATTATGTGACATTTTCTCTGGGAATTTACATAGAACTTTTTCAGAAGAATCACGTAATGAGCCTCTTAATCATATTTCATGCAGCTGGTATTGATGGATATGCTTTTCAGTGTGTGAGAGACTCTAGAGGACATGGCTGATTGATTTAGGATAGACAGGCTTAAATTGGGAGGAAAACAAAGCAAAAATATAACATGCTAGTTATGAGAAGAACAAGCCACGTTTTTACGTGCAGTAAGGAAACATTCACATATTAAATTCGTTATTTGGATAAGTATATGTTACATATGTAGAACATAGTTGATATTTGAGGGGGACATTGTCATCTCTCAAAGCAGTATTTTGACTCCTGTTAATAGATCCTGAATATTTTTTTTCGTTCTGATAGGTGAACACAGCAAAGAAGAAATAACATTGCTTATGTAATGAAGGATTAAAACATGGAAGTTAAGAGCACCTAAAGGTTAATTCAGGAGTAGTACAACAAAGGGGATTAAATAGATTATGATTTATTTATTTAATATTACTGTTACATGAACAGTGAGGTGCTATTTTTAGTACAAACTGCAAAGGAGAATGTTTTGGCCTGAAAGAGTTTATAGTCCAAATAGATAAGACAGTCTCAGGACTGGATACTTGCAAGTTTGAGTGACCTATATACAGACAGGCTTAGGTCCCAAATCAGAAAGAATGCACGACTGAGCTGTTCCATTGATGTCAGTAAGATTTCTCACAGGCTTAAAATTACATGTGGTAAAAAAAATCTTGAGGTATCACATCTTAACTGAGTTCCCTGAGTAGTGTAGGAGATTGATCCAAGATCTCTGAAGTGTTAGTTTACTTTCTTCATAGCTTTTCTGATGCATGGGATGAGAAGTACAATCAATTTCCTGTAAAGAAAAAGATGTGAAACAGGTGAATATAGAAGTAAGTGCATATACTGTGGGAAGTTAATTTGAATAAAACACTGCACTTAATGAAGATGCCTATCTATTTTAAAATAATTTTAAAAAGAACTCAACCAATATCATTATAGAATTGTGGAGGCAGAAATTTGAGATGACAATTCTGCTCTTCTAAAACATTAAAACAATGCTAGATAGTATTATTTACCTTAAAAAATCAGTGCAAGAAGATAGATAGCTAGGGAAAGCCTTGGTGATTACATTTATCAGTTCTTTACCAATTAGTTTGCTAGACAGACAGAATAGATGTTCACTCACTTTCAAAATTGCTGTGGGTTTTTTTTTCAGCTATAAATATATATTATTTGTTTTTTTCAGACGTGTTTCTGAATGGGGTGCGAAAAAGTTAGTTAAATTGTTAACATGACTACAAAACAAGTTGTTCGGTGCATTTTAATTTTTTCCCATAGAGCTCAGCCTCAGTAATAAGAGGCTGGGTGGGATGGCATACTTGAGGTTTAATTTATGATAAGACTGATTAAAAATATTTCCCATAACATTTGACCAGAGTGCTTACAATATAGTTGATAAGTAGTAGAAAAGTAGGAATGAGTTTTTCATACAGAGCTCTATTGTGCTGGTTTTGGCTGGGATAGAGTTAATTTTCTTTATAGTAGCTAGTATGGGGCTATGGTTTGGATTTGTGCTGGAAACAGTGCTGATAATACAGGGATGTTTTAGTTGTTGCTGCACTAGTCAAGGACTTTTCAGCTTCCCATGCTCTGCCAGGTGCACAAGGAGTTGGGAGGGGGCACAGCCAAGAGAGTTGATTCAAACTGACCAAAGGGCTATTCCATACCATATGACGGCATGCTCAGCATATAAAGCTGGGGGAAGAAGGAAGGGGGGGACGTTCAGAGCGATGGCGTTTGTCTTCCCAAGTAACCATTACGCGTGATGGAGCCCTGCTTTCCTGGAGATGGCTGAACACCTGCCTGCCCATGGGAAGGAGTGAATGAATTCCTCGTTTTGCTTTGCTTGTGTGCACAGCTTTTGCTTTCCCTATTAAACTGTCTTGATCTCAACCCACGAGTTTTCTCACTTTTACTCTTCTGATTCTCTCCCCCATCCCAGTGGGGGGGAGTGAGCGAGCGGCTGCGTGGTGCTTAGTTGCTGGCTGGGGTTAAACCGCAACATCTATACTGACTTAGAGATGAGAAAACTCATGTGCATTGAGCTTAACTTGCTGTTAGCTCATCTTGACTTCCTGGGTGTTCATCTTTTTGACTATGGTGCAATGAAAGGAACTACAAGAATGCTAGTTCACTCTGTGCCAACTTTCCACTCTCCCTATCTGGTGGTGATTGTGAGGAAGTGCAGCAAATGCTTATGCACTTTACAGGAGAGAATGTGTCAGATTTCTGGACAGCCACACAAGAGCAACAGCTGAAAGTAAAGGCAGGCTCTTGTACATCAGTTGCAAAAGCTTTCAACTGTGAGTTGTCAAGGATGAAAGGTGACGGTAAGTGAGTGGGAGATGGACTGAGTTGAGATATTTGCATTGTGTTGTGCAAAACAAGCTTGGCCTTGCTGACACCCTATGAACATCATGTGAATGAAGCTTTTAATGGAGGCAATTCTAAAGTATCCCAGGACTTTACTATTGTGCTTTTCATCTACTGCTAAGTCTGTGGTCTAACAAGAATTTGTGTAGTTCAGAGCTATGCATTGGTGGGGATGCATATCCAAATGTTCGTTTTGTATTGTAGTGGACTTGGAACTGGGGCTGCTGGTAGTTATCAAAACAATGTTTGAGAAAGTGGAGGAAATTTGGAAATGTTGCTCTTTGGGTTGCTGTAGATCACTGTAGTAAGCTCAGCTTACTTTCTGATTTTTGAAAGCTTAGATTTATTTTGAAAGTTGCACTTAGAGCTGAATCAAAGAAAAATGGATAACGATGAATGTCTCTCCATATTCTTGCTGAGGGAACTTTGAGATGTTTTAGAGGTAATTGCGACGCACTAGAACCATCTACTTTATTCTTAGAAGAGCCAGGGTATTTCTTGAAGGTGGTAATTTAAATGGTCATTTGCTCACCTCCCATTTGGAACATATCAGAAAAGTCGGCTAGGGACTGATGCAGCTGAAATAAGGGATGAGCATAAGAAGGTCAAGATAGTCAAACTGAAGGCATTTTGTGTGGATTCAACCTGTCATAATTGGTGATCTGTAACTTTTTCTTTTTTAAAGACCCATTCATCTAAGGCTTTTAAACTAGAAATGACTCTGTGTGAATTCAGAGAAGTGAAAGAAAATTCTGGTTCTTATATATAGTAATCTGTCACAGGAAACGAGGTGCAAATATTTCTCAGTTTACTATTGCTATCATTGTTTGTAGCTTTCATTCCAGAAATACTTATCTTCAGAAGTTCTTCTGTTCTCCTAAAATGTATATGCTAAAAGGACACAATTCACTCTTACCTCTTCAGCTTTCATTCTTCAGTTCAGTTCACTCAACCCATTACTCTTAGGATTAAAGTTTTCATCTATTTTAGCCATCTTGGCTAAGCTAAGTGTTTAGGCTTCCTCTACAGTTACAGAGTAGAAAAGATATTTCATCCCACCAAGTTCTGTAAATTGGTGTCTAAACATGCCTATTTCTATCTATTTATTACCCAGAAAATACTTTCACTCACTTTTGTTTTACAGCTACCTAACTTCAGATACTGTTATTACAGGCCCTGATGACAATTTCCTCTCCTTTTCTCTCAAGTTTCCAGGTATTTTACCAATTTCCCTTCTATCCAGTATTTACCCAATGTATCATATTATTGCTTCTTTAATGACTCTATTAATTTCCTTTAAACTTCTCTTAAATGTTAAACAGGTTTTATGCAGATTTATATTAGAATCCAGTGGTTACCTCAGTGTTCAATTTTTTTTTAACTCCCAGCAGAAAGCTTATAAATGCTCAATAATAAGAATTCCAGTTTGTTTCCCCAGGTCATAGCAGTAAATTACTTATAATTTTGGTCACTATATATTTTTTTTTAACAGCATAACCATTTGTTCTTTTTCTATTCATTTACCTGTCTCCTGAGGCTGCATATGTTTTATGATTCTGTTTCTTGCCTTTAAAAGGCCACTAAGTTGTGTGGAATTCACTGAAAGAGTTTACTTGTGTAAAATATCGTACAACTTGGTTAAGTTGTTTTGTGATGATTTATTGCTTGCTATGCCTGACATGGCTGTAAGATTGATCTGTACAAATGAGGACAAGCTCATTACTCTCATGGATATGGATCATCTGACTACATAAGAAAATGACTCAAAGGCAAGGAGCAATTTTGTACCTCACCACTGCGAGAGTGAGCAATTTGAATTTTGGGGATTTTGAATATCATCCTGTGTTTCTGTGACCCTGGTGTCTGTTCTTAAAGCTGTGTGTCATGAAGGAGTCTGTACATGTTGCTGCAGTGCTGCCTGAGTGATAAAATCAATGTATCTAGACATTTTTTTGGTCTCATTTATACTTATTTTGACAGTAATACATTATTCTGATTTGGTGGTGTTTTACACCCATCTCACATTTTGCTTTTGAAAGCTAAGCAGCAGCAAAAGCTGAGCATGGAAAGTTAAACCCAATGACTGTGCTAAGCATCTTTTACTCAGGCTATTCTGCCCAGTTACATCAGATCTGATCACATCTGAGCCTAGTCACCCTATTGTTGTATGCCATTCAGTTCTGAGCTCTTGTCATCTCTTGTGTTCTATGTCTGCAGGAGAAACCATTTTAGAAAGGTGCCTTTGGCTGCTGAGGGCAAAGTAGCAAAACTGCATGCAAGTGCGCAGTGTATTAAACACCCACCAACTTGCCATGTTACTTTGAGAGTTGTTTTATGGTTTGATTATTTTTATCTAAGGACTCTGTGCTTTGTTGTCTTTTTCCTTTGGGAATAGTTTTCTAGTTCTGTTTCTGTTTCAGGCCAAGATGAGAAGAAGAATGGAGGGTTGATTCCTCCCGTCCTCCTCTTTTTACAGCTAATAAAGTGTCTGCCCACCCCACAAACATGAGGCCATCCTAATTTGTAGCTTCTTAAACAAGTGTGAGCTCAGGTAGAGCTCAAATGGAATATATCCATTTGTGACAGGATGTTGATCCCATAATTTTGGAATAGTTGTCACAGAATGGCAAGTGGATTGTGTTTTCTTTTGGGGAATTGGTTTACTTAATTAAAATCTTGACTAAAACAGCAGAATTTTAAAAAATCACTGTATTTCCCACAATATTGGCTCATTGACTGATTGGATGGCAGAACGAGACCTGGCTATTTAAAGGAACTGGAAGAAAAAATGGGTCCTCTCACCAATGGATTTCTTTATAAAAGGGATCTTTGTTTAACACATTGGCAAGTTGTACTGTCCATTCTCATGAAGGTCTTGGAGGAGAAACGAGGCATTTTCAAAGAAGATTTTATTTGTCCAAGCAGAAGTATTTTAAAATAAACTATGAAATATTAGCATTGTTGAAGGAAATTAATAACTAAAAATAATTAACATTTCATGCTTAGCCAAATTTGGTAACTTTTCTGGTAAGTTTGACTTTGAATTGTGCACTTGTCCAAATATTTTATATTTCATTGTTTTTCTTGTCTGTCACTTGTACATCCACCTGAGATGTTTATCTTATTGCCTTGTTTTTAATGTACCCCAGGGAAAAATAAAGTAGGCTACTAGCCTGGCATTAAAAGCATGACTGATGGATCTATTTAAGCTCACAAAACCTCAGAGTGTTTTCAGAGATGCATCTGAAATTGGAGTCTGACAGCCCAACTGTAACTCACTCTCCAGGTATTGGTGAAGTCTCAAGCCAGAATTTAATGATCCATGTGTTTCTACAGTGAAAACTATAATATTCAAGTACAGCAATGCAAATTAAAGACTGAGTTTGAGCTCAATTTCTGCCTGTGATTGAACAGATTTTTTTCATGCTGGATTAAAACTTTAAACTATCAGGCTGAGAAGGAAATTTGCCTGCTGGTGAAGGCAGTGTGGATCACTGAGCAGTATTAGGTTCATCTGTGTGGGAGACTACTTTCCTGGAGGCTAATCCACTTCAGCTGAATGTGAACTATCTGAGGACTGTTGCAGACCTTATCTTTTGATTACATTCTTTGGCCTTGCCTCCTGAAAAACAAATGTAGTTCATGCTCAGTATCAAAAACTTCCACAGAATACTCAGAGGATAATATGAGAGAAAATGAACTCCATATAGCAGATGGCACGCAAAGCCATAGTCCTGTGGTTTACTGGCAGCTACAGTTCTGATAGCCCATTGCACTATTTAGACTATGCCTGTACTAGTAAATAAGATGCAAAAGGGCTTGTTTTCTGGCCCTAAAAGCAACTGACACAGCATGGCTTGTGTCCATATGGCTAAACCTTCTCCCCTCTGCAAACAGGTTGGCTTTATCTGTGCTGTCTATTTGGAACAGCTGTGGCTTGAGTTATCCTCTAAACCATAGTCTGGGCATTGCCTGGGAGAGTGTGAGTTGGCAGGGGGTCAAGGCTGTGCACATTAAATGCTGTGGATGATTATAGACAGTAACTGAGTTAGGAGCCTGATCCTGCTGAGTTTACTAAGGTAGGTATAGTAATAAACCCTGTGTAAGGACCATGTTGGAATCCCTGTGATACAACAGAGTGATCTCCTAAAGGTAAATTTAGTAAGTCTACAAAGAAAAACTCTCCCAGTTCTTCACAGAAGTGACTCATGGTCTACAGATGAGATTCACTGAGTTTCTTTGTATCTGTAAGCTTAGAATCATAGAATCATTAAGGTTGGAAAAGACCTCTAGGATCATCTAGTGCAACCGTCAACCCAACACCTCCCTGCCTACTAAACCATGTCCTGAAGTGCCACGTCTACATGTTTTTTTAGCTCCTCCAGGGATGGTGACTCTACCACTTCCCTGGGCAGCCTGTTCCAATGTTTGACCACCCTTTCAGTAAAGACATTTTTCCTAATATCCAATCTGAACCTTTCCTGATGTAACTTGAGGCCATTTCCTCTCATCCTAAGCTTGTGGGACATCCAGCCCTTGATCAGAATAGAAACTTTATTAGTAGCCACACTTTTTTGGTGGTTCCTATGTACAGGTAGGCAGTGTACAGATAGTTGCTGTAGCACAGTCAGAGAATGCAGAGCATGCAGAATCTTGTATCACTGAGCATTTCCAGCCTTTCTGCAGGCACTCTGTGACAGAACTGAGTGTACAGAATGTGGGCAAATCTACCCCTGTACAAGCTATGTAGACAGGTGTTGCTTTGAGACTTTACTCTCTTTATTCAGGAATTTATGTGGGAAAGGGAATATTATCCAAAAAGTTTATTTAGTAGTGAATTTCTGAGAAGAGAAGCTTGTCTTTTCCAGACACAAACTGAAGGTCTGCCTTTGCAAGGAGCAGGTGGCTGTTGGGTACCTTGCAGCTCCTGGCAAGCCCTGAAGCCTCACAATAGCTATTACAGCTCATTTGATACAATGACAATGAAATGTCCAACTCTGATTACATTTTTAATAGAATTAGAAAAGTGTTTGAACTTGTTAGAAAATTTATTTTCTATCTAGATGTATTTCATGGCTGTGTTTTACTACACTTGTTTGATAAACCTTTTAAACTTTTTGACACTTCTGTTGCCAGTTTGGAAGAAGCCCTGATATCACTTTATTGAAATAGAAATTGCAAAAATACAAGGAGTGACCATGTGATAAATGTCACTCTTGCTTATACTGGATGATTTCCAGGCAACAGACTTATGTCAAATTATGATGGTTTAATGATGAAAATGCTAACACTTTCAGAAGAAATTACTTGCAGGAAACACTCAGCTCTTGAAAGAAGCCACCTGGGTCTAGGTGAATGCTATGTGCTAAACTGTTAGAGGGGGTAGGACTTATTTTGTAAGAAGTGCTCCTTTACTGGAGTCCTCCAAGGTGACGTTTGGTAGCCTCTGAAGAGACATTTACAGTTTGGCACAAAACCTACTGGGGATAAGTTTAGACTCTCTTTAGCAATGACAGATGGTAGAACTGTTCAGTTTATTTGTTCGCAGTTTACTGTCTGAAGACTGTGAGTGGTATATTTTGTTAAAAAATGTGTGGGAGAGTGACAAAGATAAAGGTTGCTTTTCTGGAAAAGTATTGGACTGGAGAATGTGACTGATAAGAGGAGGGAAGGAGTGGTAAGTAGGGATACTGCAGCGGGAGTGCAATCTGGGAGGGAAGAGTGAGGGACAAAGACAGGAGTCTAAGTTTAACAGGGGTGGGAAGAAAAAGATTCCTACAGGGACTCAAAGTCTGAGTAGGGTTGCTTCAGTCCAGGGAAGCTCTGAAGACTGATGGTCTGGAAAGCAAGACTGGATGAAAGAGACAGTTGCTCTCCTCAATGTTATTTTCAGGGAAGTTCCATAGCACCTTGCCAATCTTCAGTTTAGGTTTTATTATCTGAGAAACTGGAGCAATAACAAGTAAGGAGAGGTTGTAAGTTTAGGTGACTGCATCTCCATCCTTGCTCCTCATTCAATGACTTAAGT
The DNA here is from genome assembly GCF_035582795.1 of Mycteria americana. Lineage (NCBI taxonomy): Eukaryota > Metazoa > Chordata > Aves > Ciconiiformes > Ciconiidae > Mycteria > Mycteria americana. The sequence goes on from NC_134367.1 coordinate 45,472,384, forward strand.
ATTATTCTGTTCATATTCCAGTCTGAGGTGCTGATTTGGAAAGGATTGTTTATAAAAGATAGTGTGTTAATGCCCTTTCTTCTCATACAAGTAACTGTGTACGGCTTATTGTTTCTTCTTATATATAATGATACTATACATAAGTATTATTTCTAGTGGTGCTTGTGTAGATTTTTTTTTTTTTCCCCCAGAATCCAGTTCTTTATCTTTTTTTATTGAATGATACCTTATTGTCTGACTGTTTCCATTCATTGCACCTGAATTACTTAATTAGGAAGTATATATACATGGATGAAAGGGATTTGTTTCAGTTTTTTCAGAATAAGTTTTTGTATTTCCTTATTGATAAAAGGACTCAGTTGCAAGATTGATTGCTATGGGGTTGGTATTGAAAACTTGGTATAGATTTCATTCTAACTCCCAAGTCTGTTGCTATTTAGAATTCTTATCCAAGGAAAAACAAAGGTTAGTGAAGGTGGAAAAATCAATCCTGTTCTTCCTGGACCTTCACTGGGGGTTGTTTTCAATGGTTAATAACATTTCTTTTCTTTCCATAGGCAATGTTCAGTCTCTGCATGGTTGAAAGCGAAGCTGATGAGGTGAATTTGCATGGCGTCACAAGCCTTGGTTTAAAACAAGCCCTGGACTTTGCATATACTGGACAGGTACTGTACAGTTCTTCAAATTAAGAGACACAAATGAAAGCAAACTGCAATAAAAACTGAAGATAAGCTTTACAAAGGTACTAGAAATAATTTTCCTTGTGCACTGCCCTGTTCAAGGTCTTTTGATTTAACAGATCTTAAAAGATTTTGGAAATATTGGTGGTTTTTTTTCTTTCTCTATAGAGGGATTGTCTAATAAAAACACTTTATGTGCATTTTTACCAGGTAGTGAACCATGTAGGACTCATATGCTACTTTTATGATGGCCTGGTTATTCATAATAACTTAATGTGGGTTGATTCTGTATGCTAAATAAATGTAAAGAAAGGAAAAATACCCTAGGTGTTTTCCTAATAATAAATATTTATAAACTCTTCTGTGTTTGGCAAATTATATAATTGAGGGAAAAGTAGTCTGTTACTCTCTGGACGCATGCGGTCCAAGCATTTTTGTAAATGCTTATAGGTACTCTACATCTTTATTGTAGTACTTTTCATGATAGCAGGTTAGGTATCATGTTATGTTACTTCAGAAAATGTAGAGTGATTCTCCTCTTCCTGCCCCCCCCCCCCCCCCCCCCCCCCCCAAAAAAAAAAAAAAAAAAAGGTAAAAATCTGCCATATCTGTACACTGCATGCTTGGACAGTGTTGCTATATGACTTCATCTCAGTTCAGAGTTCATGGATAGTGAGCTCAGAACTTCTTAACATCCAGCTATTTTTGCTTTGGACTCTAAAATTATAGATAACCAAACTATTTCTGGAAATATTGCTAGAACAATTGAATTTATTGATGTATATTTTTTTGTTAGTTAATTTTGAAAATTAAAGCTTAAATCCATATTACGTTATTCTGGAAGAGTTGTTGGGTTGTACAGATTTAAGGCATCTGTTTCCATACTGTGGATTGAGTATATGGCCTTCATTTTTTCAAAGGGAATTAAATAGAAATAAGGAAAGAAATTTTTTTTTTTACCTGTTTTAAAGGAGCTATTTTTGTCACCAGCCCACACAACAGTTATACTTTAGCATTGGCCTTAAGAGATTAGCACTTGAAATTTCTGTGTTTCTGCTGTTGTGGAAAACATAATTTATTCAAAGATTTCTTTCATACAAACAAGAGACAGAGATGTCATGCTATATTACTGAATTGGCCGAAGATCTCAGTACGTGGCTTGTCATTGGTATGCTTTTTGTTCTTTCAGTTGAAAGTTTTGATATACAAAATCAAATGTTTCCTGTGCTGTGGAGCACCTGTATCATCTTAAAGTCATTTGAGACTATAGGTTGATTATTCTGAAAAATAGAACTCTTGTTGCTAAACAGAAGTGTCCAAAAGATACTTTCCAAAGCCAATTTTGAGAAGATGGGTTGTAATTGACTTCTATCTGACCCATCCTGTCCACTGTGAATAGAGGTACACTCCCCTATCTTTCAGCGAAATTTAAAGTCTAATAAACCTGTGTAAAATATGTGGAGAACCCTGAAAGGATGGAAAGAATGGTTTTGTGTTATTGTAAGCCAACAATCCACCCCACCTTGCTTCCAGGATAGTATCCTCAGCTCCCTAGTAAATAATACGTGCCTTCTATCCTTGATTCTTTAGAGACTTTTGAGTCTTTCATTTTGAGGTATAATCTACTTTGAATAAATGAGGGGGCTTCTTGAGTTAAATATATATATATTAAAAAAATATAAATAAATATATATATTAAAAAAAGTGATTATAGGGCAAAATTTGCACTCTGTTGTGTCTATCAGATACACCAAGTACTACTTCGAAGCACAGACAAATGAGAAGGTTTCTCTAGGAGTTCTCTTGTAAAGATGCCTTTGAAACATAACTTGGTGATATGCAGGTCTGAGAATTAGCAGTGTCGAATTTTCCCTTTTCTCCTTGAAATTCTCTTCTGGCACTACGTTTATATGTATTGAGCATTGCTTATGTACTGACTCAGGCTGACAGAATCTGGGTGAACATTTCAAGGTAGTGCGTGGGAGTAATCCACAAAGGCTATTAATAAATAACTGGATTACTGCATGCTTACATCAGAGAGAGTTCTGAAAACAGAGTCGTCTTTAGTTTGGGTCTGTGAACTCTTTCTGATTTTAAAAAACAAACAAACAAAATATTTCTTAGTAACCCAAAACTCATTCATGCCAATTACAACCTCATATTGCTCTGAAAATGTAGGTATCAAGACATGATCTGATGTGCCTCTTAAAAGTGAAAGCCATGCACTCTTTTATTTTTTTTTTTTTTTTAACATGTTTGGCCAAAATGGTAGTCCAAAAAATTGCTGTTTCTTTAGGTGGAACTGTGGAACTGACAACAATTTAGGGACAGTCCTAAGGTATCCATGTCTAAACAGATAAATATTTAGTTTCAGCTTTCTTGTCTTTATTTCTTTAACGTTTTGCTAAACTTGCATTCAATTTGAAGTGTAGTAACTCAAATGTAACTTTCTGTGTAAAATAATATATTGGAGACATCTGGTGGAAATATTTAATATTGCATGATGACAATATTTGATGCCTGCAGTTTTTGAAAGTTATCAAAATTAAGAAATCTAATTTTTAGCATGACATTGCAATCTGAAATGAAACTCTGTCATCCTTGCATCTTTTTTTTTTTTTTTTTTTTTTTTCAGTTTGAGATATGCCTGTAGACTTAAAATACCAACTTTATCTTCCTGTCTACCTAGGCAGACATTGCCTTATCATAATTACTGCTGGAAATACTTTGCTTTTAAGTGAAAATTGACTGTTCAACAGCAGAAAAGATTGTAGTAAAACTCAAGTTAAATAATATTAATCCATTACTATGGTCCCTAATAATCACAAAGAAAGAAATGTTTTATAGAAATAAATAAAAACTAACAAAAGGAATAGCAACAGAATTTGGTTTTGTTCCATGCATGTAGGCTCTCAGTAGTCCTCTAATAATGAAATCTTTGGCAAAAAAAAGTCTTAAATGCCTTCCCTTTTGGCCTTAGGCATTTTACCATGCACTCCCCATATTCAGAATTCAGAGATACAACTCTCTTCCTGTTGTAGTTGACTCTCTTCCTGTTGTAGTTGATGTATCCTTTCTTCATAGAAGGGCTTTAAGGTCATTCTATCTTTTACTTCACAGCTGGCAGCAATAAGGCCAGTGACTGGGTTACTCAGTGACTAGATTACACTTCCTCCTCACAGGCATTTTGCAAGTGCATTGGCATTGGAAGGAAGGTGGATGAAGTACAATCAATACAGAAACTATGTATTTTAGATATTAATATAGAGAAACAGTTCTTGGTGCAGGGTTTGGAGCTCACAATTCCTTCTAAGTAAGAGCCTTAACCACTGGGTTAGAGTGTCATAGGCACTGTTGCCTTCTCTTTTTGCCTTTGTTTGTTTGTTTTTAACTAGTCTTTTACCAAGAGACATAATCTCATTTGGAGGAATGGGATAACCCCTAAATAGGCCAGTGTAGTTGCGTCACTCATCATTACAAGAAAAGGTGCTTTTGATCAAAAGAAAACCTTTGGGCATTTGAAGTTTCAATGCTGAAAACAGGCTCTTATAAGTGCCATGGGACTGAATAAGCTGTTTGAACTGAAACTTTGAGGGTCCTAATTTTAGATGAGGCTCTTGCATTCCTCCTCAAATTTAGGTCCAGCAAGGTACATCATTTATGTTGATCTCATGTACCTATATAAAATCTAAGTGATACCATCATTTGAATTGGCTGACAGACACTGCAGTATAGTATCAAGCAAGAAGAATTGTGCAAGAACACTGGGTTTAATTTGCGGTAGATGATTGTGATCCTAATTCAACAAAAATACAAATACACAGTTGGAGTCCTATGTATACTGAAATGCTTCGCTGACTTGGATCTTCCTTCTTTGTAATTATGTTCTATCATATGTCTTTAGTGTATGGTAATAGAAATATTTTGCTTTTAGATAGAATTTTGTTTGAGGACCTCAAAACACATTACAAAAGCAAGTAATCGCTGTCCTTACTTTGTGGCCTCAAAGACAGGAAATTATTTTGGGAGAAAATAACTTTCCAAAGACCACACAGCAAACCAGCAGCTTTAATAGAGCTTAATACCAAGCTCTCCTGACCAAGTCCTGTTTTCCGAACTGGCTGGTGTCTCTTTCTTTTTCTAAACCATAATATTTTGTTTCTGTATTAATAGAAATTAAGTTGTCTTCTTGAAGTTATAAATTATTCTAAATTACCAAAGCTGAAATGAATCAGTGAGGCAGCCCTAATATAAGAGATGTTTTATGTTCAGCTCTTTCTCCAAAAGTGAATTTTGGGATAAGTTGTCCTGTGGTATCTTCTTAGCCCAAGATTAACACAGCCTTACACCCTGCCTATAGTAAGAATGTTGAAATGTTTCCTTTTCTTGAAAGCCACATATGAAGTTCTATTTGTAATGATTCAAAAATAGGCTTTAAACTTTTTCTGTTTCTTAGCATATTTAACAGATTTTTCTTTTACTCACAAAATGCTAACATAGCAGTCTTTATTAAAGGTGATATCAGTATATTATTCTAGTTACAAATCTAGAACTTCATGGTATTTTCAGATATATTGTTTTTTCATGTGCTTGAGTTGCTCTCTGTTACTTTAATGCATTATCAATGTAAGTCCTACTTAATTACTGCCTTTATTTACTAACTTTACCTTGTATTCAGTTAGTTTAAAAACTATCATCCTGTAACAGCTATTATCACTTTACCAAACAGGTTTCTTGAACTGGTAGGAGCACCATCTGGAGATTTATAGTTATTTCTTTAGCAAAAAAACCATGAAAGAGTGAAAGGTCTTCTCAGATAGTAAAGAAATAGTAGAAATAAATATTTGTAAATATAACTATTTCTCCTGATAATTGCTTTGATTCCTTTATAGAATCTTGGCTTTTGTCTCTCATCAAATCTCCCCCTCCCCCCCCATTTGTTGGTGACAGTATTTGTAGTGATCAGCCAGTATTTCACCTCTCATTTTCAGTTAAGACTGGGGGGGAGACAGCTCTCAATATCTTAGCACCTCTTATTTTGTTAATCCTTTCTAGCTCACTTGTGGATGAGGTGTATTGCAAAGCTGTATTGTGATGTTTGGTTTTCTTGGGTAAGTGACCTCCTGTGTATGGCAGTTCCACTGGTTGCCTTTTGATTAAAGTGAATCATAGGGTTCAGTTAAACTGCCTGGTGTCCCTACCAAAAGTGACTTCAACTATCCTTGTTCTTTTCCACCGGGGACAACATGCTAAGGTCCTGGAAAACTGATTATGGTAGTATTATGTCTTACTGTAAATACTTAACATAATTTTTCAGTGCAATTTCAAAGCCAAAAATATAAATTCGATACTTAGTTTTGGACACTTCCTCTTTTACTTCTATCAGGAGGATAATCTTGTTTCTGTGCCTAGCACTAGGTCACAGCTACTAGGTGTTAGGTTCACAGTTCAGCTACAGGTTGCCCAGAAGGTTTAGAATAATACAGGGCTTGCTTAACTCAGTTTACGCAGTTTATTGCAGAGAACGTTAAATGTTTCCTGTTATTATCAAGCTATGGACGAGACAGCTTTTCTAGAGCTGAAAGTAACCAAAGTAATGAAACGTCATCCCCAAAAATAGTGAATTTGCTTGCAGTCCTACTTATAATAATGGTATTTACTTATTTACTTATAACGGTACTTACTTCATAATGGTATGAAGCTGCATCAGGGGAAGTTCATATTGGACATTAGGAAAAGGCTCTTCACTGAGAGGGTGTTTGATCACTGGAACAGGCTCCCCAGGGAAGTTACAGCACCAAGCCTGTCAGAATTCAAGGAGCGTCTGGATGACACTCTTAGTCATATGGTTTAGTTTTAGGTTGTCCTGCGAGGAGCAGGGAGCTGGACTCGGTGATCCTTATGGGTCCCTTCCAATTCGAGATATTCTACGATTCTATGATTTATATGCTGTGCATCTAACATAGATTTTAATTTAGTTTTCTGGAAAAATATTATGACATATATCAGAGAAATGCTGGTCATGGTTCCTTCTGGCATTGACTAATGAGACATCCAGGTTTTGTAACGAGTACTATCAAACATTATGTGCCAGGGCTTTGGGCAGTTGCCCACAGGGGACTGACTAGAGCATTCTTCCCCTGCTCACATTTTTTTGAAGCAGTACTTCTCAACGTGCGAGGAGCTCAGGATTCAACTGAAGCACGAATGAACAGGGAGACAGGCAGAAGTGCTAACTGGTTGCGAGTGAAATGCAGTCTAAATTGCTCTAAAAGAAAAGTTACTTTTTTTGATTGCTCTGAAGCACATAGAATTGTCTCCAGAGGGGAAAAACAAGTGGTACTTTTGTTAGATGCCTGTCTCGTTTGAAATGCTGATCACTGCAAGTGGAGTCAAGAAGGAATTTTCTTTTGCATCAGCCTGGCAGGACTCTCAGGATTTTTTTTCTTGTTTTCTGTGTTAAATTCCATATGGTTTACTTTCTAGAATTTTCTGACATGACATTATGTATTTCCTTACTGTTATAGCATAATGCTGGTTTATTTTTAATGTGGATCATGCCACCACCTCACTTATTCCATGGCCCCACAAACAGCTGTATGGAAATGAGAAGGAAATACAGGGGTATAAATGAGTAGCTGGAATGAAGGCGATAGAAGTGCATTCTCAATCTCTCCATCTTTGTCTGGGCACACAGTTTAGCCTCCTTGGGCCTAAAGTAGCTTTAGTTTAATGTCTTTAAAAGTGTCTGGATGAAATATAATTGCCTGCAATATACAGGGAATAGATTAAATGATCTAATTGTTCTTTCCAAATAAAAACCTCATGTGACTCCATAGAGGTGATAGTTAATCTGGACCTTACCTTCTCCCTTAGGCTGTAAGTTTCTTTGTTGGGAAGGATGGTTTAAGGAGTTTCCTTCTCACTCTCTTTTGTCTATTACTGCCCTTTTTGCTATGACCGTACAATTTTTTTGTTGGCCTATACTGGTTTGTTGGTTGTAGGGGGGTGGGAGGCATTAAAAGAGTAGGAGGATGTTCTCAGTCTGGGCAACGTGGAGGTGGGGCATGAGTAGTTGTCCTTGAGAAGATGGTGGTTCATATACTGCTCCTAGCCCAAGAGGTTGTAGCTGCTATTTGCTCTGTGTTGCCAACAAGTCTCCCAAAGAAAACTCATTGAAGAGAGAGGCAAGATTTGTGATCCCAGTTTATCTTTTCCACACTTACCCAGAGCCCTAAGATGTACTGAGTTGGAGGGGATGCAGGGTGAGTTGGGAAAGGAAGAGGGAAATCTTGGGGGAAGGAGGAATGAATTCCAGTTTTAGAACTGCCTCCCAGATGGTAGATGTACAGGGGCGTGTTCAGGGCCATGTCTATCTGTGACCATGGGGCTGATTATAGAATTCCCTTTTCTGCCTCAGAATTGTGCTTCAGAAGCTCAGGTTTGATTTACGAAAGTTTCTAATTCTTGCATTTGCAGAGCAGCTTTCCTCAATATATCAAGGAAGCATAAATGGATGCATTTCCATATAGATTTAAATTGTATGTCTAAGAAATGTGGATCTAAGAAACTGTGTAATCTGCCTTTCCGGATCTGGTGAACTCAGCATTCTGTTGCAAAGGAACACCAAATCTTTGCATCTTTCTATCCCTTGATTTACGGATCTGACCACAAGAGGGAGTGAACTGGATTTAGTGCATGCTCTCTGAAGGGTTTGTTTGTGCGATGATGGAGGGTAGAATGGCTGCCTTGAAGAACAGGATTCCTGTTTGAAAACACAGGCATTGTGAGGGAGGAGAAAAATAGCTTGACAAAGGAGATCAGTTTGAAAACGAGTGGTACATCAGACCTGGTGTCTTGGGAAAGTCAGTTACTCAGGCCAGCCACAAGATCTATCCATTGTATACAGGGAGAAGATGATTAAGCTGATTTTCTTGAGTAGCATCATGGGCCAGAGAAAAGTTGAGAGCATAATGAAAATTAACCCTCAGAAATAAGGGTTGAATAGAGGATTGATTGTAAGATGGAGCCAGGTGCAATACCTGAACTGCATCTAATTAATCGTAATATAAAAATAGCACCGAAACCAGTCTTCAGATGGCATGTGTCATACAAAGGCACATCCTTCACTGGTGAAGATTGTGAAGTTTGCCAGAAGTCAATGGTTCCAAATTACTCTGAGTTTCTGCCCTGATAATTATGCCTCATAACCCTTGGGTTGAGGATGGAGTAGGGAAAATGATTAAGCTTTTCTCTTTAGTTTTCACACTAATAATTTATGATGAATTTTGAAGGTGTGAATCCAAAACAGATCTTAGTTTTCCTCTCCTTAATTTTCAATAAGCATCACTGAAGACTTCAGAGCTATTGTTTTGAGGGTTAGACAAACAGAGGGGAGTCAGTCACTGTGTGTACTTGTGGTGTGCACATGGTGGTATTTATGTGCATTTACTGTTAAGATTCAGCTGGATGGCCTATATAGCATATAAACAGCTATGCTGGTAATTAATAAAAATCAAGTAATTGTATTAATGTATAGAAGCTAAGAGGTGTGGAATAATTGAGTTACACCAGTTTCAGTAGAAGGAAGGCTTGCAATGTTTTCTTCCTTCTGATTGTTCTCTTTTTCTTGTGGGTTTCCCCAGCATGCAGTTTGCTGATGGTGAACATTTAGCATAGATGAATTAGTATTTCTGCCTATATCCAAATGAGTATCAAATAAAAATTCAGATAGTTACATTTAAGGGAAAGTCTTGGGAACAGACAAAATAGACTTTCCTCAGTTATCTTGGGAAACACAAAGGTGAATATGTTATCTTGGCAGAAAAAATCTTGCATGATACAGAAAAGCTGTAAGAAATGGAAAAACATGTAAGAAATATGTCTGCCACCTTGAAATTAACTTTTGTTGCTGACTTTGTGCAAATCACCTCTAGGTCACCCTCCTTGCCTCTTGTCCTACTTCTCATAATGCTACTAGTGTTATTTGTAAATGGATTCCTGTAGCTTTAAAATACGTTAATATTATCACAGTTAAATATAGTTTGTCTATGCCTACAAGGCAGTAATCTGCTTAGGTTCTGGTTCTCTTCATATTGTGCCTTTAACAATGCTAAGCTGGTGGCTGGCACTTAGTATGTAATATGGTATCAGATGACAACTTCCTCAGTGTAAATGATATCTGAATAACAAACACTGCAAGGTCTAAATCAGCTTGTTTTGCCAGTCTGACCTTGCTTTCTCACTTGAAAGTATTTGACAGTGCTGCTTATTTTTTCTAAATATACCTATTGGAGATATATTTGTAACTGAAATCCTTTCTAGCTTCCATTGAGCTACCTCTTGTCATGCATAGCAACCTCATTAGCACCAGCCAAAAACCTGGATTGTGCTGGGCCTGATTCTCATTTACATTAAGATCCTTACACATCCTTCTGGCTAGATAAAGAACTTTTATACAGTATGTAAATTACATATATGTTCACTTAAAACCTAGTATGAATATATATAGTGATTTGCACAAGTTTTAAGCATGTCATACACTGACAGAACTCAATGTAAATGAGTTCTTGATATAAACAAGAATCAATCCCTTTCTCTCCTGTTCCTAATATATCTATTATGTTCGAGATGATTTGTGGTTTTGCTTGAAGAAATGCATACATGTTTTTTTCATTTCCCTCAAAAACAGTTTAACTGCAAAAGATGCAGATGAGTGTCTTTCCTTTTGTTTGCCATCCTCCTTATTCCACTGCATTTGAGACATACAAATGATGCTGTGAGATAAAACTAAATTGTGTGGGCAGAAGAAAAAAGGATCTGAAAAAAGCTTTACTTCCCTGTGGAGCAGTGAGACACTGACCTCATGTGGTGTGAAACCAAAGTTGCCAGGGGAAATACAAAAAGTATAAAACTCTGAACAAATTGAGTATCTTTGAAAAATTAATTTTTCTTACGCATTTCTGATTTTTGTTGGATGCTGCACCACTTATATTTAAATAATATTAGTTTGGATAGTTTGTAATGTGATTGCTGATAAGTTGACCAGTGTCTGTATTCCCAAAGACCTTTTTGTGTCCTGAAAGGGATGCTTTAACAAGTTGACCCCAAGACTGCAGGCTAGGAGCTGAGGCCCAATTATCCTGGCTGCTGCCTATGCGTGATTTTAATTGAAATGAGTAGGAGTTTCATGTGAGCAAGTGACAGGATAATCGGTCTTGGTTTCTAAGCCCTTTCTGGCACTTCCCCAGCAGCATGCTCACTCTGTGCCTTCACAGCCTTCCTCTGTAAAATTGAAGACAGTGGTTAGGAAAATTATGAAGTGGTACCATGCAGAATGGGAAGGGTGTTCCTAGCCTGTATATTTTTTTACAAGCATGAATAATAGTCATACTGAAGACTTCTGAGTCAGTTCTGTTGGCCTTATTCATCAGTAAATATGGAAGCATCCAGGTACATGGATAACAAAAGGAGGTTCTGTTATTTTGAAGAGTGTCCTTTTTAAATAAATAACATGCATTTAGTTTTAAAGGATTTAGGGGGTAATGTGGCTTATGGACTTTCACAGGAAAATCTGCTTAAAAATCCTTTGGGCAATTCAGGTGAACTTTAAAAACTCCGTCCCCATCCTGCAAAGACTTCTCTATATGCTTAATTGTACTCTTTCTGTTCTTATGTTGACTTAAATGTCTGAAATAACAAAAGCCTGTAGTATTTTCTACAAGTATGCTGAGATCTACATGACTAACCTTCCATTTTCTTCTTCACAGATCCTCTTGGAACCAGGGGTGATACAGGATGTCCTAGCAGCTGGGAGTCATTTGCAGCTGCTGGAGCTTCTCAGTTTATGTTCTTACTATCTCATTCAGGTGAGGCTTCTCTGCCTGATTATCAGCCATTTCTGTTTGGTAAACTTTTGTTTCAAGCCTAATTTCAGTAGGAGAGTATTAGTACAATACCTGGTGTAACCTAAATGGCAATAAACTGGATTCCAGGAGGCCTGAATTTTGAGTGTAGTAATTTAGGTATCGGTTTGTGATAGATGCTTTCTACTTCCATCCATTTTGTCCATTTCAGTCCTAAAAATAAGGATGGTCCACTGATTAGTATCAATGCATGGGAGTTTGATCCCCTCCTTTACCAGAGAATTTGCTTGCTTCTGCCTCAGTTTACCAAATGTTAAATATTTCCCTATTGCGATCATGAGTACTGTGAAGCATTCAGATGCGTAAGTGTTCACAACAGAATATTGGTGCGTATTCCGGGGCACTACTACCTCTCACTGAAGGGGTACGGCTTATTACAGTGGCACCTTATTCTCAGCTGGCCTCGTGCCCATAATGCTGATAATATTATCAACATTAGGGCTATCATTATGAAGCAAAAAATCTGAATCCAGTAAAACAGTGTTTTGTGCTTGGCTTGTATAGGAGATGGCTCACGATGGTAGCAAGAACGTAGCTTTGATGTGTATCTATTGAAAGCCTTATAAAAAAAATGGCAATGTCAATTCCACAGAACTGTTTACTTTTCTTTGTAATTTTCCAGTATTGTTTCTGAAATAGGGTGCGTTGGATGTATCCGTGCAACAGTTGGGCATAGAAATGCATGTCGGCACAATCCTCTCTGTATGCACTTGCCTTCCAACAGCATAACTGCCTTTGAACAGTCTGAGTGTGCTTGGCAGCACACTGAGCTACTGAGTACCGTAGGCATGCAGGATCTTATGTTAAGAGCTTCAGGACATACTTGAAGGCTCTGTGTCTTACGGAGAAAGAGTCTGTTCTTTGAGTATTAGCCTTAGGGAAGCCTTCAAAATATATGTTCAGACAATAAGTTGGTATGTATTTGTGCATTATAAATTGATTAGAAAGTTAAAGGAGCTGGTAGAGTACTGCAGTTTGTATCCGTTTGTTTTCAGGAGTTTAAGGAGGATTTAATTTTTCTGAGAAAATAGACATGGAATGCGAAAGATGGTTGGTTTGAGAAATAAGAAATGTGAGATGCCAAATAAGCCACAAAACCGTTTAGCTTACCAGTTGTCAGGCAGGCATGGGGAAGGGGTTACTGTAATGAGAAAGAAGGTAAGAGTCTAACATTGATAGTCATACACTGTATTTAATGCCCCCCTAACAGATCAGTCAGCGTGAGCATGTCTCTGCTGCTTACATGCTCTGCCTTTGTCAGAAATTGAACCAAAGAGACCATTGCAGCAAAGAAGCTAGGGGAAATATTAAAGAGTAGGGAAGAAGCTGAGTATTGTAGTGCTGGTGAGGTAGGGACATGAGAGGACTGTAGGAAAGGAGCAGGTACATGCCCAACGTAAGTCCTTGTACTAACTTCTTCCGTGGCCTGTGTTGAGTAGCCTCTGGTATTTGTAGCTCTTCCCTGGGCACCGTCTTAATCCTTTTAATCCCGAGGTCACTGCAGTGGAAAGACAACTGTAGAATTAGCAGTGCTTTGGATCTCGTCCTTGATGTGCAAGCTATAGTCAAGTATTTAAGAACAGACTGCTAATGAATTAAAAAAAAACCCAAAAAAAACAAAAAAACCAAAACCCACAAACCAACCAACCAACCAAAACCAAAAAAACCACCCCGAAATCAACACCCCCCCCGCCCCACCCCAAAAAAACCCAAACCCAAACAACCAAAACAAACACCACCCAACAAAAAACAGAGTGAGCAAACATTGCTGCCAAATTACTCTGTAATTAACAGACCAGTAAAAATTCTCTGGAGGTGACAGTCAATATGCAGTTACTCAAATTATGTGAAAGAGCTCTGTTGTACTCTGAGTAGTGTGCCAAGGTAGGGTAACTGGACCAATACTGGCGTAAAAATGAAGAGGAAGTGGGACCCAGTGTCCAGATTTACAATGATGGAGGTAGGGAATAAGGTAGGGGATGAAGGGCAGGGAATAAGGAGGAGAATATATGTTGGGAGACAGAAAGCAGTGGTAGTTCTGTAAAGTATTTTTGAATCTGGGTCTCATTGTAAGGTTTTGAATGCATGGATATCTGTGGGATGACTGTAGCTTACATCATGTTGGGCTCTAGACAGTATTTTACTCTTTACAGTATTTTTTTACCAGGTTCACCCCAACAAGGCCAATCTGTAGACAGATTTGCATTCTGAATAGATCACGGTAAGAATTTATCTGTCTTGTTTGTTCTGCAGAGTTGCAGTCCATACAAGTAGTCAACCTTGAGTAGTTCTGTAAGCCTTTTTAACAGAAGTTAACAAGGTATTGTGCATAAAGACTGCGATATCTTTCAGGGTCCAAATTAATTATATCAAATATCTGTTTATGTTCTACATACCTTTGGGTAATTTTAAAAATATCTATTGCTTTATTTTAGTATTATCTAAAAATAAAATCAAGGTAGGTAAAGAAGGCTTCCTTAAAGCCACTTTATCCTTGCCGTAGTTGGTAACTGGGGTGTCTTGTCACCCCGCATGCTATGATACAGATGATGGGAAGAGAATAATGCTTGCCCTTTCTCTTCTTTCTGACGAGTCTGAGTGCTGCAGAGTTCTTCATTTAGTGTATTAGTGAATTTCTTTCTTGCTGTTCTGAGTTGTTCAGTTATCATGAACTTAGCTTAGTTTAGCATAAATTCAGGAAATATAATATGTGGGATCTAGCTGTCATTTATTATGTAATGATGACGCAGAGTTTTAACTTGTTAGGATTGTCTTTAATTGTTTGGATTGGAGCAGGCTTTTCCCATATAAGAGTGCTGCTCTTATTTTTCAAGCTCTTTTCTTTCTCTAGATGTTCCAGCTTGTCAGTTTTTTGGAGCTCAAGACAGTTTCATCTCTTCTTGCTACTTTTATCTGGGGCCTGTAATTATTCCATGGATTTCAATAAGGATTTTTTTTGCTACAAATGCAATTGGCATGGCCTGTACACATATCTGTTCCAAGGCATATTTGTAGTCTGTGAGGTTCCAAAGATGACTGTACTGATCTAATTCATCTAATTTATCTTGTCAAAGACGATTTGCAGTGCACTGGGGGCAGATTCATTTCCATCCAATGCTGACTCTTGTATTCACTGATCTTTAAGGTATTTCCTCTCAGTTGTCTCAGAATAAACAAGATGTTACTTTGACTATAAGACAGATCCTCTTATAGGCCAACCAGCTTAGATCACTTTAATTTGTTGATAAATCTCAAAAAGATTTCTGTAACAAACTATTTGAATCACAGTTATGGCATTTTTATGAAGAGTTTTTGATCAAAGGAAAGACAGAAAAAAGGAGAGGAACATTCTTTCCCTCTACCCCCAATTCACTCATATCCATCTCTCAGATGTTTATGATAGCATGACACAATGGAAGTTTCTGACAACACTGCTAGTTTACTAAATGTGTTTTATCGTCTATAAACTTCGCATTATCGAATG
The DNA here is from genome assembly GCF_035582795.1 of Mycteria americana. Classification (NCBI taxonomy): domain Eukaryota; kingdom Metazoa; phylum Chordata; class Aves; order Ciconiiformes; family Ciconiidae; genus Mycteria; species Mycteria americana. The sequence goes on from NC_134367.1 coordinate 45,487,473, forward strand.
TTCTGTAGCATCTAATGTTGATTCCATTTTTCTCATTGGAAAACTCATTCTCATTTTGGATTGATAATTTACTAATTTTTATTTTAAAAGAATTGTAGATCATATTTTCTCTACTTGCAAACACGAGAAATGCCTAAGCATTCCTTACTTTAGGTCTTAATTCCAGCTTCGTGTTGTGCAGACTTCTCCCCCTGCCTCAGCAGTGTCGTATCTTGAATTATGATTACTCCCCAGCCTTTGCTGTTTGGAGGTTTTCTTTTTAGCTTCTTTTGTAGAGGAAGACTTTTTTGAAGCATGCTGATGTATTTTATTGGACATACATGCATATTCATGAATCTCTGCCATCATAATATCTGCATAATTCTCAGGTACTTTAAACATTGAAACAAGGCTTGAAATCTCACACATCCATCTCAACCTAAACAAACGGTAAGGCAACGTGATTGTTCTTAGCTGTATTGCTGCTACATACATGTGGGAAAGCTAAGCCGAAGACTTGAGCTTTGTGTATCTTGAATTGCGCTAAGGTCCATGATCACGCACACAGCATTTGCTTGCAGAGTACACATCCAATTCTCTAACACTCTTGTTTCCTGAGTTCCTCTTCCACATCAGATTGATTGTCAGTTTTGGCTGAGGTTTTTCAAAGGAGGCTAAAGCAGAGACCTGCAACCAACAGGTAGACTTTGTTGAAATATAACAGGAATGGTTTATCTGAATGTCTTGTTTCCCTTTTAAAAAAGTTTTAGCCTTTAGAGTTCCAGTGGACCATAACTATCCTACTATGACACTGGAGAAGGCAAGAGAAAGCTAGCTAAAGGCTTTGAATGTGATGGAGATCTGAGAATGGACTTCTTAAATGGAGCTGTAGAGAACATGGTATTAGGTAGTGTGCTTGTGATGACCTATTTTGCACTTTAAAGTTTGTAAAATGTTTTTCTGAAGGGTACATGGTGAGTTTATTCTTATGCAAGAGAATAAATATGTTAAAAGATTTATTCAGAACATAGAAATGCTTGTTTCATAAATATGTCTCAGTTATATAACCAATTGTAGATGTAAGAAGTTTTGTCTTTTTCCTCAGCTGTTTGTGTATTCAGTACCAAAGAGGGCCACAAACTGCAACTTATTTCAACAATCAAAGAGTCTTAATAAGGAGGGAATGCTATTGAGAAAATGAGTTTTTAATGGAATTTCCTTCTACTGAGCAACAGCAACTCAATGTTGTGTGGGTATAGCTTCAGTAATCAGTTTTTAAACCAGAGGTTGATTTCCACTGGCATTCAGAGACCTGAGATACAAGACTATCCATATCTGAAACCTTAAAGCTAAGTGATTTTTCTGTATTTTCTAAAGTCCAGTATTGTTGTTTTCAGTGGAGTTCTATATACCTCCTGAGTTACATTCAAGGTAATAGGGTGATAGGTGTGAGTGAGGGGTTTAGAAGTTGCAGAACTGTCCAAAGCAACCCACTCACTTCTGAGGGGCAGGACATGGCATGATTGTTAGCACTTACCCCTTTAACTTTCTGCTGCCAGGTCAGGCACATTTTGTGAAGAACAAATTAAGTTTACATACTGGACCGAGTATCATTTATGTTATGTTTATTGGTTGGACAGTTGCATATTTTCAATACAACTTATTAGAAGTGGTGTTAGCTGACTGTCCTTGTACTCAGTGCTGGAAATTGTTTCCTATTCTCACAGGTAGCAGCAGCAACTATAGTAGACATGAGCAGTGATCCTGATTGCCATTAAAGTTGCCCTGACTGTTAAAAATTGTTCTTGGGATCATAAATGTTTTTGTGTCAAGAGAAGTTAAAAGTTTGATGCCAATTTTCCCATTAGCTTTAACTGCATTAAGTTCCCTGCTAAATGATAAATATACTAGGGTACCTTTTAGAAGCTTCATTACAGTGGATAGAACTCTGCGACAGGTATATCTGCCCACTTGCTACTGATGTCAGTTGTAGCATCTTTAAAGAGGGCTAATTTAAGCTGAAAAGAACATTTTAGGTGAGTGATTAAAATGAGCCTGAAAAAACACAGCACTGTACAGCAACGGTTAATTGGAATTTTCTTGGAGCCGCCTCTATACTGTATGCTCTGGATGCTTGTATACAAAAGCAGACAGTGAGCAGGATCAGGCCTGTAATGCAAAAAATAGATTAATCAACTCACAAGTGATAAAATAAGACCTCCTGGATTAATTCTTGGTAATAATCAAAGCAGGCAAATTGTCTTGGGTAGGGGCATTTGATTTTTAACTTTCTACTGTAATGGTCAATCTAGGCTTGTAAAACAAAATTTTTTCATGGTGTATGAGCACCTAATGATCTGGATCTTTTCTTCTACTAATTTTAAACTATTTGAATGTGTTTATAGATTGAAATATGTTACTGTTTTTAAAGGAAGAAGCTACAAATGAATTTGCCTGTGGAATTAAAAGGAGTGTGCATGGTTTGTTTACATATGTGGTGGGGCAAGAGCTTCAAAGCTATTTATTTTTCTTAAACCCAACTTCTCCATTTGGTACCGTGCCAACAACACAATCCCAACTTTCACTAAGATACACTCCTTCAGGGATGAATTAATTCTTACACCAGAGATTGAGAGCATCACCTTTGTATTGCTAGAAGCCCCAGCTCAGTTGGGATTTTAGCTCCTGGGCTTTTCATGTGCAGCAAATTAAACTGCTGGAAAAAAATCTAAAGGTCATCTAGCAACCAAAGCTTGCCTTTTTTTAACTAATACTGAGTTTTTAATCTAAGTACACACATGCACACTCTCCACCCCCCCACTGCCCCAGAATTAGAGTGGTGTTTTATAAAGCCACCACCATCAAACTTGAGTCTACCAACTTTATCCCATGGTGGAAAGAGTGACCATCCCATACCAAGAATACAAAGTAGACAGAAATAATGTCATCTTGCATTTTGCTGGTTTCCAGTGTTATGCAACCAGTTGTTACTGTGCTAGCCTGCTATTTTTTGAAGGAGCATGTTTTGTCAGCTGTTGAGTCATTGAGCTATTGACAATCATTAGGAAAGTTCTTCTACAAAGCTCAAAAATAACTTTGGGAATTTATCTCCTCTTTCTCTTTAACATACAGATACGTTACAGAGATACAGATTTATATATATGAAACATGAATGCACTACTGAGGATTCAAACTTAGAATGGGACTCAGGAAAAAAAATGATGGTGGTTTTCTCCATTTTTCAGTTGGTGTCAGTGAGGAAAGTAAAAACGGTATACCCAGTCACTTTGAATCCCATTCTTACTGGAATCCACTTGCTGCTATTTAGCTGCGATGTGATAGTGGAAATTCTGCTTCTGGGCTGTTAACCGTTAGAGAAAGTGGTGCAGCTATGGTCAGGAACCCTCTGGCTTTGCATGTGTGTGTTCTGCTTTTCCCAAGGGAGTAATAGTTGGCAAAGCTGGATTGGAACTGCTGATGGATGTATGAAAAAATGGTGCTGGAGCATCTAGATTTACTGTTGCTGGCAAGATTAAAGCTCCCCAGCTGTCTAGCTAGTTGTATGGATACACATTGCCGGTCTTCTGTGTCAGAATCGCAGGAAAGGTCACAAGTTGGGAAGAGGCGGATACTGCTATGTCTTCCTTCTCTTTGCAATTTCTGTCAGGAAGGGAGACCAGCTTTGGTGTGTGTTTTTTAAATAGGAACAAAGAAGCTGTATTGCTTCACTGTTTCCCTCCCTGACCTTCTCATGTTGTCTTTCTAGCCAGTGTGGCCTCCTTACCTGAACTTTCTTTGCCTCAGCCCCTGAAAGATTTCTGCTTCTGCAATCTTTCTAGTATTTTTATAAAGCTGTAATCAGAGGCTGATGAATCCCAGAATGCTTAGTGTACAAAATTCGTCTTTGTTTTTATTACCCTCAGATCAATACTAATGTTTTATGTCCCCCTGTCCCTCCCGCCCCCCAACGTCTTTAGCTTTCAATTTTCCTTACCAATTGAGACAGCTTAGATGCAAGAACCCCCAAAATGGCATGACTTGTAATTGGGTAGTGCAGCTACCCTCATCTGCTGGTGTCCTCGGCGACATGCCCAGTTAGCAGTCTGGCAGGAAAATTTGTTTGATTGCAAGAGATGAAACCCGAAAGGCCGAATGGCTGAACGGGAGTTGAATAAGGCAGTTGGTGCCCTTCCTCCCCAGGCGTGGGCAGCAGGTGGCAGTGTGAGTCCGTAACAGTTTGAGCAGATAAATTCAAGCTAAAATCAGAAAAAATGAAAAGAAAAATTATTTATTTTTACTCCGTATTAGTCTTCTGACCTAATCAGTAAAAAAGTCATTATTCACACAACACTGGGCAATATGCATTGTAATTTTTAACAAATAATAGGAAACTGTTAATGTTTTCACAGGAAATACAGTTCTGTCTTGTGCAGCAATGGTCATTTATCACTGCACTTTGTGAAATCACTCATTTGTTCTAATTTGAATGTAAATGACTCTAAGGTTTTACAAATAAGGTGACAGACTCACATAAATGTAATTGCAGGGTTCATCTCTCTCTTTTTATATATCACTCATTAAGTTATGAATTAAATACATCGTATTAAACCAGGGGCATGTCCAATGATGATATTGTAATGGCAAATTACTCTATGCTATTAGAGGTGTATTTTTTATTCATGGACATTAATTTGTCATTAAGCAGCATTAGTTTAGCACTTTTATGTGGAAGACGTGACCTGAAAGAGGAGACTTACAGCTCTAATGTGAAAGAACAGGAATACAGGCACCAGATATACAGAGCTTTTTTTTTACCTCCTGTAAAGAAGCAGAGGGACATTTTATTTAAATTTGCTTCAATCTAAAGCAATTTGAGTTGTGTCAAGCTATTTTAGCGAAGGTATTTCTGAAACATGAAAATGCTTTGGTTATAACGTATTTACCAATAATGGAAAAGCCAGAATGCTAAGTACAAAATGGTGACTATAAATCATTTGTAACCTATGAACCTGAAGAGAACATTGGGCCTGAAGTGAGTTACAATCTGATTTTATCACAGAAGTATCACTGTGGTAGAGAGCTAATTGTCCATCTTTTCTTTCCCCTGTACTGGCTTCGACAAAATAGAACTGATTTTTTTCCTTCTTAATTATGAAGTTAAATATCTTTTACCTCCTCTATACTTTGTATTTTTAAACACACTATTATTATTTTCACAGGGATCAATTTCAAGTTTGAAATGTTAAGCAGGAGCAGAATCTTCTTAAGACAATGAATGAGAAAATGTATTATTTGATGGAATTTGAGAGGCAACTTGGCACTTGAAGTATTAAACTGAGGAAAATAGTGAATGACTCGGTCACATCTCTTGCTAAAGGCAAAAAGTCAGAACTTGATACAAATCTATGTAGTTGATTCCCCACCCCCTGTTACATGTTACGTTTTTCTGATGGCTTAATCATTACTGCTTGATCCATCTATCTGAACTGCTCAGAACACACTCAACTAGTGTGTTGTGCTAGTTAAGAAGAAAGATTTGTAATGAAAATGACCTAAGCCCAAAATATACATAAGTAGTTTCAGAAATGGAAGTACCCCAAATTATCATCTAGTTTTAACTACTGTTAAGTACTGTTTCAGTACTTAATAGAGAAACATTTTTCACTGAATCATTTCTGTTTGTAGGGGAGGACAAAGAAGGAAACGAGTTCCATGTAAGGCTCTTGATGTTTTCAGTAGACCTTTTAGCAGTGGTAAATGAAACAGCGTTTTAGCACGTTCCACCATTTATAGTGTTTTGTTTGCATAACTGTATCAGAGTAAAATTTGCCAGGGAACCAGTATCTTGTTTCAGAATTGTGATGTAGACTAATTCTATTTAAAACAAAAACTCCATTTCTGTCCAGGGTATTGAATAGTCCTTAAACCCAGAAGGAATATAAATGTATACATGCTGTCTTACTGAATCTTCAGCCAATATGTAATCAGAGATTTGAAAGTTATAAATTGTCCTCATTCATCTCACTAACTCTAAAAATTAAAGATACAAACCTAAAGATTAGTGGTATCAACAATTTTATTAACCATCAATAATGTCCTGCAAGTGTGTTATTCCAAACTGAAAAATGTTTGTAACTTTATTCACTTGTTTTCCTGTGTAATCTATTCTAAACATCTGTTTATTAATTTGGAGGAAGTTGCTGCTAAATTTCCCATCTGTTTCAACAGAGTCTTACAGAATTTGTGATTTCTACCACAGAGTGTGTCTAGCTGCATAGGTGGCATTGGATCTTGAATGACTTAAACCAGGACTTTTATTTGCAGTTCAGCAGGCACTGAGCTGGTAACACAAGGAATTGTCTCTACAGTAATTTTTATAGGAGCTGTTGTGTCCTCTGTATTAGAGGGGTAGTAATATATTGGCTGGACTTGCCTCGTAAGCACTTTGACCTTTGTTGTGAAAGTTTCCAAAGCCACTCAAAGGAGGTTTTTTCTAAATTCCATTTCAGTGTTTTCTCCTTGTTTACCATAAGCCACATCTGTTCTAATTACATATGCAAAAGGCCTTAAATTTCCATAGCATCTAAGCACACCTGTTTATCATGGGGAAAATATTGTAGTAACCTCAGGTATGTTCAGCCCCCAAAACAGATTGGGATTGGAATTCCCACTGGCTTGAAATGGCATGTTGTGGACATGGAGAAAGCTAGGGGGACAGGCCCAATGTTATATGCCAGGCCCCAAATCAGTGTTTATATGTGATCGTATTTTGTTTTTGCCTGCCTCACAATATTTTTACTCATATTTGCAGCATTACCATCTTCATGGGGAACTGAAGTATGCAGGGAGTATATATATATATACAATGGTGATGTCAAGGGCTCCCAGAGACTGATACTGAATGTTTACTGTAACTAAATACTTGAAAATATTTGACTACCTAGATAATGTTGTGAGTCTTAACTTGTGTGTTTATTATACACCATTGGTAAAAAGTCCTAACCAAGTTCTGGACTCATAGCACCATTCAGCCCTGGACCAAAAGCTGAACAGATTGATGGAACATCTTGAAAAGGAATAAAACAAGTAGCAAAAATGATCAGTGTGTGTGGTGAATATTTCAGGGTGGGGGAAAACAAACAACATTAGGTATATGTTTGATAAGCTGTTGTTAGCGTTTTGCTTTTAGGTTCGTTGAAATCTTTGAAATTTGGTTGTTTTAGCAACATTTCTTATTAAAATTTGTATTTGAAAAGGACTAATTTTTATAACATTGCATGGAATAATCATCGACTAAAAACTTTTTCAGTAAGCTCTAGTTCATTTTTAAAAACAGGGACTGTTCTTGTTAGATTAGCTGCAGAAATACATTCTTTTTGAAGTAACTGAGCTATGTCCCTCCTCTAAATGCCTTTCCAATTTTATGTTAAAGGGTGTCTGGCTTCACTTCATTCTGATTGTGTTTAAAGGGGAATACAGAAGAGGCACCCTTCATATACTTGAGGATTTTGAGATACTGGCAAGTGTCTGTAGTTGTGAACACTTAGAAATTGGGCCTACAATGATTTATTCTGCCTTTAAAGGTGGTGTCTTCAAGGTGAAATCTTGAAGCCAGTGAGAATTTCATCATTTGGTTATGTGTCTTAAATATATGATGCATTGATTAAATATTTTTCTCTTCTATATTTCTGTGGAAAAAAGCCTTGGTGGTAAAGCATGGAATTCTGACCGTTAGCTGTTTGAGATTCGGGGGAGGGGGGGATTATTTTTTATTCTTAGTAAGAACTTTTAGAAATTAAATGAACAAAAGTCGACATGATCTTTGAAGGCTCATGCCTTCCTGATGCTTAGCACCTTCAGCAGTGTGAACATTCACATGTGTTATTTTGGGGAGGACTTGTGACTTGTTTGGCACTACTGAAGGTCAGATGTAGGAAATGTCAAACTGGACATTGAGTCAAGGTCCATTTTTTACATTTGAGCTTTGCCCTTTCTAGGTTTTTTGGTTTTGAGAGTCAGATTTATAGTAATTTCTGACCGAGAGAGTGATAAGTGAATCCCTAGTCAATAATGCTTAAAATACAAGTGAGTCCCCCTTGATCCTCACACATACTGAATTCTTTTTTTTAATTCAGTGGTGCTTCCAGAATTTTTTTTTATTCTTTTTCTTTTCTTCCCACATGTGGACTACTACTATCCCTTTTTATCCTGTTTACTTCCTGAAATAAGTTCTGATTATTATGTAGTAAACTTAACTAATCAGCACAGCTCCTAGTCATGGGAAAGAGAGATAATCTTTTCACTGCATAAATTTAGGGACAGAGTGTTGTAGAGGGTTTTATTTTGCTGAGACATAATGCTTATACAAAGCATGTTACAGACATTTTGGCGATATATTGAGCTGTATAAATAACCTTAAATTGTGTTAAAGTTGGGGGTGGGATGGGGAAGAAAATAATTATCTAACTATTAGAGCACTGGAGTGGGTTCCAGACATTTGAGGTTCTGGTTTTTGTATCTTCTGCATCATGGGAAATCTTTTAAATTATTCTTCTGCTCCTCCTTTTTTCTCTGTAAAATGAGAATTTGCCTTGGTTTAGTGCTGTGAGCAGAAAATTTAATAGTGATTTTTGAGCTGAGGTCAGATATTGCAGGAGCATAGAGATACCTGAACAAATAACAGTTTTCCAAATAAAATGGAAATGTTGCCCTTTTATCATTCACATACCTATAATCAGGTTCTTTTAACTGCTGAGTACCCTCATATCTTCCTGCAGCTGCAAGAAGTCTCTTGCTCTTCAGAGGAGTGCGAAACCATATACCCTCAGAGGTCGAACTGCACAAATATTTCCTTCTTTACCTGTACAGACAATTGGCAAAAAACTTGGTTTATTGCAGTCATTTTTTTAATGCAGAGTTGCAAAATGTTTGTAATCACATGAAGGCAATGGAAACAGTCCTGTACTTCCTAGTCCAGTGGCCAGGGTAACTTTGATCCTACATTCATGAGCCAGAAACTATTTTCTGAAAATTTGGTGAGAACATTTTTGCTTTCATATTCTCTCCATTTTATAAATATCTTTGCTCAAGATCAAATCCTCCAGGAGTCTTTCCTTAAAAAACTAAGTTGAGCACCTTAAATCTTGCAAGGCTGTTTTTCCAGCCTAAAATATTTTCATATCCTTAAAGTGTGGACTTCAGAACTGGGACCAATATTTGAGCAGTAGCCTTAAAAATGCAATGTTGAAGCAGCAAGAGGGTTTGTTTCTTTTATTGGACAGTACTCGGTGTGCATTTTATGATATGAGCTGCTTTTTTTTTTTTTTTGCTGCAGCACTGTTCTGAGAACTGATATTGCTATTTATGACCACTTCTTAGTGCCTCCTGATGGCCTCTAAGTGTTGTTCCAAATAGAGCCTGGTATATTTTCTGTATCAGCTATGTTACCCATTTTCAGATTTTTTTTTTTTTTTAATGTGATCATTTTGCCAGGAAAGCCGGACAATACTCATATTGTGTCATTCTCATAATTTGTTACCCCACTGCTTTTGCAGAGTCTTCCGCAAACTCTGCGGGCAAAACTTACCATTCTCTGGTTCAATTAAACTGTTAACAGCATTGGACCAAGAATCAATTCCTTGAGGATTTTGCTGGAAAAAGTTGCATTGCTTTATAACTTACCATTAATAGCTTAATTTTGAGATTGTCATTGAACAAATCTTTGATCCATCTAAGATGCATCTTACTAAAAGTATGTAATATGTGAAATTTATGAAATATTGTAACGCTCAACTTTAATACTCCTTGTGTTAATTTGTCCCATTTTATTCTGCCAATATTTATTGTAAACTTGGGAAAATGAGCTCTTTTGAGGTTTCAAAAAAATAAGTTCCCCTACTGATGCCTTATTCCTTTCATACAAGTCAAATGTTAGTAGATAGCTGGGGTGATGTGATTCTTAGAATGCATTAGGAACTACCGATTTCAAATTGGTGACTGATTCTGCTTTGTCTGTCAAAATGATACTCAGTATTGAGTTATCCTCCACTGGATTCAGCCTTTCTGTAGATAGAGTATCACATACTGCCTTAAAATTCTGAGAAAGTTTTGTTGTTTTGGGTTGTTTAGCAAATATTTCCAAGTTTTGAATTTGTCTGTGTTAATTAACACGTCATTCCATATGTTTTGGACAGTTTGTTTCATTCTCTGGTGATATTAGATGTCCAGCTCACTACAGTTACCCTTTTCCAATTCTCTATTTTTAGATGTGTTTATTAGGTTTGTAATCCTTAAGCATTTCGTGACAGGCTGTTGCCTGGGATTCTGAAGCAGAGACAGGTTTTTAAGAAAAGTGGTCCCTTGCTGGGTTTATTACAGAGCAGTTGTATACATCATTGAAATGTTCCAGAAATAAAATGTCATAAAAAGATTCTGAAACAGAGTTGTTTGAATCATATTATATATTCCTTGCACATGAACACCTCCCCTGTTCTTATTTATACCTAGAGTGTTAACATTAGTATATTGATAATTTTGGAATATGCTCCCTGTTTGTTCTTTAGCGCAACGTGATGAGTGTTGACTTCCTTTTTTAGTTAGTGACTATCATGCTATTATCCATCTTCATCATTATTCATTTACATTTATGCAGAGCAGTTGGAGGAACTGTCACCCAGCCTCCTTGAGAAGCCATGTCTTCTCTGGATTGTGATTCTAACTCTCCTGCTAGATTCCAGTACTGTTTGCCCCTTATTATCTCTGGGCTTCTTGTCTGGATCTGCTCTCATGTTTTTTGGTCTGGGATTTGTCATGCTTCTGCATTTGAAAGTGGTAATATCTTTCTCTGACCTGTTGGGGCTCCTAAGCAGGACGACAGAAATGGACTTTCAGCTTTCAGGTTTTGTCATTGTGATTTGGCCCACAGTGGACGATGATGCAGACAGGATCTTGCTTAGCTGTGGAATGGATTATGGACAGTGCAGCTAGAACAGGATGAGATTTTAGCTGCAAAGTTCAAAGAAGTAATTACTGAGCATATCCAAACTATTTATTTTTCTAGAGGTTGATGAAGGGGGGGTCAAAGGAGGTTTTTCACAGTGACAGCAACTCCTACCAGCTATTTCCATTCTCAATATTTTTTATGTGGAAGAGCAATGGTCTTTTCTGGTCAGTCTCATTCTTAGTAATGTGTAATATGCTTTTTGAGATGTTTTCAGGAGATTTGAGACATTCATTCTGAGGCTGGAAAACTTCATCTTTGAAGTATTGAATGTTGGCAAAATAGTAAGTTACTGAAAAAAGGCATTGGAAAGGGGAACTGCCAGGTACCTTAATGCCTCTACTAACAGATCTATCAATATTGTTAATTTTTTTTTTTTTTTAAACTCTCCCCCTCCCCTCCATGCTGGTAATGAAGATGGGGATTAAGAACAAAAATCACACTTCAATATATTGTGTATTAGAAACATATTTTCTAATTGTATTTTCACTATGTTTGAAAGTTTTCATGCTTTATATTGATTTAAAACTTACTTTGTTTTTCAGAATATTAAGGGGATTTCCTTGTCTACTTTTGAAACAAATCTTAAGAAAATTATTGAAATAATTTTTCCCCCAATAAGTAATTGGTATGTACCAGGACAATTACAAGATCCGTTACTCAAATATAGAAAGAAATTAAATAAGCAATTGGAAAATAATTTCTAAGCATCCTCAGTAGAATCTACTGCATCTCAGTGGATCATACTCAATTCCCATTTGTAACATGTCATATTATTTCTGTCCTGCCTGGCAGACAGAGGGCTGTTACTGTGTCTCACTTGAGGACCAAGTTTACGGAGAATTTTCGTGTATTGAATCATAGGATGGCTTTGAGCTACTAATGTGATACTATCAAGAAAAAGGCAGTTTGAGTCTAGGGTATTTCATGCAAGGTAATTTATAAAGCTAAGGAAATATTAATGCCTGGTGTATAAAGTACTGCTGAAAAATCATGAGTGCTGTGAAGAGTTTGCCCATACAGAAGAATAAATGAAGTCAAACTGGGAGAGGTATAGAAAAGGGCAGCTAAGATGGTCAGGAAGGCCTGTTTTACGTGAGGAGATTAAAAGAGCTTGGCTTGTTTAGTCTAGCAAAATGAGGGCTGAGGAGGACTACCACTGCTTTCTCTAACTACATCAAGGGAATAAATACTGGGGGAGGGGGGAGCAGGGCGAGAGACAGTGCTGTTAAAACTAAATGATAATGTTGGCACAGGAACAAATGCATATAAACTGTCTGAGTAAATTAAGGAGGAAATTAGGAGGCAGAGTCTCAAAATCAGCTGAGCCTTCTCGTAATAGTAGTTGGGAGCAAGAATAGGGCAAGTTTTAAGATGTATCTTTCTTAATTTATGACGAAGATGATTTGATGAGCTTGTCCAGTATAGTAGGGGAATAGGCACCCTCTCCTGTATTCTCATGGCCTTAAACTGTTATTAGAGTCTGCAAAAGAATTGGAAGCAATAGTATTGTCCAGTCCTATTTTTTCTTTATTCTTCTTGTTGATGGTAATTATTTTTTTAACTGCTACTCCTGTGAACTTTGGGTTTCTAAAGGACAAAACTTGCTCCTTCTGGATTTGACAATATTAGCAACAACAAAAAAAAAAGTTAACATTTACCATAAAAGACTGTTGGTGGTTGATGGATTAGCCAAGTAGTTTTCAGCTTTCCTCAAGCACTATAGTAACTCTGAAGAGTTAGCAAAAATATAAAGTAATGAAACATCTGTAAAGACTGTGTACCAATATTTTGTGATTTCTGCTGGAGTAAAGAATGCAGGATTGTCATTCCTCATAACATATTTGAAGAAAAGACAGGCTCCCATAAATGGCAAAAACTGTAAACATTGATAAATCTGATTAAATCCTCCCTTTGGGTTTTTACTGTCTGAAATGGTATAAAAGGGCCAGGTGAAGGGTTAGATGATCTCCATGTTCCGTTTCATCCCCGTATCTTTATTTGTTAAATAATACTGATAGCTACAGTTATCTTGCCAGGAATACCTGTCAAGATGTGAAGCCAGGTGAGATGTGAAGCATTTCATTTGGGGAGTATCTGTGCCAGGTGCAGTTAAAAAAAAAAAAAAAAATTGCCACAGCACCATCTGTTTTGCAAAGGAAAGCAGCCATTGAAAACTCTGCAGAACCTTACCTGTGGTTGTTCCAATGGTACTGTGAAACTTTAGCTGTGTAGTCTTAATGTTTCATTATTATATTTCTTTCCATGATACCCGTAATCATGTATGCAATATATGAAAGGTATGTATAATCAGGGTCACTTGGAAATATTTGTACTATTTAGTAACTTAGATTAATCTGTTTAAGATTCTAGATTATGTTTACTGGTTTGGTTTTGCTTTTGAGTATCTGCATATGGCACGTTTCACTTTCTTTTTCGAAGACCACACATACATCTCATCACTTGAGTAATCTGAGAATGTCATGTCTTTCCACTGTGCTTGTGAAGGTCACAGGCCTCCTCCATGCCTTTGAAGAGGGTGCTCACTAGCACCAGCCATCAGGACTGAAACGGAAAACTAAGAAGATATAGGAAAACACTAAGTGAGAAGGGAAATGAATTCTCATAGGGAAGAGGGAAAATAATAGGGCTGAAATGTTTTGATACTATTCCTCTTGTACATAGCCCCAGACCTACTTTGAAATAACACCAACGATGCAAAATAACTTTTCATGCTTAGAAGAGAAAACAAAAGCAGGTATTAGAGAAAGTGTTGAGAAAGCAGTGATCTACCAGAAAAATTAATTATATAAAATGAGTCATTTAAAAAGTGATCCTTTACTATGCCTATAAATACATCTACAGTCTGCACTGATCTTGTAATAAATGTAAACACAGTTTTATACATTGCAAAATTCTGACCCAGCTGTTCCACTGTGACCAGGCTTCAGCAAAATGTCTTTCATGGTTCAACTGGATGGCTTTGGTGTTTAGTGGAGGAAAATTTCAAATAAGATCTAAAATACAGTTTTTGAAGACTTTGTGCTTATGCTTAGTATGAAATAGGTATGTCTGCTGTTGTGCTGTTGAGGACGTGCGTGATCCGTTAGTTCTTATGTAAATGTGTAAGGTTTTGCAGAACTAGAACCCTTGATATAGAAAGGAAGAGCTAGAAACAACAGAACCAGATTTCTTTTCTCTTAAAATTGTGTTGATCCCTTTTGTTGTCAGATAAGTATATTTTTGTCACTACAATTTATCATTTTGTTACCCCCCTTATCTATTTGGAGTCTGTCTTTGCTATGATTTATGTCAAGGTTCTCTTCTGAATGGTGCAGCTTGTTCATAGTATTTAACATAGCAGAGAACCTGGAGGACTTGGGGTCAAGACCCTGTTGTGCTAGGTGCTGCTTAAGGATTTTGAATAAACACATCCCTGTCCCAGAGACCTCACACTTCCTTTTTTGCTTTAAAGAGGCTGAATCCCTTTTAGGAAAAGGGGAAATAATGTCACCACGCAACTCTTCTCTGTTACAGCAGCAGGGCTAGTCATTTAATATCTTGATTTATAACAGTGTTGTAATCTAAATAGGAAGCAGGTGGAGTTACAACTGGGTACGATACTTCGGATATTAATGGCTTGGCTTGGCAGTGGAATTCTAAAGCTGTATATACTTTTTCTGTCTTAATTATGCATTCATTAAAAGCTTTTATACCCAACAGAATAAAGTAAATATTGTTTGATCTCTGTAGTGTGCTCCCAGACTGTAGATTTGCACAGCGGGGTCTTGATAATCTGAATAAATTGTATTTCCCCAAGGAGTTTATCTTTCAAATAAGGTCATAAAGAAATGCATTCTTTCCCCTTAGTTCTCCTTGTGCTTTTTCTGCTATTTATAACATGGAGCAGAGGAATAGAAGTATATTGTAGTCTGCTGTGTACTTGGTTATGATTAACTCTAATTTATCAATCTGTTACTTACATCCTTTTCTGTGGCTTGTGCAAGGCAATTATTCTTTAAAGTACAAACGAATAAAGATGGATTTGGAAGTAATTTAAATACAATGTTTATATCTATTATTCCTGTTTGACAATCTATCATATCTCTATATTAAAATGCACCTCTGTATTAAAACATGGACAATGTCACATCATTTATTTTGAATATTTAATATTGTCGTCTTTCAGATTATGTTTGTTCGGAAAACTGATTTTCTTTTACAAGGGTTTTAAATGTCAGCTCATTGTTAAATTGGTTTGGCATCTAAAGGTTGATACTACTGAATCAGAAGACCAGTAGTGTAGAACAATGGATTCTCTTACTTCAGAGAGGGGGGAGGCGGGGGGGGGGGGGGTGTATAGTAAGTAGAATGCATAGGATCAAAGGTAGTTTCTCATTTTAGAAGTAGACACTGATAAATAACTTGGCCAATTTATTAAATTGGTTTGAGTTTACTGTGAGATTTTAGAACTATTTCAACTGTTAGTTGTAAGATCTATATATATAATCTTATACATATTTTCTTAGTCTGAATGTGTTCCAGCAGTGTAACATACATCGTATTAGAAGAGATAGGATCGCTACCTTTCCCTAATTCTCTTCAGCTCTTAGTGGCAGTTCTGCTTGTGTTCATATTTCATCCTTCAGTTCAAGAAAGATAAGTGGCATATATTTAAAAGTTTATAAAAAGAAGATTAAAAGTTTCAATAATTTACATAAGCCTATTTTGTATTGCATGTTTTTAAAGAATGTATACTGTGATACAGTACCGGAAGAAAGTTGCACACGACTTCTAAATTTTGTAGCTGCTCTTTTAACACAATATAATAAAATCTGTGGAAAACAAGAGACTGCCAGAACTCTTATTCATGACCACACCTAAATTTAATTTCATAGTAACCTATTTAATTTTTAACAAAGTTTTTAATTCAATTAAGAGTTTAGTTTGAAAATCTATTCAAATTGGACTGAGTTGACAGTGATTGCTTTGATACTTCCTGTTGGATTTTTGTTTTTAAAGCTAGAAGATAAGGTGCATTTTTTTTTTCCAGCTAACTTACATACTGCATTTTAGTCTGATGTTGCTGGAAGTCTTACCACATATGAAGAGCTGATCTGTGGTATACATCTTGCAATCTCAGTGTGACATTTTTGCCCTCTAGTATCATGACGGAGACAGTAATGTATAGTACTGTATAATTTTGATTTGACTATTGGCATGACAGTGTGATAATTTTCAATTGTAAAAGCTAATGCACTACTTGCTTCTTTGGCTGTGAAATACAAACCTGTAGATCAACTCTAACCTTACAAAACCAGA
Organism: Mycteria americana; assembly: GCF_035582795.1. NCBI lineage: Eukaryota > Metazoa > Chordata > Aves > Ciconiiformes > Ciconiidae > Mycteria > Mycteria americana. Next base: position 45,503,773 of record NC_134367.1, read on the forward strand.
AACGAATGTTTCTGATTACAGGCCAAGACCAGTTTTAACAAAATATACTTGCAATATTCATCAAGCAGTAAACCGTTAAGTCCAGCAGGTCACTAACACATTATGTTAGGCGAACCATCAAAAATCCTCTGAAGCTTACCAATGAAAATAAGTAAAAACATAAACCCCCATAATAAATAAATAAATAGACACATAAATAAATAAGCATCTGAAATAAGTGAACACATACAAATAAAAATAAATACTATTGTAAATAAACAACTGGTGAGAGTTTATTTATCCATTCATAAGTATATTTGGCATCTTCAACTGTATGATAGCTTTCATAAAAAACTTCAGTTGGTGTTGATTTGAGGGGATAGGGGAGTTTGGGGGATCATCAAAAATAGCCAAACTAAAAATGAAGGCTTACCAGTGTCTTTCAGATTTCACTGCAAATGTGAAGATTTTTCAGGGGAAAACTGCATTTTTGTGTCATATTACTGTTTCTCTCTAATGAGGAAAGATTTTATTATGATATCTCCAGTATTGTCCTCTTCTGAAGTCCAGCAAAAGTCATATGTCCTCCTCCATTGACAGTGGGGTTTGATCAGGCCTGTATTTTAGATGGGCTGTTGATCCTCAGATCACAATACTTGATTCTTTAGTTGTTTATTTTAATCCTCTCCAGATATAGCTGTTGACTACAAAAGAGCTCAATAAATATACACTGAGCTCTTCTAAATTTCTTTCTGGATGTTTGGCATTCATTCAATCAGGGAGTTGTTTGAAAAGATCGTCTTCCAAACCAGGGACAATAAACCACGGTTGTTGCTTGTCAAATGCTGTGACGTTTACTTTGATTATACTCCTGTGCATTGTTGCCACCATTGCATGGCCATCACAGAAGTGGTGGTGTGAGGTCTGTGATCTGCAGGTATTAAATCACCGAGCAAGCGCACAAACCAGATACTTCTCATGTAAACATTCATTCCTTTCTCTTTCTTTCTGCAATGGGGAAGGATTTATCCTTACCTCCTCTATGTTAGTGTGAAGAGGAGCTCACACTAGCCTATCTGTGGCTTTTGGGATGATGGCTGTTAGTGCTTGTTCTGGCAACGTAAAGAACTTCTCTTTTGTTCTTCCAAGAAAACAATGGGAAACTCCTATGCGGCAGTTTAAGTAGATAATGGATAGGATTTATCTTTAATGTACAAGCCTGCCAGGGAAGGTGCGCTGTTCAGACTGGGAGATTATGTAACAAGCAGGAGCCTCCACAGGAATTTGATTCCGTTTCCTCCAGTACTGACTCCTCTAAGCAGGTGAAAAAAATTCTTTCTCCACTCTCCATTGCATATGCATAAACAGCTCCACAGTCATTGGGACAGCCACCCAATTCACACGTTCAAGATGTAGTCCATAAAACATTCCAAAAAAACCCCTCTTCGCACTTTCCCATCTTCCCTGTTGCTCTGCTCTATCTGCCAGCCGTGCAGCTCATTTGACATTTACAAGATTTCTTGTCAGTTTCATTTGGTGCTGCCATTCCATCCAGCAGAGCAGTGAAAGTGAAATTGACTTAATTTAGTCTGTTTCTCTTTCCTGCTCTAGTCCCTATGTTAACTAACCAGCAAAGTGAAACTGACAAGACTTCTTGTCATTTTCACACATGGAGCTGGTCAAGGAGAAGGCGGCTGATAGGGAGCAATGCGGTAAATTGGAAGATGAAAACCAGGATTGCGGAGGGGAGAGGAAGAGAAGTGTGAGCGTACAGCAAGAACAGAGAAAACGGGTAAACACGCTTATTTCCCAGACGTCCTGGGTGCTTTTCGCTACTACAGATGAATTCTTGGCCTCTCCCCTGAAGAGCGTCTGGTCTAGAATAGCAGTAGTTAGCTGTCCAGATGCTAATTTACAAGGGATGCCAAGTTGAAAACATTACCTTGTAAATATAGGTTATCTGTTACCAGGATGGAAAAAACTTCCTGCACTGAGTTACTGTAGCTTTTGTCTCCACAGATTTTCTGCTGCTAGAAGGGGGGAGGAGGAATATGAGGCCAGCATCCACTATAGGTTGATGTCAGTGGCTGGAAAAAAAGGGTCTACTTGTTCATTGAAGACAAATTTATACATAATAAAATGTAGCTCAGCATCTTGTATTTTGTGAGGTTTCATGGAACTAAAAGTCATACTACACAGGTGCTCTAGTTCAATCAAAACAGTAAATAATGAACAAACAATTGCTTTGTAACAAACCGTTGTAGTTAAATACATTTTTTTAATCCACTTGTTAAATCCTGCGAGCTCTTGTCATATAGTGTAAATCATGCTGGTTTATTATTTGATGTACTAATCCATATTTCTTACAGATGCAGTATGCGTATATAACCTTAGCGGTTGCAATATAAAGTAGTACTATCATATATATTTGCATATGCACTGGTAACATTTACACATACATTTTGAATGAGGCTGTGTTAATTAATTTCAAGTTATATTACCTTCCTTCTCCACAGCTCCAAAAGAACAACCTTTTTTCATTATCTGAGACCTATGGGTTTTTTAATTCTGTTTCTTTTTTTTTTTTTTCTGAGATGTATTTTGTTTGCTTCACCCATTTAGGAATTAAATAGTTTTAATTACTTGGACCTGTATAAGCTTGCGGACCTCTTCAACCTGACTTTGTTGGAGAATGCAGTGGTTGACTTCTTAGTAAAACATCTTTCTGAGCTATTGAAGAGTCATCCTGAAGAAGTTCTGGCACTCCCATACTGTCTCCTTCGAGAGGTTTTTAAAAGTGATAGACTCACTTCACTCAGTGAAGAACAAATCTGGCAGGTAAGGAGATTGGTGAACAAGCAGAATGTGTGATACTTTATAAACCATAGCAGTAATCTGTTGTTTTGAAACCCTGGAGCAATCTTGAGGGAGAATAAGCACTTGAGCAAAAACTGTGAATAACAACTGAGGGAAATTTTTAAATGAAATTCAGAAAATGTTGTGTTGTGTTAATGCAATTAGTTTGTTTGAAAGAGAAATGTGTCTTGTTGCTTAACTTGTGTTACTCAGATGTGGCCAGAGATTTTCTTCCAGATCCAACTTTGGTGGGAAGAGATGGCCAATGCAGGCAACTCAATTATCATTGCCTCTGGTGAGGCTAGTGCAGCAAGCCTGCCAGCAAACCTGCTTCTGCAGTCTCTCCCATTCACTTCTGACAAACTTAGCTGTGTAAATTCAGTAGTCATTTAAATTGTTTAGGCCACCACAGCTGAGTTTGCCTGAAGCAAATTAGCGTATCATCACACAGGCTGCTCTGCTCAGAGATGCGTGGAGGCATCAGTGGAAGGTTTGTGGCAAGAAGCTGGTGGTGATCGTTTCTTTTAAAAAAGCTGGCTCTTGAAAAGGACCAGGTTGCTAGCCATAGAATATTAACAAGATAAAAGCATTATGTTGTGACCTTTAGTGTGGAGGGGGGTGGGGTGAGAAACCTAATATGAAAAAACCATGTAGCCTGTAAAGAGCAACACCAAAACAAAATCTGTCCTTGGAAACATTCCCGTCATATGTCTGTAAAAATTGCAATTCACAATATAGTAGAAGGAAATCTCTATAACACCGGTTACCCAAACACTTCTTTCTGTTTCCTTTTTGCTGTCATGTTTTATAGAAGAAAAGTATTTCAGGGTATTTCAAGGTAGAAAGTAACTTCCTAAAAAGAAAGCACAGGTTTCTTTCAAGCAAGTGGGTTATCTTGGTCCAACGGAGAAGCCTGAGCATCAGAAGATAGATTTATATTTCAGTCCCTGTTATTTATCTACTTATCTTTTGGATTATTCTAAGCAAATCATTTCACCTATATGCCATCATTTTCTCAAAGTGTAGAATGTGTGTTCATCTGTGGGGCACTTCATGTTCTGTAGATGAATAACATCATGCCGGAACAAAATATTTATTCTTAACAAATAAAAATGTCTAGTTAAGCTCTTCAAGCCACAAAGACAGTATGCAGATGTAACTTAACCCTTCAGTTCATATTTGTTTCTGAAACTTTGAGGCTACAGATTATAGAGTATTTTAAAAAGATGATATTTTCTGCAAATATTAATATAAAGTTAGACTTTCGCATGTCCTAGTCTCTGGAGGATGTCTGTACAACAGAACCTGCAGTACGCTACCCATGATGGTGGGTTTAGTTTGGGTTTTTTAAGCCTGATTTTTAGGCCTAACCCAGTAGTACTACACTACTGGGAGTACTAGCCCATATTCCCTTTATCAGAAAAGGTTTTGTTGTACAAGTTCATATATAGGGCATGGCTGATTGGCCAATTGGGTTTTATCATAATTTCTCTGCCGGGTTAGTGAAATATCCTAGCTACCTGCTTGGGTATACTTTCGCTAGAAAAGTTGCTGCAGAAAGCCACACAAGTATTATTTAATGCTAGCTCAGTAATGAACAAGCATATACAGAATAGTATGCCCTATGCAACTGCTGAAACAAAGTTTGGGAAGTGGGAGTTTTTAAATCTTGTGTCATTGTCCTGTCCTGCAAGAAGAACTCGGAAATAATTTTCTTAATTGTGTGCACTCCAGTCAATGAACCCTTCATGAGGCAAATATGACAAAGCTTCTGTTTCTGTTGCAGGGTCATACTGGGGAGAGATACTTATAGGTAATATGCTGCTTTTTGAGTGACAACAAACTCCACACCGTCCATTTAAGTGTTATCATAATTGCCTCTCTAAAGGTTACTAATGCTGTTCCGAAGAATTTTTTTTAAACTAGTTTTCCGCTGCAGGCAAAACATGCGTGTGTCTTTTTAATTCAGTCTGTACAACCAGGAATAAATATATATTTATAAATATTCCAGGTCCCCTGAATGAATTAAAAGACACACATAAATATTTACCAATTTAGGCATTCAGAAGGCAATAAGAAACTGGGTTTTTTGCTTTATCTTAGTAAATAAGTAATTCCCTCATAGTCAACCCAATAGAAGAAAATCAAATCAGACCAGCTATATTGCCTCAAGTGTAGTTAAGTTCATCATTTTTGCTAAGGTTATAGTGGTAATGCAATATACCATGGAAGAATCTAATATTCAGCCCAGGGTGAAGATTGGGTATGCCAGAGGATTAGTGTCAGGGTGCTTTATAGAAGTGAAACTTGATGGACAGGCTGGAGACAGATCTACAGAATCTCATTAAATTGCTGAATTGTTCATTACTGAGCACTCTCACTGTAATAAAGTGCTCATTGACTTTGACAAATCCCCATCCCATGTCTTAAGGAAGAACAGCAAAGCAAGAGGTGTTGGGGAAGCTGGAGGAAATTGGCACAAAGTGGGGCAGATAATAGAAAAGCTGATGGGGGATGCTACCGTTTGATTTGTCTGTCTTACCTGTGACTAGTGTGGCCTCCTGCGCACGCACATGCACGCATGTTATGGCTATATGAATTCAGCGTGTCCCCAAGGCACCTTTACTAGTAGGGCTCCCATGAAGCCCTAAGCACAAATTAAAGCTTCCCTCAGAGAACCTCTGGAAAGGGTGCCACTGTCTGCAGAGCACAGTTATTTTCACTAGTTTAAATTTCCAATGTCCACTGGGCGATTCGATCCTAATGCACATGAAGATTAAGGCAGTTATTTTAATGCATCAAAATGTGTATACGGAGTGATGCTTGAATATGATTTAAACTGAAGTGACTGCAGCTCATATCTGGCACATTTTGGATTTTTGTTAGACTACCTATTCACAGTTGCCCAATTTTAGTGAATATGGTGAAATATAACCTTGAACAAACCAAGTCTGAGAAAGTTAAACAGTAATATTAATGTCAGTATACAGGCTGTGGATTAATGTAGAATACTACAGTGATTCCTGCTGATTCTTTCAGAAAGAAAGATGTGACTTCCAAACCAGGGTAAAGTGGACAAACTAAGTAGTTCATTCCTCTTTCTACCTCTTAAAATCTTAGGAAACTCTTTGGCCTAATGTAGGTGTCTGATTTTTAGTGGAGACAATAGACAAGGAATACAATGATGCATTTCTTAAAACAAGTAAACAACAGAAAGAAAGCCCACCAGAAAACCCCCATAGGCTATGAAATTGGAGCAATTTACAAGGCATTTTTTTAGCTAGGCTAAGCCAGTAACAATGATTATTAAGTGACATAGGATTTGTTTTCATATTGATTTTTTTACATTTTACTAGCATGTGAGATTATGAAATATTTTGTATATATGAAATTTATGATTTGTCAGCTGCATTAAAGTGTGAGTAAACTTAAAGCAGTGACATGGACTAAAGGATTAAATACGAAAATGAAGAAAACTAGGGAAGAATCCTGAAGAAGTTGGAGGGAAAAAAAGCAGATTCTTTGGTATTTTTCCTCTTCAGCATGAGCTGTGCGGCGCACTTTTTTTCACAGGAAATGGTCATGATGAGGACATAAACGTCTAGTTTATCATGAAGTGAAAAGTGAATCTTTTCATAATTGGCCATTACTCGAAAGGCTCATTGGCTCTACTTTAAGGAAGCAGATGAATCCTTTCCCTTGATAATTGAAAAGGTAACCAACCCTGTACAACAGAACGTGTTCTCAGAGAAATCTAGCAGTAGAGGGCTTCTTGTTGGAACCTTAGCAAGTAGAAAGCAAGCCAAAGATTTAAGTAATACACTTAATGTTTATTACTGATGTTAGGCTTAGTTTTAGTATAGTTATACCTTATCACGTTCATTATTAAAAACTTCAGTGTCATGAGGCTTAAATGTTCATATTTCAAGGATCATACTTATAGTTACAGATAGAAATATCTACTGGATCATTCTGTCTCCCAGCAATACATTGGTCAAATGATACTGTATTAATTACGGCACTTGATCCAAGGTGAAGTCTCAAATCACGTTTGGCAAAAAATCTTAACATGACATTCATTATAGATTAGTTTCTTCCTTCTCTGCTACTGTTTAAGTAGGTTGTTAAAGGATATATATTTTTTTAAACAGCTAACATTAAAAATAGATTAATTTTAGTATTTGCCAGTACTTCTGAAGTTAAGGTTAGGAGGTTTTACTTTACCATGCAACTCAGTTTCTTGGTAATCAACTGATAAGCAAGCAATCTAGGAAAAATTGGTAGATAAAACTGCATGAGTAGTTTATTCAGCTAGAAAGCATGCAACTATGTCGTGTCTTTTCCAGGGCTAGGCTCCCAAGACATTCCAGCCCTGTTAACTTCCTTGTGTGCAACCTGTGAACTTGTCTTCATAAAGCAGATGTTCCACATATGAAAGGGTAGCACAAGTTATTCCTTTTGTTACTGTGGATGTGACGTGCAAAATCAGTCTTAGGTCTCTGTATTAGAGAAGTGTCTTTGCTTGAATAAATAGAAAAATAAAAGACAGGAAGACTACAGTGTTAAAGGTCAATATGAGTTGTTAAGCATCTATTTTATAAAAATAATAAATGTATAAATTCAATTTTCTTATTAAAGTCCTGTTTATCCTTTTCTAAGGGAGAGTAAAATGCCCTATTTTCAACTGCCTTTTCTTACACTTGAGCTCCATTTTGAATCTTCTGGTGGCATTTGTGGAGGGCCAAAAGTATTCTCAGGCAGAAATCCCACAGAGTTCAGTTCTGTTGGAGATTTTGCGGTGTGCACATTATAGCAGGCTGTTACAATGGAACAGTTCTCTGCTGAAGACAGGCCCACAGACATCTTCCATACATCTCCAGTGATGCCCACTTTTTCCTATGCAGAACAGCAGTTTCTAAAGTGGGTTGTCATGTTCCCAGTACAAGCTTGCCATTCCTTCAGTGCAGTACTTGAATTTTTTTTTTGCTGTCAATCTTTTGATTCTACAGAGCAATTTTTAACATGGAGAGAGCAAAATTCATGTTTCTCAGGGGCATATATATGTTTTGATGAAATGTGGACTAAGTGCCTTGCTAAATGTGAACTTAAGTTTTACTGCAAAACAAGTAACGACATAAAAGAGTAAGTGAAGGAAAGCATCTCAGTAATCAACGTTGTGTTTAAACAGTATATTAGCCTTTCACTGTTCAAGAAATAAGCTTAAGTGCTCTCTTGGGCAATAAGTGAAATCACGTCTGGTGGTCTAATGCTCGTCCCTAGTGAGTATTTAGCCTAAGTAGAAAACCATCATACTAAAACATGGCTGTCAGCCTCTTATCAAGAGAGGCATAGGAGAGAAAAAAGGAGTTTGATGCCTATCAAGGCCAAGGTGAATTGGTGAGGCTATATGGGAAAATCAGCATATTGCCCATGCATGTTTTGCTGTGTTTTCACCCCCTTTTTCATACCCTTTTCCTGAGTAGTCTATGTAAAGTGCCAAAGAGCCACCCTTGAATCCCAGTATCCACTGTGCTGGATCTGTGATGGTTGCACTGTGTATCATGACTAGCTGCAAGCAAGATTAAGTAGTTACTCTCAAATAAAAACAGTGTGAAAACATAACCTATGATAGAATGTAGGTTTCCTTTTCCTAAGGCTAATCCTCATAATCACAGGTATCTCACCTAAATTGACTGTGTGCAATGGTAATATTCCTTTTGGTCTCTCCAGACTATTTGTGTGGGACTCATTTTTATAAACATAGGCATATGCAGCATTTTTGGTAGGATATCCATGATATATAGGCCAAGCTGGCAGTTGTGGCACAGGCTCTGCAAGGAGATCAGTGTCCACTGGAGCTGCAGACGAGACAGGGTTCATGCAGGCTACAGTGGATCAAGGCAGTGGATGTAGGCAGCTGAATCTCACACTCTGCTCTGCTGACGTGCTCGGGTCACGCACATTTTTCCTGATATAATTTCTGCATCATTTGTAATAGTAATGGCATTTTGGCTTACAGTGAAAATGAATGCTGCCCCTGTTGGTGCTGTCCCCTTGCTTTATGAAACACCTTCCCCCTATGTCTGCCTTAGCTTAAATCTAATGGGCTCTTAATCTTGTCCTTTACAGTAAAGTTTTGTGAACTTTATATATGCTTTTGTTCTGAACTTTTGAAAGTTTCTGCCTGTTATTTCTTGAATATTGGCTAATCTTGTTACTGTTATTTATCAAGTATAGCGGTATAGAAAGGGATTTTCTATATTAAAACTAGGCTTATGTTAGGAGCAACTGTGTGCTCTTCTAATTTTCTTTTTGATACATGTCAGTTCCAATCAGAAAACTTGATTATTTTGCTGCTGTTGCTGTGAGCAATAGAGAAATTGCTGGAGGGCATTACTTTTGCCTCGGTGTCCTACAGTAACATTGCCTCACCTTATTTATCCCAGATTAACTTCAGAACTGCACAGAGCATCACACCAGTATTTAGGAAGGCTGCTGTGCCCACAGCTCTTGAATTTAGGTCACTTCTTCAGCTAAGCAATGAATGTGTGCTTTGATTTAGAAAGAGAAAAAGAGGACGCCAAGGTGTGCACACAGCAAGACCGCTTCTGTGATATTGCTTTCTGCATTTGAATTAGTCTGTTATGGTGGGGTTTGTGTTGACTGTTATGCTCTTTGTGGCACTGATCTATTGGAGATTAACTGAAATATAATTGTATTAATACACAGGTATATGGTTACATAAAAGAAAGCTGCTGAGGCTGTTGTGAAAGCCAGGCGTGATTGGAAATATACATTACATTCATTTTTTAGTTAAAGAAAAGAACAACATAAATAAAGTCTAAAACCCACAGATACCATGGATGATCAAATGAGGCAGTCTGTGGTTACTATCTTAGTTAATGTCTTCCATTCAGAGATACAAATGTTAGTAATCTCTACTCTTTCAAAATCCCAGTAAAGCTATTTAACATAGTTTCTGATGGATTTAAGCTTGTTGAAAATAATAGAAAATGAGAAGCTCTTTTGAGAATTTCCAGCTCCGTATTTCAACAAGTTTTCCTTTGTCAGCTGGTAGAAGCATTACCTCTATTTGTAACTATGTAACTATGGAGCCAAAGAAGATGAAGAAAGAAAATTGAATTCCAGGTTGTCTAAAACCATACAAATTGTCATCAATATGTTAAGAGAGCTAGAATCCAGTTTTGGGGTTAAGTGTTTCCGCTTGTACCTAAACTAAGTGTGTAAAGTTAGATGAAGTAAATTTGCACCCATATGTCTAGACCTGCTATTAAGTGGGTGCAGTTCAGCATGACTGCTGAGATCTGACCAGCTGTTGTCCCTTGCTATCACTCCTGCCCCAGGACCAGGACACTAGTGGCTCCAGGAGGGTGAGGAGGCAAGGAGATGGAAAAGCAGTGGCACTCCTGCACATCCTTGCTTACTCCAACAGGGAGACCCTTGGCAGCTTGCATACGCGTGTGAGCGAGCTGCGGAGCTGGGGGTTTCGTTGCCTCATGACAAAGGGTTCCTTATATTCCTTTGATCACCTTGGACTCCCTCGTGCCAGGGAGAAATGGAAGAAATTATGACAAATACATATGTCAAAAAGATCTTAAGGAACCTCACTGTGAAGTGGCTTCCAAGCTAGAGGTCTATGTGGGATAGTAATGACAGATGGAAAGATCACAGTCTCTGAAGTGAGAATCTGTGCTGAAAAGCTTTCAAACTGCTCCTTTAGGGTGGAGCCTATTTTAACGTTCGTGTGAAACTGTATGGGTCTGAATTTTATGAGGTTCACCTTTTAGCAGTTGCAGTTGTTTCAGTTTGCTTCAGCTATGATTTAGTTGGTTTAAATAATAAATTTATGTTTGTTTTAATCTTGTAGTAGGGAAGCTCTGACATTCCCAATTCATGAGATTGGGATCTTAAATGCATTTACAAATGTGACTCTAAGTGTTTAAGTCACTTTTTAAAAGAAATAACATTCTTAGGACAAATAGTTGAGTTTGAAAAATTAACTCATCACTTAAAAATAATATGAGTCCTGCGTTAACCTGAAGCCCATCATGTGGGGATTAAATCAAAGTCAATAAAATTGACATCATTAAGAGGATGTGATTTGATTAAAAGGGAAACTATTCTGTTCTCAAAAAAGCTGAGTGAGCTTGCTAGTGTACTTGCTTGTTCTTTTCGTATTTAAAAAAGGAAGGGGCAAAAATATCCCTTTGTGAAAAATTAGCCAAAAGAACCCAGATGCTAAAATACATATGTAACTTTGTTGTTGTCATGCTGTCCTCTGAGGCACATTCTTCACAGGAATTGAGAAAGCAGAAGTAAATTATCTGCTGACAGGAAAAGGCCTAAATGTTCCCACAGTTAATATTAGTGGGCCCATCCATGTTAAAATGAGGTTCCAGTGGCACTTCAGAGTTGAAGAATCAGGCTCACTAATGCATAACGTGGAGTTCAGTGCCTAACGTTTGATAACTGTGGAGGTGCAGTGGCTGGGAGAAAGTAGGGGACACTCGGACAGCTTTTGGCTCTGAGACCCGGACAGGTAAGCTGACACAGTTCTTGTCAGAGGGCTTGTTTGGTTCATTAAAATAGTAAAGCAGAACAAAACAGAAATAAAGTTCCTGTAGTGAAGGCACTGGTGATATCACTGGTTAAAAAAAAAAAAAAATAAATAAAACCACCTGGTGATTTCACTTGGAAAAATTGACCTTGGTGATTTTGTAGTAACATGGCATGTTGAGAGCATACATATATATAAACTGACTAAGGAGAGTATGTACTTTGATGTTCGTTTTTGTGTGTGACCTAAGATATTAATGACATACAAGTCTTGTATAGCTGTTGTCAAGATTATTATAGAAAATGATACATTTTTATGTGATTTGCTGGATTTGCCTATTAAATCCGTAGAAAATTATACCCTAACAATAGGGAAGAAAGGAATAGGAATCTTTCTACATTCAGGAACCATTTAGACTAATTTTCACAGAGCTGAATTGCATTTTTATAGAATTTTGTCGATTTTGTGCCTATTTCATTCTCTAACAATTTTTACTGATGAAAGCTTGTAGATTCCTGTCTCCATAGAGAGCCACTATGCTTCTAAAACATATTCCAAGGGAAAAAATAATGAGAGGAACAGCAATAAAAACAATGTGTATCAGATTGTGAAAGATTGTCATTTCCACTTACAATTATGTACTAGCAACTTATTTTAATGCTAAATGTGTCTACGTAAAGTTTCAGTGCATTTGATGTCAGCCCGAATGTTTCCTCTAAAAATAAAATGAGCAATTCTAGATTTTGAAATGATGGCTGCTGGGGGGGAGGAGGTCCTCTTCTTCCACCTCCCATGTGCTCTGTCCTCACCCCATTTGAGAAAAGAGAAAAGCTATCGTAAACTTTGATCTCCTTCAACTGAAATCAAATCACAGTTAAGAGTCCTAGTTACACGGCTGTGTTTATGAAGAGATAAGCTTCTGTTCACTGCAACTTCAGAAAAACTTACCGGAGATAAAGCACCTAGCAATGTTGGTTTTACCATCACGACAAATGATGGAGGGTCCGAACTTGAGCATTTTGCGATGCATTAGAAAATGGATGGCAAGAAGTTGTTACCTCAGAGCTTCTTGCCATTTGATCCAGTTGTTAAAGAGAGGCAGATCTGTTAGGCTCCATAGGTTTTAGGAACCTATGAAGCTACATTTTAGGGATGTTTATGATGGGGGGGCTTGTTTGTCATTTCTAACTGTCTATGGCTGGACCTGTTTGAAAGGAAAAAGCGAGGTTCTGTCTCCGGATACCATATTTTGGGTTTGGTTTTTTTGCTTTGCTTTGCTCTGGATAGATTGTCACCTTCCACACTCCTTTCTGATGATCTCGTTAAATCAAAATTTACTTCGATTGCAAAGTAATCCTACTTCAAGTAAGTAGAGCCTTTCCAGTGTGATCAACCCCAGCTCATTTATTTTATTTGTGTACACTTCCAGGTGTGATGGTCATTGCAGTGCACAGGGAAATAGAGTGGTTGTCAGTAGTGGGGTAGCTAAAGTCTGTTGCAATAGGGTCTACGCACTAGCTCATACAGGTTTTAAACACACCATTGTACGTATGGAGCTAAGGGGTTGCGCTGGGCCTTGCTCGTTCCTTTGATCATAGTAGAAGAATGAGTTTAGGTGCAAGAAGCACATTTGTAGGTCTGCCTTTGTAGAGAAGCTCCAAATGACTGTAAAGGAAACTACTCCATGGTTTGAGGACTTGATCACACAAGAACGCACTTCTCCTGAAGCACACTATGGGATAGTTTTGTCTTTGCTGCTCCAAGAAGGTTAAGGAAGAATGCAGTGTTTTATTGCCTGTATGGAAATGTGCTTTTCAGCTGCAAAAATATCTCAAATACTGTTGTCAGGTGATATTTAGGGATCCGTTTTGTCCTCAGTTTGATGCCTGCATCTCACCAGGTTTCATTCTGTGGCATGGAGCACAAAAAACTTCACAGGACTTTGGTAGTAGGGTAAAGAGACTCAGCTGTGGACAGGTTGAGGGGACAGAAGATTTTGATTATGTGTCAGCTGTACCATTGCTGTCTTCTGTCATATCACTTAATTTTTCTCTCTCTTAGTTCCCATGTTGGGAAAATGGTTGAAATGTACACTTCCCTCAGAGAAGCTCAAGTTTTACTGCTTATAAATTGCTTTGAGATACTTGGAAGGAAAATGCTATATAATTTTGAAGTTCAGATTCCCCAGAAGGTGTAAAATGGCAAACTTCCATGAGCTGTGATAATTTACAACAGCTGAGAGTTTACCTTCTGTCCCTACCTTACTTCACTTTGAGCTTGAGTAGATGAAAAGTTTAGTTTTTCTATTATAGCAACTCTTTGCTTTAATATAATATGATTCGTTACCATATATAATGTTATATATTAATGTAGTTCAGCTAGCCTTTAGTAAAGCTGATTTTTGATCATAGTTATTTTATTGCAAATCTAAAAAGCTGAAATATTTTTATTGAGGTTAGTCAATGTCTTCTAGGTAGGCTTCTGTCTAGTCTCATTTCCAGTAAATACAAGAAATGGTAAAATAAATGCACTGGATAAAGCGTGTAAAAGAAATGAATACAGTTTTGAAATGTGTACATTCTATTCTTAACTGTTACTATAAAACTGTCATTTTTTTCTATGTGTTTCATATGAAACACATACATAAAAAATGAAACTAACGCTGTCTCTCTCAGAACCTTTGTGATAAAATAATGGCCTTTCTGGGAAGACCAGTATCATTATGTAGCACCAGGGAGGAAGGAAGCTTGCAGTAAAGCACTGGACTGAGAACGCAGGGTGGAGGTATTTGGTTGGTGGAGAGTTCATCTTTGGGATGAAGAATTCCTCCCTTCCTCACAAGGATGTTGTGCAGAAACATTTATTAGAAATTTCAGAGGCGGAGATACAGCTGTTAAAATTGTTACTAATGGAGCTGTTTAATTATGACTAAGAAATCTGCCAAAGTCGTGTAGGTTATGTATCCTTCCTTGTACCTGTCGACGACTGTGCAGGACAGTATTTTTGTCTAGCAGCCCTGTGAGGAAATCTGGCAACTGGTGATTGATGCTTTACAGCTTAAATGCTTTAAGAAGATAAATCTTATCAGCACTTGAGAAAAATTGAGAAATATTTTTAATACATGGTGATTCACTTTAACGCCATTAATTTTGATAAATGTTTGCTATTAATACAGCTGCATTATGTACCTCTACCGTAATCACAGTATCATATCATGAAATGCATCATTCCTGCTGCTAGACAGACTTCAGCCAACAACTCTACTTGCTGCATGTTATTCAGTGCTGAAAGATCAAAATCAAATTTCTGCCTCTTGGAAAGTGGCTCACAGACTGCAGGCTGGTGTTCTGAAAGCTGCAGGTTGTCATCTTGACATCACGTAGATCCCAAACCAGCAAAACTCCAACCAAGAGGCAGAGCATTTCTTATTTAGCAGAGCAAGAGCTTCCTAAAGTAGTACTCTGGACAAATCCACTGCAGCTTTTGCAGAGACTAGTAAGAGGCCAGGGGGACATAAACTGACAAGTGCTTTCACCCTCCAGATCTAATGAACCTTGGGGTTTTCTGATCTTCCTTTTGGGCCACATATTTCCTGGAGTCATAACTTACTTATATTTGGCTTCCCTCTCTATTGCCTGAGCCTACTGTCCGATTCCTCAGTCCTCCAAACCCTGTCCATCTGTGAAGCTGTGGGTCTGTGACTGGATGGCAGTGATTATGGTTGGGTCTAGAAGGATGCACGTTTTGTCTTTCTTGCCAGCTGTGCTCTCAAACTCCAGTTTGGGAATGCACTTGAGGGGCTCCCTTGTACACAAAGCCACCGCCACTGCTGAAGCAGGGGTCTAGCAGTAGTGTGGGGATGGCTGAGTGGGAGCTGAGGACAGATAGCAGAATGACAGCATCTTTGAATATGTGGTGTGATCCTTGTGGTGGGGACACTGTGAATGTGAGACTTTGCTATTTGTGTAGAGAGAAGCATGTTTGCTTCTGAGCCTTCCCAAACAAAGCACGTGGTGGCAGATTCCCAAACTGTTACTTCCCTTCTCCATTGGCATGTTAGGAATGTTTTGGGGTCATTCCCAAGAGTTCACTAAACCTATGTGTATATTGTAAACAGCGTCTTTATACTTGGAAAAGGTTGGGCATTTTAATATTTGAAACAGGAGGAAAGGTGGAACTCAGCTGTCAACCGAGTGGAAGCACTGGGGGGAAGTAGGTGCCAAGTCACTGGCAGACTGGGCAACTTTTGTCATGCTTCCTTTATCTAGGACTTGGAGCCAATAGATCTTTCTTAACTGGGCTGGGTTGGAGCCTTCATGCTATCTGAGGGTAGTAAGACTTTCCTCACTACACAAAGAAAAAGCACCAGAGAGCCTGGTCCTTTCAACCTAGTTACACCAACAGTAGACTTCAATAAATTAAAGTGAAACAGGAACCAGTGAAAATGGCATCTTCTGTGTCAGCAAGGGTGTGCAAGCCTGCTCACAGCTTCTTCAGCTGAAGGCACTTGTGTGTTTTCCACTTAGATGAATGTTCTGCTTACATCCCCAAACTTTTAAGGAATTAAAACTTCCATTCTGTAGTGTGAGGAAAAGGTAGAGGAAACAAAATTTCTTAAAAGCCTTTGGTTTTTAAGTTTGGATCAATCTTCTCTATCCACTCCTCCTTCAGGCAAATATTAATCTTTGCTTCTAAGCTGCTTTTTTGTTTTGGTATGCTGACCTTGGATGTTGGTACACATTTTGTGATGCTTGACAGACTAGAGAACATCCAATGATGACCAAGATCACAGAACAAAAGATTTACGACTCGTCACTTGAAATACTTGCTTCCTTCAGAGGTACAAAGAGGTTCTTTTGATTTACCGCACCTTCCTTACAGCGCTGTTGTGAGGATGGGAAGCCATGTGGCTGGAGCTGGGTGAGGCTGGGAGGGCAAGCGAACTGTAGCTGAGGAGGTGCAGGAAACTTGAATCTTCCATTCTCTCCAAATTTTGCCAAAGCAGCCCCCAATTTTTTTATTTTTTTTTTATTTTTATTTGTGAGGCACTCTGATTCTCTTCCGGTGAGTAAGGTAAGAAACACCTAGTGGGATTGATTCATCTTCTATCCTTTAGAATGTGGGAATGAACAACCCACCAGAAAACTAAATGTTGATGCTGTCAGTGGCATGATAATTGGTCTCTGCTTTCATCTCCAAACAATCCCTTGCTTGGAATCTATTATTCAGTCTAAGAGAAAAAGGGTTATTAATGCAGTGTTCTTTAATTTTTTTCTTTTGTGTGTGTGTGAGAGAGAGAGAGAACAGGAGAGCAATAACACAATAAATATATTGGCTAAGAGAAAACATTTGCAAGAGATCCTTGCCCATTTTTTTTAATCTTCTCTTATCATGAAGAATGTGAGCCATGATAAATTGTTCTGCTAATCAAACAGCACTGAAAGGTTAGGTCATTGGAAGTCTTTAGTCATTTTGTGCTTTTCAAGAGTGAATTTGTTAAAATTATGCTGAATACCCACTTAAAGCCTGGGCTGAAAACCCTACCTGTGTTTTATAACTCTGCACTGTCAGAACTCATAATAAGTCAAACATTCTTTCAGAGGTACTCATAAGGGAGAAAAAACCCTGTAAATTTAAGAGTAATTTCAGATTGTAAATGAAAAAGAGAGGCACGACTGTTCATTTGCACCAATCATGCCTTCCTTTCATCTGCTCTGATTAGGCCTGGTGCGGTTTCATCAAACTACTCCATCACTGAGCTGTCACTCCAGTCGTCTGTTGATTGAAAACAATCAGGGCTCTGATGGCACAATTATTCTGACCCTTTAACTAGAGGCTGCTGTGATAATGAAAGGTTGATTATGATAGTTTGTGCCTCTTTCAGTTTGCCAAGAAGGTTAATTTGGGCATCAGACGGATGTTTAATGGGCGCTTGCTGGCTACACTGAGGTAAATGAGAACGTGCAGTCTTCGATATTGCACGGATATAGTTTGGCTGTCAATCATTGTCATTTTGAGTTTGTGCCTCACACTCTGGAAATCACATTTTATTTTTTCCTTGGGATTTAATTTATTCTGTGCCCTGAGGAAGTTCTTTCACTCTGTGACCTTCACAGTAGCTTTCTCTGTCTTTTTTCCCTTCCCTCAAATGGAGCCCAAAGGCATAATACATCTAGAGGAACATTTTTCTTTCATTTTTCACATTAAAAAAAAAAGGGAAATTTTAAAATCCCTGTTTATCAACTCACCCCGAACAGAGCAAATGTTTTAATTCTGATTGTAAAATCAGAATGTGCAAATGAAAGCATGCCTGGTTGCTAACGCAGCGCCACACGGGGGGCTGCTTACACAGACACACATTTGTAAAACTGACAAACAGGTAATTTTAAAATGTCCCTGTGTAAAGAGGGTGGGGGATGGCACAGCTTTATTTTCACAGGCTGCACGCATACGCGTCAGCCTGGTGCCTTGTAAATATGGTCTCAGTCACTGTACTACAACTTTTTGAGTTGGAAAGCCTCTCTTCAAGGTTCAGGGGCAAAAGGCATTTCATTGCTGATTCAGAGATTATTAATATTTACTGTGTTCAGATTGAGAGAATCCTATGCATAATTTTGTAGTTGTTTGGCTCAAGGTGCAAAAGAAATGCAAATACATCATAATTTTGATTGTTCTACATGCAGCTCATTACAGTCTTATTTTTATGCACATTTTTAATTCAAAATAAAAAGAAGAAAAAGATTTCTATCTTTAAGGCTCTCTGGCATCTAGGTTTGAGCCACTCATTTTCCATGCTGCCCACAACTGTAAGGTAGTACCTGATTGATACAACTGCGAAGAGAGTCTGGAGGCTGTGCTATGTGGTTATGTACTAACTTCTAAAAATGTTCACGTGCAACTCATGGCTTTGAAAAATTGCATTTGGTGGTTTGGTTTTTTTTTTCCTGAAACAATTCTTCACCCATATGTTTTATTCTTAAATGGGTGATACAGTCCAATGTAGTTCACCTTAAATAAAATGCTTAAACTGATATCCTAAACCCTCCAGGTTTTGTCCTTTGTAGTCTCTGGAGAGAGAGAAGGACTGAGACCCTTTAGAGATCCAAATTCAGGCCCTTTGGAGCTCCCTGTTCATTTTTAAAAAGTGGAAGTTCATAGCCTTCAGTGGACTTTGTTTCAGAGCTTTAGTAAATGTCCTGGTTTATTCATAGGTTCTGCTCCTGGACTTGAGATTTGAAGAGCCAGGGTGGTGCTGATGATAGCCAACTGAGACAGAGAGTGGTTTTGAGGCAAGAGGTTCCAGTCTGGAATGCCTGAGGCTTGCTGAGTTAGGTAAACTTCAAGGAGAGTCCAAATCGTGTGCAAGTTTACGGCCAAAATACATATTTCTAGTGTTCTCAAATGCAAAACTTGGAGTTTACTAGTTCAGTGTTTTAAAGTTCCCTCAGTGCCTTGAAGTGATTGCTGTAGTAACTGTGTTGCTTTCATTGCTTTTTTTGGCTTATCAGGCAATAGAAGCAGATCTATAGCACTGTCCAGTATGTTAATGATGCAAAGATATTAATTTGATTTTTTTTCTGGCCTAACGTTTTTGCTTGAGTTAAGCAACAGGACTGCTCAGGTGAGATTTGTGTTAAAAGAAGAGATTTGTAGTTCTTTCTCTTTCCTTGATATATATATATATATATAATCATCATCAGATTGTGACACAGAAATATGATAATTTGTGTTGAATATATCTGATATCAGTCCAGGAAAATATTTCCCTCCACTTTTTTGTATTTAAAATTGTCCTTTCTCCTAAAATGAGAATGTTCACTGTGTTATTGTATGTAAGATTTCAATTTGTTTTAATGAGACAATATGAATTCATTGTTTTGAAACCTTATAAAATTTAATGTTTCCTTTTATTTGCTGTTGCTAAAAAAAACCCAACTCCAAAACCCTCATTTTTTCTACCGCTGTCACTTTTTGGCTTCATATCAACTATTAGAGACCTTAGATGGTATAAACTGGCATAATTCCTTTGCAGTCTGTGTGGCCACAACATGAATACATCAGCTGAAGATGAGTCCAAGATGACTTTAATGGGGTTCCCGTGGCCCCGGCCTATCGCAGAGCCCAGGCTTAGAGGAGTGTTTTCTCTCCGAGTGCTGTGGACATAAACTTTCCCTGACACTGACTTTGTGACTTAAAGTCGTTTCCAAGTGAACCTGGGTCTAATGAGTATGTCAAGCTTTTTTGCACTCATAAAGTAGCTTGGCTTTTCTGGTTAGAAAACCTGCTGTGATGTCAAGTGAAGGTCTGACATGTTTCCCCGCAGAGTGGCATGAGAAGGATTGCAGGAGGACGTGAACAGTCAGGGCAGTGTTTTCTTGTTTCCTGGGATAGCTGGCAGTCCAAAAGACCAGGTAACTACTTATTGCAGAGTTATCTTCAACAGGGGTGAAACTCTTAATTCAGCGTTCACCTCCACTGCCTCTGTGCCCTCTCTGGCTGCGGTACGTATGCAGTACCTATACCATTAACAGCAGCGAGGGAAGGGCCGCGCTCCGAGGCTGCGTGAATTGGACTGCCGAAGCAGTCTGCTGGAAGCAGAAGCACCCATTGGAAATGCAATGAAATCACAATGCAACGTGCAGGTGTGTTTAGACGTATGCTCCAACTGTGGCACAATGTATTTTTCCGTCTGTTTTCTGCTGTTTTGAGAATGTACTCCATTGCTAAATCAAGTAATGTAACCTTGGAGAAGAAAAATCCTTTGGGTTAAGGCTTTAGAATAAGAGAATTAATCTGGTTTGAAAATCCTGTCCTTCTGAGGGTCTACTTGTGTCATTTACTTAGTTTAGAAGATGAATATGGCAAAATATATTATTTATTAAAGTTGATATAGGCACTAGGCTGTAGCTTCCTTTTCTCCCACACTCACACATTAAAATTAATAGAAAAGAAGCTTCTAGCAGTTTAAACAGAATTTGCCTATATGGCACTAGGAGTAGGAGTATTTCCTTATTTTTGTAAATTATTTAGCAGCGATACAAATATTTTAAAACACAAAATTGTGGATGGTCTCTTTGTTTTTGCTTGCTTACTTGTTTGCGTTTTAAACACAGTTGTAATTTCAAGTGCTATTGGTATCTCCTTAGAGAAGTCTGAATGTCTCTCCCTGCAATGTCATAAAGTGTATAATGGCTTTGAGTTTATTTTGCCAATACTGATTATAGTTGCTAATCACTACTGCCGGAGAGGCTAAAAAATAGGCGCTATAATTAGTGTATAGACAGGGTGAATTTGGACTTTCTATGTAGGCACCAGGTTTCTAAGTCTGGATTAAACAAAAACTGAGTAAAGGTGGTGGAACTTGCCTGTCAGCAAACATCTGTATATTTATCAATGCTATATGGAAGTTTGTCCTTCTGCCGTATGTTCTTGAGAGTTATATTTGCCTCCTTTACACTGCAGGAAATTTAGAACTGTATTAGTGACTAATCAGTGACTATTTCTACTACAAGCAAAAGACTTGTTTGGGAACTTAATTTTCTGTCTTTTGAACTTCTCCAGCCTTCCAATAACTGCCAGACCATCCAGTGACTAGAATATCTGTTCACCCACACAGATAACTCAATTTTCTTCCATGCCTCCATAGTGTGAGACACCATGTTCTGCTAGAGAGCACCGTAACAATGTATGCTGCATAACAAATGTATAAGTCTAAGGCTCAGTTTGTGAGTGTCCCTAAAACCATATGACCTGTTCCATAGCCTTGTGTCACAGTTTAGGAGTTGGTCCTGTATTCTATGAATATACATATAAATACCGACATTTGTAGCTTGAATTCCTAGCAGTTATTTTTAAGGAGTGTCCCAAAATGAATTTATGGCATTTAAAACTGAGTAACAGTCATTGTTATCAACAGCAAGGCAAGGAGATAAAAACATTACAGCTTTTAGCTCCTATGGCCTGTTCTCTGCCTTGGAGTGCCACAGATTAGGTGTGGGTGACGCAGAATACTGTAGTCAAATTGCGTTCAACAGTAGCATGAGTTGATCTGGACAGGAGCTTCTAAACATGTTGTGATTCCCAGACCTCAGTTGCCTCCCTAAGACCCAGTAGAGCTTCTCTGCTCATTATCATCTAGATGGTCTGTAGGCATTTGATATAGTGATATGCAGGGTTCCTACCCTGCTTTCTAAATTAATATAGTAAAATGCAGTACTCCACTGCAAACTGACCTCAGACATGGAGTCTGGTACGAGCCAGTAGCAACCTGCACAAAAGACAGCCTGGGATTAAGCTTACCCTCCCCATTGCTATTGCAGTTGCTTGTCAGAAGGGAAAGGTGGTAGTGCAGACCAAAGACACCTTTAGGTGCAGCATGTAGAGGATCCCAAGGAGGTTGCAATAAAATTAATTTGGAAAGATTCAAAAGTTTTCATCAATAAAGATGCAGGATAGATGAGTGGGGATGAAACAGTGTAGGAAAGGATGGAGAAAGTTTTGGTTCAAAACCGGGAATAGATTGTACATCTCTGTGAGTGCCAGCAGAATCTTTGTATCACTTTGCACCATTGCTGTGGTGGTTTAGAAATTCTGTGATTTTAGAGAAACGTTAAGCATTATTGGTTTCAGTGAAACATTTTTTACAACTCCAGGAATATTCTCGGTGCAGACCAAAATCAGTATGAACCAAATTGCTTTTGCCAAACTTCATGCAGCAGAGAAAATGTATTGTAATGGAGATGTCCATCCCTTCTGCTGCAGATCATCACACGTCCCATATGCAGAAACGAATGCAGATAGCGTGTCTTTAAAAGGTATGAATGTATGTAGTGTTGCTTGTGTGTTTATATAGTATTTACTGGGGGGCGGGAGGGAGGACAATACATGAAAGAGGATGGATGAAGTTCTAAGATATTAATAGGCATTAATGTTAAACTTCCTTTAAAAGCCTTGTGGTTACCAAGACCTGGTTTACATTAGTGCATGTCTTTTAAAAGACTGTAATGTCTGTCATTATAGCACAGGTGATACCACCATGATGCCACTTTAGATGTAAATGAAGGCATGAACTATAAGCAAAAGAAGCCAATCTGTTGGGTGCAAATGATGACAGATAAGAACTCAGTTTTTGTAAATGCTTCTCTTTTAATATAGCAACACACACATCATTCAGTTGGTATGAATTCAGTCGGTGTCTTCGTCATGATGAAGATAGCCTGAATTCCACTTCAATTTCAAGTGTCTAGTCAATGATGAGAGCTGAGTGCTGCTGAAGACTTTCAGGAATGATTCACATGGCCTAAGACATGGAGTAGGGAGTTGCCTAAAACCACTCAGGAGACACCTGACACATGGATTTGGTGGATTTAGAATATGTGAATATAATGCTCAATGATTTGAAGACCATAAACACTTTCAAATGTATTTAATTAACTCCTTTTTTACTAACAAATCTAAATACATATAGCTAATGCACATTTTGAAACTCAATACAGCATTTAACTGACTGAACTACTGTTGCAATTTTTGATGGCCTTCATTGATTCTTTGTTTCACAGGGGTTGAATAGCGCAGTGGAGCAAACGTGCTTCCAATGAATCTTAATAAGAAGATGGTTTTGGTTTGTCTTTTTCCCTCTCTGACAGAATACAGAAGTAGCAATAAATTTCATATACCATGCGTATATGAAAGCCTTGAGTAAGATAGAAGCCTTTCTTTTCAGCTCCTTCGTGTGACATTCCCATGAGCAATACAGAGCAGTAAGTTTTAGCTGAAACTGTTGTTACCTCACGAGTAGTTAGAAACTCCTGCTCCACAAGTTCTTTGTCAGGATGAAATGAAGTATCAAATAGAGGAGTCCGTCCTCATCCAGACCTAGTCAATGTCTTTGTTAATGACTTGGATGAAAGAATAATATGGGGTTTATGTTTTCAGACAATCGCAAGGTAGAATGGTCTCAAGCACATTTGAAAATATAATTAGGATTGAGAATGATCTTGACAGATTGGAGCAGTGGCCTGAATTAAATAGTAGAGAGTTCAGTAATGACAGAGAAAGCATGACACTTTGTGGAAGCTCTGCAGAAAAAAGAGGAATAGTACTCAGTCATAAGCTTAAACATGAATCAGCAGTATCATAGTGCACTGATGGTCTTGTGTAGTGATGTACAAACAAGAATGGCATAGATAGTTATGATCAAAGCAATCCTTCCAATCTATTTGCTACTACTACAGCCTTAAAAGGAAGACTGTATCCAGTTTTCAGCAGTAAACATTAAGAAAGAGGGGCATTTCCTTTCAATAGCAGAGAACTGTGAGCCAATCAACAGAGGTTTAGAAAATGTGACCCAAGATGGATTGAGAGACTTTTTCATTCAGAGAAGAAGAAACTGCAGCACACATAACGAAATGCATCAGAGGTGGAGGAGAAAAGGAAGGTAGCAGACTGCTTTTCGTCCTGTATGGACGGATTAATTTCAAGGGTTGGTCTGGGGGTTCCTGAGCTCTGCAGTATAAACCCAAAGGTGGAAAATGAGGCACTGAGTTGGAGGGTTTAGAGCTCCTGCACAGGTAAAAGGAAAATCTGTCCAAGAGGATAGCTGAGTGTGGGGGTGGTTTTCCTGAGGAAATTTGGATATCTTCATCACTGAAGGTTTTCAAGAATAGCTTACACAACCATTCTTGAAATGGTTAAGGCCCTTCCTAGCCTCTTTTTAGACCTGGTTGGATTCAATATGCTTTATGTAATTTAAAGGCTATGTTTAATTTTGGCTGTTGATACCAGCTGCAATTGCTGAACAGTTTTAGAGTCTTTCTTTCTGTCAGTCCCAAACCAGCAGAGCCTCTTCTCTGCTTCTCTCTTATCTGGCTTAATTTCTGATCCCTTTACACCTGTCTCCACTTTCTGAATAAAATAAATGAAGAAGGAAAAAATACTGAAGTATTCAGTATGTATTTTGTTATACTCCTTCAATATTTTGTCATAAGTAGAATGAAAGATGAAGGGGAGAAAGGGCTTTTCTAATCATCTAACCGTAATCTTACTTCTCTTTCTAGTGTACCCATGGTCTCCAGTGATCACATAGTCCCTACATTTATATTATTGCTCCAGCAGCTTGATCCTGGGATATTGTGGTCTCCTACAGCATCGCTAACAGTTTGCACAGCAAGGGTATTGCATAGCAGTATTGCAATCTGATAATGCTGTGGAAATTCTTTTGGGGGACTGGTGCAATACAAAGCTTTTATGTATATTATAGGTGGAGTTTTAGTAGGTATCTTTTATGTTGACTCACATGCATTCATAACTACTTTTTATATTGATTGATATCACTACTGAGGCAAGTGTATAGCTCTGCTTGGAATGCAAGCACAGTTTTCAAAAGACCAAATTTTGACAGAATTGTACACAAATAATTGGTGTCTTGTTTTTCCCTTCCTTCCCCCCACTTTTAGCTGGCTGTGAGGTGGTTGGAACACAACTGCCGCTACCAGTACATGGATGAACTTCTCCAGTATGTCCGCTTTGGCCTTATGGATGTGGATACACTGCATACCGTAGCTCTTTCTCATCCTCTTGTCCAAGCTAGTGAAACTGCGACAGCACTTATTAATGAGGCCTTGGCTTACCACCAGAGCATCTATGCACAGCCAGTTTGGCAAACCAGAAGGACAAAACCTCGCTTCCAGTCAGACACTCTTTACATTATTGGTGGGAAAAAACGTGAAATCTGTAAAGTGAAGGAATTGCGATACTTCAATCCAGTAGATCAAGAGAACGTTCATATCGCAGGGATTGCAAACTGGAGCGAGCTAGCACCTATGCCTGTAGGGAGAAGCCACCACTGTGTTGCTGTCATGGGAGACTTTCTTTTTGTAGCTGGTGGAGAGGCAGAGCACTCCACAGGGCGCACTTGTGCGGTGAGAACTGCCTGTCGATACGATCCCCGCACTAACTCTTGGGCTGAGATAGCTCCAATGAAGAACTGTCGGGAACACTTTGTGCTGGGAGCAGTGGACGAGTACCTCTATGCAGTAGGGGGCAGAAATGAATTGCGTCAAGTGTTACCTACAGTGGAACGCTATTGCCCCAAGAAGAACAAGTGGACCTTTGTACAGTCCTTTGATCGATCGCTCTCATGCCATGCAGGATATGTGGTGGATGGTCTTCTTTGGATATCAGGTAGAAAACGTTTCACACAGTTTGAGGTACTAACAATATACCAAAATACTGTCTCGAATGAAACTAATAAATCTTCTTAGGTTTATATGTCAGGATAACTTTTGTCTTAGGAGATGAGTATTTCAAAGAATTTAAGCCTGGAAGCATAAAATCAAGCTTGATTAGAAGTATAGGAGCATAACATACCAATACAATATTTTTTGTCTGCTAAATATCTCTCTGTGTTTCCAAGCTGCATATATCATATGTGCTACCTCCAGTCGCCATTCATAAATCGCAGTGAATCGAAATGATAATGCACTTTTGGACGAATTTCAAGTGACAAATTCTGTGTGCTTCCTAAAAACAAAAAACAAGACCCAATTTCTGTAGTATGATCTGGTACCACTGCATTTATTCCTGATAATGAAATGGAGAATTAAGTGCTTTTTGGCTTGTGTAGGTCCAGGGCTTGAAGGCAGGTATATGAACTGCTCCCACTTGCTCTTGAGGATACTGTAACAGGCCAAGATGACCTTTGGTAGAAATCATGCACAGCTCTGTCCATAACCAAGTGTACGGGACTGCCTGATGTAATCATAGCTTTATGGCACAGACAGATGAAAGTATAGGCCTTGTAATCTTAAACTAACGTACCATTTGCAACTCAGTCTGATGTACTTTTTATTTTACATGTACACAATGACGGGAGTTGCGGACATTGTGCCATCAATCTTTGCAGTGACTCCTCTGTTATTAGTCGCTTTGGAACAAGGTGCTGTCTACAGAAAAATTGACAGGAGAAAAAAACCCCACCTTTTAGTAAGAAGTGTGTCATGGAAGTTTATAAAGTTGTAATATTTATCAAGGAAGTTAATGAGTAAATGGGCCAGCCCTTGAGGAAAATGCTCAGTGATTGCCATCTTCACTGCATATACCCTCTGGGGATTTTAATATGGGCTGGGATCCCTCTGGTGAAAAGATGGTATATGAATGAAAGATTAAGTTAGCTACTTAGGCCTTTGTGCTTCTGCCCAGGGAAGTGGTGGAGTCACCATCCCTGGAAGTATTTAAGAGACGTGTAGATGTGGTGCTTAGGGACATGGTTTAGTGGTGGACTTGGTAGTGTTAGATTAACAGTTGGACTCGATCTTAAAGGTCTTTTCCAACCTAAACAATTCTATGATTCTGTGACTCTCAAAGTATGTCATTTAGGTTAGTGGAGCTCCTTGCAGATGTATCTTTCTGCCCATATGGATTAAGTGCCTTGTGGGAATGGATTCCCAAGCATTGGCAGGGGAGGTAGCAGGTATCTATTTTTATACATGTACACTAAAATAATGAATAATGACTTTGGAATTAAAAGCATGACAGAATGCAGAAAATCACCAAGATCCCTGGCAGGTGCTTTGGGTCACTTCCTTCAACAACTGGCATCAACAGCATCATGTAGAGTTTGTGCTGTGTGTTAATTCTGAAGTGTGCACACGGTGGACTTGAGACCCAGGTGCGGTACAGAAACAGGGTTTCTGCTTTAGGGTATCAGCTGGGCACGTTCAGAGCATTACCCTGTTTATTCTCTACCTTTCCTATTTTATCAGTGGAGAGAGATGTGTGCCTGTGATGGGCAATTCAAATACATGGATGCTACTACTGCTGTGTCTTGATTTTTTTTTTTTTTCCCCCTCCTCTTATGGTTTACATTTGTCAGTCTCTATTTATGAAAAACAGGACTTTTTAGGAAATTGTGCTAAATGTATTCATATAAAATCATTGAACGAGCACTAGAAACATCCATCAGAGTGTGGTCCTTGCTCCAGTACATGAAAAAAATAATATTTTTTCTTAATTTCTTTTTTTTCTGTACAAAAGAACCCCAAGGAAGTATTTGATAGAGGTTTTTAAGTGAAATGTGGGACTGGTTGAAGATTAGTTTTAATCTCTCCAGATATGCCAGGAAAGGGAAAATTATGCTGAGGATTAATTAATGTGCTTAGTTACGTAAGTGAAATGCATGCCTGCCTGTGTGTTTAAATACTATCTGCATTTATATAATGAAGCAGTATGATATTCTGTTCAAGGATATGCCTCTAATACAGCTGTAGAATCAGGGGAAGAGGTAAGTGGAAGCCTATTAGATAAACTCTTTAAAACTGGGCAAAACAACAAAATATATTTTGTTATCAGCATTGTTCCATTTATATTTGAAAATACTACCAACATAACTTCTGTTATAAAGTCACAGTAAGGAGCAATGTTTTGGCAGTGCAATAAGATAGACAGGACTTTTCGGTTGTATTTTGTATAGTTTTTGAGAAAATGCTTAGCAGTTTTGAGTTGCTAGATTCTGACAGGTTATTATGAATTACGAGGGCATTCTATGCAATACTTCAGTAGGGTATTGATCTGAATTGTGTACTCACAGATTGAAAACTGGGTTCTGTGTATTGAATAGAGCTATTTTATAAATAAAAGTAGATGGAGATGCAATAACTGTAGCTAGCTTTCTATTATTAATTAATTGCTTAGGGCTAGAATGTAGCTCGCTGTACGTGTATATTCAGGGGCAGGGGAATAGTACAGAGGCATGTTTTATTATTCCAAAAATATCAGTAGTCACTGCTCAAAAAATCCACTGCTCATCATCAAATGTAAAGTGTTAGCATAAGAGTAATCAGTATTGCAGGAGGGAACCTAATTTTGAAGTATGTGGCCTAAAATTAAGTAATTAAAAAATTAGTCTGAGTTAGGGATGTTTCTGAGCTGTATCCCTGCTGCTTTTTCTGGGAAATCGGGTCATCAGCAAGAGCTCTCAAAGTCAGTCTGCTACTACCAGCTGGCAAGGTAACCATAAAGATGTGCCCGGTTTTTTAGTAAGTGAATAAATTAAATAGTGATAATATAAGTTTCTAGCCCTTATATTTGTGGAGAGAGTCGTCAAAACACAGTCCACACACAGACCATTTACTGACTCTATAGCTAAAGCATCAGTGCCTCTGCTACAGCCCCTTGTCATCTAAAGGCTTTGCTAATCAAAAGCTGACTAGACTTAAGGGGTTTCTATTATTATTATTGGGATTCATTGTCGGCTTTACTTTGCCACTCCTCTGGGACAAATACGAGAAGGAATAAAAAATAATAGAGCATAAAATCATGTCAAAGGCAGCAAGGAAGGGAAGTGTGTTAAACAAAATGCTGTAAGCACGTGCTGGCAGTAGGAGATGGGTGGCCGGTGTTTGAGGTGTCACAGGGACTCCTAAGCTGCCACCACCCCTTTGGGGCTTGAACCTGCCAGAAGGCTCAGAGGGAGCCTTCTGCACTCGGGAACTGGTCGGACCCTCTGGGCAGCACAAGTGGGTTCAGCTCTTGAGTTTTCTAAGCTCCCTATATTGTGGAACAGATTTTTATATTTGTGTTATTATTTTTTCTTGTCTTTTTTTTTTTATTTTTTTCACAGTCTGCATTTTATTTTATTTTCTTATTTTAAAAAGTAGATGAGAATTCATTAAAATAAGTTTTCTGTCTTGACAGTGCAGCATCGGGCAGATGGTTTGGAAATTTTATAGAAAGATGAATCTTACAGGCCCCAGTTAACATCTGACACCGTGACCCATTTCACAAACGAATTGCATGCCACATGCTTGAAAAGTGAAGTATTTGAGTGAAAGGGAAACAAAATGCACCAAACCCTTTGGAGTTCAACATTACTAACAATCATTCCCTATAAAAGCAGGGAAATATTTTCCAGAAGAGCGAGAACTTGAACTATGCCCGTTTCCCTGCATCCTCCGTGGCGCGCACATGCAAATCTGGAGCCCTACTTTTCTATACCCGTTAACCTTCCTCCTCCCGTGTAGGTGTAGTGCCCGTGGGGACAGAGTGGGGCAGGGAACCTCTGCCAGGCAGTTCAGCTCTGGGCCATTCCTGCACCTGCAGCTGGGGCTAACAAGGCTTCCCCTCCGCCTCAAGTGCTCAAGAGATTAGCACATGAAAAGTCTTCTCTAAAGCAAAGTATTATGCTGTTGTTTCGCAGAGGTCCGAGTTGCCGGACCTTAAGTGTGTCAGCTAAAATCACATCTTGACATGCACATGGAAACTCAACTTGGGGGGGGGGGGGGTAAACAAACCAACCCTGTACAGTTGCTTCACATTTAACAGCTTTTTCTTCGAAATTCAAGATTCTTTTTATTTTATTATTATTCTTTCCCTTACGGTGGAGATTTTGACTAAGGAAATGACAGAGATCACATATCTTGGAGAATTATTCTGAGTTTGCAAGTGGTCTGGGGGGGGGAAGTATTACCTTACTATCAGTATGCTGTTTATTGTGAGGAGAAGAAAATTTTTTCTCAGTAAATGCCTATAAAATTGTTTTATGAGAAACAGACCTGGAATAAATAGGAATCTACAGTGTCTAACCAAATCAAGTTTTGCAGTGCAGCTGGCACAGAAATTACCAGGAGCAGGAGCTTAACAAGTACATAAAAATTGCCTCAGTTGACCCAGTCTTAGTCTGTATATGGAACGGTGTTTCTTTATTATTATTTTTATATTTGAATAAAGATAAGGGATCTCACACCTTTCAAGCATGGACATTATAGGTTTGATGCTTCTTAGATTGCATGTAAACATCAGGTTTTAATGCTTTTTAAAAAAACAACCCTTAAATAATGATTTTTAAAAAAACAACCCACAAACAAACTAGGGCTTGTACCCCTCTTGTTTGCAGCTGGATTGCATCTGGGGTGAACAGTATTAATTAGAGCTGCTGGTGGTGTCTTCCAGGGCACTCCTTAGGGTGGGAGAATATGCTCCAGCTCAGCTGTCCTCACTGCACCTGGGCTGGCTGAAGTAAAAGGCAGCGGGCTTGCATGTTGAGGAAGGATTATCTTGTGTTTAACACACAGACATGTAAGAGAGGAGAGATTTCTATTTTAAAATAGCAGAGCACCTTGGGGCGCATGTCATGAGTTTCTATATATTCCCTGGATTTGCTGGAAGGAATACACGTGGGAGCTCTTTGCCAACATGTAGTTTTACACGTCTCCCAGCAAACTCGGATTCGTGCGTGCAGCCTAGCACTTGGGGACTTCGGCGAGAGTTGTGAGATTTTTCTGGGGGATTTGGATTGGATTAGATTTCTCAAGTCATATGGGGGTCTTACTAGGACATGTTATAAATATGGATTATAAATTTTCGATTGGGAAAATGGTGTTGAATCTACTGCCTCCCACCCTTCTCTTTTTGGAGGTGTCTTTACTGACGCTGCTTTTCAGTGCAGTTTGCGGACTGTTTGGGGGACTGCAACAAACCAAAATATTTCCCGTGTGTGGGGAAGGGCTGGACAAGGCGGGCCTTGGACTCCTCCAGGACCTCTCCATGTAGAGGGGCACTGTTGTGTGAGTTGGGAACTTACGGGTCCTGCAGGGCTTAAAAAGCAGGGTTTACAGCCTGCAAGGGACTGAGCAACAGTGATTATGGCAGTGTAAAAACATTGTAAGCCCACAGGTTGGATGCTGGGCTTCCTGTGAGTGTGTTCTCGCAGCTGTAAGAGCAAGACAGACACAAGCTTGTCCTGAGAGCGCTTCTTGCCTCCTGGAAACTCATAGTCCTCAAAGCAAGCTGCTCATGTCAAAGCGGTGCTATCATCGCTCTCAGTTTATAAAACCCAGCGAGCGCTGACCAAACTAAATTTTCTGTCCTTTACCCAGCCAGACATTTTTTTCTCTTTCCTTAACTGATGGGTTACTACTACGTCAGCTGCTATTGCTTGACATTAAATTTAATAGCATGGTTTGTGTTTTTAAATACTTCTTTTCAATGCCTCCCTGCCTTTTTCTGCCTTCTTTCCTCATAGAAAACACTGCAGAGAAGTTTAAGAAATTATCTCAGAATTACCCTGTTTTTTCTGGGAAAGTATATATTATTTTTAGTACCATTTAAACTTTTTTTCTTTTTCCTATTTTTTAAGAGGCATATTGCTCTACTTTTGCCCTTTCCCAGCTGCCTGGAGTATTTTTAAAAAAATAGTTCAAGAGGACATTGCAGACTTGTTACATTTGAATTTTGGCAGAAAATTTTAAACTTTTGCTATAGCACTTCAAAGTTAGGAGGAACTTGAGTTTGAAAATTGATGCAGATATAAGATGGCATATTTAATGACAGATGTATCTATAGAAACCTGTTAAGATGCAGATTATCCCCCTGGGGAGGGGAGATCAAAACTGCCAATCTATAAAATATACTTGTTAGGGGAAGGCATGGAATCTATCTCTGTGAGCACTTTGATTGCAGGGGACAGTGTAGCAGCATGTGGCATCATAACCTAAGAGCAGACAAATCAGCTTGATGACTTTCAAAGCCAAGAATACTGCTGGAGGCAAGGGTACTCCAGTCTAGAAGAAATTAAAACATATAGAGACTGTTATTAATTCCAGATCTATTTTTGTGTAGTCAAATCTGTATGCAAATCCTTAGCATCTCATTTTGGCAGATTAATCTAAAAGTGAAGAGCGGTATGTGAAGGGAATGTAATGATAAAACACCACAGATGAGCAATATTGCAGGGGAAAAAAATGTAAGCTGTGTACTTGATATGAGGGGCTCTTTGTGAAGAGAGGCAAATAATTTTGCTTATTTGATTATTTCATTATTTTATGAGGAAGCAACCCCCTTCTTTCTCTTCTTCCTCCACATCTTTCCCCTCAAATTAAGGTGTCCTTTCTGAACGGAAATACAAGATCCAGTGTTGTGTTTCTGATGCATCTCTTGTAGTTTAACATTCTGGATGTAATCATCCAAATAACTATGATTTTTATTTTTCAAAATACTAATCTGACATCTCATTTTTAAACATTACGCTAGGAGTGAAAATAACTATGTAAAAGAAAATCAAATTACAAAACAGATATTAGAATTGTTTTGTGGATGTGGCTGATGGCCACTCACACTGTGAAGGCTACACAACAGTGTAGACAAATAACAGATTGTGAGATTAGATACGGGAGCAGTCACTGCTTTCCAATGCGTGTTCTTCCGTGTGTACTTCGCAGGTGCTGTGACGGGCAGTGCGTGGCATAGCGTGATGGAAACAGTTTGGAAAGACTACATCGCGTCTCGGCTGTCTCGTAGCCTGTAAGCGTCCCTAGGCTGGGAGCTTGTGCTGCCATTCACGTGTAGGGCCCCAGTACAGGCTGGTGCTTGCAGAGATGCACCCAAATAACAGTGTTATTCCTCCCTGCTACTGCAGTTGAAGACAAGATTCTTGAATAATTTGTCCGTAGTTTCTGCTATCCACTGACTAGATTCTTGGCCTCACTCAAATTATTTGAAGTGATCAGAGGGTACACCTATGTTAGCAAGTAGCTAGGCCCCGTAGGAGCAGATCAGCAGACAAAACCTTGGTGCCCAGTTCTCTGCATCTACTCCGCCTATAGTTCATGGTTTTTGCTTTGGACTAGATTTATTCTGGTCCTCCGATTTATTCTGGTCCCCACTCAGCTGGTACAAAACCATCCAAAAGACCAGTTATTATTTCACATTACTATGAAATAATATTTCATATTATTTCACATTTTATGCCTCTGTTAGGAACTGAGGCGCAACTGGTACACATCTGGAGTGGAGACTCTGGTTTAACTTGAATGCACAGCAGTACCGCCCTGCAGCCTGAACTGACGTGTGAGAGGCGGGGGAGCTGCTTCAGAATCACAATATGGCTCTGAACCAAAATGCTGTGCTAGGTGCAGCTGGAGGCTGGCAAAATGAGGATTCCCCAGCACGGAGGCATGTTAAGACTGGTTGGGGATAAAAGAAAAAAACCAATGACCTTAGTAGGACTGGGCTCAGCCGGCAGGAATGAAAGCAGCTCTGCCGCTGCTCTGAAACAGGGGATGTCCTCACAAAAAGCGAAGCATAAACAAATTTAATGACAGATGAAATTCCTTCCTCTCATTGCTGTGGATTTTGTCCGTCATTGGCACATGCTGTTAAAACTGTAATGTAAAAAGTTTGTCTGTCAATACGAGTTTCACCGGTGTGTGGTCACTCGTGTGCCCTAGTTAAGTCCAGACCTTCTGGTAGGATGAAAGGTGAGGTGCAGCTTGCAGGTGTTATTTCTGGCCCCATCTTCCCATGGGCCCAGCATGGTGACAGAGGGGGGACTGGGACCTGTGGCAGTGACACCACGTCCCCAGGAAGCTTGAGCACACTCAAAACCCTGTTTATGCTGGTAAGATTACAGGCTTGAGACTGAAGAATTTTTCCACCAGTTTACTCGGTGAGATTTGCCATTTAAAACCAGTAGAGTACAGGATGATCGGGGGTTAAACATATACTGTGTTGAGGTAAATAGTTGGTTTGCAGCATCTACTTGGGTCAGACTCTTTTCCGGGCTTTTCTGAGGTGGTTTATACCTTGCTTTCCAAACATAATTGAAAGGTACATATGCTAAATGGTAGTGTTGTTTCTGGTCACTACGGAGGAACCTCCCAACATCAGTCTACAGCTAAACCAGGAGATGTTCTCTCTGTAATACAGACTAAATACAGAATTTCCTTCAAATATAAAGGTGAGTGCAGTTGCACAGGGTTGCGCTATGCTTTCCAGCTGGCCGTGGTGTCCCACGTCGTGCTCTTGGTTAGGCAGAGCTCCTCTCCGACCTCTTCCTTCTCTCTGATGCAAGCCCACCTCCTCCTCCTTTAAACCTTTAAACCGTGTCACACTGCATGCTCCTTGGAACAGGGACGGGTTTTATCTTCGTGTCTTGATGACAGCTGAATGCACAGTCATTTATAAACAGATCAATTTTTATCTCGTTTTTAGCCCATAGGATTAGCTTTACAAATGAAGTGTGTGTGTGTGGGGGTGTTTGCTGTTGCTATTTTGTGTTTCTAGATGTTTGACAAATGTGCTACTTATTACCTTGTAATCAGATTAAAAAGTGCAGTGGAATGTACGCATAAGTGGTGGTATGCAATGTAATTATGTCAGCAAATGAACCCCGGAGTTGGTTATTTTGCTGTACCTATCTTGGTCCTGGTTTTGCTTATACGAAAAAATGTAACCTGTATAAACTCTTTCATAGGCGGAGTAACAAATACTGCACAGTATCAAAACAGGCTCATGGTCTATGATCCTCAGCAGGTGGGTATCTGTGGTGTATGTGTTTTTTCTCATATGTTTTACTTCAGACAGGTCTCTTACAAAGTCATTGTATGTATTTGCTAAGGCTAAAAATGCTGACCATTTGAATTAGTGGTGTTTTAAATTCACTTTGTACTGATGTGTGTTTAACAGAGTAATGGAGACCCTGACTTTTTGCTATATTTTATAAGCCTGTAGGTGTTAGAAACATGTAGATTAAATACAGAAATGTGCTTTAAATCCCCTGTATTTATCACTATTTATTTTGCTTGTTCATTTTTTTGTAATCCAGCAGCCCAGGGCAACGTATACTCAAAGTCAGCGTCACAAAACTGCTCCTTGTCATTGGCATTTCTGCTTTGAATTGCAATACAGGCTTTTTGTTTTCTGCATACTTTTAGAACTATACTACCTGGCTGTGACTTATTCTGCTGACTGCAAGGGTGCCTATCATTTCATTACCCAAGCACCTAAAATATCTTTTAGGGATTATTTCATACATTATGTATGTGTTTTGATTAGGTTAGCATGGCTCAGTAACCATTTCAGAGGGTTAGGGCATGGTTATGCCCTCTTGCTTGTATTAGGAATTAAAAGTCCTAAGCTTGCAATCAGAGTCGCATAGCCTGATTTACACCTGTGTGGAAAAGTATTGACTTTTTCTGATTGTAGGATAAGGCTTTGATTGCTGTATTTGGAACCAAATTGTGCCAGGAGATACTTCTATGTGGTTCCCACTGACTTTTTAAAGCATAGTGCATACGGGTCCTGAAGCAGAAAGCAGGCAATGACCCACCTGCCTCTTTCTTTTTGAGGTACAGTTTTATGCATCGATTGTACAAATCCTGATTCGGTCCTAAATCCAAGTGGTAACTACAGGCAGCAATCTTATTTTGTTTATGAGGGGGACACTCTTATTTAGATACTGCTTCTCTATTGTGTATCTTTCGCTTTACTTGCTGACGTGAAAGTTGCACCCCAAAATACTGGTGGCAGGGCTACTTCAGCGAGCCGTGCCGATGGCGAGAAACCCGGCCTGGCGCGTGAAGAGTTACAGAGGAAGTGTGCGCTCGCATTCTTCAAATGAGGTCTGCTTCATGTTTGTACACACAAGCTCTTTTTAAAAATTCTGCTGGCATATTGTTTACGGTGGGTACTGGAAACCATCACATCTGCTTGCATCTCGCACAGAATCTCAATAACTCTATCATTCAGCACCAGCGCTTGCTTCTGCGCGAGGCCTTTGTGGCGAGTCGATAATGCCTGCCATCTGCCACAGAGCACACAGCTACCTGCCAACAAGCCGGCTGGGGTGACCTCTGCTTCCCCACCACTGATTAGTATTCACACGCTGGCTTATTAGAAATGACCCCACCAGGCCCCTCTGTTTCTTTGCCTTTGCAGTGCTTTGCGGCTCACCTGGCAGGCACTGCAGTGGAGGAAGCTAAAGATATAATCAGGGGATGCAGGCAGGCTTTGCAAAGCAGATGGTGTCTATAGTCTGGTGTTAAGAGACCGGACTACTAATGCAAACATTAATGCCTAATATTCAACTATTACACATTGAAATGTATAGCTATATATTGTGGAGGTTAAAAGGCAGTAGTATTGGAGGCTCTTGAGTTACCGCAAGCGGTAGCACATGTAACACAAAGAACTTCCTCACGGATTTTAACTTCCTCCACTTAAATAAATTAATCTCATCCATTGCCAGGTTGTTTGATTTGGTACGCGTAGCAGGAGCAATTGCTTTCTTAGGTTTAAAATACTGTGCTTTAATCCCTCTTCTTCCATGTCTTCTTGCCCCTCCCCTGAATAGGTAGAATTCTTGAATGTTGTTAACCAGGACGAAAAATATGCAAAAGGACGTTACTTTGTAAGTGCCCAGAAATAAAGGGTTAGCGTTAAACCAAATACGTGAATCATTTGAGGAGATTCTTTAGGAAATTATTTTTCCCTGTTGCTTCATTCCCCAAGGATAAGATCAAATAAGCTTCTGAATAACGAAACGTAGAAGAATTTCTCTTCTCTCATAAGAGCTAGTTGGTACAGATAATTTTAGTGCTGTATACAAAGGAGATATCTAATAGTCTTGCTTAAGGAGGATTTGCTACTGAATTATAAAGAAGAAAAAAAGCTTTGAAACCTGATGAGCTAAACAGAAAAAATACAGAGCAAGAAATACTATGAAATTAATGAATTTAAATGTGAGAACTGTAAACCATGTGTTGAAAGTCCAGTATGTGTCGTCAGTGTTATAACCAACATGCACGTTTAATATATGAACAACATAAGCATATACACTTGTGATTTCTGGCTAAGGGTAAAAAGAACACCACTAACATGCTACTATTATTGTAGTCCAAATATAGGTACGTCTTTGAGCAGTGCTGAGACAAGTTCTCTTCTCCTTTCCAGAATAAGTGGTTAAGCCGTAGCCCGATGTTGCAGAGGAGAGTGTATCACTCCATGGCTGCTGTCCAAAGGAAACTTTACGTGTTAGGTGGGAATGATCTGGACTACAACAATGATCGGATCCTGGTTCGGCACATAGACTCCTACAGCATAGATGCTGACCAATGGACGCGTTGCAGCTTCAACATGTTGACAGGCAAGTATTGTACACCAAAAGAGGAAACTCGCTACTATTAGAATAAAACATCAATTCTTTTCCCTTTAGATGCCTTTAGTATGTGGAACTCCATGACTTCCCCTCAATTGCCTCTGATTTGGGGGCCATCGTTGGCCAACGAGACACTTTTGATTACTGTTCTGGCATTCAGTGTTCTACAAAACATTTGTCTTAGGATGTCGTAGGATAAATTTTTAAGAAGGTGCACATAAATGTAATTTAATTAAGCAATCAAAAATTCTTTGTCATAGTATTACCAATACTTATTTTTGATTCTCTAAAGGCTTGCCTGCACTGATAGATTTAGCGTCCCTGTTTGAGTGTTCAACAGGCAGATCCATCTCTACCATGTGTTGTTTTGTAGTGCTTCCTGCTGGCATTACAGAGCATTGAACTCCATTAACCATCACTTATTTCTAAGCAATATCTTCTTCATAAATTACCCGAAAGGAGGTGTCTTTGTTGGAATTCTGTCAAGTCAGGGACAACTTGAGTATCTTGGTTAGCTACGGAACTGCAAAGTTCCTCTTGACCATCATTAGGAGGAACTGTTACAGTAGCAACTTGAAAAGCACTGCAACTCGCTGTCCCTGCCACCCAGTCCACCAAATTTCACTGCCACTTAATACGATTCCCAGATGTACTCCTCCCTCGAATCCCTGGGAGAGACAGGTGCATGACACGTTCTCAGAGGAGCACCACCAGCAGCTTTGCAGAAGAGGATGCATTTCCAGGACAGCATTAATGTTGAGGCCGTTCTCTTGCGCAGCAGGCTTGGAGCTCAATTAGTAACAGTATTGGTGGCCAAAAAGTTTCAGCATAGACTGCTATCGGAGTCCTAGAACTGAGCCTACCTCACTTTTCATCCTTTTCCATTTGGTGTTGCATTCATTTCTGAGATCTACCACTGAAAAGGATACAAAGGAGGTAGGAGCTTAACTAGAAGCTCAGGATAGTTAGAAACACCATGTCAGAGAAATGAATGTCTGACAAATAAGACAGTCACCTTATGTCATTTTCCTTCTGGTAGGTTTAAAAGCTGCTCTATGGCAACTTTGTTCTTTAAGATATTGCATTGGGTTTCTTAATCTCTGGGATCTAGAGAAGGGTTGCTTGGTTTCTGAGCCAGGTCATCGGAGTACTTCATGGGCATTGAGGAGAGAGGCATGGATTAAAAAGGAAGAGTAACAGACTGTCAAACAGAACTAGTTTTTCATATCCCTTTTGCTCTCTATTTAATTATTTTATTTTATCATCTGGAGGAATTGAGAGCCTTTGGGAAGGACATAATCTGATTTGCAACTGCAAAAGCACTGGCACTGCAGGCACCCCTGTTCTGGAGCTGACCCTATGCCACTAAATGCTGTGAGATAGTAACCTCCCCTCAGATATGACCTGGTGGGTTGTTTCCACAACCTGCACCTTGAGAAACCATCTAAGCCTTTCTTTGCGTTTCTGCAACTGGTGGTAAATGTGCCTGTTGCACTGTGTAGGGCAGATTTTTTTAAGGCTGTATTTATCCTTCAAAACTTCCAAACTTGTTCAGGAGACTGTTGCTATCAGAATGAGCTTGCCCAGCAGTTTCTGCGATGTTCACCATACCTGTACCTGGAGGAACAGGGGGATGAACACATCTGGGCAGAACGGGAGCGCGTTCGGCTCTCTCGGCCTCCGTGTCTGTCTGGATGTGCATGTGTGATAGTAGCTGAGAGGCAGGTGGGGAGCTTGCCTATCACCTATGAAATAACAGGCGTACAAAAACCTGTGCTATTGAGGAGACAGCAGATGGTCCCCTGCACAGCCTCACGTTATTGCTTGTCTGGGGTATCTCTCCAGAAGGCACCGTGTGGGCTCCTGTGGAGAGCAAAGAACAGCCCACACACTTCACCTTCACTGTTGCATGTTGTGAATTCTGAAACAGTCAAGTTACTGCCAGGTGCATTTTCATCGTATTACAGAACTCCAACATTTGATGTTAAAAGGGTTAATTAAACACTGAAAGTAGCTTCTATTTCCTTTTTTGCTTTAGGTCAAAATGAGTCTGGAGTTGCCGTCCACAATGGTAGAATATATTTAGTTGGCGGCTATTCGATTTGGACAAATGAGCCTTTGGCATGTATCCAGGTGAGTGATTTAGGTTTCTTTTAAAGTCTTTTCCAATAATTTTACAAGGATACGTTTTGCACAGAGGTTATTCAAAAAGGAAAATGCATGTGAAGTGGAGAGATTAAGGATGTTTCTTATGCAGCCACTGAACCTGCATAAACACTGAGAGGAAATACCGTGGATATTAAAAATATTTCCAGATGAGCCATTAGATCCAATTATTCTAAGATATTCTAGTAAAACAGGGTTGAGGAGTCTGTCCTTTGGCAAGGTTTGGGTAAAACAGTGGGTATATATTCTCAGGTTACACGATCAAGTTCAAAAGTAAAAGGGTTGCAGAAATGGATGATGGGGCATGGGCTAACAATTTTTCAGCCCATCTTGTGATTATTTTTTTTTTTTGTTCTCTCCAAGTTGTCTTTCTGAAGAGCAGCCAGAGTTAACGAGTTGTTCTTTGACTAAGTTCAGTCAGCCTGCAACCTGCCCTAGCGCTTACTGCTTCAAAGCTTGAACGGGGGGTTTTTTGATCCCTGCTGTAGGCACTAGGCTGTTCAACAAACTCTTCTGCTCTCTCATCTTGTATAAGAGCAGCTTACCTGCAGATCCATGGCTTTCAGATATTGCTGTACAGAAATTAGGAATTCTTATCTTTCTGCATTTTTCTGAGTGAAGCAAATCTGCATCACAGCCATCACTTTGTGACCAGCTGGGCAGTTAGAGACAGAAACTCTTGTTTACATCTCAGTTTCTGCACTTTTGCTGATAAACAACATTTTCATTAGCTTCCAACTAAGGATTTGAGGATTTAACCTCTAAACTGTCCCATAAGGCTAGAAGTTAGACTTAGCATAAGAAGGGAAGAAGGGTACATATTACACGTCGAGCTGCTGGTCTTATAATGAACACTTGTTACCATGAGTTTGTAAAGAACAGGTCATGCAAGATAAGGAGTTAAAACCATGTTCTGGTCACAGTATAATTTTGTTTTACTAAATTGTCAGATACCGTACCTAACAATTTTTATTGGAAAAATTCATTCAAACTGGCTTCACTAGCTGACATACAGTGCTTCAGAGGGACTAATAGAACAATATCAAGGCAGTGGCTGTACTCCACCAACACGCTCATTTCTAAGCAGCAGGTACTTTGCAGTATTGCACCTGGGTTTAAATACTGCTTAGTGACAAATGAAATGATCCTGGGATCTTGCTTTCTTAAATGGACATTTGTCCACATCCCCAAACTGGTTGGGAACTGGCAGCCTGCCCAAGACAGTCCCCACATTAAAGGGAAAAGAAGTATAACGAGCGCTTTGGCAGAGCTGTGTGTGCTGCCCCTTCTCAGTTGTTGGCAGTGTGCCTGCCTTTAACCAGTAAAACTAGCCCTTTTATCTTCAAATTCAGCAAATTTGAGGTTGCTTTCTCCTTTGGAAGAAAAAAAACCCACTTTTTCCATATATCTTCATTTTCTTTAAGTCATTCATTTATTTGGCCTTTCCAACTCCGACAGAGCTCCCTTGCTCCCTGTATACCACCAAGCTGACAAGTGATGCGTACGTTGCGGTAACAGTAGCACTTCTGTGCAGAGTACCCTGCTTGCGTGGTTGCACGTTCTGCTGCCAGGAAGCAGGATTCAATGTCGCTGTCTGCTACTGAGTGCCTGAGCTGGGATAAGATTTGGGTGATGAGGATAGCAATAAATCACCAGATCCATAAATAGAACGTAAAAGTGATCTGCAATTACCTTTCTGTTGGGATTGATAGTACATATATGCAGTGTGTGCCAGCAAATTTGTTTCTTCTTTCTTCTGCGATCCCTGAAGTATTTTGTACACTTTGACCTGCAGGTGCTGGATGTTAGCAAGGAAGGGAAGGAAGAAGTGTTCTACGGGCCTACGCTCCCCTTCGCTTCCAATGGAATAGCAGCATGCTTTCTTCCAGCTCCTTATTTCACGTGCCCCAACCTTCAGACTCTGCAAGTGCCTCACCACAGGATCGGCACAATGTGAGACACGGAACGTGCACTTCATAAAATCGGACGTGGAGGGAGAAAAAAAATCAAACCCTGTGTATGGAAGGGTTTCTCTGGATCAGTGAAAAGAATCAATCCACACGGGCTGCTGCTTTACCTGCACACATTTGTCTTAAAGTCGGATCACAGTAGGCAGGAAGGAAGCTACAAAAACTGTCTGCAGTTTCTCTCCTCTGCCTCAGATGTAGAAGCATACATGTGAGAGCGTTTGGCATTTCTGCTGGTGACTACTTGCTACCTGTCTCTACTTCATTTCCTTATGCAACTTCGTAAGGCATTGTGAATGCTCTCAGCTCCTCCTGGGCTGCTCTTTGGAGTCTGCACGTTCAGTTGTTCACCAATGGCACTTTCAAAGCTGTGTTTATGTTGACAAAGATGATATAATACTATGGTACTTATGCAACTTACTTGATACCTTTGGCAAAAAGAATAACAAATGTGTTGACTTCCAATTCCAAACTCCATCGTTTACAGTTTCTCATTTAATAATACTTCATTTGGAATGTAAATACTGCAAAGCAGATTAAAACAAAAATATAAAACAAACAAGCCCTATAGTATAGGAGGAACAGATAAAAATTGTCTCAGCTGAAAGACAGGCACCGAAGCGTCGTGGTTAAACCCAAGTCTGAACTGAATGTGTTTGTCTGGGAATCTAAAGATCATTTGGGATGTCATTTACCAAGGTCTACTATCAAATACATGTTACCTTCTGTCATATGATCGGTTCCTCCTGACAGCTGTAGTCTTTTAATGGTGGAGAACAGCCTCTTTACTGTATAATTAAAATGTGCCATTTACTTAATATTTTTAATATCCAGTTTGCAAGGGGTCACCACATTTACAATTATCAGCGCACAGTCTCATTTTGTCCAACATACGGTCCCACAAATCACTGGTCTCCGGAGGCTAAACAGGTGTAGAACAATGTCAACATTTATTTATTTATTCTTTCAGTTTATATAGTGTGTCTCCATTCCGTACTCCAGGCATATGCCAGTTCACAATAAATACTCTAACCTGTTATATTTTGGCTTTGCTTGGCTACTGCAGCCCCTGTCTCTTACTTCTGTCTTTTATTTACATATCTAACAACAACTTCAATGTCTGTAAATATTAACCAAGCATGTAATTAAATCTTTCTCTATTTATGATTTACGGGTACTCTGCACTTCTCTGCTTTACCTACTGATCTGTTCCCTGCCCCCGTGCTATCTGAGCAGACCTATGAAATTCCTGCTGACACTCATGCAAATGCCACGTGCAGATTATGCCGCAGCAATAGCCTGCGCTCGCTGGACAGGAACAGGCTTGACTCCGTCCAGTGAGCAGTGTTTCCAAATCAAATGCATCTTTTAACTTTGAAAGGTCTGGTTAGTGATACAGGGGGGTGAACTTTATCGCCATTTCCGTCTCCAGCTGGGCAGCGTGCTCACGGAACATCACCTTTCCTTTTCCAGTCATTTTCAAGTTAGAAAGTTTTGTGGGTTTTTTTGCTGAGCTTTCTCGCTCTCGTTGCACAGAGCAGAGCTGTGGCTGCCCAGTCTTTGCCTGGCACGCTAACTTGAGTGCTGACAGCGTCTGCCTCTGCACACGAGCAAGCCGACATCCAGGCAGTACTTTTCTCTAACTGCATGGGAGCTGTATAGGCTGTGCAGCAGGATTTTCTTTTTTTTGTTTTAATTCCTTTGATCTCCTGGAAATCGGCATGCAAGGGCCAGCTCTCCTAACAGGCCATTTACACTTTAAAAATCTGACTGCTGCCCTGCGTGAGCTGCAGGGCCTGACCCTGGCAAGTATTCGAAATTCTACTTACGTGTGACTTGCAGGGACACAAACGTTACATGTCTTGTTTTCAAGAGGAGGGTGGCTAAATAATCGCAACGTGTGTGTAGAGATCTGTGGGGCTTTGAGCCTCATCCTGGAGGTGCCACACCAGGTGAGTGATCAGCTTTCGCTCCGGGTGTAGGACTGACGTATACTTGCAATTTCCCAGGTGGTGGGAGAATTAATTTTTTAGCCTTTGTAAAGCCCAGTGCGCTTCCAGACAATGGTACAAAGTATGTTTTGTATGTCTCAACTTAGTTTTGAGGCTTTTATTCCTAGGCCTCATAGCTTACCACAGCTGTAGCTATGAAATCATTTCTGAACTGCTCCTTCTGGAGAGCGAGGGATTACGATGGATCAGGCCGGCTTGCTGGGGCAGCAAGCTGCGCCAGAGGCCCGGGTTTGAGAAGCGGAGGGGGGCAGCTTCCTTATGAAAGCAACATGTGCCTCTTGGTTCAAGGGCCCAAAGGCAGGAGTGTATGGCTAGAAAGTTCTTTATCATGTTTGTTCTGCCCTTTCGACGCTTTCACTGTTCCGGTTGTTACCACCAATTGTCTGTGCTGGTGAATAGCAGTTTTAAACAGCTGTGCAGTTGCATTAAATTAGTGAAGGGTACCACAGCCACAGAGCCTCCGGACAACACATATGCTCCTATTAGTGTCAGGATTCTGCTCTGGCTCTTAATCATCAGGCTCCAGTGATTACAGAGAAGTCTTTCATGGCAACCTCTTAGCACCTAAGTTTTTGTGCCACACTTTCCTGTCTGGGTCTTTTTGCTTTTGTTGCAGGACCTACAGGACAGATGGGCGTGCTTTGCTGCACCTGAAGTCAGAAAATGCCACATAGCCCTTGCCAGGTGAGCAAAAACGGGTTATTTATTGCCAGGTAAGAAAAGACAGCAGTGCCGATGCAAGAGCAGGCAGAGAGGACGCCGGTGCCAGCAGCGGCTCTGCTCTGGCTGAAGGGTCTCTACTAAGGAGGAGCAGGGGGTGGGAGAGCAAGACTGGCTGTAGCCGTGCAGGAGTCCTGCCGGCAAAGGCTGCCCAGCGAGCTGAAGCTTCTGAATCAGCATGTCCTTGCTCTGCCATTTTTCCATTTAGTGTCCCTGCCTTC
Organism: Mycteria americana; assembly: GCF_035582795.1. NCBI lineage: Eukaryota > Metazoa > Chordata > Aves > Ciconiiformes > Ciconiidae > Mycteria > Mycteria americana. The sequence goes on from NC_134367.1 coordinate 45,548,199, forward strand.
TGAAACCGCACCACTTGCAGGCTCCTGTGTGCGAGCTCCAGATCTGCCTCTGCTGTTCCAAATTTTGTACCATTTTTGGCAAACATAAACCTCTGAACCCAACCTTTGCCCCTACCCAGCCTACCAGTTTTGGTACGTACCTCTGAAATGCAGTTTAGCTCACTTTTCCCACAGCGCCTTAAAGCTGTCCATAATGAGAATATTTCCACGCTGATGGTTCTGTTACTAGAGTCAGATCAGCACAGTGTGAGAGCAGCTGCCCACGCAAGTCACTCGGGTTCCCAGCTGGGAGTGTGCAAGGTAATGGCGCAGGCTGCAACCAGCAAGAACTCACGAGCGCTTCAGGAAAGAGGTCTCCTTACAAGTGACTAACGCAGCAGCAGTTATTAACTGCCCAGTTCTGTGCATTTCCTTAGATTTACAGATTAAAGCTACTCGTGTGCAGCTAGGCTTTTGGGCCACAAGGGCTTGAGAGCTGTACTGAAGAGCCTTGGCACTTTTATGCCTGTCCTGTGATCTTCTTTGGGCCATTCCCATAAAGATTAATATTTCATCCTTTATATAGCATACTTCACTTTTGAGTCCCGAGATACGTTATCAGCTCCTTTTAGCTATAAATAACCACAATGGCCATCAGCTGCTTTGTGTTTTTTATCCAAAAAAGATGCTATTTCCAGAAGCAGCAGCACCAACAGCCCTTTGGTCTCTATGGAGCATTTCACACCCAAGCACTGACCAAAGAAATCCTTATATTTTAGGAGCCAGCGTGCAGCAAATCTGCTTCTGTGCACTAGTGTTCCTTCCCTTTCTAGTTGTGGCTTGTGGTTTTCTTCTTAACTTAGCAGCTTTCAGGGAACATACCTGACTCTCAGAATAGTTCAAACTTCTGTAACTCTTTTTCTTCCAAGTTTTGCCTTCCCCGGTTACCCTCCCCCAAACCTGTACAGACATTTAGTACATCAGTTGCAGAATCATGGAGAAATAGATAATTGAATATTCACACATGCAGAAACAACACAGGCAGAATGTGGAACAATGTGGAAACAAGCGCGAAAAGAGGCGGCATCTGTTTATTGAAAATTAGAATGTAGAATAAATTAAGAGGGCAAGGTTAAAACACTTCATCTGCAGGCAGAGTTTGTAGGGGAGGAAGACTTTGCAGGAAGTTTAGCACATAGACTATATAAAGGGCTTATACAGTTTTATTTTTGCAAAACAGGCTGGTTTGTTTTTTTTTTTTTGAAGGACACATTTTAAAGGGGAAAAAAAGTGTCCACATCGAGAATGGTTTTCCAGTAGAGATGATTATATATAGTTGTTTCACAGTAATGCCAGAATTAAAACACTTGTTAACTCTTACTGTGGGTAGATTAGGCTATGTTGCAATGCTTCAAGTACTGAAGAACAGAGTATTTTCAGCAATGCCCTCAATTCATGTGAGTGATTTGCTAATTTTTCCACCAGTGCCAATACAGGTCATGTTGGCCATTTCTAAAATGAATAATGAATTTAGCAAGCTTGAATTTTTAATACCAGTTTGGGTGACATTCTACAGGGAGGAGAGTAGATCCAAGATAGTGTTTGATGGACTGAAAAATGCAGTGAATTTGGTTGTGACATGGAATTACCCTGCTGGCATTTCCCAAGGCCTGCAAAGACACCATAACTATGAATACAGGATCTGAGTTTTATAACTGTTTTTTTTTGTTTTGTTTTATGCATACCCTCACATTTTGTACATTAAACCTACAAAAGGTTTACCATTTTAAAGCTGCTCAAGTAGACAAAAGCCATATTCTAGTCATTCATCATAAAACAAGCTTAATTATGCTAGGACATATTGACACTGCATCAGATTTTTAATCTTCAACATAATTTTATAACCATTGCTAACAGATGGGCTGATTACACTGAATTTTAGTTTTAAGTAATAGTTAAAAATGATAAAATATGATTAAACTGAAAATACCCATGCATACATAATTTTCAGAAGCTACTGAAAGAAGGAAAACCAGAGCGTGATAAAACCTCTTTTTTGTTTCCTGAGGGAAATACATTGCATTTAGGGGGACAGATATCAAAGTTCCGTAAATGACTCTGTAAGTAGTGTATGCTATTGGCAGCTCCTCTTCTGTGCAGTTACCACAGATATGCAGAACCTTATTCTTACCATAGTTCTGCTGCTCTATTCCAGCATAAAAGGTGTAAATTTTTCTATTTCAGAAGCTGTTTTATTGAAACAAGTGCCTCCCCCCCACTATTTTTTGGTCATTGAAAATGAAAGCAAGGAGTAATTTAAATTACCATGTTCCTGCTCTTTAACAAATGGGAAATTCTGATAAAATAGAGGGAGAGCTTTGTGGGGCTAATGGAAGTTGCATGTGAATTTTGAACAGAAGGTGTCTTCAGTTATCATTTTAAGGTTACTGAAGGAAAGATAAGCCAGACTTCCCTCTCCCTGCCATAGTTCATGATGTGCTGGACATGTGTTTCGTATCACAAGGATGATAATGGGTCAGAGGTGATCAGTATCCTGAATTCTGGCATAGGGACAATATAAAAATGACATATTTTCTATTCAGCTCTCAATTCTATATATTGCAAAAAGAAAAGGGCATCGTAGTCCTCTACCCACTTATATCCTGAGACAGTCCTCTGGCCAACGAGATCAGCACAGAAAATCCTCACAAGGTTCACGCCTGCTGTACTTCAAACAGGTCTCCCGTCAGCATTATTAGTGTTTCTAAATGGAAGGAGATATTGGGCATGGACCATGCAAGAGGCTTGGGGAAAGAAAAAGCTTACTCAGATTTAATATTTTGTTATAACTCCATTGACTTACTTATGGTGATCCTGTAGTGAGAGTAATTAATGTTCAAAATAGCTTAACATCACCAACTTTTCATATATAGAACGGGAGCAGGACTCAGCCCAGGTATGTATGTTGAAGTTTCTCTGAATTTCATTAGGAACTTTTTTCAGGCTACAACCTTTTTTCAGGCTCTTTTCACCCTCAATTATGGAAGCTACAAGTGCAGTAAATGTCCACCTTTGCAAGCAATGTTATTTTTAAACACACTGTGAGAGCCCTTACCTTCCAAGAAGTACAATGCTGCCCTATGCTACAAAAATGCAGGCCAAAGGAGGATCCTGTAAAAGGCAAAATCAGGCTATTACTTTACGGTGACGTTCAGACCCAAACTGGAGCAAAACAAAGCTGTCTGGAGCAGGCATGTGTGTGTTAGTGCAGTCAACACACTCACCCGCAGCGTGGCTTTGGCACATCAGATCTGACCTGACTTTTAACTCAGACCACTGCTGTGCCTCTGTAGCGTGTTGTCTTGCACCCAACAGTGGTTTGCCTTTCAGCCCTCTGTTAATATCAAATGCTCCTGCGAGACAACAGGCTGACAGTCAGCATCGCCTTCTACAGCAGCATGTGCGGGCAGGTGCTGGCTGAAAAGAAGGCAATGAAGGAAGGACCCAGGTAGGGCTCTTAGCAGGGCTGTTGCTCCAAGCCTGTGAGAGGACGCAAAAGCCTGAATGAGCTGGGTAGAAGAAGCAGAACTGCACTGGTGTCTGTCTGTCCACCTACCAGTGGTATTGGTACCAGCGCATTGCTTGCAAGAGTCACTGACCCCTAACAAATCCACAATGCTCAGGTCGTTTGCGGCAAGCACCTACTTTAAGGTCTGGCATGCCCCTGGAACCATGGCCCCCACCAGCGACCTGATTCACACAGCTGCTGCTGTCAGGGGTCGGTAACACCCAAATGGCAGTTTCTGTTGTCTTCTCTGCAGTCAGTGACAGAGCTCCTGTGAATTACCGGTCTTTATTATATATGGAGTAAGGCTTGGTACGTATCGCTAGGAAGGTGAACTTTGGACGTACTTTTCTTCATCTGCTGGAAATCACCTTGGAGTTGAGGCATGACCCTTTTCCTGTAATCAACAATCTTGTCACAGACTCACAGAAGCCTTGCTTAATAGCTTTCCTGTGATACTCACTTGGGACACAGTGGCAAATGGGCATCTGATCTATATTGCTTAGTGGAAAGCAGATCCTCCTGCAAATGGATCAGCAGAGAAAGACATCTGCCCAGCACTCGTGGCAGCTTCGGCTAATTCATTGCCCATTACTCCTGAGAAACAAAGCCTCCGAAAACTGTAAGGCAGGGCAAGGCAGTGATACATCTTCACCCTGTGGTCTGCAGAGGATTTCTGTTCTGATGCTCCCTGGATTTCTCCCAGTCTTGACAACAGATGTCTGAAATTGCCTGTCCCAACACCCACAATGCAAAAAGACTGTGATCTCTCAGTGCGCCTCTGGGGTTGGGATACGACTGACTAGTAATACCAGAAGGGTCTACCGATTCCAGTTCAGATTTAAAACGCTTATGAAGCACCCATACACGCTGGCAGGAAAACTGCTCAGAAGCAAGAGGTATACCTAAGTTTAACATTAGGAGTTGCTGAGGTGCTCAAAATTATTCTTAGCTGCTCTCCAAAGTCACTGCACACTTAAGTATCTGCTGACTAAACCCTACGGCAATGTTTTCAGCTGCCGCAGAGCCAAGCTGCATGCTACCAGGCTATTGATCCCTGGCAGAGCTAACAGCTGAGCTGCTTCTGCTTTCACACTTTTCCTACTCTGCATACAGGGTCCAATACAGATGCCTCGGCACCCACCCACCGATTTCAGCTTTGCACAAATGACTATGGGGATGAGTCTTTGGTGGAGAGAGAAGAGGAAAGCAGGCTTTGCAGGGGATGAGTTCCCTTCTTCTGACAGAGGTTAAGGATACCACTCATCAGTAGGTAGAAATCTTATTTTCAGATCCCCTCTTTACCTGATTTACAGCAAGGTTCTATCCTGTTGTTTGTTAAGCAAAGTAAAGAGGCAGACTTCGCATCTTATGCAGATGAACTGCTCATCCAGTCTCAAAGCTTTCCAGGATCTGCTCTTTAGCTTAAGCAGTTCTCCATGCATTGTGTAAGGAAGTTAGACATTTGTACTGTTTTTAAACCAAACTGTTCATATGTAAAATAATATAGAAAGGTTTAATTTAAATAACATTCAGTGTCCTAAGTAGCCTTTATATAGACAGCATCTAATATGACATAATACATAATTTCTTTTAGTTCATGGTGGTTTTCAGTCTTTACTTTTTCTATGTTTACTTAAATTCAGCACTTTCTTCTTTTCTCCTAACTGATTTTGGACTGTTGTTTTGGTGTATACTTAGTAAGTCAGCCCAGACTAACACTCTGCAAGCCTTCATCTCATTAATATTATCAGAACTGTCAGTCACATCTGCAAATGTCCATACCAAATAATTAGACCAAACCAGATTGCCCATTTGGCAGTGGTTGATGAATACGATGCAAAATGCTTTATTTCTGTTCGCATTAACTTTTTGACAGAGAAGAATGATAATTTCCAAACTGTTTAAATTGGTTTCTCATGCACCAGGAGCTGTTACACATTTACATAAAGCTCTGTTGCTTTTTCAGAAAATTCCAACCACTACAGATAGTATTAAATATGTCTTTAACAATCTATTAAACACATCATTAAATGTTTTGTTATGATGTCTGCTCTATCCTTTAAAAGTCAAAGGTTTTACTTCCAGGAAGTAATACTACAGTCAGACATCTGTTCTATAATCTACTGTGTGGTAGGACTCAAATTTCGTAAGACATCTCTATTAATCTCTCTTGGAGAGTTGTTTTTATTTATTTATTTTTTTATTTTTTTTAAAAAGCTTTTTAGAAGCACAATCCTCTTGAGATGAATAAAACTCCTCCCAGGTACAGAAGCTTACAAGAAGCTAAAATGCAAGTTCAATAAGCCACTTTCATAATGAAAAGAACCTCCATGTTCTGCACTATTAAGTAGCCTAAAGAGGCTTTTAGTTACTGCATTATCTGAAGTAACGACAGCTGATTTAGGCAAAAAGATTATCTAGTTTGACTTGATAAGATTACTGTAACGAAAGAGAAGCTGCTCTGAACAAGATTTCAGGGATTTTTGTGGAGCTGTTAGACACAAAAATAATCTTTCCTTCCCATTAATATTGTAAAGTTAAAATCTGAGTAACTTTAAAAGTAAGCAGCCTGTTCTCCAGTGTTGCCATTAGGGGCAAACTTACCACTCCCAAAGTCCAGTAAGTAGTTGCAGAAATACAGGTTATTGAGGGAAGCGAAAAGTGTGAATACCACAGGCATTAATGAAAGTTTCCTGAGAACTTTAGGAAAAAAAATATATAGAAAAAGTTACAGAGCTAGACCTGTCCTGGAAAGACCCCCAAAATAATCTATAACTCAGCAAAATATTTGAAAGATCCAACATTCCAGGCAAACAGGAATAATTACTAGCCTATGATCATATGGAATAAATTCCCCAAATAAGTATTTTCTTTAGAAGTCTGTTGTCTCTTCTTTTTTTCTCACACCATTTACAGCTAGTCTAAGTTAACTGGATAATTAACAGTGTCATGACTAATAAAAAGATCGAGGGATCACTGTAAACTGTGGGTTAAGTTTAAGAACATAGTATTGAAAAGGAAGAGGACAGGAAATCTGAACCTACCTTTTCTCATATTACCCACAAAGACAACAGAAGAGATTTTAGACTGGAATCTGAAAGACTTTAATGTTTTAATACAGGTGTAAGGTTAAGACAGCTATATACATTTTGTGGAACACGTACACAAGCCCTCTTAACAAATGACAGCTTTATCATACTGGCAGAACTGATGAATGCACTGCATTCAAGTTCAGTACTAGAGATCACAATTTTTCTCATTCTACTAAAATAATAAATTAGAAATTACAAAGTTATGATTTGCTTAAGAACATAATGAGATTTTTCAGAAGTACAGTGTTAAGAGGGTCAGGTCTCATTCAATGTGAATTGAGTTTTGTGAAATTACTTTGATTCTTTGAAATCCTGTCTCATATGTTGCAATACAAGCTCTGCTCATATAGACATTTTAACATGTAATAAATGTGCCATACCTTTCAATTGCCATTCAACAGTATATTGAGAGTTACTCTTCAGATGCATGACAATATTCAAATACCACAGAAATTATTATAATTAATACATAACTTGGGGGGGGGGGGAACCCACAGAATTGATAAATGTATTGCCATTGTAAAGAAAAAGAACTTGGCTAGTGTGTCATAGAGTGCAGTTTTAGGTATCAACAGGGTCGGAACATCCGAGAGGAAAACGATTAATCACCAGCACACTGCTAACCTGTCTCATTTTCCAGTTTTTGTATCTCATTTTGTCCAGCCTCTGCAAGGTAAGATAAGAATCTTTTATAGGCTTCTCTGTTGAAAAAAACAAAAGAAGGTAACACGTTACTTAATCTCACACATCCTAGGAGTAAAAGCACATAATTCCCCAAAACATTGTCTACATATTGGGATATTAAAACACAGTAACTTTCCTTCCACCCCATCCCCCCATCTATTCAACTGCTTTGTTTGCTGTGAATTTTTAGCATGCCCAGGTTGGAAGAAGAATAAGGATTGCATTGTTTACGGCTACAAGTCTACTTGCTTAGTAAACTGCTGTGAAATATAATTTTTTTTTAACTTTAAAACATGGAGTTTCCAAGGCTTGGATGAGATTGGCATTCCAACTTCATCATGCTTGCTATCTGATTTCTGCATAAGAAATCTCTCTGTGACTCGTGCTACAGCACAGTGATGTGAGCTACTGGCACTAGGGAGCAGACTGGCACTGACTGGCACTGCATCATCCTCAGCAAAGGGCAACGACCATTTTAAAATAAGCCTGGAATTCAGAAGGGGACTGTCACTCAAGTGGATCTTCCAGAAGAGTGCAAATGTGTTGACAAGACTTTTCACCTTAAGTTCATTCTAATACCCTCCAATGTAGACAATATAATTATTGTTAAAAGTACTGCCTTTGACACTTAGGTCTATTCTAATGATCTATCTTTTTCATGAAATATTAACGTGAGTAAACAAAACTGCAGTTTTCATACTACTTCCTTGCAATAACAACACTGGACATCACCTCTGTAAGCATCTAATGCAACTTCTGATCTTTGGTTTTTTTATATGTATGGGTTTGCACTTTAATATCTACAGTAATTGCACAGAATATGTTAATATAATGGTATTTAATGGCCAGGACTGAAGGGAGAAAATCAGTTATTAGTGTTCTTACAATAAAATGTTAATGGATCACATTAGACCACTGGGTAATGGAGCACATTCTAAATACAAATCATTAATACAAAACATCAACAGATTTGATGATAACATATACGTTAAGTGATGAGGCTAAAAGAAATATAGCTCTTCAGTAATCTCCAAGCATATATTTCAGGAAGCTCAAACAACCTGCTTTTTTTTCATATTTTGTAGGTAAAGGAATGAATTTTACCTTACCAACAGTATAAAAAAATATGAAAATTGGCTATGAAATACATTATCAAAAGATCAAAAGCAGGCAGTATGAAAATCCTGCATATAATGGTACTTCAGTCTGACCTTGGGTGAATTCCCTTAAATAAAAGCTAATGTATTTGTTGGTAGAGGATAATAAAAAGTGAATAATATAATTACAAATGAGTTAAATATATTTTTCATTAAATGGAAAATTAACACCCTGTGACTAGCCTTTACTGTCTCATGAGTTACATTCTTGCACAACTCTGGGTTTTTTATAGCCCAGGCCCTGCTGATGTGCACCTCAAAACTTCTCCAGCCTGAGGCGTGAGTAGGATCCTACCCTTTGAGTAGTCCCAGTATGTGCATTAATGCAAACACTGAGGCCAGACCCTTGCTCAGACCACACAAGGGTCAAGGGCCAGCCATCCAGTGAGCAGAACTAAGAGGAGGAGCCCTTTTGGCTTGGGTGCCACATCGGACAGAGCTTCCTGGAGTTTTGTAACAGCATTTATTATATAGGTGCTGAGAGTTCACTGCTGCATCTGCACCCAGAGATGCCACCGTCTGTGCAGAGCTGCTCACCTCCTGTGCCACTTCCTTCTAACGCCAGATGGATTCACAAGTCAAATGTTTCTGTCCTAAGTTCTTGGGGGCAAAGGGAGCAACTGTGAGTCTGTGGTGCCTATCAGAGAGAGGAGGCTAGCCTTTTCTGGACACCCACAACTCTCCGATGTTTATATTATGAGAGAACTCTTGAAATTAAGCCATAGGTATTTCTTTTCCAAGCATCTCAGATCGCACCTGATTATACTGTGATTTTAGATATGACCCATAAAGTCCTCTAAAACAGGAACTGACAGGAAAATTCTTTGGGGCAGGAATTCCTCTGTATTCTGGTTTGGAACATATAGTGTAGTGAGCAGAGGCAAGCTTGCTTCGCATAAATTCTACTGGGGTCTGGAGCCCTAGTATCAAAACATCTCTGAAAATATATAGCAAATATAGATGGCTTAAAACCAGGAAGAGGCCTGAGTGAAGGGAGATCTCTGGCTGAACGCACTTAAAAATCACTCATTTTTGAGTCTCTGTGCTGCTGTCTAACATTGCTTTCTTTCAAGAGAATAAACTTCTACTGCTCATTGTCAAAAAACAATATTAAATAAAAATCAAACCTCTGTGCAGCATTTCTTCCAAGACCTTGTTTGTGCTCTGAATCCTTCAGAGACTGTGTGATTGTGGGAATCAGGCTGGTAACTAACGTCTGATCCAAGACAGCCACTGTTTCTAGTATGCTGAAAACCCGGTGATCATACACGGCAGTATACTCCTGGATAAACTGCCTGAGGGGGACACAGAGGCATTTAATGCAAGGTCAAAACTAGATGCAGAGAACATGCCAAGAACAACTGAAGAGTCTAATCAGAACAAGCAATCTGGCTGCATGGCAATTTTCGCATTGTTACACTGAAATACTCTACATGGAATACTTCCTCTAAACAAAGCCATGCTTTTGAAGGCTAATGCTAAAAAAACCCACACGTTTATTTTCAAGCAAATTGTCAGATTCTGCTGCTGTTTCACCAGGGCTAACTTGTTCCAGAGCACCTTACTTTGTAATAGGCCTGAATGCAAAACTAAAACATGTATTTATGATTTAATAAAAAATAATAATAATAATAAAAAAGACCAGCAGAACAAGAGGTCTAGATTCAAGTCTGCAGAAATAATGTTGGCATTTCTTATAAAGCTCCAGTAGATCTTAAGCAGGACAGACCAGTGGATGGAAGTGCACCCATTTGTCTTCCTGATGGTTTGAGGCCTTTAAAGATCACAGATTACATTCGAATCAGAAGTAACACCCTAGGGATGAAACATCCCATGAAAGTGATGTATCACATACAGGGAGACTGGCATGCCCACAAACATCCATTCCTATTCCAGTGAGTCTCTCTGGAGCTTTCATCTAGACATGACCCAATACACCACTGCTTCGGTTTGCAAAATGTCTTCAGGTCTCAGGTTATGCAGCTTTTCTCCTGTACCCATGTGAGAAACAGGATTTATTTTGCAGACATATGGAATAAATATCATTTACATTATAATAATCTATTATTTATTTGTCACAAAATCAAATCACTCAAATCAATTAAAAAAAAAAAGCTAAGCTTGTGCTATGAGGATTTGATCTCCATTATATACACGTCAAATTAGGCACGCACATCTTTCACAGCACCTAACACTGACCATCTGCATTCATGAGGAGTTTTTCCCATTGCAGCAGCAACATACCTCCCTATTACATACCTTTCAAAACAGTACCTAATCCATCAGAAAGGAGGTATGTTTATCTCCTAGTTTTTTGCTCTGGCTTTTTGGCCAAGCTATGTTTAAAACCAGTGCCAAAAGTACCATTATTTGAATACCATAAACAAGTGACAATGCAGTATGTTAAGGATAATTAGTTATTTTAAAAAAACATGTTTGCTGTCAATTGGCTTGCAGTAGCTTCACTGCCAATTGGCATATTTTCTGGTTACCTAAATACAGAAGTCAGCTGGGTGGCACGTTCTCCTCCTGACCCTGCTTGGCAGCCTTCTACCATGTACTGTACGATGTCTGTAGATATTTTTTTAACTGTAAAAAGAAAAAAAAAAATCACAAGATTCACAGAGAGCTCTTGAACTGACCATCTGGAGAATGTCTTTCATGAAGACTACAATTTTTAAATGAGAAAAAAATGGTTTTATCTTACTTTGATGCAAGCGAAATGACTGTGACAGCAGTTAGTTAGATTGGCTATAAAGAACAGAATGAATCACAGATTTATGCAAAAGTCTTATTTTCACCACCATTATACTTTAAACATACAGATTTTTAAGTAGACTATGGTCTCTTTAAGTCAAAGCAGAGAGACACACACTTAGTGGAAATAGAGATTTATTTAAATTTAAGTTCTGTTTGTATTCTTTAATCATTCTTACTTGAATTAAAGAAAAGCAGTCATAGCATTATATCCTGCCCAAAGCTATATAGATCTACTCCTTACTTTCAGTGGCAGGTATTGTTCTGAATTCCACCCTACCTCTTTTTTTAAGGGGAAAGAAAGACTGCAAAACTCCACTATTTTCTTCCCCTTAATTGCTTCCAAATACATATTCAAATTGCAAGATACAGCTCTTCCTTTATAAAGGTGGAACTGGGCTGCAAGGACTTTTCTACCAGGGCGTGGTGGAGCCCTGTCTAGGCAGGCAGTGAGCTGGTGGCCACAGCAGCACAAGACATTCAGCTCATTCTACTCCACAGCACATTGCAAAGTAGGTACTTCCAGCTTCAGGCAGATATGGCTATGATGGCAAAAGAGGGAAGAAAGGTGCGTGATGATTCAGCTAATTTCCTAAACACGTCTTGTCCTCGAAACCTTTATAGACTAGAATCAAAAAGTACTTTATTAGAAAAAGTTCCCAGGAGAAGTCAGAGGTGAATCCCCATTTTGCTTAATGCCTCTACTGGCAGCAAGAAGTGGAAATTTTGAGCTTGTGCACACATGCACATTCATTATACAACTGGGGGGTGAAGAGAGTGCTTCATTTTTTAAGAAGCTAAAAATAAGGAAGTTCTCACTACCAAACAAAGCATGCAAAGAAGAAAGAAAACTCAAAGATGCCTTCAGAGAGCAACATGCTACTTTTAATCTGTTTATAATGCCTCTATGGGGAGAACATACGCTAGTCTTATTTGGTCTCAAACCTTTAGGTGCAAGAAAGCTTCCACGGTTACCAAGTCTGGGAGAAATGAGGTGGGAAGGATGGGGAGAAAGGAAACACTCTTCAGATTCCCGAGAAGTTGATCACTAGTTCATTAGAGAGAGAAACGAGGCAGGACTTCTCTGCTTCTTGGAGACAGAAGTCCAAGACCAGTTAATGAAAAAAGAAAGCTGTCCAGTTTATCTGGCCAAAGTATTTCATTCACCTCATCTAAGAGTCTTAAATATTGGGATGAAAGATGCTCAGCAGTACAAAACTCTTACAGGTGTGCAGAGATGTATTGAAAGCAAACAAGCAGCTCACCTTGTAGCTCATTAACCAACACCACACATTTCAACACAGCTGGGAGAACTAAGTCAGTGTCACATAGTTCAGTGCTCTGGGTTCTCTGAAGTACTTCAAGAATGAAGGCAAGAACTGAGGCCAAGCGAGGAGGTGGAGCATTACCTTTGAACTGCATGTAGTTTTCACTGGGAAGACAAAGTAAACGAGAACAGAGTCTATAATTTGGTTTTTTCCATTCAATGCAAGAACCATACACCTTAAAATAACTTTGTGATATTTCAGCAGGAGGCCTATTACATAGATTTTTATCTTTATCTAGGCTCTATTTGTAGAATAGAATGGCTTCTATTTGTCTTAGTCTTAGAAAAGGCTCCCAAGTTATGAGAGGACAGTGATGCCTTCTGACTCTTCTGTTGAGGGAAGTGAGAAATAGCAGCTATCATAATTATAGTTAAAAAGCCAAGTGTGACTATAAAAGTTAAAATGTAAAGGCAGCTTCATAAAATAACTGAAAAAAAAATGGAGGAATCAAGATTCTAAGACCCTAAACCAACATCCAAAATGCAACTGTTGTTCAATTACTTTATTTAGCTTTATGTGCTTTTGTCAACTCACAATCCAACTTGTTATAACAGCGCTGCTGTTACACCGGTACTGTTATTTTATTTTTGTCAACAGTATGTTGTAACGGGACAGCCAATGTCTACTTTTGCTCTGTCACCATTAACACAATCATGTCCAGTATAAAATTGGTTTCAAAGATAAAAGGTGACCTGTCAATCTGCAACAAGAGCAAATTTTCACATCATGCACGTTGAATGTTCCAATTTGAACGGCTTGATTTGTTATTTTTCAGAAAAAGGATACAAAAATCTGAACTACTGTTAATTTGACATTACAAATTACTTTACTGAAATCTGAAGACCATAAGTTTAAATTGAAGCATTCAAGACAGAAAAGTGCAGGTAAAAAGAACACAGCATTTATTCATCAGTTAGCAAGAGCACTCTCAAAAGCTGCAAAATAACTTTTTAGATACTTACTATTAGGTACCATTAGTGACTCAAAAAAAGGCACGCATGTTTCCTGAGCAATGCATCAATTAAAAACCACCATCCTTGTTAAAAACTTACTAAGGCATGCTTCTACAACTTTCAAATTAAACCTGACTTTCAGAGATCCGAGTATTTCATTGCACAGCTTCAGAGCAGTGGTATAACTTGGCAAATGAAAGTTGTAACGCTTTACTTCTGTATTCCTTGTATCGTGTGGTCTTACTTTAATATTAGCAACTCTGAAATGTTCTATCCCATTAATTTACAATGAGAATTTCACACTAATTTTTTTTTGGGGTGCTCTTCCACTAAAATGGTTCTCTGGCCTGGATAATAGACCCCTGATCATGTGGTCCAATTTCCTCTGTGCAGCAGCAAGATACTCACTAGCTTTCATATGTCAAAATGGCTAGCAAACTCTGTATGTATTTATGTATAGACCTACTGGCTGCCTCCTGATCACCCAACAGTTTGTAAATCAGACTGCTGCTCAGTTCTAAGATATTCTTCCCAGATCAATAAGGAATGTTTCATGTCTTACAAGTCACCAAGTGCCACTATGCTTTCAGAGCTTACTTTCCACTATCAATCTTAAAATTCACACATGCATGCACACATTCACAAATAACTTTAAGATGATAAAGTCTGAGTATTCATATAGTTAAAAACATATCAGAAATAAGACTATGAAATCTTAATTCACTCCTTCAATATGTGACAAAACAGGCTTTACTTACAGGATTGCCTATAATATTTACCTAAGATCAACACCTAAATTCTCTTAATCAACATGTATACACACTCTTTAACACAGAAAAATACAATTACCTTGGATATAAGCAATCACCTTATATTTGAGGGGGTTTAATTCCTCTCCCAACATAGACAAAAAGTACAGATTGTTCCCTGTTCTGCCTTTCAGCAGCAGAGACCCAGCATTTATAGCTGCTGCTGACATCGTGTGAGTAGTGACAGCACAGTGAACAAGTACTCTCTCCTTGCCTCTATGTCTCCCTCTTCCCACACCCCAAATTTTCCATTTCCCCTGGGTAGCTGGCACCCCTGTGTACACCCTGACACTTAGAGCAACAAGGCCTCCCATGCACAGGTAACTGTGCAACTATAAGTGCTACAACTCTGTGACCCTAAATACAGCCTGAGACACACATATACGATGATGTATATTGCAATGTAATTTTTCTAGAAAAGTACTTGCTTTTCATGTGGTCCCATGTGATATTTTTTCTTATAGTCTAGAACTTTTATCCTCAATGACTCTCTCGCTAGTCTCCAGATCTTCCCAATTTTACTCTCCTGATGTATACACACTGTCCTTCCTTTGCTCCCTGCCCAGCAACTTACAGGCTCTTCCCACAGCCAAACTATCAGTTAACTGAGAAGAAAACAGTGGCGTTGCCTTTCTCATTAGCTATTTGTGAAATCTGAATAAGCAATGTTTTTTTACTGCACTGGTCCTTACTTTATGACAAGCAGAGTGGTCTTCCGTAGACGGAGCATCTGAGGGGCTGTAATGGAACTGCATAAAGCAGTCAGCATAGGATGCTGTCTGGCTCCAAGCGCAGTCGGAGAAGAAGGGAGAAATCGTCCAAAATACTGTTGAATAATGTTCCCAAGCAGTTGATTTAAATAGGCACCCTGTGTTTGGGACTGACAACATATAAAGGACAGGCCCTGTAGAAGGAAATTTTAGAAAGTGAGACATTTAATAGATTTTAACAATACTTTTGAAAAAAATCTTTAACAACCATTGGCTAAATACTCACTACACACTGTGTAAACTGCTGCATAAAGAGTAAACTACTGCATTACAAATAAGCATCAGTAATTTGCTGCAGATATCATGGTCTACAAATGAAGACAAAGCCAGGGCAAAGCTTGCAAAGGAGAGAAAAATCTTTTACTAGACTAATTAATATATTGGAAGATAAGCTTCAGGACATGCAAGCTCCCCTTCAAATTTGAAATAAAACCTTGACATTTCAGACCTGAGAAAGTGTTTCTGTGCCCAAGAGCTCCTCATTTCTTTTTCAACTCTGTATGTGGTCTCTCAAAGTATATTAGTCAGGTAAGATTTATAAAGGAAGAGAATGAGAGAGAGAGAATACCTCATATGTTTGTAAAGCACTGTGTGAAATTTTTGTACGAACGATATAGCAGAAAAATGAGCACTTAGAATTGTGGTCTGACAAGAAAAATTTTGCTCGTAGTGTGAACAAATTAGGGTAAATTAGGCACCATTTATAAGGGATTTAGAGGGGGGTTTTAAATCTGTTTAAGATAAGGCTAAAACTGCTGTGATTTGTCCAATATAAGCTATATTGATCCAGAGAAAAATCTATAATGAAAGTACTTGCCCAGAAAGTGCGTATCTGAACACTACCCATAGTTATACAACATATAAACGGTACACCTCTGAAAAAAGAGTATTATTCTTACTGGTACAAGTTGCTGTGAGAGAAAGTTAAGAGTTTCCTTCCCCTTCCTTTGATTACTGAAAGGAAGAACAACAAATCACTAGGAGGGGAAAAAAAAAAGTCCAGTGATCTCCTATCACAAGGGTCACAGTCAGCAGCACAAACAGAAACCTCTTGAGAATTCAGTTTTCACAGTAGTATTTTCCAACAAGAATAATGGCGTAAAAGAAGTTCAAGCACAGAGTTCCCTAGACAGCAACTTCAACAGTACTTCAAACTTCCACTAGCATTGCAATCCAGACTCCACTTTTGGTAGGAGGAGTATCTGCCTGAATATTGATGGTTGCCGAGGTAAGCTAATGCCCATAATATATGAATTAATAGTTCAAGACAAGCTGCTTTTGTTCCCCAGCTACTGACAAAGAGTATTTCTGTTGCTTTTCGCATAGGAGTCCTTCCCCAAGAAGATTTTCACCTATACCTGTCTGCGTGAACATGACAGAACAATTCTTTCAGAAAAAAAGCAGGCTGAGACATAGCTGAGGGTCGTCTTGGCACTTTCCTGAAATGGGGAGTTCCCACCTTTGGTTCCACAGCAAACAAATACATGAGATTTCAAGAAATAAGGTGCTTCAGGACATGCCTGAAGACTTGCTGTAGGTGGCCCTCTTGAACACAGACATGTTCAATTAGGGTTTAACTTCACATACTTCTAGAGTTCCTTGGTAATTTTGGTAAGTCCCAATGATAAAAACCACACTTCCTGAACTGGGGCTTTAATAAACAGTTCAGATTCTCTCCTCCTTTTGTATACATACAGCAAAATTTTGTAGGAAAAAGCAGCTGCTGCTATATCAGAATTCTTAAAAACACTGTTGGCAAGTAGCAGACTCAGAGATACGGTTACAGATGACAGATTATTTAGTATGTAAGCTTGAGTGTTTGGTAAGATGTTGATGTAAGATGTTGCATCAGGCATAAAGAAGAGTTGCCTGTGCTTTCTGTAATACAGCTCTTACAAAAAGACAGAAAATGTTCCATAATCCCCAAATCGGAGCTGGTACACTTAAGACTCTAGACTGTTTTAAGACTACAAAAAAAAAATCTGTGAGAAAGTGTATTAATCTATCTGATAAAGGGGACACAAATAACATCACAACCTTACAGAGAACACCTGTAGTAATACATGAAGAACATAACACCTGTGAAGAACGGACAATGATTATTACTAAAATGAGAGAGTTCTTCAAATTGAGGATCAACAAATGCTGCGTAGTATCAAGAAAAGAAGGAAGAAACAGTTATTATTAAATAATAAGTTACTGTTTTTAAGAAATGATCCCAAAGATACTTAATAGGTGCAATAAAAAGCAAAAAATACTAGAATTTAAATATCTGAAGGAACACTGACTAAT
Source organism: Mycteria americana (assembly GCF_035582795.1). Lineage (NCBI taxonomy): Eukaryota > Metazoa > Chordata > Aves > Ciconiiformes > Ciconiidae > Mycteria > Mycteria americana. The sequence continues at coordinate 45,565,588 of NC_134367.1, forward strand.
TATTGCAGATCTTCTAATAGTTTCATTTGAAGATGGATCAACAAACCTAGCCTGATCCTTCATAAAAGCATTTTCATTTTCTGAGTTGAAGTAAACCGATTCTAATTTTTTGGATGGGGAAAGAGGTAATCTGAAAAAAAAAGGAAAGAATTAAAAAAAAAACCCACCACCAACAACAAAAAACCAACACCCTGTCAAGACCATTACTGAAAGATACTCTTCTTGACTAGAGAAGAAAAAAAGGACATAAGTTAACTAGTGGGTTTTTTCTTTAGTTATCTGATGAGGCTAGAGAGAGCCCTTGAAACCCTGTAAGAAGAGCTGTTAAGAAGCATTTAAAAACACAGAAGACAGCTTTTTTTCTGTAACCTAATGTTTTCTTTAGAAAGGATTCTAGGTTCCTTTTTGGTCGGTCAGGCAGAGAGGCTGCCTCTCAAAAAAGGTGTAATTTTTAAACCCATGTAGTAATACCAAAATTCTCTCTTCAATAAGGATGAGCCTCATCATTTTTCCTAATGAAAGTTAGAAGATTAGCACCAACTGCTTCCAAGATACAAATTCTTTTTTCCAGTGAGACAACAGTGAGAAAAATCACCTTCCATTTTGTTGGGAGCCAGAAAAACACCGCCAAACAAAAACCCCTTCTCTTCCACGTAGCAGAAAAATTGGTAAATCAGTCCTCACAGATGAAGGGCACATCTACAGCATCGAAGCTCTTCAGGGAAGAATCATCACAACTTTGACCCTGACCCTTCTACTGTTCCCTAAAAGTTTCCAGAGAAGAACTTGGATTTCTCTTTTGGAAGCCCATTGACTTTAGCTCAACACTGTGTTCTTTCTTTTGGACTCTTTTTTTCTTGCATAAGTGCAGAGAACAACAGACCTGCACAAGGTCTGACAACACCATATCCCAAGTGGCACAAGGGACAAATTACCAACACTGCACAGTAGCTCCAAATCTCTCAGTACGATGGCAAAATATCCTAGGCAGCGCTGGCGAGGATGTGATTACAAGGAAATCACATAGAACTTTCTTCTTTTAAATCCTACCGGTAATTAACAGAGATGAAGGAAGCTACTGTTCATATGAGAGAGAAAAGAAACACATGCTACTGGACTGCAATTCTGGACCAGAGATCTGAAATCAATCACATCAGACCCCTAGGACAATCCCTACAAAGCAGATGGACTTTACAGGGTTGACAGAGCCACCCTCTTTTTCTTAACTATGTTCTTTAGCCACCTTCTGAGGTTAAAAAAAAGAAAAAGAAAAAAAAACCACCCCAAAAAACAAAGACATTTTAAGGAGAGCAGAGGGGCATGACAACATCTGCTCCTCATTTTAGCAGAAAGGCAACTGATTCCTGTGCGTGTTCACTGCAGGAACCTTTTGTGGCCAGAGCTGCCTCTTTCTTCTGATTTATCCATATATCTGTAAATCACCTGTGGAGAGCGAAGAACCGATTAGTATGGATTACTGGCACTATTCACTGCAGAAATGCCAAGCTACCTAATGATGACTTATAATATCAGTCCTGCTGTTGGAATAAATCTGCTGTTCACCAATTAATGTTGTACAATTCCTATTAAACACATACTATAATTCACAAAACGTATTAATAAGCTTGCTCAAATATCGGACCACAGATGTGGCTCACAGGAGGGCTTTTAAGGTCTGATCTCTGACAAATGCTGAGCCTGCACAGGCCCATTAAAATCACTGGAAAATGTATGTGCCAAGCACTACTTAGAATTAAGCTCTTTCACCACTCTCCTGTATTTAGATAGAAATCAACCATCTTCTGTGTTTGGACAGGATTAACGCCGATAAATCAAGCAGGGTATCTTACCTTTCCCATCATTACGTATATTATGCTTATTCCGTGCACCTACACTCTATTCTACAAGATATATTTAAACTAGTACTTCTTCTCTAAAATAAGTTCTGTACACTGCTTCAGTTCTTTCCCATATTACTGGTAAATGCGTACCAAAGTTCCTCCAAATCATTCTCCAAGAAATCCATCCAAGAGCAATCTCAACTGCTCTCAAATTTCCTGCGGTGAGCTTCAGCAATCGCTATCACACAAATTAACTCAACTTCTTTTTACAATGGCAAAATATCTAATGTTAGATTTTACATGCCCCACTCTCATAATTAAGAACAGTCCCATAAAATTATAAAACGGCTGTTCATTCATGTTCTTCATGCTTTACTTTCTGACGTCCATCATTCAAACAACTCTGAGGACAATTTTGATATCATATCTGAACAAAATCTTTCTTAGGTCATCAAATATTATCAAAACAGCTGATGCACAGTGAAAGAAATAATATCCAGACAGTAACACTTTAGGCAAGACAAAAAATACTAGTTTAAAAGTTGCTAGAGCTAAGCTATTTTGACAAGGCAGAATCAGTGACTGAGTCTGAAGGAAACTTCTAGGTGAGTTCAATGTATAGTGGAGAACAGATCAGTTCCCAATAACTGTCAAAAGGCACAGCTGTATAGCCCAAATTTATATATACAGTAAACAGAAACATAACAAGTAAACACAGTCAGTCTAAATCGAGGCGAGAGAAATGCAACATCTAGTCTTAATTAACGCATTTGACAATTATTTGTGCTTGTGTAAAATTAAACAAAGGATGTAATTTTGATCTATTGAAAATAAACCTGTCGGTTTGGGGGGGGGGGAGGGGGGTGACGGCCAGTGGAATACAGTCATCAGTTTCAGTGAATTGTGAACTATACTTTGGGGAGAGAAGAAGCAGCTTCGTATATTGTCCTAAAAGATGAAAAATTGGCCTCTGCCGTTTTAGGGTGGCAAACAAAGGCGATGCCCTCTCTTAGTACAACACAGTGACAACAACATTGTTCTTGTTTTAAGCCTGCTGCCCAGGTTGTGTGGCCAGCTGCATTATCATTACACAGCGTACGTGACCGTTTAGGAATCTTTTTCTATACAATTCAGAAATTCTATAGGATTTCATAAGATTGCTGCATCAATGAATGTGTGAAATTAATTACCTGCTACTAAGACTGATTTCAAATCCTTTTCAAAACCCACATAAAAGGATCAAACAAACCACATTAAGATTAGTTGTTAAAAGCTCTGGAAAGAGGGAAGTTTTGCAAACCATTGCTTGCAAACTAATACGTTTTCTGAGATCTAAGAAGGTTCTTTAGACAAAGGAGGAGGAGCCCACACTGAAGGAGCTGAAGAAGGAGAATTCAGAACAAAATAAAGAGAAGAGAAGATTGAGATGGAGCCTGGAACTTTTCAGAAGACTGGAAAAAAGAAAAAAAAAAAAGAATTGAAAAGACCTCTGAGTAGAAATGCTACTCAAGGGCTTTTATGCTTTGACTATGAATAAAGAATTTGCATGTATATGAAGATATTTTGCATGGTCTCCAAATTCCTGTTTCTTTATTTTCATGTAACTGCCAAAGGATTAATTCGTAAGCTAGAGTATTAACAGGGACAGATCTAAGGAACAATGTTTGTCTAACTTTAGGGTGAATTAAGGCTCCTGCACTAAAATACCACTGCTCCACCTCCAGGAATGGGCACCAGACATAGGCAGCCACCCAAAGAGAGTCTGATCACACATTTCACCAGCAGCTTAAGCTAGTCAAGGTGGGGTTATTTCCAGAGGATGCTGTTTCTCTGTCTTTCCTCTCACCATGTTTACACACTTTCCTTCCACATACACTGTTTTATCTTTTCCGATATGTCCATCTAGGGGGTTGGGGTTTTTTTGTTTGCTTGTTTTGTGGGGCTAGTTACTTGTTGAATCAGCTCACAAATCATCCCATATTCACAGAATCATTAAAGCAAATTAAATGGGAATGCACATGGTCATGGAAGGGAATGAATTTAGCCTTAAGCCAACTTGCCTTAAGCCAACTGTGAAACGATAACCTGAGAAATCAGAGTGCCTAGAATCCATTTGATCTCAAAGGAGCTCAGAAGCAGTCCTAAGAGAGTATTTTTTTTAAACTGATACTGAAATACTTTCATTTTGAGTTGATCCAAAAATTGGGAATTTTTCTGCTTTCCCGCATAAAGAGGAAGGAAATATTTTGGAATGAATGAAGCAGTTTGAAGCACTTAAAAATGCTGGAACTTTGTAAATACAAACAATTAATAAAAATGTAGAAGTTCCATATTGAAATAGGAAAAATAAGTCTCCTCTTTGTCTTCTCTCCCCAGAATTGTTTGTCAAATTAAAGAATTACTGGTTTTCTAGAAGCAGCATTTGTCTAAAATAAACTATTTGGTCAATAAGATCATCTGGCTTAGCGGAAAGCACATGGACTACACAGCAGACTGCTGAAGAGTACGACTGAGGTCATGAAGTCAGAGACTGACAAAGAAAACAAGAAACAAGGGTCCACAACACTTGGACTTCAAAAACAACTTGAGTGGCTTCATCTTAAAACTACATACCTAAGTGCAGACTACAGAGAAACAGTGCTCTCTGACTAAAATACTAAATTAGAAAGCAGAGAGTCACACTCTGTGGTAATATCAGTGTCCAGATGGTCCTACATGTATATAGCTTCTGAAAATACCTACAGAGCAGCAAAGCAAGTCATATTCTGCACATCATTACATAATCATATTCACTCCCATATGACATGCCATTGATCACAATGCAACTTGTGAAAGGAATAAATCTGAGGGATGTTTACAGTGCCACCATTGCATTGTTTCACAATACAATCCTGTAAAGTAACCAGTTAAGACTGCAATCAAAATGAAGACTAAGACGGAGAGGAAAAAAGCAAGCAAAAAAGACCCAAGGATTTACAAGGAAGAACATGTCAACTTATTTATTTAAAAAATACATTCTTTTCTCTTCCTCACCCACAGGAATTAGTCTCTTTCTACAGCATCAACAAGCCTTACAGAGTTTCAAGAGTGACAGGTAAGCAGAGGGAAGAATAGAAGGAATAACGGTCAAGAAGGCTTTAGTCATGTAAGTGTAAGCAGCAGGAATTTGATTCAGCAAAACACATTCTCAAACTATTAAGACAAAACAGTGCCACGATATGCAGAGGATTGTCTTTTGTTCCCAAGAGCAATGGAAAAAAAAAAAAAAAGAAAAAAAAAAAAAAAAGGAGTAGCTCATCTTTAATTATCTACAGTTAGCCAAGTCAAGGATGATTTAAAACATTTGTTTGCTCTGTCATCTCAACAAGTGTCTTGATCAGAAATCTCTCGCATCAGAGACCAGTGTAAACAGCAGGTTGGCTAAAAGCTTCTCTATATACAGCGATTAGACTAGCAGCTCTGGAGCGTACCACAGCATAGCTGCACGCAATGAAAGGAAAGCCAATGGGGTAGCATTTTTCCTTCCACTTCTACAAGAAGAAAAAAATCCTCTTGCTCCTTCTTTAAATTCAGTCAACGCTTGTTTTGATTAGGGAAAAAGAAAACATCCTCTGCAATATGAATCTTTTCCTGAAGATACGTTTGTCTGCTGATAATAGAGTTTAGATATTTACCTGAAGATAAAGAGGCAGGCTTTCCTGAATGGCAGACAGCAAAGCCACAGGCAGCTCTTTGTCCTGCTGGAGCACAGAGTGCGGCAGCAGTAAGCAATCCACGATGCGGAACAAGAGTTGCTGCGCTTTGGAAGTAGCCAGTATTGGTGCCCAGAACTTTACCAGACATCCTGTTGAAAAAAAAAAAAATTAAAAAAAAATCAAGAAATCCCAAAGCAATCTACAGTCAGGAAAAAAAAAATGAAGAAAGCCTAAAGAGGCAATTATGCTAAATTAGATAATACAAGAGTAGCAACAGCAACTGAAACATCTCACTCCCATGTACTCATTCCATGGCATCCCCTTAGAAAAAGCCCAGTCAAGACAACTCAAAGTCCATTTACAGTTCATGAAAGTACTAAATTGATTCAATAAATTACAATTACAAGTTTATAGGCAAGTGAAGCTGCTTTAGGAAAAGTACAGTAACGCTAAAGAAAGGACAGTCTCTCACATCCCTGCAGAAAAATTAAGTAAACTTGATACATAACGCTATTGCAATCAGCACACATGCACTTAAACATTTACCTTACTGTGTGCATTCATCACATTTTAGAGAGAGACACTACCTTTGCCTTCCCTTCACATTTATCTAACACCACTGTGGCCACATCAGCAACTACTCTCATAGCAATTCAATGTTAGGAAAACATTAAATATCTTTCAAATTGTATTTAATGCGTCTAATTCAGCAGATTAAAAAGAATGAGGAGCAGCCAGCTCCATTAAACCAGCATGGTGTCTCCAGATCTTTGTGGGCTCTCAGTTCACAAAATGAGAGCCTCAGAGAACATCTTTCTTGTTTTCAACACATTAACGTATCACTTGCGCAGCTTTGAGCCTGTTTTAAGATCTTCCTTTTGAGTTGCAAAAAAAATGTAAAAAGGTGTTGATGTGTAAATACCCTAACTTTGAGAAACATCTTTATTGCGGGTGAGGTGTAATTTTTCTTGAGAAAATAACTCTATACTCTTGAGTGTAAATACTCAAAATATAGATTAAATAAAACAAGATTCCTATGTAGTAGTTCCCACAGACATTCTTAACTTTCTATTTAATTAGAAGCAAGAAAAAGTTTGCTGAAGCAAGAAAAAGGTTGAAAATACAGGACTATCCCCCAAAAATATGTTTAAGACTTTGAAAATAATGAATGATCAAAAGTAGGCTGTTACAAGATATGATTAATCTATAAAAGTCATCCATTATTATATCGAAAAAGAACGCGAAACAACATTAATCTTGCGGAGTGAAAGAAAACACAATGATCAATCACAGAGAAAGAGAACGATCACTTAACAATACTTCTAATAATGTTGTCTAAGCTTCCTGTTTTGAAAGAAACATGCTCATTCTGGCTAAAAGTACTTCTTCTATCATCACTCCTGTGATGTATGGGACAGTAGAAGACACAATCTGATCACAGACAGGAGGTGTTTAGATTTGTTAAGCTTCTTGCTTTGTCCTTATAATTTAAAAAGCCCACAGAATGTGAAGAAGTGATTGAAATACACTTAAGATACTTTTTTTTTAAACCTTTTTTATGTTTTCTTAACTAAAAAGAAAGGACAATTTCTCACACATAACAGCATGACTGAAGATTAATCATTTCCTATTGCAAAGAACAGAAAGGAAAATACCAATCTAAAATTACTTTACAAGACTCCAGCCCGACATCTGGATATCAATAAACATTTAATTTGACATACGTCTTGTATAACAAAATATGCAGATCTTGCAATAGAAAAATAAATTATTTTACAAAATTCATATTCCATTACATTTGATACACCTTCTACATCGTGGTCACGCTTTTCACTGTAGTCCTTATAATCATGATATACACTGCGTGTATATGCAAATCATTACCTCTGTCTTTAAGAGACGTAAGGTTTACCCTATTTTTAAAGGCAAGTGGGTCAGACTGGCACATGCATTCATAATAAACAGCACTTTTCCATCCTATCAGTGGTTCTACACTTTCATGAACAAATACTAGAATTTGAGCTTTAATAAAGGACAGAGTGTATGTAAGAGGAGCAGTTCTAACAGGAAGCAAGTTACATTCCTAAGCCAACCTGTCCACTATCATAACTCCAGTAAATATGATGTAGCATGTCATAACACTGCTTCACTGGCTTGTCACCGTTTCTGTATTTGTTTAGGTAAAACAGGTGGTTTTCAGTGGTTAGGCATCAGGATAAAAACCAAAGAAAATCAGTGGAAGAAAATTAAATACCTAACTGTAACATCTTGGTGACTTTGCTTTTTTAAACCATTAAGATGGACAGTAGAGAGGGAAAAAAAAAAAAGTATTAAAAATCACATTTTACTGATTCCTTAAAACTATTTCCCAAAAGAAAAGAGGTTGCAAAATAATTACCTATGATCCAGTATGTAAGCTGCAGACCTTCTGGAGGTCCTTTTACCTTCAGGTAAGGTTTTACATACTTTAATACATCACCTAAATACTCCAGAGACTTTGCTACCATGGCAGATTTCTCAGGGAGCGTCTGAAGGCCACTGTAAGTTCTACCAACAGCCTGAGAAAACAGAAACATTGAAATAAATATAAATAAACTTACTAAGTCTCTTACTAGGTTTGTGTGAGTAATTTCTTTTCATACACCAAACAAAATCTGATACATAATTCCTTTTCCGTAAAATTGTCCTATGAAGCTAACACAGAGATGTACAGTACCTTAATGAATTGAACAAGAGCATTTTTAGGGTCTTGCTTGAAAACTGACTCTTCAACATGAGCCTTTGAAAGAATGTTTTCTACTTCTGAGAGTTTAAAAATCAGTCTTGTCATTTCAGTCAGCTGCTCCATATAGGCTTTCCCTGTTTGTTACAAGAGAGCACAGCAGTAAATATAGTATAGTTATGCTTTTCGATTTACTTTAGTCCCAAAATCATAAAATGAAACAAGATTTTTAAATGTCTAAAATACAAGGATTCTGCAACCGACTGCATCTCTCTAGACAAAGAACGTGTGTCTAAACTAGTTATGTTTCTAATACAGATATAAGAGAATGAAGAGTGTTAAGTATGGATAAACAAGTCTTTCATTTTAGTGACGGTTTTCTTCAAAATCTACAAAATGCGTATGAAAGTCACTAGAAGATGTGTTCCACAAATAATTAGAACTGCAGTGTTTTATAGAAGTGATGAAGTATTGCTCTAAGAAAGCAAATATCCAATATAGAAAAGGGAAGAATTACTTGCAACTGGGTTTTTTTCCTTTTTTCTTTTAGGGCATTCACAGAATGATTTCTGACTATTTACTTCAGATTTTCACTTTTTTCAGAGCAGTTTCTCCATGGGGGAAAAATAGCTTGTCTCCTTGGGAGCAAGTTTTTGTTCTTTGCTTCCAAGGAAACAAGCTCTTTTATCTTTGTTTGTGATAAATTTGTCATATGCAGAGCAGGCAAACTATCAATAAATAGCACAAGCAGCGTAAAGGAACACATTTTGTAATTAGGTAAAAGTAAAGGAATACAAACAAAAATACATTTTGTAATTAGCCGAAAATGTTTGCCAGTTTTGCAATATAGAATCATTACTGCAAACATTAGGGAAATGTGAACACTTACCAACTGTTCGCTCAGCATCTGTCTTGGCCAGCATACCAGTCGGTTGATCTATGAACATTTGCAAAATGCACCGAAACCAAGAACGTACTGTCAAAGCTTCATAGGATGTATATCCCATACTAGAAAAAGCTTCACACAGTGCACTGCATGAATACAACAGGAAGAAAAAGGTAAAGAGATCTAATAAAAGTATGCAAAAAGGTGGCAGAGTGTCTCATTTGGCTGCAGACATATAGAAACAGTCCACAGAAACAATTAGAAATAAAGTAGCGGAAAGGCCAACTGGCATTCCTTTTGTGTACTCTACAGACTTAGCTCACAATATCCTGATGCCTAAATACAGAGAACATGATAAATTTGGTAATGCCACACATGGTAGTATAAAAGCATACAGACATATGTTTTCTCTACATAAAACAGAGGGAGAAAAATTCACACAATAGGAAATGCCTTATTCTAACAATGGATAATTTGACAGTACTATCTAAATTGCTGATGTACAATGCTGGGAATAGTCTAGCTGAATCAACCTGGAACTTCATATTGACACTGCTTAAGCTACCCCAGCCTTTCAGATAAAGCTAGCTCAGGTGCCCCACGCTACTCTGAAGTCTGCTTAGTCCTAGCTACATAAAAGATGGAGAAGAGAAGGTCTGCTTTAGAAAATAAAGATATGTCATGTTATAAACAGATCAAAAAGGGAAACCTAAAAAGGCAGCTTGGAGATGACAAAGGAAACCGCTACACTTGATGTACACTTACAAACGTATGTATTTATGTATGCATGCACACACAAGTATATACATTCACACACAGAGCAAATTTGCTGTATATACTTCCAATCAAACGCTTGCTACTGTTCTACCAGCCAGGTGTCACGCCAAAGTCAATGGCACCATCAACACTCAATGCACAATCCCTGTACTTTACTCTTCAGTATTCCCAAAGTTTTACTTGCCTTACCACCGTGGGTAGCTGCTGTAGTCACTTTTTCAAAAGCATATTAAGCATACTGGCCCCGCATCATTAATTCTGCAGAAACTCCTTGCTAATGGACAGCAGGTCTGTTCTGCACCCCGTTTGCAATTCCTATCGGATAAGCTCCGTGTGTGCTTCAGGTCAGTGAAATTTCTTGAAAACAGTTACACCTTTTTATTTGAGAAACTTCCTCCCTGGTCAGTCCTAGGTGCTTTGACTTTAATGAAAAACGCTTGTACTCTTTTCTTGATATATGTACATATAAATCTACTTATTTTCTACTGAATTTTTACTCATGCTTGCAACAGAAAGTCAGAGGTCCAGATGGAAACCAAACTGGATTCTGTTTCTCACTGAACAACATTATTGAAGTTTTTTTTCCTGTTTCATTTAGTTAAAACCAATGACAACTATTTTTTGTCTGAACATCCCTGCTGAAGTACTCTTGACAAAATAAATAAGGGGACTAAATGCAAGCAAATAAAATATAAAAAATTATAATTAAATTCCAGTACCAAAAGAGAAAAAAACAGGATGCCTACAGACTTAATGCTCTTTGCAATAATGTATAAACAACAAAAAATTCCAGCCTTCTGTGATCTTGATGTACACAGCTAGTCTACTTGGCCCCAAAGGCTGCCCCAACAGTTTCTGCTGTAGTCTCGCTCTTGTTTCAGTTGCTTGCTGGTAGGTAGGCCACTTAAGCGTCTTCCTAAAACTGGAGAGGAATATGCTCCTAATCCTTAAGAAAGAAAAGAACAATAACTACCCACTAGAAGCATGGCAAGTGGTACTTTTAAACCAGTGAGCTTATACACATGCTAAAAGTTAGTTTAAACAGGCTATAACACTATCATGCACTACACAACACGTATCTGGAGAGGAACTTTTAGGCACTACTGCAAAAGAAATGCCAAAGCTTGTGCGAATATTCCTAAGGGCACAGCTTTGTCCATCAGAACCTTTATTATCGATATTGAAATAGCTGATATGCAGAATAAGCTTCAATCTTAGAGACCAGGCAGAGCTTGCAGGGTATATAGCAGCATCAGCAATGAAATAATCTTTTGACTTTTTCACTGAGAAAGTTTGATGTGAAAATTATGACAACGCAGTAACCATGAAGTCTTAAGATCCCAGCACTTAGCCACTTTGATAACTTTTGCTCTACAACTGCCTAAGGTAAGTAAGTACATTAATCATGCTACAAAAAATTGCCGTCTTATTAGGATATAATAAAATGACAGTGTTTAGAGTATGGTATCTCTGTATAATTCTACCAAAAAAGTCTTATCATAGGTACTCATTGTCCTTTCACAAGGAAATGTGAGCACCTTACAGCTCTGTTGATGAGGTAGGGACATAACTTTGCCTAGTCTCACCTTGTTGGCCTTGAGGCAACTGATAGGGGAAACAGACAATTCTCCTTGAGGCTCAGCAATCACAACCCCAACAGCTTAGGGGTACAAATATTTGCCTCTGCGTGAGTGCTTTCTGTCCCATGCTTCCAGCAGGTCGGAAAATTCAGAAAAGCAGAGAGTAACAGAGAGCGAGAGCATACGAGAGAGAACCAGAAAGAGTGAGAACGTACATACACATAAGCAAAAGACGAATACCCATCATCACTCAACTATGCAGTCATGCTTTTTACTGATAGTTCTCTCAATACGGATCCATCTTCAGCTAGTCCATGGTACAACCCTGCAAGAGGAGGGCAAGGTCCTCTCGTTCCTTTCTAAGGCGGTACTTGGAAGTAAGGGTTTGAATTCCCTCAGAGTGCAAGACCCACTTAACTTGGGTTTTCCAAATTCTTGCACAAGTGCTCTAACCTCTCAACTAATGTACACCAGGTCACTATCATAAATGCTAACTGCATTTTTAGATGAAATTATGGCAGCAGGGCTGTAGGGGGAACTCAGTATTAGCTATGTGTGCACGTTCTGCATTTGCCAATGCAACCATGCTCCCAAACACTTGGGAACAGGAATGCTTTGACTGTGGTTCCAAATACAGTAAATGTCACCTCAGCCAGCACAGCAACGTATCTGTGGATACATATGTAACAATATGTCAGGTGCTTAATGAATATTGCTAATGAATACTTAAGTAACTGCTTTCAATCACTTAAGTGTTTACTGGGGGAACAAGTAATTAGCCTTAAGCACCTAAATTATACCAAAATTCCAGTTTAGGCATCAATGTTTTTCTTGATCTCACCTGAAGAGCAACAAAATTCAAATTATAAATGGGCATTTATGCGCTTAATTCCTATTTCATTCAGCATGTGCTAGGTATCTGCAACTTTGCATGAAACTCACCCTATCAAGATCATACAAGAGAAAGACAGCAAATCAGAGGACTGAGCGCTTCTCTCCTGAGTTCCAAACTGACACGAGGAACTAAATTCAACCTCTTAACATCTCTCTGAAAGAAGGCCATAGCCTCATCTTTGCCAATCACACTGAAATAGTCTTTACCATATCCTGCTTTACAGCTATGCTCCTTAGTACAGTATGTGCCCTAAAAATGTGCAACGTTTTTCACTTTCAAAGACAGTCCAACATAGAAACACTCTCTCTTTCTCTCTCATCTCTCACCTCCCCTGCTTCCAAAGCCTGATTCAGAAGCGGGACAAGGGGAGAAAAAAACCCACACCACAACAACCGCCACCACCACCCATCTATCTTAAGTTCATGGAGACCTACTTAAAGCAAATAAAATTTCTCAGGTATATAAAATTCTGACTGGACAGAGTCCTAGGCAATCTGCACTAGCTGACCCTGCTACTTGAGCAGAAGCACTGGACAAGTTAGACTACATGATCTCAAGAGTCCCTTCCAACCTAAACAATTCTGTGATTCTATGAAAATTGGCATGTAAAACATAGGAACGTGATCAATTTTCTACACCTACTATTTAATTTAAAGCATCCATTTATCAGGTCTCAGAAACCTGAGCTATATGCACTCAGAAAGTGTTCCAAGCTTGCCAAAAAGAAAGTTTTAATGCATGCATTTCCTTACGATAATTTTCCTTATATTTTCAATACTGCCCAACCCATCCTCCTGAGCTTCCTGCAGCAGTTCTTCATCTTGAAGAAGTCAAGATATTAAACATTGAATACTTACTATATAGCATCTTCAGATTTCTGTGATAAAGTTTATCTTGACTATTTATAAGAAGATTTAGGTTTTTGTGTTAAGAGTAACTGGTAGGGGAAAAATAAGTCCAGTACTTTTAACTAGAAATTTTAAAATTTACCCAGTTACATTATTCAACTTCAAGTGCAGCTAGGGCAGGAGGCTACTGCCTTGCCAAACTAACAACTTTGCCCAAGTGTAACAACAATAGAAGGGGTGGATAACTATAACTATGCAAAGTAAAAATAGGTTAGGGGTTCAGGCATTTCACTTTGATGCAGTGTTGCTCTTCATGGAAGTATTTCTCTGAAGAAATTGTCTAGGTCCCCATTTTCCAAAATCTGTTAGTAACAACATTGTTTCCATTCGGAAAAAATAAGTGGTTTGCTGTATAAAAGACAAATAACTTTTTCAAACTACTTACCTATCTTCCTGACAAATTTTCAGGATCTTAAGCTATTTACACATAAAACCAAACAAACAATCCAACCCAAATAACACCCACTATCCCCTGTGAAATGTGCCAGATGATTTCAAGAAACCTAGAACTTTAAGCAGATGCAAAGAACCTGGACCATCTTAATGAAACGTTACTGTTTGAAGCAATATTTTCCACAAGTCTAATGAAGGAATGACAAGGTACTGGAAGAACAAGCAGTCGCAATTTTTCACCTGTTTTGAATTAGGTGACTTAGATATCTTGACACCAGCTGAGGCCACACCATGTCATCCCATCCAAACAGCTGCATCATTGATAGAACGGGTTGTGGCTGGAGATCTGATAGGGCTTTGCTAGGTATGTCCAAAGCTAAGAGAGTAAAACCTGATTTTAAAGAGAGAAAAACATATCACCACGTTAACAGTTTCTCAGTACATCCCTGTTCCACTAAAAAGCATTGAAAATTAATTATGATTAATAATGCGCAGTCTGGGAGTACCAGAAATCTCAATTAAAACTGGGCAACTATTCTAACAGATAGCGTTTGCACACATGTTAAAATGTAGTCTCTGTCCCCAGGAGTTTGTAAGTCAACATGACACACTGAATGCAAAGGAGGTAAAATGGATCCAAACATACACAATTTTAAACATATTCACGAAACCACAGATTATAAGTCCTGAAGGCATAGCTTTACCACCTATGCAATAAAAACTATGTCTTAAAAACTTGCTTTTTTGTCTTCTTGGCCTCCCTTTCTTTCCTCCATCCACCACTTCTTCCCTTGTACACATAAGTATTACTGTGCTTTACAGGGTTGAGTTTTATTAATTTGCTTTGTTGTTTTTATACTCTTCTCGCAGTGAAGAACTGTATCTGGAAAGAATTCACTCAGTAAAAGCTGGTACCTTTCTGTTTTTAGAATAGACTTTCATGTATCAGAAGTTACTGTGTAAATAAAGCACTATGGACAAGGTTATTATTGAAAAAAGGATCTTCATATAACAGTTGCAGATCTAGAAACTGGGACAGTACTTTGCGCAGAGTTTTTGTTAATGAAGCATAACCTTTTGCTGTTTCTGTTAGGTCTACTGTGGAATCTATATCTAACACTACCAGAATAAAAAATATAGCACATTCTTTATGCTGCAAATGACAAATGCATTATACTCAGGAGGAAAATGTAATCTGAAATGCTGAGCAGTTATTAGGTTATAGGAAATGAGAGGCATCAAACGAGTCAGGAAAACTGACTTTGGAGGGCAATGAAATAAAGGGGCTCACTAGTTCCCAAATTCTCCAATTCAAGTTAAATATAAATGTAATATTAATTTATTAAAGTAATGCTTTGTAAAACTGCATGCATTGAGAAGCTGACTTTGAATTAGACAAAAAAGGCTAGTTTTCAGAAACAGCAATGAAGCTATTTTAGTTAACGGTATAGGGACAGACCACCTTAAGCTATGAAGGACTTCACATTTCTTTATGTGCCTTGGAATAAAAAAGAAGGTCATACAGAGTCCCCACTCTGCCTTAGGTGAGGAAGCAATTTGTGCCACCCTTCTTCCAGATTATCACATTGTTTCTGCAGCATCAGCCATAACATGGGTGGGGGAGAAATGGGAGACAGAAAGGATAATGTAAGTCCCAGGCTATTTGCCTGGCAGGGGGAGCAGGAGAGCTGTGACAGCTGCTCTCTCCTCTGGGCTGCAACCTCTAAGGCAAGAAGCTCATACAGTGTGGGAAGGGTTTGCCTTCCTCTGTAGTACTGCCTTACACATCTCTATAAAGCAGGTCACAACTGCACTCCCCTGCTTCTAAGCAGAGTTTATAATAGGTTGCTCTTCTTGCTATTTCACTGTGTTAATATAAAATAAAAAGATATGACACCGTAGGAAATGAATGAAAGTTTTGACATTAACAACCTCTTCCTTTGATTTGTATTGCTGTTTCCCATACGTGCTTCAGCAGTATGAGACCACTACCGTTGCACGCTGCCTCCTTCATTAACGTTACCTACTAACTCCTGCAGAGCTGCTTCAAATGAAGGGTCTTTCAACTTTTCTATTACTAACTCAGTACTTCTGAGCTTGTAACTTTATCTAATTCACATTGTGATGGGAAAAAAAAATATTTTATATTTCACTTCTCTAAATTTTAGTTAAATGGATACAAGATTTCATTGTAATTACAGAATAGAATGCTAGCTACTGACGTTAAAGATCAAACTGGGATTTCTTTCTATACGCTGCCATGCTGACTCATTGCAAGTGGAGTTCACATACATATGGAATGTTGTACTTCGAGATTAAAACCCTTCAGTGTAAAGATAAATAATTAAAACGAATTATGAAATAGTTTTATGACCATGACCATAAATGTTCAGCAAAAAACAAGTCATGTAATCAACCTTTAGAATTGTGTTCACATGTAAAATCTTATTTAAAACAATTTAGTTTGAATCGCAACCATAATGAAAAGAATAGTTCAACACAAAATTATAATAAACTTCTACAAAAAGATGTAAATTTTAGGTATAGTGAAAGAAGTTAGTCTCATTTATATTGTATAACATTTGCAGTGTTGATTATAATCTGTGACTAGTAGGGAAAAAGAAGTCAGGCTTGTATAACTTCAAACCCCTTTGGAGTTCTCAATCTGTTTGTATTCTATCAAGTAATTCAACACTACAGTGTTTCTTCTTGTCAAAATATTTAGCATAGAATCTACTTTTTGCATTTATTCATACTGAAGTTACTACATGGAAGCAGAAATATCCCAAAGTACAAAATCCTTGAAAGTTTGCGATCCAGACAATAGCACCAAATCCGGTAGTCGCAGGGAGGGTCAATGCTAACCTGCAGCTGTATCAGCAAGCTGTGGGGAAGGTGGCATCTGTGACATTCTCTGGCTCTTCAAATAGGGGAAGAAATTTCTCCAGAGAGCACTGGCGACAGCAAGGTGGTGCTCTTTAGCCACTAATGGAAGCTGTGCGTCTGGGGCCGTGTTCCCTAGGTGAAGTCCCTGGCTTACACGTTTGTGCACACTCCTAAGGAGAAACAAAAACAATGTTTACGTTCAATAAATGAAAAATTCACATCTTTTAAAAACGCATTTACACCTACTTTAAACCGTAGAGCCTGAGAACTGGAGGATCATTTTATGCAATTAAAATCTTTATGCAAAGACATTATGCATACCAGTTATTTGATGGATGATTGATGGCATATTAAGCACCATAAAGTTAATGTTAATTACTAATGTCAACCATTAATTATATGCTTTTTAATATGTCAGATCAAAATGAGAAATAGGCAGCTTTAAAATTAATATCTGCATTTTGCAACTGCTAGCATGACAAGCAAGTCTGCTTACAATCCAAAGCCAGACGCTTTTTCAAAATTTTTGTCAGTAGGGTTTTTAGGATAGGGTTGTGTACAGCAAATAATGGCAAATGATTTTGATCAATTGTAAAGCTTCCTTCTGAAACCTATTTCTCATTTGTAAAAGCTCACTAGGTACAAGTTTTGATAAGAGAAAAGATTCATTTTATCCTGATGCGCTGTAGACAATTAGGTTTGACAGCAATGCCCACAGCTTTGTTAGTACAGTAAGGACAAAAGTTACCACTACACATAACTCCCATCTCTTCCTGAGACAATGTGGCATGAATTCAATAACGCACTCAATTTTCTTTGATTCTTCTAGTACCATTCCTGCTACTTAATCTAATTTGGAAGTTGTGACTTTCTAGAGGTTTAATAGAGATATGTCTGCAGGGAATCAATGTTCTCAGAGAAATGGGGGGGGGGGGGGGGGGGAGGCGCGGGGGGGAAGAAGCATTAATAAATTTGTCTGGTAGAGCAGGATAGGAGGCATTACTGCACCGGGCTGATCAACTAAATAACATGCTTATTAAAAACAATCGGTAGGAATGCACTATCATTCCTGTTCCTATTTATCTTCTGGTCAACTCAATTGAGATTGTGCATTAAAGCACAGGCAGCATTATTACATTTGCTTTATTAAATTCTATAAACAGCACTGTAAAGTCAGAGTCAAGATATTTATAAGATAATGGCAAACAGCAGAGGCATCGAGACTTGCCTTAACACTAACATTTGTAGACTGTAATTTTTTTTTTCTTAATTGCCATTCTCACAATAGCAAGTGTTTCACAAAACTCTTCCCCTAGATCTTTATTCTGTGCTCACTCTAATTTGAAATAAACCAAAACAAAAATAGAAAAAACTCCAGCCCCTAGTTCCCTTCTGGGAATGTGGGAAAATTATGAAAGAATTACACAACTCACAGCACTCATTAGGACATCTGAAATGGAATAATTTTAAATAAAGAGTAGGCTGGCTGCAAGGCCTTCCCGTACTAGGGCTGATATTAGAAGCGCATCTCATTATATCAAATTAGTATCCAAAAATTCTGCCTACCACATAATTTAAAACATAAAACATACTGGCTGTCAAAGGTAACGATACCTTATGCCTGCCTGCAGGCATCCATTAGTTTCAATAGGACAGACAGAGAGAGAATTGAGTACCAGCTACTTTTTGAATAGCTACATTTAACAGACATGGAAGAGTACGTAGTATCAGGAGGAATCAAATATTTCTTTCAGAGATGGTGCGAGTCCAAACACAGGAACAGAAGCCAGGAATTCTAAACCCAACACTTATTCCCTTTGTGGCTTCACATAAATTATACAGCCTTTGTTAGCCTCAGTTTCCCAGCCATGATATTTGGATAGTAAGACAGCTTACCCTTTAAGGATGCTGTGAAAACAATCAATGCTTAGAAACTGAGGATTATATTCAGTATGTCAGTTGGTATTCCTATTTACAAGGCATATTCTCCAAGTCAACATGAATTGAAATAGAAGAGAAATGAGAATAAAAAGTCAAGCAATACTTCTTTGGGAGTATCCCTTACTAAAAAAAGGACAAAGAAAAGGGTGCAGAAATAGTGAGGTCTAGAGGACAAACAATGAAAAAGTAAAAGCAGGGCTAAAGAAGCAAATTAAAAATATATTTTTGCCCATTACAAGAAAAAAAAAGTTTAACAGTAAAAACATAAAGGGCTTTTTTGGTTTATGTTGTTAAGAAAGGAAAGCACGATACCTCACAGTGCAGAGAATAAAACTTACGGGACCAAATTCTGCCCTACTTACATCCAGACTACACTGTAAAACTGCACAAAGACCTTTTTCTCTCCTCTAAATTGCCTCTCTGAAGAAGGGTGCCTTGCATCTCCTTTAGCCATCTATGCAAAGTAGAAGGGTGTACAGACTTCCAAAGTAAGGTAATATATCTCTGTGTCAGTGGAAGGGCAACACATACAAATCAGTATTTATGTTTATTCATAGTAACCTACACAAATGCTTGCAATAAGGTAAATGCTTAGAATCGATAGGGCATCAATGTGTGCTGCAGCTGATGTAGCCAGCTACTTCTACCAACAAGGAATTTTTTTTAATTGCATAAAATATGGATAAATACTATTTCGCTTTTTTTCAGGCTTCTACATTTTTCTAACACTAGACAAGCATACCATCAAACATCACTCCATTCTGAAACTATATCCATGTAGTTTTCCATCGTGTTAAGAGCTCTGGAACCACTGGTTGCCTCATTACAATGGTAATAACTTGGGGTAGTTTTTACTTGTTTTAAATCGTGGATTTCCCATTTCTGTAAAGAGAGGTGTGTTTTTTCATTTTGCCATCAGATCAAATAAACCCTGGGTTTATAAAAGAAGGGAAAGTTTGTGCTACCTCAACACAGATTGTGCTGGATGCATAGGTACAGCAGTAGTATGCGGGATTATTTTCTACATCCTACACCTGGGTAAGGAATTGCTGCCATTTATCTGGATGCAGATATTGTAATCATGAACCATGCTTTTGCAAACATAAACCATGCCTTTGCAAGCCTGGATTACTAAAACAGAGTGAAACTCTAGGTCAAGCTGGAAAAGTAAAACACATAAAATGCAGAAGCCTGCCTATATAATGGAAACTCAAGTCACTACTAGTCCATAGTCTGGTCTGGCTGCATATTGGCATCCGCACTCAATACCATGTCATTTAATTTGATCTACAAGGGTTCAGAACTCCCCAACATGAGAGAAGACCTCTCTCCTCCTATCAGCATTGCCAGGGACACACACTACCACTCTCGGGGCCCCCAGATTATAAATAAAGGCACTGGTTTCTTCACAGACAGTACTTCCAGTTCCGCTGCTCCCAGACCATGCCAGGCCAGCCATAGTACCCAAGAATTCAGCTGCCCAGTACAGCCAATATTAAGCTCAGGAAAGTCTTTTTAAAGGACCTGAATGACCTTTTGATGTTGAAACGAATAATTAAAAAAAAAAAACAAAACAAAAACACCTGCAGAACCAACACCCTTGGATAAATCCAGGGAGACTGGCTAGAGATATATGAGTATTTCTAAAATGATAAATGGCTTTGATGCTTAGAATTTCAACTCCTAACATCAGGTCTTTCAAGGAAAAGTCAGGCCAAGTAAAATGAAATAAAGCATCACCACACTCGGATTCAAAGACAGGTAATAGGGGCTTTGTGCTCTCTGCAGACCAACAAACTTGAATAATACTTGAACTTGGAGATTCCCCTTCCAAACATTCTCCCTCTTTTTGCATCACTGTAAGATCATCAACACAGTTTCTCATTTTGATATTTTGGCAGCAAATGCACCGTGCCTTGGTCCTATTTTAATGTTGCCATAGAGGTGGTAACAGCAACAGAAGTGGTTGGGGGAAGCTGAGGTTTCTTCAGCTATAGGGTAGCTATGAAGATTTCAGGATAAAGAACTGAAGAGATACAGAGATTAGCTGATGCAGGGAACAACAAAGTGAGAGTTTTGATTTCAGTGAAGAAGACAGATGAACTTATGTTCTCTCAACAAACCCCAGACACACAGGTGATGTCAGCTACTCGGAAACATGCACAACAATAAAACTATCATCTTAGGGTCTCCCAAAAATCAAAAGCTACATTAATACAATGAAAACCATATTTGTTTCTGCTGAAAAGATTAGCAACAAGTTACACAATAAAGATGGCACTAAAATAAAATCCAAAATAAAAGTGCCAATGTTGACACTAATCCATTTTATACGGAAAGGTGTTTCGGCTTTCCTTCCCCTCTTACTTGCCAATACAAAGAAATTATATAGCACTATCGTATGGAAAAACATTGGGCTTTCCTGTAGAAATCTATCCAGTCATATTTTCTGTGGTTGTATAAATCTCACTGCAGTGATACACTCAAAATTTGTGCTACTGTTACAGCTGAAAAACTCCGAGATCTCTGCTAGACAGCAGTCCACTCAGCTTCTGTGACCAAACAATATTTACCAAGCAGCATTTCACAATTTAGTTCAAAATTACTCATCGAATTTCACTTGCTTCAAATGCCATAAAACATCAATACTTTTTTAATACCTCTACTCATTTCTTCCTTTCATTCCACCAGAATTGTTGCTTCTTACAGTGACCAGAACTGGAAGCGAGGTTTTGGCAGAAGCCACGCACATTTCCAGTAACTATCCAAGATTAAGCTGAAAAGGATCCTTGTGTGCCCTCCATATGCCTTTGAAAATAATCCAGTATGGGTATTCAACCAGTTGACTATTATACCATTTAGTTACATGACAGTTATAGAAAATTGCAAATATAGCACTTATTTCATTGATCCATACGGATATCAACTCCCATGTTGACAAACTCACTGTTCAACTTCTACTTCATAATTTGTTCATAAGCATTTACTTATTTTTATGTCTGTGCTTCAAACATGCAGTTTACACTAAATACATGTACATTTCTGAAGTTATAACCTGTTATACCACCATAAAATATAATACAAAGTGTGAAGGAGAACACATTTTAGAGTGAGTTAATTACTTTTATATAGAATTTTTCAAAACATTCAAAAAAGAAAAGCTAGTTTAAGTATGGACTATAATACTGGCATTCACAAAGGCAAGGACAAAACAGTTGCATCTGGGTTCAAGTCTGCTTTCACGCAGTATCATGGAGCTGTGCCAAGGTACAAGTAACAAACTGTATGATCCTACCTCTCTTACACATGCAGATTCATGAAAATGAAATGGATCTGCATCCACAGAAGTGGCACACTAGCTACACAGTGGTTCTACAATGCTCCAGCTGCTCCAAGAAGAAACTGCCCAAACTAATCATGCTTAGAGACTGGTGGAAAGTCATAGATGCGGGTTTCAGGCATCTCACGGTAAAGGCTTTTGGCCTCCTCGTCACTAGTGAATGATGCGACCACTTGACCTGACGTGTAAAAAAGGGAACGTTCTTTCTTTTGGCCATAGTTTTGAATGCAAGTAGGCCGGGTTGCAGAGCTCTGCACTGAACTCTTGGTTATCAGCGTGTTTAGTAGGTGCACTGACAGCATGCTTGCAAGAATTTTAAGTGCTATAACACCTGGTTTATGGCCTCAAAGTGCCTCAGCTGGATGCTAACAGCTAAGGCCTGTGAAAACAGCCTTAGTGTCTCTGGGCACACAAGTTTAGGTACTTGGGGAACTTCAGTGGTTAAAACTGAGTCACCTACAGACTTTCAGACACTTCCACCTTCAGGCTGTTTCTGTGAAACATGCATGAAGGAAGGTGACTAAATTCTATCCAAGTCTGATTCAAACAACAAAGTCCTCTCTTAAATCTGTTTCTAAGCTCTTTGGGACACAATTTCTTTTTATATCCCTTTATATAGCACCCAGTATATTGAGACTGGTATGACTGCAGTAGCAACCGGACAGAAGAAATAATCCCACCTCAAATCAGAATCTCTCAATTTAAGTTGTTTCCATAACTGCAATATACGTACAAAGTACCTATAAAGTTTCTTCATATTTGAGCAACAGCCTTTCCACTCTTTGATAACTCAAAAAAACCCCCAAAAGAGCACAGAATTTTAACCCACCTTTATGAATTAAAACACAGATTTCAGAAAGATAAGCAACATGAGAAACTTGAGGCCAAAAATAATTTTTCCCATCCAAAAAGAAACATTTGAAAAAAATCCCAGTTTATAATGAAAGTGTCAGCACTGTGTAAGCTACAATTATAGCATCACCACCACCACAGAGCTGTACTGCTGAATGTACAAACAGAACTCGAAAAATCATGATACAATATTATCAAACATTAACATACCCCCATCGGATCAGTATTTATTAAATCATGTTTGTGTTCTTCCTTCAGTTTAATTTGCTTCAATAATCCATAATAAACTGCATGTTTAAATGTTTACTGCAAAAACGATCTCTGAATAATATGCCTGGTTATGTATGTGTATGATGATCACTGATTGGTATGATGAGGTAGGGAAGGGTAACAAGGGAAGAGGGATGCTTTTCAGAACTCTAACATCCAGGATTCTTATCAAATGCTTTAATTCATCCATTAGTGCTTAAGTTTTTTATAGCGCAGACTTGCACAACATCATACATGTCAGTGTTACAACATGCCTTCACCAGGCACAACGATGTGAAGCATACACAAAGTGACAACTTAGATGTTGGATGAGATCCAAAGGGATAAAAGGATGCAATGGTTAAAAAGCAGGGCACAGATCTCGGACTCCTGAATCATAATTCCTGAACTGCTCACTTAGTCAGATCACCCTCTTTTGACTGGGAAGTCCCCTAGGTGCCTGCAATTCAGCTACGCAAATGCCTTCAGCTAAGCATCTAACCCACAGTCTCAGTCTACTTGGGCCCAGAAAGCTGATCATGACTAACTCATACCAAGAAAAGCAGGCTGCACAAAGTGCAGCAGTAGCTACCTTCATTTTAAAACCTGGAAGACACTTTTTTTTTTTTTATATAACAACCAATGAGTCGCAGCTTCAGGGTGGAGGGCACCTAGGTCCAGTTTTGATAGACTGGTTTTGGGATCAGGCTCTGCTCTTGGATTTTGAGTTTTACATTAAGTCAGTCACCGGATAAAAATGAGAAATCCCAGAACAAGGACTGGAGCCCATGGCATTCTTCCCTCCCTGTATTACGTCCTAACCACTAGATAACAGATATTTAATTGTTCAGACTATCTGTTGTTTGTTATTAAAAACAAAAAAAACCAAACCAAAACACACCCAAACATGTTTAAGTATGCATCTTCAGTAGCGTGACTCTACAATGGTTTGTCAGTCTTCGTGACATTAAATCAGATGTCTCTGGACCCACCAGATACACACTGGATTCAATCCTTCACTTCATATTTTCTGTAGGCTAGCAGCAAAGTCCCACACAGGAGGCAAGAGTGGTTTGTTTTATAAGACACACATGCTGTACGTGCCAAACAAGTTGCTGCTCAGCTGGACCTGTTACTGTATGCCATCAGACCATTGTACCTTGGAAGACCCTGACACCATTTGAGAGCAGGAGTCTTCCAAGTTCTGGTATCCTCCTAGCTCATCTGAACGGAGCTGGCAGGCAGGCAGATGGCCCTAGGGCTCAGGAGTAAAAGGTCAAGCAAGGCCTAAATCACCATAACACTCTAGGACTGAGGTGCTTCAGACCATAATTTAAAGGACTTGTTTATATATGTGTGTGTGCAGATATACATATATAGAGAGAGATAAATAAAAAAATATCAAGGCATGTAGCTTACGCTGTAAGAGACACACACAGACATTAGGGCAGCATTTCAATTAGGACAGCTTCTTTGTAAAACCTTAGCTAATCATAGCTAAAAGATACTCCACCTGCCTCCACCCTAAAATCCTAACCGTACTATTTTCTTTTTTCCCCACACACACATCAGGAAAACATTGACCCTAAACATCCTAAAATATATTTTGCATTATGTTTCCTTAATTGAAAAAATGCCTATTAACAACATTTGAAAGGATGTGTAGCCTTTTTTTTTTTACCACACATCAATCGCTGCCTGAGTAGAAGCAGATCACATACTTTTTCCTATTGAAGATACAGTAGGTTTAAAGGGAGTCATTCCAATTCTTTCATTGATGGTATAAATCTTCAAATCTCAGTGGAAGAGCCTAGTATATTCCTATTGTTAGTGGATCATTGACAGAACAGACAGTTAAGAAGCTTCTAATGTGACAATTTATATAACCAGAGTAATTAAAGTATATTAGAAATCCAGATAATCTCCCCCAATCAAACCAGTGAAGGGCAGCCCATGGGCATTCAAATCACACACTGCAGTTTAGCTCAGGGTCACCTTCCCAAGTTAAATAATATCAACAGAAAATACCTTAAACTAAATGATCCTTACTCATTACTAAACCTATTCAGGAAATTACATAAAGCTCTTTGAAGATACAAATATTTTAAGGAGAGTTAACCATTTTAAACAACTACTTTTTTCCTTCTAGTGATTTGAAGACTAAAGCCAAGTTTCATTTCTCAGACACTACTTGGGATATTCACTAAAACATAGGAAAGAGTGGGGGAAATGTGACAGATCCTTTTAAAGGTTATAATGCAAGTACAGCAGCAGCAATATTTTCTCACATTACCGGAGTGCGCATTAGTACAGACGATGCAGGTTGTCAGTAATTAAATAAGTATACTATCAATAGCTAGGGAATCTAGCTCTTATGATTTTTTAATATTCTCACAAGCAATTATATTTTTTGGCTATTTCTGCTTGGGTTTTTCTTGTTTGTTTGCTTTATGTATCTTCTACAAGTACGTCTATCAACTGCACAATTAAAAGCATTTTATTACATTACATTTTGACATAAAATAAAAAATAAATCAAAACCTGCACTCTTTATAAAGCTTTCCAAGTTTAAGATTATATTAAAAAACAAACAAAAAAACCCCAAAACATAACCACTGCAACTGACCCCATAATAAGCAAAAATGGGAAACATACACTATTCAAATTTTACATCAATGTTTCTAACTTTTTTTTTTTTTTAAAAAACCAACAGATGCTGTAATACATAGCTTGGCAACTACTGCATTAGAGAAGTATGTTTCAACAAATGTGGCGCTCTGTCTGAAACTAATACAGAGGAATTTGGTAGATCTATGTTCTTCACTAAATTCTTTAGATTTAAATGTAACAGTACAAACAGCATGTAGCACAGAAAAAAGTGAACTGAAAGTCTCAAGTTTTAAGACAGTCATCTTTTCCACAGCAATATGGAAACAATAATATGTTATGTTAGGATATATCATCAGCACAGTTACCTCTCATTGCTTGATGCATTTTCCCAATCAAGGAATCACTACAATTGTCAAAAGTGACCATGACCTAATCCACTTCAAAGTTTTCAAACCAAGCATTCAAAGTAAGAGATGTTAGTTTGTCAAGCTGCAGCATCTCTGAACACGGCCATCCCTTGAAACTTTAAATATATTCACTCTTTAGGACCTCATCTTCTGGACTTTCAGAAGGAAGTAGCACATAGGAGTGACAAAGAAGACTCAGTATCTAGGTTTAATTCACATATACTCCTTTACTTTTTTCTACTGGAAGGCAAAAGTTGCACAAAGGCCAAAGTAGTACTAGCCTGAGCATTCCCACCCTTTACTGGAGAGCAGTAAAAGTTCCCAGGATACCACCAACAGACTTGGCAGAGACAAGAGGATAAAAAAAGTCTATTTTAAAACTCATGGAGTTGCAGGAAGAAATGTGGAAATCCTTCAAATAGGAAAGTGGACAGACAGCAACTGCTGAAAAGTTTAACTCAGAAAGAAAAAAAACAACCCCAAACCAGAAATGAAGTGACCTCCAAGCACAATCAGTTCTCCCTCCTCTATTATACCACTCCTTTCATCACATTCTTCCTGCAGCGACCTTTCCCCCATGCACTATATGGCAGAAGAGAGACCTGGAACATGTTATGATCAGCCTGTCCTGTCCTTCTGACTCTCCCAGACGACTGTGGATGCAGTGAGACTTGCAATGATCCAGGCCAAAGAGATGCCATAATCGTGAGATGCAAGTGAAAGCTGTCATATAAACACTTGGAAGAATTTTCCACTGGTTGCTTGATGAAGGTCTTAAATATATGGGAAAATGGGCCAGCAGTCTACCTGAAACACTTCTTATTCAATTACAAGAAACAGCAAGTATTTGGAAAAGAACTAGCATAAAATAAAATAATGGACAAAGGAAAAGCAAATAAAGCTTGAAATTCTTCTTTACTGGCTGGATTCCCTTTACTTTAAAGAGAGGCAAAGCAAGCGTCACCAAAATTGTGATTCTACAATGTGCAATATTGAAGATGGGGCAATAAGTTCCAATGATTTTCTATGCACTTAACTTTACATTTGAGAGGAAAGCTGTTCATTAATATGCATTCATCACAGATACAAAATGTCAACACATCTTATATTGCTCCTTCGATCTACTGGTAGGTAGGTAATACTGTTTATTTTTAGATGCGGAGCACTAGGAAACGTTTTTCTTAATTACCCTGAAATGTTATTGTGGATCTCTTCTAGAACACTAATATTTTCCTAAAGCATTCACTATTTTGTAAGCAATCAAAGAGCATAACAGTCCCTTAGTTAACCACTAATTCATTCATCAGTAAAGTGTTTTACCCATTTTTTAATGGTTAGGCTTGATGAGTATTCCCTGTATATGCCCAGGTGAGGAAATGTCCAAGGCAACATCTGCAGGACCACACTAATAAAAAATAATAATAAAAAAAATTATCTGCACATCAAAGAGCTCATCTCCTGGTATCAAGGTTCTCATCTTCACTGGGATGGAAAGCGTTAATGCTGTGAATAAAAGGTTTTCAACTGCAGCTGAATCATGTGAAGATTATCAATATAGCAGCAATGTACAAAGGGGCTTCAGCAAGGTTACAGAGTTTAATATAATCCTCTCTATAGCTAAGCGCAGTAATAGAGAAACCTGTGTTCACTGTGACAGCATGTTGTGTGTGCTCAGTAATACTTTTAAAATATACAGAGAGAACAGGAAATCCCCAACATCTTTACTATACTCAAAGACAAAATAAAGATATTAACAAGAACAGACACACAACCCTAAAACACAAAGGTACAGAAAAGCCAACCATTCAGAGCTGCAGAATATTAGTTAGCACTTTCTCCTTAACCCTTCTCAAAGGGTTTAAATACATCAACGAAAAGACAAGTTGTTATGACCATAATTTAAATGCAAGCAACAAAGCTCTAGCCTGCTTTGGCTAGGTCTGCTGGGAGGGAATATTACATCCACTTCAGCCACCCTAGCAAATTTGTGCCAGAGAGCTGTTGTCTTTTCCTAACCACAGTTAACTAAGATAAGGTTTCAAGAGCAGCAAAGACAACATAACTTGCGTTAATTCAGTGCAACTAGTTCACATTTCAGCTTGTGGAACAGTCTTGGGAAAAACAGACAACTAATTTGAGCCCAACTGCAATTTTCCTTCATTACTTTCACTGGTATTCAGCCAAGTTAACTTCTCCCCTGTACTACACAGGCATATGCTAAGATCACAGTTTGCATCATGTCTTTAATGCAAAGTATAAACTGGAACACACACACACACACACAAAGTGACCCTCTGCTGCTCCAAAGTCTCAAGTCCCAGGAAAGTCAGTCCAGGTACTCACTTCAGCAGCAGGGCTCAGCCGTTCACAGACCTCAGCCAAGCATTCCATGCTAGATTCTGCACTGTTCAAGGCACTGGGAGTCATCTTGTTGCTTTGAAAAGGTAAGTCAGTGCTCAGTTCTTTCAAGAAACAACACAGAAAAGCAAACACTTAAAAAGACATTTAGTTCACCTAAGCAGACTTTCAGCATAGGTCAAATTCAGAATTTTTTAATCCTCTGAAAGAACAAATAGAGAAAAATAAAGGAAAAAACCAGACAGGGTGCATTTGAAATTGATACTATTATCCTAAGCTGCTGTTTTCCCCTTTTTAGTTCTCATACATACAAAAAACTCACCTAAACTGTACTTCATATTTCTAAATCCTTGTCATTTCACATAACTTAAAATAGCTCCATTTCAATTCTTAAAAGCCTTATT
Source organism: Mycteria americana (assembly GCF_035582795.1). Classification (NCBI taxonomy): domain Eukaryota; kingdom Metazoa; phylum Chordata; class Aves; order Ciconiiformes; family Ciconiidae; genus Mycteria; species Mycteria americana. The sequence goes on from NC_134367.1 coordinate 45,594,332, forward strand.
TTTAATAGCAATCTTTGTAACAGACTGACATTACAATTAGTCTTGATCAAAGAAAGACAAAATTCCCCTATAAATTCCCGTACTGCATGCAAAAATTCAGAACAGTAAATGTGTCTCAGCCTCTACTGCACTGTTTTGTAAGGGTCTTCAGAGCTGCTAGTGAGCTGTGAGCCACATAACCTGACCCATAAAAGCTAAGCCTTCCCCACTGTATGATTCAAAGTATATTCATCACACATTGAAATACGTTCTTTACCAGAGGCAGCCATTCAATCATGAGGGCACGGTCTGCAGGCACGTCACCTCACGTGATGAGAGTTTAAAAGAAAAACATAAAACACACTTATCCACCATTGATGGGTGGGTGGGGTGGGTGGGTGTCTTGCAGGAGTCATTGGGAGCTCTTTGATCAGCCCTGACTGATAGACACTTCATCCTTTGGTTTTGAGGGTTTTGTTCACTTGTTTGTTTTAAACAGGGGTCATCTTTTGTACAAGAGATTTGTTAGAAAACTACTGAGAAACCTAATTACATTTCTGTAACTTTAAATTATAGGGACATCATTTCATTTTTTTTTTAAATATGAGACTAAATTTGGTTTCCAAAGTAATTTATATTTGAAAGAACAGGAAGTCTAGATCACGTTATTCAAGTTCATAGCCTATAAGGAACATAAATGCTAGTATCTGTCATGTAGGGAATAGACAGTATTAGCTGCTATGTTTTTTAGCTGGAAACAGCAAATCACTGCTGGTACACAAGATCATTTTTAACAACCTTCCCATAATAGCTCTTCCTTCTTGCCATCAGAGCAGGATGGAGTTACAAGCAGAGACTCGAGGGTCACAGCAAATAAGCTGACTTAGCACCATCTGCTCCCTGTTAAAGACCACCTTTCTTCAAAATATTCAAAAACAAGATCCACTCAACCCCGTCAAGGCCTTCTGACTGAGCTCTTTGCTTGCAAAGTTCTAGGAAGATGCCACACATCAAACAATATCCTGGTATTATATGCAACAGTTTTGCCTTGAATATATACTGTTGAGTACAAAACCCACGTTCTCCATTGTTACTGAGAAGTAAGTGTCACAGAATGGTTGAGGTTGGAAGGGACCTCTGGAGGTCATCTGGTCCACCCCCCCTGCTCAAGCAGGGACACCTAGAGCCGGTTGCCCAGGACCGTGTCCAGACGGCTTTTGAATATCTCCAACGATGGAGACTCCACAGCCTTCCTGAACGAGGGCTTGGTCACCCTCACAGTGAAAAAGTGTTTCCTGATGTTCGGAGGGAACCTCCTGTGTTTCAGTTTGTGCCCACTGCTTCCGGTCTTGTCACTGGGCACCACTGAAAAGAGCCTGGCTGTCTTCTTCACACCCTCCCTGCAGATATTTCTATACATTGATAAGATCCCCCTGAGCGTTCTCTGCTCCAGGCTGAACAATCCCAGCTCTCTCAGCCTTTCCTCGCAGGAGACACATTCCAGTCCTGTAATCATCTTTGTAGCCCTTCACTTGACTCTCTCCAGTAGCTCCACATTTCTCTTGTAGTGAGGAGCCCAGAACTGGACCCAGTACTCCAGGTGTGGCCTCACCAGTGCTGAGCAGAGGGAAAGGATCACCTCCCTCCACCTACTGGCAATGCTCTGCCTAATACAGCCCAGGATAACATCAGCCTTCTTTGTGACAAGGGCACAGTGCTGGCTCAAAATCTTGATGAAGGTATATGGAAACCTTCCATGTCATTATAAAATGAATCATGCGTGAATATAATTTATAGTGAGAATCAGAATGCCAGTTTATCTGAGAAACTGAAATAAAGTAGAAATGCTGAAGTGAAAAAATTAGTGCTTCTGATTTCAGTCATGTTACTAATACAGAGACAAACTGCAGATTGCAAATGAGTATCTTCCAGAGAACTCTTCTGTTAGAGCAAAACTTCTAAAATTTGTTATCTTCTAGAAATTGTGTGTTAAATAGGAGGAGGGGCAGTGGGGTTTTTTGTTTGTTTTGTGGGTTTTTATTAAGAGCTAGAATCATAGAAAAATCTAAATTGGAAGGGACCTCTAGAGGTCACCTGGTCCAACCCCTGCTCAAAGCAAGGCCAATCTTGAATAACCCTAAGGAGGGAAATTTTACAAACTGACTTAGAAACTTGTTCCCATGTTGGAATATCCTGTGAAAATTTTATCCTTATATCTAATAAAAACTTCCTTCACCGCAATCTCAGTCCATTGCTTCCCACCACTATACACCTCTGTGAAGGGTCTGATTCCATCTTGTCTGTAATCCTCCCATTAGATTGTCGCACAAAACAATAAAATGCCTCCCCCTTCCCTCCCTCCCCCCCCCGCCCCCATCCAAGCCTTCTTTTCCTAAGGATGAACAAACTCAGTTTTCTCTGCTTCCCCTCATAGGGCACGTGCTCCCCTAATTATATTAGTGGTCCTCTGCTGGACTTAAATCACTATTTCAAATGTTCTTCTTGTGCTGCTTATTTATACGACATAATTTACTTGGAACACATTCTTCTAGAACACCAGGAGAGCAATGAAGTGTAGCTGTCTATAGCTACACAATGACCCAGACTCTGATACAACAAATTTTCTGATTTTTTACAAGCTAAGCCTTTTTTTACCAATTCCCTACTGTCTTTTTTTTGCAAAAAAATTCCACAAGAAATAATAACTATGCAGTGTGACTGGAATGCCAATCACCTGGTTCTGAAAGGCCAGTACTGAAACCCATTTTTAAGCACAATCATTTCCAAAATCCTGCCTTTAGCTCTTTCGTGGGACTCTGAGATCAGGACAACACCAGTTGACAGAGAATTTTAATAGTGGGAGAGGTTCATATCTTCTGTAAGCTATTGTTTATACTTTTTAAAAAGTAACTTTTCACACAGTAAAGATATCTACAAAAGAAAAATTTAAAGCTTAACAGGTTGACCTTAAATAGGCAAGTTCTTACAATTCAGAGCCCAGTAGTTTAATGGACTCCCAGTGCTGATGGACTCCCCACACTGGGGAACAGACACTCACATACTGTACTAAAGTGGATCTCTGTTTAAGGTCACAGTGTTTCATTCAAACAGATCAAAAGTGTACAGATCACTTTGGAAAAGCTTACAATTTGAGAGATGTGATGGTAAATTTATGGCCATGTAAAGATCATTAAAATTCTTCTTAGTCACACTGTGAAAGAATTAAAGTTTGACAAATTGCTTGAAAGAAATTCACTGAGGTCAACTTCACCACATGTCTCAAATGTTTTCCTTTATCTAGCACAGTTTTAGAAATGCAGTTTCTCTCATTGAGCATGTTCTCACCCAGACTCAAGTACCAAGAAGACAGAGAGAAACTTGTAAAATAGCCATTCTGGCTGCAGAAATTAAAATGTTGAGTCGGTGTCACCTCAGTTGAAATTTCTTGATCTGATCAGGAGATGTGAAATGGACTCGGAGGATAACTACACAAAGTCCTGAGGGGAGGTAAAGGAACAGTATCAAAATATAAACCTCAAATACTGAAAACAAACTAGAAGTACTACTAGCCATAGTCATCTCTTCAGACATTCCGAATATAATTTCCAGTAACACACCTGTCTTACTATTACACCTGTAACACCTTGTTATTATCACGCCACCCTTATTTTTCAGGTAGGAAGCCTGAGAAAATACTTCAGGTTCTCTGCGTTTCTCTTAATTTAAAACAAGACTGTAACAGAGACAGGAAGTGTAGTTAAAGTAAAGTTTTTCTTTTTTAAAATGAAACTCTCTTGCTCCAGCTCCTCTAGTTGCCTTTGCAGAAAATCAGAAACTACATGCATACGGATACTCTCTAGCAACCTGCTGGGAATCATATACTGTAAGTGGTTTAGGAAAATCTTTCTCTCCAAGAGACACAACAGATTTTGGAAGGCAGGCAAACTTGTACTCAAGATAATGAATCAACTTGTTTCCAAATTCCAAAACAAAGTATTTTATTTCCTTCCTGAAAAATCAATTTTGTTCTTTATAGAGTATCTGTTGTGTTAAAAGATGCTGTTCATGTAATACATCTTTTTACTGAAGGAGATTACTTTAGGTACCAAACATCCCCTACTAACACTGTTCCCAACATTTCGTAATGCAGACAGTAGAGCTAATTTTCTGTCATCCAGGAAGAATGGTAGGTTTGCTAAACTTTTATCATCATCCCCTCTGACACACAGTAAAAATCACTGTTAGAATTGATAGTTTATTAGATCAAAGCTACCATCAACAATGCCAATTCTGCCTGGTCACGTTAACAGGAAAATGCTTTATGAGTTCTACCACTGGGCATCTATTTAACTTCCAGCACCAGCTATGCTGTAAAACCATGCACATAATTTATTTGGTGACCTGCGTGTGTGGGAAGCATTATCCAGGCAAAACTTCTCACAGTCTGACAAAATGCTTTGATTTGCACTGTTCAGATGATTGAACAACGAGACTTTAAGCAATCACCAACAATAGCTTTTATCTCCAAATGTGCTAAAAGTGTAATACTACATGAGAGCAGCCTATTGCTTTAAGACCAGATTTGATAAAATACAAGTGATTGGATAAATACTACATTTTTAAACTTGTACACATTTTGTCCATTAGGCTTAAGTATTAGTAAAGTTCACGTTTATCTTAAACATCATTTTTAGCAATTTCCTCACACAACACTCATAGTTCCTCCATGGTATCCTCTTTGCTTACATATAGCTTAAAATACACATTAATTCCAATTAGGTGAAGGAAACAGAAAACAGCCATTCATAATTCCTCAAGTTACTGCCATCTTTTCTTTTAGATAGATTCAACAGTCTTCAAAACAGTTCCTAGTTTAAGTCTGCCACATGTAGTCGATGACAGATAAGTGTGTCATCAAATTCTCTTCTCTGCATCACAGCAGAACTGATTTAATTACTCCCACAGTAATACAAATACAGGTATGTAATGAATTCCTACATAATGCCAACAATGCAGATTCAGTAAGTTTCTGTGTTTTTCAGTGCAGACGTATTGCTACTACTCTGCAAGGCTTCCTAGAGTTTAATCTATTCTTTCTCTATACTATAAAAAACATTTGATTTATAATAATCTGACACACCCTGCAACATCTTCCAAAAAAGACTCACCTCAGACAGGAAACATGCTCCATAAGATATTATGATATCTGATATCCCATTGTATTTTATACCAAAGCAGAAAGGGATGTTGTTTAAAAACTTGCAGCACATAGTTTTTGTAAAACATTCTGCTTCTATGGGCCTGTTTGGTACTTTTTTTAATTCCTTAAGATGCACTCCACTCGCCTAGTTCATAATTTTTGGATTTTTTTTTTTTTGAGAAAGCAGCTGATAAAGGCATTTTCTGATGTTTTTACATAAAAATGACTACAGTGACAAACCAGCATGAGCTTTGGGACACCTACAAGCTCCTACTACTCTGCCTACCTTCAGCATGTCATGTCCTTGCTACACAGCATCACCTACCGAAGACAGATGACACAATGTTAATAACGTCAGAAATAAATGTTCACAGTTTTCTATGCAGCTGTGGAAAGAATTCGGAGACCTTGCAAGACACACAGAGTTAAATGTTTAAGCTGTTTTTCCTATTTTGATCTTCAAAACCTTAAACTAGAAAATCCCTTGAGTGAAAAGTCAGAGAAAGGCTGCCATCCCTTCTAGGGTTAAAAGATGCTTTTGTAAGATTTTAGGTCAGATTAACCTTTTGCTCACAATAGGGCTGGTTATTGGTTTTATTTTTTACTGTCTTTAACACAGGTAAAAAATCAATATGAAGCGAGACAAAGGGCTCTGGAGGCCCTGGCTACACCAGCTTTTGGTTTGGCTCATGCACAATCCTACAACATGCTGAGGCTGGGAAGGATTAGCCTGCTTGTGTTGAGTAAACCGATGATACTCAATAAACAGTTTCTGTTGTAAACCCCTTAGGACGTGCAAAGCCACACTAGTTGGCATTAGACCAGATAAGCTGCCGAACCAGCTGTAATCTCATTTAGACCTGAGCTGATCCTCCTGTCCTTTCATTCCACAGGATCAAAGCAAACCACTGAGGAGGCAGCTGTATTATAGCAGCAGTGCTTGCTGGATGCGGCAAACATTTCATAAATTCCTCTCCTTGAAGCAAGCCTGCACATAATCTACCCAGAGCCAGTTCAATCAATGGATTTCTGAATTCATTAGTCTTATTATTACAGGATAACTGTTTTCTCCACATAGTGTGGTAGTTGTTGCAAGCCAACTTTGCAAAACAGCTCTTACTGCTGACCATTTCTTTCTGGTAATGTGCCTTTGCATTTTTGCTGTGCCACATGAAAATGATTCAAATTACTTCAACGCAGTATTTTTTTAAAGACTGGAAATAAAACCAATTCACAAATATTCAAGTAGGAAGCACTGAAATATAGTAAATTCTTCCAAGCATAATTACTGGCTACCTGCTCGCATGCTTCCATGCATCCATAATAATGACCAATGTTTTCTGAGCTCAATGACAGCAAATGATAACAGCAAAAGCAGAAATTACATTGTTGTGGTAGCATAAATACAGACTAAAATTACAGATGTGAAGGGAGTCACTCTAAAAAAAAAAGATTTCTATTTGCCTGTTACTCTTTGTGTTCTCTGGAATTACAAAGAAGAAATATTTTCATTCTTAAAGAAATGAATAGCACAACTTAAAAAAAACCCAGACAAACAACAAACAGAAAACCACAAAAGCAACAGGTCTTTTTAAACTAAGCAAAAATGAAATCCATGACACTGGATCAAATAAGACTTGAGGATGCAAAATTCGATTTCTGTACACCATTTGGAGTTGCCACTGTGCAATTATAGCTAAAACACTTTATAGTGTAACCTTAAGAGCTTTAGAAGAACAGAAAGTGTAATTCAGAAAGTGTAATTCAGTGTCAACTACTCCATTTCCCACCAGTGAAGTCTGCAATATAACACATATTCGCAGATAAACAAAGTAAAATTAGATGTGTAAGTTACATTGGGATAGGGAAATACTATTAAAAAATATTTTTCAGTCCTTTGATTTGCTAATTGTATTAATTGTTAATGTAAAGACCTAAGTTTCCCGGTGCAGTTGCATTGGGGGGGGGGCAGGGAGGATGTAAGAAGAATTATGTACTACAGCAACAATTTTTTGGGTCACATACAAGTAACGTTAGTGATTCTTGGATCACTCCTTGAAGAATGAACAGTAGCCACAGAACTAAATTTGGCCAGAAAAATAGGGGAGGCCACGTAACCTTTACAATTAAAGTAAAAATAGCAGCGTTTGTAACTCACCATTACTTGCAGCCAGTATAAATACACAATACATTCATGCACACAAACCAAAAAGACGGAGGATCCCTCGTAGAGAACTGCTCTGAGTTTACAAAGCACAAGAGAAATATCTGTATCACCTTGGCACACACATCCTAACCTACGCTACACAGATCTGTTGGACCCCTGTATCTGGCCGTTAATGTTTTTAATAAGGGTACAAAAAAAACTATCCCTGTAATAAAAAGCTTCAATGAAGTTGTTAAAATCAGATGTTTAACACATGCAAATGACTTTTAACAGATTACAGAGATGAGATGTTTAGTACGAAACTTTAAGCACTAAAGCACAGATGTGCTAGAGCATGTCATACGCAGCTGGCAAAGACGAACAAAAGGTATTTGCACCTATCGTCTACAGATGTGTAAAAAAATCTCACCACACATCTCTTCCTCAATCACTTAGAAACCATCTGATGTGTTAGTTAATGATTCCCCTCTCTCCACTTCATTCTTCAGACATAAAGGGGTCCCATTTAACATAATCACTTAATAACAGCAAAGTGATGGGTATCAGAACCCTAATTCTTCTAATATTTGCAAAATCCAGCTCTTTGTAATAATAATAACACCATGATAGCAAACTGTAAAACTGTGTAATTATACTTTAATTGTATTGTGAGGCATGCATTAATCACAAAGTTTAAGTACCAAGGATGGAATTATAATAATTCTGTAAAACAAATTTAAGCTAGCTAAGTAGGTCAGAACCACTAGCATGCAACAGGAGACCTCTGGGAATTTATCAGTTAATGGCTATTTATGTGCAAATGAGCGCCCTCCAACCCTCCCAAATCCTGTGTAGCTGAAGGGTATTTCTGTTAACCAGGAGCATGCTTAACTGCTGAGGCATAAATTAAACCATTTATTGGAATGATTTTAATTCTTCTCTCCCCCCACCCACTCTTACTACTCCCTCCACCCTCCCTAGCAGCACAATTTACAGTATTAATTTACATGGAGATAGGATTGCTGAAGAGTTTTCAGAAATTACTCTGTTGGGGGGGGGGGAGAGGGGAAAAAAAGGAAAAAAAACTGAGAGAAAAACTTTCACTAAGAGACAGCAATGCTATACTTAATCTTCAAATCTTCCAGAGGGCAGGTTGAGTTATTAGAAATTCCAGAGGTTCAGTATCACAGCAGTGCAGTGGAAACCCTTTCATAATGAACTCTAATGAAATGAAATTCTGTTTTATGTCCTCATGTTCTAAACTTGGAGAAGACAATGAAGCTCAAGGGGGACTGCATCAACTGTATTTTCTGTCGTAATGCTCAGACTGTACACATATCAAAGGTTTTCTTTCCAGAAAGAAAACAACAAAGATTTCTTGGCTGCAGGAAAAAACACCTTCAATTTTTGAGTTTGACTTGGAAAAAAACTAGTCATTTTTGATGTCTTAGGAAAATAGATACCTTTACAAAATACTCAGAATCAAGATGTATTGAATTTTCACTATGATGTAAAATGGGGATGATTTACAGACAATATAAATGATTTCTCAACACTTATAATCATAGCAGTAATTCAGTACAGCAAGGTAATGCAAGCATAACCTCAAGATTCACTTTTAGGCTTATATTTTCATATGTTTGGGGTTTCTTTTTTCTAAGCACATGCACACATTTTCTTGCAAAGCCTAGGGTCCCAGAATAATAAAACAGTAAAAGTTTGATTAGCCTAACATCAATTAACCACAGGTCCCTGTTACCCTAAACAGGGTCACGTCTCCCCAATGTCTAATAATTATATTGTAAAATCCCTTGATTGCCTGAATGTATTCACTCTCCCTATGACATTTGGATAATCACGGCTGTGCTATAGTTAATTATTAAGATGATCACAGTGCTTTACTTTCTGATGTCATCTTGGCACCTAATACGAAACTCCACGTAAATGTAACACACTGAACACATACACACACAGCATTTCCTCCTCAAATCAAGCCGTTGTAGAATACCCTGGAATATATAGGTGTGGTGTGAATCGGAGGAATTCCCTGGGAGCAAACCTTCAGTAGCTTTAAAATATTTTAGGCAGATACCTGGAACACTTAAGTATTTTCAAACGCACATTGCCAATAGCTAATCAATATATTCCTGTCCAGAAAAACAAAGAATGCCAATGAAAATATTTGCTTTTATTCTCACAATTGACTTTTTGTAAGGAAAACAAGACTGCAAAAGCCAGTAAGAGAAAACCCCGTTGTCCTGGCAAGCACACACGTACTTGCCTGTTCCTCCCTTCTCCTGCCCCTCAATCAGGAGAGGACACAGCCCCGGCTGCGGCGAACGCTCCTGCTGCGTGCATAATGGCTGCCGTGGCTGCCTGTGCAGTCCCTGCATTACCATATAGAGAACCAGAAGGTTTCTGTTTCTTAACATGGATTTGCAAGCACACACGTTAAACCAGAGACTTCATACCACTCTTTGGTAACAGCCAGAAATTCATAAATGAACAGAACTATTTGACCAAAACAACAAAAGTTCCCTCATGTATTTTCAGAAAGAATTAGCACAGCTGTATTATCAGAGCCTGCGAGAAGCCCACGGTTACCTCTCTGTTCCCAACAGTGAGGGGCTGCAGCCTTGATTATGTCTGTACCTTCCAGCCATTGGCAGGGTCTCAGCATTGCCCTAAGGCTTTAATTAACCCCAATTAGAGATAAACAGGGCCTTCTGGTTGTGAAAGAGGAGAGAATAGACAGTGCCTTCGGCTTATCAGAGAACTAAGTAAACCACAAACTGTTTTTACCTTGCTCTTCTTGCTCCTCCCTCCCAACGTCAGGAAGGGACCCGCACAAGAGCATGAGATGATGCAGGATGTGCACGTTGCAGAGTATGCTCTACTCTTTCCATTTTGGTTTTAGGGAGGATAGGGTGGCATACTATTTCAGGTTCATTTCACATTAGGCACATTTTCACTGCCTCTGGTTTAGTACCACTGGAAAGAAAGCTGGAGCATTTAGACATTGGCAATTAATGGCACTTGGACTTGCTCCAAGCCAAATAAAACATGACAACACATGCATACATGCCCTGTATCAATTAGCTTTCTTTAGAAAATGTCTAAAAAAGCATTTTCAAAGTAGTTTTCTAGACAGATTTCGAGACTTGAATGCAAAACCACCAAAAACCCAGCACCCTCTTCAGCAGAGCACTGTGCTGCGTACACAGTACAAGTCACCCTCACACTCCCACTCCAGAAATTCCAAGAACTAGTAGGATACACAACCACTAAACAGGTTCAACTTCCCCCCCCCAAAGGGGAAATTAAAAAGAGTGCGGATTCAACTCCCCCCGCCCCCCCAATAGAAAGGGGAAATTAAAAAGAGTGCGTATACTACAAATCAAAATGAATGACATTTCCAAAGTCAAATTTTATGGCAGATTACAGTTTCAGGTACAGTTTGTTTACCTTATGATTTCACCGAGTTTTAGTTCTGTAAGGAAAAGCACAGCATACTGTTTAGGAAGCATCCTTACTAATCTGTCACCAGCCGCATCGAGCACTCCTTAATATCAAATCACAGAAACATCAGTGAAGGGCTGGGTACCATCTCGAGAGCCAGTTAGGGAGTTCATCTCAGCAGTCTGGTAAGCTTACAAAGACTACCCTCTGGCAAATGTTTGTCTAACGCATTGTCTAAAAAGTAAAAAAATGAAACTCAGTTCCACAACTCTCTCTTGCAGTCTGCCAGAGTGTTGACATTTGCAGCCCACTCTAAATAACCACACTAAACTTCTGCCCCAAATTAAGCTCATTCCTTCTTTGCTGGCATGGAGAACAACAGACAACTTGGCTTCTTTGCAACGCCCTTTTACATACTGGATAACTTCTAGCATGTCTCCTCTCAACCTTTCCCAGCTAAAATCAGTTCCATCAAACTTCTACAAACTTCCTACTCTCATCATTCACTTCTGTGACTCTCTCCAATTTTCAATTTATTCATAAATGTTTTCTAAACAGACATGTCCAGAACTGCATACAGAACTACAGCTAAAGACAGAATAAGCAGCTCCTCTCACCTGCAGAAGTTTTATTAGCACACCCCACAATGATATTTAAATTTATTTTTTTCTTAAGCAGACTCACATTAACCCCTGCTTCCTAATATCATACAGGCTGTGTGCATGAAAGAAAGTTACTATTAAAAGTTAGCCAATAGACAGATTTCAGTTAAATTTCAAATTTTCTTACAGCCACTATGGCCTTACAAATTCATGTAAACAAATATCCATGTAAATAGAGGTGAAAACATAAGCACCATGCCCACCCCCCACTCCCTATTTAAGATACTAGGGAAGCCATTTGAACTACCATTCACAAACAATTTTGGTTTTCCTCCCCGCACCAGGCACTGTGCTAGTGCAGGGACAAAATATGGGACCCTGCAGCCATCTGTGCTGAGCGGACAGCAAAGTCCACAAGCAAGGGCAGGACAGAAAGATGGGGTAACAGCTATGGTAGCTACCTCACCTTAACCAACCCCAGATGTGGCGATCCCCTTTGTTTCTCTCACCTCATGGTGCCTACTACCTCCCCATACTTTGACAGTACAGCTGCCACACCAAGCATTTCATATGTTGTATTTGCGTTTCTCCTTCCCGATTTCAGTACTTGGCCTTTACTATTTTCTCTTGCTGATAATCTTTTTTTTTTTTCAAAATACCAAAGTAATTTTAAATTCTGGCTCTGCTTTCCATTTGAACACAGAGAAATACCCTGTAATTTTTGTCCACATACAAACTCAGACACAGTCTGTAACTCATTTTCATCTACTACAACTAGTTGTGCTAAACCGGTCCTCATTTTCAGTAATCTGAAGTGATACCATTAAACATTGATAATACTAAGATAATACAAATAACACTGAAGCTTCACACTAATTACATTCTTAATGAAAATTTTCTCTCTTTCCCATAGACTGACATCATTTTACAGTAAAACTGTTTGTAGTTGTAAGGCTGCTGTTTTCTTTTCTCTTCCTTTTTTGTTACAATACCCAGAAACAAGTAAAACTGGAAGTTGTTTTATGTCCCAGAAGAAGTTTCATCACGAGCAAAAGCATCCCAGGGGAAGAAGAATCAGTGGTATATACCCAGAAAGCAGAAAAATAGAAAACAGTAAACAGAAACCACAGAACATATTTAGATTCATCCCTTCTCTTCATTTAGTCACTGCTTTCATAAAAGCACGGAATTGCTTTTGCTGATGAGGTAGTCCCAGAAGTTAGTAGTAAGAGAGGCTGACACTGGTAGTTTACAGCTGTCAGGAACAGAATCTGAAACAAACTTGGAAAAAATGAAGCAAGTGGCTAGTTATCATCAATGTAGCTATTACTCAGTTTCCAAAGCACCAGTGATGGAGGTGGGGGGAACAAGCCCCAAAAGCTTGTTCTACTGAACCACGGAACTGAATTTTTCAGAACTGCACAGACTACTACAATTTGTGTTGTGCTCAGCACCTGGCAGGTGCTTTGCTTGCCTTTTGTTTTTCTCCATTAAGAGAAGTATATTCATGTGTTCCGTTAGCATAAGGATTCTCCTTCGAGTTCGTTCAGATTTTTTTTCTCCTCTTTAAAGGTCAACTTTCTTTAAAACACGCAGGCACAAATTAACTCTCCTCTCCAGAGATCACCTCCTTTCACAGGGGCTAGCAATGGAGAGAAGAGTACAAAGGGAAATATTTTGTGTGAAGCAGAGACACACGTGTCTATAGCTCAGTGCACGTGGATGACTCGCCTAACCATTCTTGAAGACAACAGTGGCTTGCTCTTGTGCCAAAATGTACACTCGCGATTTATCAATCGGGTTTGCGATTCTCTGCTAAGAGAAGAGACCAGAAACAGAGGGGAATAGGTGGGCAGCGGCACAGAGTGCACTTGGGTATGGCCAGAGAGCCCGAGCACGTCTTCCCGAGCCGGCTACCCATCTGCTTTCCCCGTCCTTCTGCGCAGACTGTCAGTAGGAGGCAGCATCGACTCTGACAGCAGCAGCTCTGCACCGCAAAGTAGTTGGGAGCTAGCTTCATTCTTCTGTCATTATATAAGCAAGATGACACTGTTCTCTAATCCAGCCAAAGCTGATAAGTACCATCAACCTGTCACTTCCTACATTTCAAATTCTAACATTGCAGCATCAAAGAGTTTTTACATTTCGATTTCTTTTGCTGGCAGCGGTCGGTAGCCTCTCATTCTCCCACGGTGTTCTAATGCAGCATTTGCACACCGGGGTTACTCCCAGCCTGAATAGCAGGTCATCCCCTACTCACTGAGCTCATCTGCGGCCCATGTGCTAGGCAATTTAGATCCAATCAGCCCTTATTTAGCTCAAGAGTAATGAGCAGCATAGTGACACAGACTTAAGCCTGACCCTCAGGACACTGCTCATCAAGCAGTAAAACTGTGACAAAATCATTCATCTTCCACCCGCTGGCAAGAAATAATACTCGCACTCACTGTATTACTTTTTCAAGATATAGAAAAAAAAAAAAGTCCTGAATTTTCATGATGTGAGACATTAATTTGCAGAAAGCTGAATTCCCTTAAACCCCCCTGTTGCTATGAGCTCACCAGGGGGAAATAGGCCTTAGGAGACTGAAATGGAATAAAGAAAATTGCTTCAGCTTTCTTTTCATTTTAAATAAGCCTTAAATCTGACAAGAGATATCCTAAAGAGAGAAGAAATATATATCTTGTAAGGTAACGAAGAAACAATCAAAATTAAGAGATTAGAAGGCTACTTGCATATAATGGTTTTATTGGCGAAAATATTTCTTTGTTTAACATCCACAATAAAAAAAAATTCCATATAAAAAGCCATTCTCATACCTCGTGTGAAGAATGAAAGAAGGAAAACTGAGAGGAAAGTTAATTTGGGGAAAATAGTTTTGTAAGTAAGACCCCTCCATCAGAAAACAAATCTGCGCTTCATGTCCTTCAGGGAGCACATATTTCTCTAAATAACTGCAGGGTCCCAACCAGCAGGTTCTCAGTACACCTGGATATGATTTTACTCTCTTTTTTGGGTAGATTTACTCTTTCACAACAGTAAGTCTTGTACTGCTGTCAGGTAGGCCACAAAAAGCTTATGTGGATTAATTTTTGGTAGATAAAATGGATACAATGCATGAAAGACAGAAAGGTGTTTCAACTTGTAGCACAAGGGACAGAGCTGTGTATCTTCATGATTGATGTCTGAGTACTAGAGTTGAGTTTCTTTAGCTCCGGGTGTCTACCAAGACTGGCTTTGTTTGGGCATCAACAATCAGAAGGTCCTTTGACAGCTTTTGTTGTTTCAGTCTGTTCTTAAAGTGATTCTAGAATAGAATAGAATTTTTCAGTTGAAAGGGACCTACAATGATCATCCAGTCCAACTGCCTGACCAATTCAGGGCTGACCAAAAGATAAAGCATGTTATTAAGGGCATTGTCCAAATGCCTCTTAAACACTGACAGGCTTGAGGCATCGACCACCTCTTTAGGAAGCCTGTTCCAGTGTTTGACCGCCTTCTCAGTAAAGAAATGCTTCCTAATGTCCAGTCTAATCCTCCTCTGGTGCAGCTTTGAACCATTCCCACGCATCCTGTCACTAGATACCAGGGAGAAGGGACCAGCACCTCCCTCTCCACTTCCCCTCCTCAGGAAGCTGTAGAGAGCAATGAGGGAGCCCCTCAGCCTCCTTTTCTCCAAACTAGACAAAACCCAAAGTCCTTAGCCGCTCCTCATAGGACATGCCTTCCAGCCCTGTCACCAGCTTTGCTGCCCTCCTTCTAAGGCAGATGCACTCTATTAGATCTTAAACACCAATATGAAACTGATTTTAATCAATTACTCAGCTCTTATGTGGCTGCCTACTGATTCAAGAAACTACAGTGAGTAGTGGAAGTGAATATTCTTGCAAACCTGAACCAATGCTAGACATATACAGGAACTTTCTATAAGTAAAGTATTAAGTATACAGCTCCAGTGCACACTGTATCTCATTTCATTCCTTTGTATAGTTGTACTCTCAGAGCAGAGGACACACAATCAAAACATGTTGGTTTTAGTAGTCATCTTCAAAGATCAGAATACAAGGGACACAGCTATAAAAACTACTACTTTAGACCAAAAAAAATTCTGGGGGAAAAATAGAAAAATAATCTCAAATCCCACATAAAGTAGGAGGAAGAGAAAAGAAATCCAGTTTTAATTACCAGAGCCACACCTTAAGACAACAAATGTAGCTAACACCACATACAGTATTCACACAGAAGATGGTAACAGATTACTTTTAAGGATTTGGACACAGCACACCTCTCTAAATGCTGTATATTCTAAAGCAGTGCTTGCCATGCTCTAAAGCATTTAGAGTCTAGATTTTATTTACACTCATTCAAACCTCAGTTATATTAATGGAGTAACTGAACTTTAAAAAAACCATAAAAATACTTTAAACCACATGTCAAGTTGGCACAGCAAGACACGCTTGCTCCCCAAGCATAAGATCTATGTTGTGAAATCAAAAAGGAAGGACTTATTTCCTTTTTCCACACAGGTAAGCAAAGTTCATAGCAATTTTTACTGACTTTCTAATGCTCATTCATTAAGCCTGGGAGATCTTAGTGCTAAACTAAGATCTTCTGACTCTCCGTTCAGTGGTTTAGTCACAGAGTTGCCCTGTGTGCTTATCAGGACATCACAGACAGTAGCTCTAAATATACTCACGGGATGGGATGGGTAAGAGAAGACTCATGCTCTTCCAAACTCTTCTGGATACAGTTTTCAGAAGTTCAACATAAGAAAATACATTTTACAAAGACTAACAGTAAAACCCCTGAGGGGGAAGAAAAAGAGGGAGGGGGAAGGACCTTTCTATTCTCCTCCTGAGCTTATCTGCTGACTTACATGGTAACAGAGGGGGAGAGATGCTTCTGTTGGTCTCAGAAAGCTTCCCACAGGCTGTTTTGATGGCAAGTATAACACAAATAAAATTACAAATGACTATACATTTCCATAGCAAAGATATACTGGATAATCCATTCCTATCGTGATTTCTCTCACAACCTCAAGGCTAGACACACTCTAACAGATAGAAACATCCAGTTCTGCTGTTATCCATCACCCAATTATTAATGTAACTTTTAATTTGAGACAGGTTTACCCAATCAGTACTCCTGTAGAGCTTATGAAATTTACACACTGAAATTTTCAATAACTTTCACGTCCTTCAACACTGGCAGAACAGTACAAATGGGCATAAATACGCAAGAATTGTTTTCAAAATAAAATTACCATTTATTACATTATTAGGTTTGTGGTACCTCTCATTTCTCCTATGGGAATCAGTAGCAAGTCTCCCTGAAACTAGGCAAAGATGTTTGGAGTACAACAGTGATTTTACACCTGGGCAGGTACTTGCATTTTATAATCCTGTAACTCAGTGCTAATACACTACAAAAAAAACAAATACCAGGATGATAATAATGAGAGAAAGCTCATGTCAGAGCAACACCTGATTACAATAAAAGATATTTTAATGTTTCAAGCACTTCTTTTAAGAATAACATAGTGCAATGCCGAAACCTACTGTTTCCAGGCACTCAGCAGATTTGTCTGAGTCTGTGTCCATTTTTACAGCGAGTTCTGTCAAATCCATTAAATGCCTGTATTTTTATTAACCTAGGGTTTCTCTTTGTGTCATGAGGCACTCAGATGACAGGTAGCACTAGAGATTTGGAGCAAATGAAAGCACACATGGGCAAGCATCCTGCATTTATCTTTCACTAAAGAAGAAGAAAAAAAAAAATTGGGATTCTAAACACTGCTTAAAAAACAGAAACAAAAAATAAAGGAAAAACTTATGTCTGAGCTAGAATCTGAATGCTCCAAGTAAACACAGGAAGGAAGCACTTTGCATTTTTATTTTGGGAAGTTTCTTGATTGTTTACTGTTTATTTTACATATGTTTTTAAAAAGGAGACTGTATTAAAAGACAATCTTGCACTTCATACCCAATCTCACTATGAAGATCAAATACTTGGAAGTGCCAGCAAGTAGCATCTTGTTTCCAATTATCCACTCACCACATATCAAAAACTAATAAAAATGAGTTCTCCTGCCAAGTCGTATTTCTATTTAAACATATGGACACCAAAATAATCATAATGATAACAATAAAAAAAAAAAGTAGTTTAAAAAGGCTTATTTAAAACAGTCTAAACATAGGTAAATACAGCAATCAAAAGCTACCAGTACTTTTCTAGCAGACAACAAAAATACAAGAAAAACCTGGAAAGGGTTATTTCAAAACACAGTAGTGTAAAAATGGTGAAGGTGGGGGTCTCTTTTCAGATGCCTTTTAAGAAAAAAGAAAGGAAGAAAACAAGCGCACTTTCAAAACCTTGTATGCCAAGTTGTAGCCCAGAGCAAGTTTTCACTGCTATGTTACAAACCCTTGAAAATAAAGGTTTATAATGGAAATGCTGACAGATCCTTAACCATAGCAGCATGAATAGCTATAATTAAAAGAAGAGCTTTTGGCTACACCTCACTCTGCAAATGAAAGATTGCCATTTTTACAGTATCCTCAAATAAAAGCAACTGGGAAACCTGGAATGCGATTCTAGCAATCCAACAAGATATGTTAAAGGGGACTGCTAAAACTATTTGACATTTTAAGCTTTAAATACTGAGGCATTTACTTAACATAACCAAGTCAGTATTTTCATAATGCTACTTAATCAGCAATAAAGAATGCTCCTGTGAGCCATCATCTGGGGTTAGCAGAAAGTGGCACATGAAGTTATTATTTCCTAACAGCCTAGAGGGAGCCGCTTCTCTCTTTAATCAGTGATCTCACTTCCTTCCTACCCGTAAATTCCCTGTCATACAGTTATAAAATTATTAGCGTGCAGTGTACATAAAAATTACAGTTATGGAAGGCCTACTATCTTATATCTGCCTGGATTTTAAAAACAGGAGTGAGAACAGCATTGAACCATTTCATCCTTTTCCGAGTTTGAAGACAGACCAGGCCTAATCAGTCTGGTTAAGCCAATAATAGTTTAACATCTGGTTGGCACACAGTCCTCCAAATCTTCTCAACGAAGAAACTGTTTTTAGTGTTGTTTTACTTGTATGGCAACAGAGGAGTCTGGCAGACAGTGAGTCTGTCAAAGTGGGAGAGCACAGCGGTAACATTTTCCTGTCCATACAACCTGAAGATCAAAGTGTTTTATAAACGTTAAGGAATTAAGCCTCTCTGTTGATGGGATAAATAGGCAGGTAACAGTAACCAAATGTATAAATACAGAAGCTGAAATAAAGAACAGTTAAAAACAAGGCTCTAATAATCTCTCTCATACAAATTAGTATTTAAGTGTGTTGGTAATTCAAATATTTCAGCAGACCTCCTTTTTGTAAGAAAAGGTACGAATACTGTCCTGTACCTTGTCCGTGATGACCTCAGAAGTCTGTTATGAGTGTCTATGCCCTCCTCTCTGTGTTACAAGAGGACCACATAACCCCCAGCTCTGGAAGGCTTCAGAACAATGCCAAGTTATGAAACAGGCAACTTTTACAGCAGTCTCAAATTTCTCCCTATTTCATCTTTAAAAACCACACAACAAATGCTGTGTATTAGCTAATGGAGAAAATGTCAAAGTATTTTTGAAGTCTCCAATTTATTCCAGTAAATACATTCAGTTGAACTGAAATAATAAATAATAAATCAACTAAACTTAGTTTCATGCTTCATCTTTTTTCAAAAGACTGCCCGAAAAACAGTTATCTTTGGATGTATAAGCTATTGACAGCTGCAGTCAAACTACTAGACAATAACAAAGAACCTAGTTAAAGAAAGATCTTGCATATGGGCCTGACTATTCCTATTATGCACTCTTCCACAGCTCTTTCCACATATTTCAGTCTTGCACATTTGAAGTAATGGCAGATCAATAGCTGCCTCTTAATATCTTATAAAAAAAGGCAGTTTGGGCTTCAAACTGGAGGACTACCTCTGAAAGGCATCCGTAGACAAAAATATGCTTATTGAAGGGCACTGTGGATGTTGAAAACTGAACTAGTACATCAAAGCAAAACTGCTTGAAAGTGGTGAAATATGATTTCCTGCTTTCCTCCTGAACCCCAAACAAGTATTTAAATCTCCATAACTGTTGTATTTGATTACAACCTTGGTGAAAGAGAAAAAAATAGAATGAATAGTCTGAAAAATAGAATAGATTCACTGAAGAAAAAAAGAAAAACAAAACAAACCAAACACCAAAACCCCCTAACTTAAGGAATTTAGTACAGATAATAATTTTGAAATTTCCTGTGCCAAAAGAAAGACGGATGACTTTCTACAGAGCCACTAATTCATAACAAAATATCAGGGATGTCAAACGTAATGTCCCAAAATAGTAAGGAAACATTTCTAAGATTCTAAATGCAGTGAGGTATTGGTGGATTTTGAAGTTTAACGTGTCATTCACAGTCCTCCAGAGATTTCTCTTTCCTTTTACTCTATTTCAGTAAGAAATTAATATGAACTACAGTTTAACCCTAAAAACAAAAACAACATGCCGGTCTATATCCACAGTTTAACTAAATGACTTACCGAAGTCTGGCTAGAACAACCTGAAGAAAATTTAGGACCATACTCAGTTCAGCTCCTCGACAAGCAGGCAGCAGCATAGTAAAGCCATCATTTAGCAACTTTTCCTCAGAAAGGCTCAAGTAGCAGCTGGTCTCAAACACTTCTTGGACACCATCAATGTAGGTTGAAAGTAGAGTCCAGAGATTTTGTTTCTGTGTGTAGTCATTTTTGGTTACTAAAAACTCCTTTGCCTTCTCACGGAAAGCATTTGAGAGTTTCTCAGCTAGGACGCTAATGTCCATGTTCTTCTCAACATAAATCAAAAGGAAAGCAAAATGGCCTCTCCAGATGAGAGCTCTCTGAGACACAGTGATGGAAGATGGAGTCAGGAAATCCAGAAGATCCAACACTCGATTCACTATGTCTTCTGTCTCTGCAACAATTGCCAGCATGAGGAACAGGTTAAAAAAGTTCTGCAGCCCCACTTCCGTCAGCTCCTGCATTCTTCTCCGATGGAACTTGGAATAAATTCTACATTAAAAAAACAAACAAAACAAACAGGAAACAGAAAGTTTCTTAAAATATGCAATTTTCTATCTGCTTGATACACTAAAATTGTATTTTCATGCTTTTAGTTTACAGTTATCCTCTTCCAATAACCCTTAATTTTTAAATATCCTCCTTCCCTCCTCTCTTCTACTCTCTTGGCTAGTGGAACAAACATCCTGTTTCATTTTCTGCTCCCAATACAAGGTACACGTTAAGAGTTTTCAGCCCCAGGTACAGCCTAACCTTTCTCCCTTATCCAACCTCTAGTACAAAGTTGAGCACAATGTTATGAGCAGTCTCTCTCTACTTTGTTTGTGATGGGTGTCCTCCATACCATGCCTTCACATCAATCAAACTTAGCCCATGAGGGCTGCTAGGAAAGGAAATTGCCAAGTGGCATCTCTTAGCAACAGCAAAGAATTCCTGTACCCCAACTTCTTCCCTAGAAACCCCCTTATTTCCACGCAGCACAAAGATAATTCCAAAAAGACCAGGGACTCTCCTTCCTTTAGCTACTGATTTCTGTTCTTGTTATACTCCCACAGCTGCTGCGATCAAAGGCTCACCTACATAACCATCACTGCAGTAAAAGGGAAAGGAAGATTTCTGATGGAAAGCTCCTTTTCTCCACAGTGCTTTGCCAAAGTATGTACCGACCTGTATTGCACACCTACTGCATGGACTGCGGACTACAAGTTTGGGAGAAAACAGGGAAACTGAGGCGTTTGGGAGAGGAACCTCTCTCCAGCAGGAAGATGTTAAGAAACTTTAAACTGTATTGCTTATATGACAGTGCTCAAGTCATACATAGCTGATGGTGAGAAGCACTGCTACTCTGCAACTTTAAAGTGGTTCACAAAAAGCAGAAAGCTTTTACATAGGTGTCTTTTCGGTGACCTTTGCTCGGATCTGGGCTTTTAAATAAACGTCACCATTCCTATGACAGAGGAATAAGATGAAAATGGCTTGCTTAACTTTTTGATTTGTGTGTTTAAAACCTTGGGTATATCCTTCACCTTTAATTTAAAGTAAGTTCCACATACAGTAGTTAAACATCCATAAATGCTGTTTTCCTATTCTGTCACCTGGAAAAATAGTTGGAAATGGTGCTGAGGTTATCAAAACTAGCCACCAAAAATTACAACAAATCCAATTAATGTTGTTTAGTAGTAAATTACTACTGACAGGCATTTATGTTCTTCATGCATCAATTAATGCTTGGTTAGCTGCTGAAAACAGAGTTCATCCCAAAATCATAGCTGTAGGCTGTTAAATTTTGCTACTTGTGTAATTGATTTATTCAAGGTAGAAATGATGAATACTGGTTGAGCAGACTGACACAGAGTATGCTGTGTATTATTATTCCCCCTCTTAAATTAGGGAAAGTAACAAGCTATAATAGCACAAAAATGTAAGTATAATTTGTTTTCAGTAAAAACAGAGCAGACTAATTAAAATTACTAACTAAAGCAAGACACTGATTCAGCATCCAACAACATATTTGTTTCTATGTAGTTGTAGTAATTTTTAAACCTGAACTTTATTGACTGTAACAACTCATGAAGTGTACATAGACATTAGATATATTTTCCCTTTCTGATAGCCAAGATGACCCACCCTTCTTTCTTGGATGAAACATACCACATAGCTTTGTAAGGTGTGCATACACGTGTGCATTTTTTATATGTTTATTACTTGCATACAAAAGGTTTTATTAATACTTAATACGTTTGTAATTAATTTTATTAGTACTTAACAAAATCTTTTTAAAAAAAATCAAAACAAAAAACCCAAACCAAAACTAATTCTACGTCTTCTATATCCAATGAAAAAAAATTTTTTAAAGTTAGCACCTTTATTGATCAGTACAATTTCATTATATATAATATAGTAAAAGTTTTAAGGATTCTGTAAGTATATAAAACATCGGGATTTTGATTGAGACCATATATATTTTATGGCTTTTTAGATCATCACTGACCATCTTAATTAGTATGTTTCAAAATTAAATGAAAAATTAAAACCCTCAAAAAAAATACTGTGAGAAATTCTGGAAACAGTGAAAAAGAAAATGGAAATATAAATGAAGTTACAGGCTTAGCAAGAGCCAGTCTGCATGTTCTTGGACAACACATGGCTTACATGCAGCTCAAACAGAATTTCTGTGCTTTAATTACATTACCTGTCTGGCAATAGGGTTGTACCACCGTATAGGTTGCCAGTGTACCAAATTCCTGGCCTGTGGGATGAAGTAAATCATCACAGGCTATGGATGCCAAGGCGATTCTTGGACCCAGCTCTTGGACCCTGTCACAGCCTCAGCTGGCAACAGAAACTTCAGGGAACAACTGCCTTCTTCAGATTATGAATCGCCCTGGGTCCCTCATCCCCTTTACTTTCTCATGAGCGCAGTACCTCCCCTTGCTTTGGTATGTGGCTGGAGGGGCCATGCAGTCTGACTGACGAGACCTCTTACAACACGAGACAAACTAAATAGCAGCCATACCGTCCTTTAATTTGTTTCCAAGGATGCACGCCACTGTTCTCTGCCTCTTCTTTCATCATCCGTGCCAAAATGCTGAGAAAAATGAAGTAACTGTTGCTGGACTTGTACAGGGCAGGGATCTGCTGTTCACAACAGCAGCTTTTCACCAACTCAAGCATTGACAAAGAAGTTTTACTAATATTTGCCAGACCCTTCAGACCAAGCCAAGGAACAGTAAAGCAACTGTTCTAAAAGAATAAATGAAACCAGAAAAGATTATAAGTAACAATAAATGTTAATATTCCAAAGGCAATAAGATGCAATCCTTCACACAAACAAAAGAACATGTTCCTACCACAACTCAAAAAATAAAAATGCATTGTAACTATGTGCAAAGTGTTTTTACAAGATCTTAACATCAGTAGTCCTGATGAAAAATAACAGTAAAAAATATTATAATTCATTCTATTGTGACACAATGTAATGGACCATAACATATATTTAAACATGATTTCTTAAATAAATATAGCAAATTTAGGGATACTGCCATTGACTAGTCAGATTTACAAAAGTGTAGAAATCAAGCTTGGCTAGAGGAGAATCAGAATTAATTGCTAAAAATCAAGGACGGTCCACATGCAATTCTACGTTTATATATATTCATCTACTTACCAGGTTCTTGCTGTAATAATCCCAGAGTATGGTGACAATAGATAGGTTCAAGTCCCAGAAACTACACAAAGTCAAACAGCACTGAAGATGCATTCGTAAGTGTTCCTCTAACACACCAGTCTTGAAAAGGGAATAAAAAGTTTATTGTAGGAGGGGAGCATCACCTTATCTACACGTAAACCCAATACTACCAGACTATTAAGAATAATTTCCTAATATAAAAATTATTTTTAATTATATAATGTTGAGTAAATTAATCTGCTAATACGAGCAATGAACTAGAGGATAAAAGCTGACAATTGCATCCTGCAATCCAGCCAATATAATAGTTAATCATGCACCATTTTCAGGTGTCCACATGTTGTAGACACATTAAGATAACAGCCAACTCAAAATTGTGAGCCTAAGTTGAAACATGACTGCATGGTACAGAACCTCACAAAACAGTAAATGGGGCATTAGCTATACTGCATGCATAAGTCAGCTGAATGCTTAAGCCCTCTGTCCTGGAAGCCCAAAGGAAAGCTCATTCACTACTGAAACAGAAGGAAGGTACAACTGTCTGAGAGCTCATGTTTTTTCTTTATAATATTCCAAAGAGGAGGATCTTTTTTGCCTGAATCATGTTCCTTCTCAAACCGCTGCAACATGGCTATACTGCTAACATCCCAGACAACTCTAAATCAAGGGCAAATAAGTCTCTGAACATTGGAAAAAAAAAAAAAAAAAAAAACCCAGACAAAAAACTTCCCACACCACACCACATTTTTCATATTCATCAGAATATGAAAGGAAGACTCATAGGAAAGAAAACAGGAAATTCCAAACAATTCAAACAAACACAGTGAAGCATTTGGGTTGTAATTCTGGGATACTGAGAGTGGGATTCATCTCATCCAGCTTTTGATGTCAGCAAAACTGGACTTGCATTGGAGCTAGGATATGAGGAGCTCCATGCTCAGACTGAAATCACGTGTTTAATCCAGCCCATTTTAGACACCTACTTTAGGATGATAAGTATAGGCTAGTAAGCCCTGGAAGGGCTTTATTGTCTCCACTGACTATAAAAGTGGTTCAGTGGACCACCTTGTGTGTAGTTGTCTTAAGGGAAGACTTTTACACATGGAAGTCTAACACATCTCTGGGATAGTAGCGAACTCGTTCTGTGACAAGAAGAACCTCTGGCCTACTTCTAGCTTTCAAATACATCTAAACACTATACGGGCCTGGAATTTCTAACAGCATAAAATAAGCTAAAGAGGAATAAAAGAGGTAAGAAAAATAAAAAAGATACAGGATGAGTTTTATGACTCGAAATCATAGCCCCAGGAAGGGGAATGAAGGAAACCATGCCTCAGATAAATATTGGGAAGTTATCTCCTTCAGTTCCAATTACAGTGCTAGGTCCCGAATTATGTCCCAAGCTCACCCAGCTCAGAAAACACTTAAATAACAAAATTAAAAAAAAAAAAAAAATCACTGATGCCAGGTGATGGAAAAAGATAGCATTAGGTTGCGTTGGGGTTTTTTTGTTTGTTTGTTTGGGGGGTTGTTTGTTTGTTGTTTTAAAATAGTCTTTCATTAAGTACCTGTTACTGGAAGAGCAGAACTTCTGCTCTTACCCACAATGCTACTTCTTATGGCTTACTATGTCTTAGAGCTGCTTTTTTTCCTGTCTTCAATGCTACACAGAGGAGTTATAACTCATTAACTTATCTCTACCTGGCTATACATTCATGTGGAAAACATTATTTGCTACACTTTATCAGAACACTGTAAACAATTACACCAATCATCTACAATAACTTCTTATCATGTCTGCCGCCTTTTCTCATGAACAATTAATGTAGGGCATATGGCTTCTAAAGTGGTATATTTCTAAAACAACTTGAAAATTGAAAAGGCATTTTCAGCTGTCATAGAAAATTATATATATTCAAGACATTATGTATAACAACA
Source organism: Mycteria americana (assembly GCF_035582795.1). Classification (NCBI taxonomy): domain Eukaryota; kingdom Metazoa; phylum Chordata; class Aves; order Ciconiiformes; family Ciconiidae; genus Mycteria; species Mycteria americana. The sequence goes on from NC_134367.1 coordinate 45,619,950, forward strand.
TACGAAAAACACTGAAATATAAAAGAAACTATTCAAGAGAGATTCATTAAAAGCTGTACAGAATAATAGTTCAAATATAATAAAAATCCCTACAAATGAGAGGTGATCCTCAAGTACTGTTTTTATATACAACATAACTGTATTTAAATTGGTAGTCTTCCCAAAATAACAATCTTATACAAAAAAAACACGGAACAGTACCGCAGCCATTTTTAATAGCTGCTACCTTCTTTTATGAATAAAAGCAAGAGTCTTGATATAAAACAAAAAACTGCAGCTGAACATAATTATTTCTCTAGAGAGATCTACCCAGTTAGGAGAGATGTAAACAAAACAAACAAACAAACCAACCCAAACCAAAACACACACCCTTTAGAAAGAGAATGCTTAGTCTTAAAGCTGTAATTCGTGCATAGGATTATGTTTAGGACCTAATTCAACAAACAATAACTGCTTCAGTTAAATTAATTCAACAATAAACATGGTATTGTGAGCAGCTTCAATTTCAACCATTATTTATCTGTCCAACAATAGTTTTAGAACAGCTTCCAAAACCAAGATAGTACTGAAAGCTTTATCTCAAATTTAATATGAAAGAGTTCTCCAGACTTCAAATATCCCTGGGATTAATGGATTCTCCAATTGCTCTTTTGCTTAAAATGGTCTCTTGCACTGCTGGAAATACTATCAGAACTCTTGAGGTAGTCAGCTTTTAATTTATCGCAGAAGGGAGGAACACCAGATACTATCAAAATGATAGTACTATCTAAACACAACATTTTTCTCTTATGACCTCCTACTGTAGTAACAAAATTGGTTTCTTAGAACTCCAACAAATACTTCTGTATCTCTTTTAGAGTAGAATTAAACAAAAAATATAGTGAAGGTATAACAAAATTGAGGCAGAAATGAAACAACATGAAGCATTTATTTTCTAAAACGAGAGAAGGCTAATAAGGCACACTACTATTAGTTCTTACAAAGAAAAAAGCTTTTGATTCTCACTTACAATAAAACTTTGTAAACACAATTTCATCTTATACTGACAATTCATAAATTTAGTCAGTTTGATGTTGCCTAGTATACAAATACAGCTATTTTAATATTCCTAGTACAACAATTTTCATTTTGTAGTACAAATAGAATTGTAAACCAGCTCTACTTTTGTCATTAGCCCAGTAACAGAAATGCAGATTACAACAGAAGTAGGGAATACCTCATGTAACTAGTTTCCCCGTAAATGTCCTTTTTTGTGATACAGATGGGAGACCTTTCACACAAGCAATTGTCTTCAACTCTATCCATCAAGAATTATAGAAGAGAGAGTAGTTTCTGGCTGAGAAACTGACCAGTCTGTCAACTGAAGCTGAAAGGATATATCCACAGAAGCAGAACTCTACACTTGCCCAGATATCCATTATTGCTCCTATCTTTATTTACAGCTCACAAATAAGAGTATTTTTGCTTCCCATCTCCATTGGTCCCCTAACCTGAACAGCACCTTCACATATTTTCCTTGCTCTGAAGCAGGCTGACTATAACCTTATAAAGAAGGAGCTCCTACCTGGAGACAGGGCACTGCAGCACCCCTCTGCCACCTTCACCTGGACGTGGGACACCTTCCTCAGGAAGTCTTTATCACTCCCAAAATCAGGCATATGCTGAATGAAGGTGGCCCAGGCTCTCTGCTGCCCGCCTGAGGGCTGCCCTCTCTGTGCTGGGGATCACTAAACTCAACAGTTTTACTGAAACTACCAAAATGCTGCAGGTTTAACACTGGTTAGTCATTTTTGCATTCCAATACTTAGCTGTCCTAAGGATGTTAAAGCTAATTCCAGCTTCTGCTGATTCATCATCAAAGGCGACCTTTCTTTTCTCTACTTTCATGATGCTCCCTTACCCTCAAAATCCATGTCTGCAACAGTGCCTATTAAATCATCTTTTCACAACATAGAAATTGAAGCTCACATGAAGAGAAATTAACAGTTACTGGTACAGAGAGATTATCAATTTACATTATAAATGTATGATCTGCACCTTTTTCAGATGCTTTTGAACACACAAAACTATGCATACTTGATTTCATCTCCATTTCCCCCCATGCTTTATATATTCCCATTCTCCTTCTGAACATGTATAGTCTACAAGCTTTTGAAGTTAGGGAGCAACAAGCACGAGTGGATTACGAGGTTGATGGACATACTATGTACTAAACATGATTAGTTTTTAAGCTCCCATATGAAATGGGAGCTTCCAAAAATGAAGTTCCTAACCACCAATTCCTGCCCTCTCTCGCAAATGAGTGATTTGGCACTATCATTTCTTCTAACTTATTTTGCACAGCTATTACTGTGCATCTCTAGTATAGATAACAGAAGGTATATGCTGAAAAGGATGGCTCAGGTAGGATTTACTAACAAACTCAAGCCAGGTGTTAGTGGGCAGTATCATCAATACTATTCTGTTGTTCATTCAAAGAGCACTATTCTCTCTTGTGCTTTTTCCTGCTTCTCCACGTTCCATTTCATTATTGACTTCTTGATATCTCATTGTGCTTCTCATTCCTACATTTTCTGGTCTCAAAAATACTCACTCAGCAGATACTTCAGAGATACGAAAGGATAAGATAAAAGATAAGGGTGGCCACATGAAAGTGACAGATCAACAGAGGAGATGGACGTGTCTACTGGCAAAAGAAAACCTCCTTCCTAGACACTGTCAAGAAGGCTGGTGTGCAGGGATAGGAAGCGGGATGCTTTTTTTAATAAAAGTACCTACGTGTACTCGTGCCTGCACATATAGGGACTAATGCTCTCCAAGGAGCATTTCCTACAAGCAGCTAATTCCATAACGCAAGAAAAAATAATGAACAAAAAAAAAGAAAATAAACTAGATGGCTCCTTAGACAGTTGGTAATAGTTGCAAACATATCCTTGGCAAGTGAGGGTTTGTTTTAATTCCAACAGTGATTGCCTTTGGAAATTAAAACAGATATTTGCCTCATATTACTGTATCATGATTGACTCATTATTCAAATCTTCTGAACTTGGCCACCTAGCTGCCTTTCTAAACTGTCTACAATTCAATACTTGTTTAACAGAAGCATCAAAAAGCTGTATATTTTACATATATTCAACTTCAGAATAATCTTTATTCAAAATAATAAACATTCACAAGAAGAGAGGAATATTTTGAAGAAAAACATAACTACAAGCATCCTCTTCCTGTTTCTCAGGTTGCTGACATACTGACGATGCAACAGAGGAAGGTGGCTAATAAGAGGCATAAAAACTGTGAATAACTTATCTCATCTAAATCTCTCCTACCACAGAATGGTAAGTATCCAATAAGTGATGTCATCACTGTAATTTTAATGTATATGCACAATGCGTGTATTCAGTTATATACTGTGAAATCATTCAAAGAGTTAACCTTTTAAGCTGAAAGACTCCATAAACAAATGTTAGAGTTTATGTATAACATGATTTTTCAACTTTTTAAAACCCTATCTATTGTTTCAACTATCCTAACAACTACAAAATATCTTTTTGTAAAAACTGTAGTTGTAACAAGTATTGTTGCGTACTCCAGCTTCAACCACAGCTGTGGCTACTGCATGAGCAAGGCAATAACAAAAAAAACCAAAAACCAAAAACAACAAAACCTCATTCCTCTTCTGCTTTCAACAACAAAACTTTGCAGCAGTTTTTTATTTCATCCGAGACCAAATACAAAAATAAACATGTTTAGTCTCGTCTTAAGCATACACAAATTAAAGAAATTATTTTTATAGGTGTTGCTGATACAGCATTTGCAATTTGTACCATGCAACTTCAGAACAAATTTACAGAGCTGCAACATTATGTATTTAAAAATGTGATGAACAGCATATTTAAAAGCATTTTAAAAGGAGGTCAATTCTGACCTCTGGGCCATGAAGCATTGCATTAACAGTTCTGCAGAAAGAAAAATGATAAGGTATGAAATGAGTGCTCAGAAACTAGAACCTTATCAGTAAGAGTTTGATTCAAGCCTGTAAGACAAATTGCTCAGCAAGGCAAGTCACCTTCCTGCTGTGATGAGGATATAGCTGAATTTTCAATGCAACTGACTATCTCCCTCATCATGTCTCCTCAACTTGATATCCTTACATTCACTATCTGGTTTACATTTTCTAAGCATCCAGTTCTTATTCTGAATACATCTTGTCTGAGTAGCCATATACCTACCCTCCTAGGATAATTATCTTTTTCCTTTATCTGACAATTTAGCATCAAGCACAACCACTTTAAAGCAAGTGTAACTGCTAACAAGGAGGGAACTGTATACTGCCGTAGTTCAGCTATGTCAAGGATGTGCATTTACCTGTGATAAAAACACTAGAATTCCAAAAATACACTTGTTAGTTGGACTTTGTTTCATGCACTGTCTTTTCCTGAAAGCATCCCTGACACTTTCCTTGTTCATTATTTCTTCCTTTACACACTTACTTGAGCATCAGTGGATTTTTTAAGGAGTTCTTCCACAAATTTCCAATTGGATTCCTTCTGTTTCTGAAAAATAATGATTATCAGCATGAAATAGCATTTGTATTCCTCACAGGAATCATTATGTAATAACATGAAAATAAGCAGGCAAGACATTTCCAGAAATATTTCATTTCATGACAGCATATTGTAGTCATCATTGAAAACAGCTTTTTTGTTTTATGAATGTAATTGATATCTGTCCTAAAAAATTAGACCTCAAAAACAAATAAAGAGCCAAAAATAGAGTACGCAATTTAAACTGGTTTAAGTGAGTCATTTGCAATCCCAACCTTCACTTTTAGTAAAGAAGCAAAACATTCAGGCATTTTTGATTAGTAGAAGCAGTAAGTATGTCTTACAATTTCTTTCTTTAACATTCTGTAAAAAGGAAGGTATAAGGGGTAAGAAGTAGGAAAAGGTACAATCTCACCTTTTCTTGTTTTTTCCTTTTCAATGAAAAAAACCCACTTCTAACTCATTTTTCCCAAGCCAAACATTAAGGATTGTTTTGGCCAATTTGGTAAGGAGTTGGCCAGATAGTAATGGCCTAGTATAGATAGAAAAAAATACAGGGTAGGTCAAATATGGCCCATATTTCATATTCTTCAGCTTGAAAGACAGATGACTATCCATATGAATCAACTAGACCATGCTGGTGAAGTAGAAGAGTTGCATGGCACAGTATATTAAAAAGAAAGGAGAAAAATATATTTAGGCAAAGTAGGAAAGAAAAGGGTAGAAGGTTTTGTAACTAAGGCTATTTCCCAGGAAAAAAAATAAAAGGTAACCAACTCAACATACTTAGAATTCTAGGAGGTCCAAAAATCATCTCTTAAACTCAGCTATGTATATAGCCTGTGTAGATAACTAGATGTGTGAACACAGTACTTGCATCATTTCCCGCCTTACTCCTTCCCTCCACCAGCACAACTGTAAAGCCTTGTAAACTATTCTGCAGATATCCGTCCTTTACATGTCTGTATAGAGCTTACAGTAAAGAGCATCTCATGCTTTGGTAGTTGAAATATAACTACTTTCCATCAGCAACACCATCATGCCACATCCTCCTCTGCTACTGACTACACTACTTAATGCTGTGACTTGGTGACAATTCCACACAGAACTCCAGAGAGTACAGAGAGGATTTTAAAAATGAACTCTTTAAAAAGATGCACTAATACTTATGTAACACAATTTGACTACTTGGTGGGTTTACATTTTTGCATGACAAGAAAATGAGAATTCTGAGAGATTGCAGATGGTAGCAACTCGCAGTCTGTAGACTGTTTGTGGAACAAATATGAACGAAAGGACAGATCTGCAGAAAGTTACACCAAAGCTGTGATTTCATGATTCAGGAACTTGAGCAGTATCAATTAAGGAGTTCCCACTGCTTCTCCTCAACCTGCCAGCTGCTCTTCCTGCCCTCACAGCTGTAGCATGCTACTGCTCAGTTGTTCTAGTACTTCTGTTTGTGGGACACAGTGTGAACCAGATCAGTGAACTGACCCAGAGCTTTAAAAGAGAAAGAAAGAATGAAAAAGGGAGGAGGGCCTGACCTAGGTCACAGCATAGGGACACAAATAATTGTGCCAGAACAGCAGAGGGCATATCATGCCTAGGGTGGTAAAACAGGACTTCTTACGCTGTTACTGATGCCAAAACCTTTGTATCATGAAACCAGAGCTAGCATCCTGTCAGAAGGAGAGGCCACTGCATCAGCAAGTAGCCAAGGAGTACAGGCAGCACGTCAATAATGAGTAAAACCCAGGAAGTGTGCAATCAGCATTCCCAGACAGTTCTGGCTAGTATTTACATCAGATTTTTATTTTGACTGCTGTATTTTAGAGCTTGATGTTATGTGAATACCTACACACTGGCATGGTCCTACTGCAGACTCCAAGTAAAGCTAATCAACTGCTCAAAAGCCAGATTTATCAGAGATGAGTAGATATTACAGAGTCATGCTAAATGGCTACGAGATCTCTGAATGCCTTCATCAGCCTGCTCAGAACATGCTTTTAGCACTCCCATAGTCCAAGGACACATGATTTATACAAAAGGTGCTTATTGCCAAAGTTCCAGCTCATCTGCAGCATGCAGATCACCTTACAAGATCCTGGAGTAATCTAGGGCAAACTCCTGACACCAACTGGAATTGATTACAAGAGTGCACCCAGGTTCAGCCCAAACTCAGGAAAGAATGACACCAACCACCTGCCACAGTCTTTTTTTTTTGCCTCCATTGTCTCTATCTTTTAACAGACTTGTTTCATTCAAATCCCACTAAATTTACATCCTAACAGGATTCCCTGCTACACTGGCAATACAGCATGGCAACTGTTTACAATCCATCCTTGTCAGAGAATAGGTAGAATCTTCATCTCTTACTCCAAACCTGCTGGCTTACAACATCCTCCCTCCACCCCCAAAGAGTCCTAAAATCAACAGAACCTGGAGACCTTACAGTGCATTAAAGTGCTGCTAAAACCAACAACTTGAGCTGAGACCCTCTGGGTTCGCAGGAAGAAACTTTTGCAAGGACTAACAGCTGACTACCTGCAAGAGCCATACTAGGCTTCTCAGCTGGAAGTCCATGTTTGCATATCTTGCCACGTAGTCATTTCAGATTATTCTATTCAAAGGCGAGAATTCTTAGCCCCAAGTAATTCTGCCTGTATTTCCCTAGCCCACAGTACATTGAAACTGACCCCTGCAATGTTCAGAAGTAGCAAATTTTCTCATCAGGTCCCATTTGGTTTTTAAATGTACAAACCCTGCTTTTCAGAAGAGTGAAGTGGGACCTGCATTGGGGGTATGGGAAGAGACTATACATCCCTCAGAACAGAGTCTCTAAGAAACCTGGCCAAAATTTTCTAGCTTAAAAAAAAGGTCTCAGATGTATGAAATATATATTCAATATATATGAATCATTGCATATTTGAAATTACGTTATATGAGCTAGTGGAAAAAATAAAAAGCAAGTCTGAAACCTATTTAGAATTTTAAAAGCTTTCATAATAACCTCAAGGCCATGCAGACCACATTAAAAAATTGAAAATCTTCCACAGATGACATAGGCTTAGAGGCAATTTTTGCTACAGAGCACATGAATAACCATCATTATGACACATCACCCTCCCACCTCTGATCACAGTTAATTAAAAGAAAGCATGTGTCATGAAGCTATCGCATCAGATGTTTAACCAACAAAACAGGACTACATTAAGCCCTGATGTAATTCCACTGACTTCACAAATTTATATCACGGACTATTTTATCTCATAATGTTCAAAGAATGTTTGAGGCTGTAGTTCAGGGGTGGGGGGGGACAGGGACGATGGACCTAAATAAGTGGTTACCATCAACTATCTATGACAGATTACATTCTTGTGGTGTGTGAAGAGGCACTGTTGTTACTGATAGATTTTTTTGTAAGCACCCATGGCACTTAAGAGAACAGGGATTGCTGGACAAACTCACAGCCACACTCACACAAATACAAAGCACAGCTAACAGTTTGGACATAAAAACTACTGGAAACATCAAGAGGAGCATGCGTAGGATGGTCTCATGATTTACAAATCGAGACTTGGAAATTCTCTTCTCCCAGGTGGGCTCTAAGGAAAAAATATGATTTAATCTTGGGCAAGTCATTTCCTGTCACTGCATCTCAGATTCCTACTTTAAAATAAGAACAACTGGAAACCTTTTTTCCATTCTATATCTGTTTTGCTTATTTAAATAATATAGTGCCTAGGGCAAAAAATAATCTCTCACGAGGCTAAATACATAGTATGTATCAGTATAAGACACAGGGAAAAAATCCAATGATCTAAGTAAACAGTATCACTGCATTTTGATTAGGGCATAAAATACAAGAAACCCAGGATAAATGTCTGTTTCACACTGGTTTCTGTATTCAACCTGGGAATAACCTTTTCTCTCCATTTAAGTTCCTCTAATAAGCAGGGAGTGTAGTAATTCTATCTTCCCAATGTCCCTCTGAAATACACTATGGACTGTGGTCCTCCCCCACTACCGTAGTAACGGGGCAAAAGCAAGGCAAGCTTGAGACAACCTTCAGTGTAACAATCAGACATGGTCTGCAATTTTACACTGTATCAATGTGAAAGAAGTTGCTTCATTTTGCCATGGAATTATTAGAAAAGACTGAACCACATGATAATGAGCAGCCTGCCACGGGATCCTAAAGGATCTGTCAGCCCACAAGCAGCAGAAGGATCACTGTCCCACATTCATCAAGTTCTCTAGTCACTAGAAACGGTCATGAGTTTTTTAACTAAGTATTCAAGCACTGAGTTACCACACCTTCCCTATCTCTTTTTTTTTTTTTTTTTGACAAATCAGGGAATTTGCAAGATAAAAATCAATGAAAGGAATTCTTTCTTTTATTAGAAAGTCTAATTTTACTTATGATTAAAAGCATTCACAGAAGTTCAACATTCTTCATTCCTTCTCTGTTTATATACTAATGCTTTTAAAGATTTAAAGATGAAGGGGGGGATTTTAAGTTATCAAAACAAATTGATCAACAGATGTGATCAGACTCCGAGATGTGCGGGGTACGCTGAGATGTGTCTCTGAGATGTGCAGGGTACGCTGGGGCACAGCCGAAGTCAAACAGAGTTGAGCTAGGGGATACCGAGACAGTAGGAGCCAAGAGGGAAACGCCAGTGAAACGCCTCAAAGCACACAAGGGGTGTTCTTCTATGAAGGAGACACGGACGACAGCCCAGCTGAAGTGCCTCTACACCAATGCACGCAGCATGGGCAATGAGCAGGAGGAGTTGGAAGCCACTGTACATCAGGAAAACTATGATATGGTGGCCATCACGGAAACATGGTGGGATGACTCGCACAACTGGAGTGCAGCGATGGATGACTATAAACTCTTCAGGAGGGATAGGCGAGGCAGGAGAGGTGGTGGGGTAGCCCTATACATCAGGGAGTGTCTGGATAGTTTAGAGCTCGATGATGGTGACGATAGGGTGGAGTGTCTATGGGTAAGAATCAGGGGGAAGGCCAACAAGGCAGATATTGTGGTGGGAGTCTGTTACAGACCCCGCAACCAGGATGAGGAGACTGACAAACTATTCTATAAGCAGCTGGGAGAAGCCTCACGATCGCTAGCCCTTGTTCTTGTGGGGGACTTCAACCTGCCGGATGTCTGCTGGAAATACAATTCAGCAGAGAGGAAACAGTCCAGGAGATTCCTGGAGCGTGTGGCAGATAACTTCCTGACGCAGCTGGTGAGTGAGCCAACTAGGGAAGGTGCCCCGCTGGACCTCTTGTTCACCAACAGAGAAGGACTTGTGGGTGATGTGATGGTTGGAGGCCGTCTTGGGCAGAGTGATCACAAAATGATAGAGTTTTTGATACGTGGAGAAGCGGCGAGGGGGGTCAGCAAAACTGCCACCTTAGACTTCCGGAGGGCGGACTTTGGCCTGTTTAGGAGACTGGTTGAGAGAGTCCCCTGGGAGGCAGCCCTAATGGGCAAAGGAGTCCAGGAAGGCTGGACATTCTTTAAGGAGGAAGTCCTAAAGGCACAAGAGCGGGCTGTCCCCAGGTGCTGAAAGACGAGCCGGCGGGGAAGAAGACCAGCCTGGCTGACTAGAGAGCTCTGGCTCAAACTCAGGAAAAAGAGGAGAGTCTATGACCTCTGGAAGAAGGGGCGGGCAACTCAGGAGGACTACAAAGGTGTAGCAAGGCTGTGCAGGGAGAAAATTAGAAGGGCCAAAGCTGAGCTAGAGCTCAGTCTGGCTGCTGCTGTAAAAGACAACAAAAAACACTTCTTCAAATACATTAGCAGCAAAAGGAGAGCTAAGGAGAATCTCCAGCCCCTAGTAGACGGGGGAGGGAACACAGTGACCAAGGATGAGGAAAAGGCTGAGGTACTTAATGCCTTCTTTGCCTCAGTCTTTAATAGCAGGGCCAACTGTTCTCTGGGTACCCAGCCCCTGGAGTTGGAAGATAGGGACGGGGACCAGAATGGAGCCCCAGTAATCCAGGGGGAAATGGTGAGTGACCTGCTGCACCACTTAGACACTCACTAGTCTATGGGGCCTGATGAGATCCACCTGAGAGTACTGAAGGAACTGGCAGATGTGCTCACCAAGCCCCTTTCCATCATTTACCAGCAGTCCTGGCTAACTGGGGAGGTCCCTGCTGACTGGAGATTAGCTAATGTGACGCCCATCTTCAAGAAGGGAAGGAGGACCCGGGGAACTACAGGCCTGTCAGCCTGACCTCGGTGCCGGGGAAGCTGATGGAGCAGATCATCCTGAGTGCTATCACACGGCATGTAGAGAATAACCAAGGGATCAAGCCCAGCCAGCATGGGTTCAGGAAAGGCAGGTCCTGCTTGACCAGCCTGATCTCCTTCTATGACAAGGTGACCCGCCTAATAGACGAGGGAAAGGCTGTGGATGTTGTCTATCTAGACTTCAGTAAAGCCTTTGACACTGTTTCCTACAGCATTCTCCTGGAGAAACTGGCTGCTCATGGCTTGGACGGGTGTACTCTTCGCTGGGTTAAGAACTGGCTGGATAGCCAGGCCCAAAGAGTGGTGGTGAATGGAGTTTACTCCAGTTGGCGGCCAGTCACAAGTGGTGTTCCCCAGGGCTCTGTGCTGGGGCCAGTTCTGTTTAATATCTTTATCAATGATCTGGATGAAGGGATCGAGTGCACCCTCAGTAAGTTTGCAGATGACACCAAGTTGTGCGGGAGTGTTGATCTGCTTGAGGGTAGGCAGGCTCTGCAGAGGGACCTGGACAGGCTGGATCGATGGGCTGAGGTCAACTGTATGAGGTTTAACAAGGCCAAGTGCAAGGTCCTGCACTTGGGCCACAGCAACCCCATGCAACGCTACAGGCTTGGGGAAGAGTGGCTGGAAAGCTGCCAGGCAGAAAAGGACCTGGGGGTGTTGGTTGACAGCCAGCTGAACATGAGCCAGCAGTGTGCCCAGGTGGCCAAGAAGGCCAATGGCATCCTGGCTTGTATCAAAAATAGTGTGGCCAGCAGGAGTAGGGAAGTGATTGTGCCCCTGTACTCAGCACTGGTGAGGCCGCACCTCAAATACTGTGTTCAGTTTTGGGCCCCCCACTACAAGAGGGACATTGAGGTGCTGGACCGTGTCCAGAGAAGGGCAATGAAGCTGGTGAAGGGTCTGGAGCAGAAGTCTTATGAGGAGCGGCTGAGGCAACTGGGGTTGTTTAGCCTGGAGAAGAGGAGGCTGAGGGGAGACCTTATCGCTCTCTGCAACTACCTGAAAGGAGGTTGTAGCGAGGGGGATGTCAGTCTCTTCTCCCAAGTAACAAGCCATAGGACGAGAGGAAATGGCCTCAAGTTGCACCAGGGGAGGTTTAGACTGGATATTAGGAAATTTTACTTCACTGAAAGGGTTATCAAGCATTGGAACAGGCTGCCCAGGGAAGTGGTTGAGTTGCCATCCCTGGAGGTATTTAAAAGATGTTTGGATGAGGTGCTTAGGGACATGGTATAGTGGTGGTCTTGGTAGTGTTAGGTTACGGTTGGACTCGATGATCTTAAAGGTCTTTTCCAACCTATACGATTCTGTGATTCTGTGACTCTTCCCTCTTTACAGATCTGCAGTTCACAAACATGTTTCAAGGTTTTAACCTTTCGTCCTAAGTCAGGACAGGAAAACAAGGTAAAGATTTTAACAGAAAAAGGGTATGATCTTTCCAATTTTAATACACACTATGAAATTACAAATAATAAAAGACTTGACGAGAAAGGGAAATTAAGACCAATTTGTGGAAGAAGCAATATATAGCTGATGCTTGGCAAACTAGGGAAGATAAGCAATCCAGCTGAAATGTAAAAAAAAAAAAACCAAACCAGAACAAAAAAAAAAAACCCCACCCCTACCCAAACACAACTACAGTGAGGTAAAAGATAAAAGAACAGAAGGACAGATGACAGAAGATGGCATGACCTGATTCTCCCTAGTGCCAAAACCGCTATCGGACAAAAACAAACAAATAGACATACAATAAAACCCCACAAAAAACTAGATTTCTGGGTCTTCAGCTATCAACTTTAGCTTCTAGTCAGATCCCTCTATAGTCAATTAAGAAAAACTGGCAGCTTTCATACCTCTCAAAATGGATTGCCTCAGCAAGTGCCTATTTCCTTCCCAATTAATGATTAGAAACTTAAAACTAGGCAGGATGAATCTCAGAGTAAGAGGCTAAAAGAAAGGTCAGGGTTTACATGACCCCAGAACTGCAGAAAACTGCAGTGAGCTCCATGAAGGGATTTGATGCGTCAGTACCAAGTATGGCCCTACATACATCTTATAGGTGTAAGAATGGCATGTGCAGGACTCATCTAGGCCCCTTACAGAATGCACGGTAATGTCAAGTCCCTCACAATGAGATTCACAGACAAGAACCTGATTAATCCGGGACTAGCCTGCTCTAGCCAGTAGAAAAATCTAAGGCCATCTTCTCAAAGCAAATGTCTTGCAACTTACTGCAGAAGTTCCTAAACAGAAGCTTGAATTCAACAGTTAGTGTCTGTTGGTATCACACCAACACAGAAAATTAAGCTGTATACACAAATATACATGCAACTCATCATGCCATTGCTGTGATGCAAAGGGAATACAATTAGACAGACTGGAATTTATCCAGAGCAGAGCTACCACTTTTTAAAAAAAAAAAAAAAAAAAAAAAAAAAAAAAAAAAAAAAAAGAGTGGCATTAACAATTACACAGTCAATGTTTGAGGTTTACACTTCATACGGTACAATCTAATGTGTTCAGTTCCTAAAACAACAAACCCAGTGAAGCATTTATGCTGCAGGCAGACAGTCTTAAAACATATGCTACATCATTAACTATATGTGCTACTAACTACTTGGGATATTTCAAGTTTCCTTAATACAGTAATCTACTGAATATCTGGTATATAACATGAATATGTCAGGGACTCCTGCAATGTTTACTGACTTGTACAAAGCACACCTTAACACCACCGACCTTAAAGGACCTTTTTTTAAGGAGTGTGAAAATTCCTGTATTACAACATGAATTGTTTTCTGTCAACAAAATAACCAAAGTTAGAGACCTAAATAAATTATAACAACTTTTATGTATTTAGAAAAAAGCATACCCACCTTTTCATCTAGATTTCCATTACGGTCAAACTGGTAGAGTGACGCCAGATGAGTAATAATCCACCAGCTAAAACTCAATGGGTCTTTACACTGAATTGTTTCAAAACCAGACATCCTTTCAGAACTACTTGGCCTTTCAAAGATATTCTTTAGAGTTTTGTTCACCAAGCTCCAGAAACACTGTAGAAAATGCAAAAGTAAATTTGAACTGTGTTGAATAACAAAGCCTATGTTAACAATTTTCTCAACAATACTGTCCTATTGATTAATTTGTTTTTACAGTGAACAAGCAAGATGACAGACATTTAAAGAAAATAACAAAAAGCAGTGTTCGGTATTACCAGAGAAAACCTGGAACTACTTTAGAATGTCCTCTCTCAAATGCCAGTAGAAAGCAATGTGAAAGGACAAGCTTTGGTCACAAGGAACAACATGGTGTGGTACTTCACAGGCAAAATTACAAGCTGATGGAATGACGATGTGCAGACGGGATGGTGCACCAACACTCACATGAGAGAGATTAGAGTTCTTTAATGAAGACTTTTTATAACAGGTTTTTTAAAAACTTAGTGCCAGACTAGCCTAACCAAGAGGAATATAGTAGTAGATGGTAGAGAATGAGTCTGAAAGACAGCAAACTGAGATTCAGATTCCCTGTTTTGTTCCAAGTCTGTTCTAGTGTAGTCAATCAGGAGCTGGTAGAAGGCATTCAGACCGGAATGTGGAATGTCTAGTTAAAACTATTGTCCTTAGGAAGTGAAACACATCCTGGAGAAGTATGTAAGCTAATTAAGATGTTTTGGGAACAAACTGAAGCTACTAGTAGAAGTGTGATAAGAAGCATTCTCAGGTGAACTGTCCTCATTATAATACTAAAAGTCACACCCCTTGAGCTGGAGAGCCCAGCCCAAGCAGAGACACCTCACCTTTGGGCATGCACAGAATATGAAAGTAATACTGTAGCTTTAAGAATAAGACAAGAAAATGTAACCAACAGAAAACTGCTTTACATAATTACTTATGCATATGTATAACTAGACTGTGTAAATACTGTACCTGTATGAAAGAGCAGGGGGCTAGCTTTGTGGAGCTATCACCTAGCACCCGGTCTTGCACAAAACTTGAAATAAACTGGTATCTCGGCTCTGTGTGCATATTGGGTGTCGCACACCAGGTAACGAACTCTGTTTGTGAGACACCACCAGCACTGACAAAACGATTAATTCTCTTTGGCTCAGATCCCCGTCTATACCACAATATTACTTCTTACATCCTGTGCCTATCTTCCCTAATTATACAGAAACTCTCTGGAACTTCTTTGCACCTGTACTTCACACACCTTAGCTGGGTCCTGATCCTAACTTATGCTTCAAAGTGCTAGTGCAAACACTTAACACTAACAAAGTTTCATTTGTGTTGTCCACCTTTACGTCTGTTGTCATTAAGGAATAAATAGCTATCAGTACAAACACTCTACTGTGAAGTACTTCATTCTATACTAAGTGAACAGTACTCATTGCACAGATGGCAGCTTTGGTTTTTATAAAGATTATTTCAGAAAACTTTCAAAGCATTTTGACACTTCTTAATATTCATTCAGAGAAACATCAGCTCAATTCTAACCAGCAGTCAAGAAAGAAAAATCAAAACACTAGAAAATATTAGCAAAGGAAAAGAACAGAATAGAAAACATCATTATGCAATGTATAAAATCACACACCTAACCCATATTTGGAACACTGCATGCAATCCTGGTACTCTGCCATTCGAAATAGGATGTAGTAGTATGGAAAAAGGTTCAGAGAAGGGTGACAAAGATGACCACAGGTAGAGAATGGTGCCTGTAAAAAGAATGACTGAATACAGTAAGACTCTTCAGCCTAGAAAAGGCAGAAGGTAGGAGATACCAGAAAAAAACCTGAAGAGGCATATAAAGTCATATTGGTATAAGGAAGGAGAACAGGTAGTGATTGGCTGTTCCAATAAAAGTATAAGATGGCATCAAAAGAAGTCAGCAACAAGAAGATTCAAAGAGAAAAAACAGGTTGTTCTTGTATAAATAGTTAAGGTATGGGTATCAAAGACAGAAACATGGGCTAGATGGATCATTGGTCTGACTGTACCTGTGTTTCTAATGCCTGGAGATGAATCATGGCATGACATAACACATAAATTGCAAATAAAAAATGGGTAAAGATGGTTTGTTTTCTTTTGTTCTACCATACTACTTTCACAGTCAGTTCCTTCGCTTTGCTTAGCACAAGGAGCACTCCTTATCAGTGCCCTAGGTCATAACCAAACAGTACACTGCAAACCTAGAGTCAGGACTTGATGCGCATTCAAGATGGCGGCCTAAAGCATCACAGTTAGCATGCAGTCCTCCTAAAGCAAACATGAAGTTCAGTTCTATCATCAGATATGTGAACTGGCGCATTCATGGCAATCTGGGAGCATTTGGTGACTGTATTGCATATGTAACATGCATGCATATGTAACAGTATTCTTCCATTACCTCTGTGTGAGACCCTTTACTTCTGTGGTCCAGCAGCTGAATAAGTAGAATCCATAATTCTTTAATGCAGGTACAGGGATAATGGTGAGTAGCAAGAGCCTCAGAAGGTCTCACCTGAAAGAGAACATGCAATACAATTATTCAGAGAAGTGTTACTTTTGAAATTGCATTTTATGTACCAATATTTCCTCTGGTTTTGGTTGTTTGGGTTTTTTTGCAGTTAAATAATATAGCTACAATTACATATTGGAAAGCGCATTATTTCATTAACATCCAAAATATATCTCTCATACAACAAAGACTGTTTCCTAATTCTACATAAGTTACAGGTTGTGCTATTTCTTAGTTTCTTCTGAGCCACTTTCAAACTTTATTTAATCAAATGAAAATGGGATTCTGAGGCTTAAATGAAAAGGAATTGCAATAAATACTGATTCATTGTCTGACAGTAGGGAAAAGAGAAAATGATTGATTAGATTTTCTTGATGTTCTTGGGAAGATAAGAAAAAGATTTCAAATGATTTAATAGCTATTACTGTTGTTATTTTTAACTGAAAAATCCCTAATGACTAGGCATAATGCTAGTAGAATATGTTTTTGTTGGCATGAGGATGTTAATGTTCCCACAACATTTCACAAAATCTGCTTTTCGGTAAATTTACTGCAAGGCATTCTTTTAATATGCAGAAAACAGCATATTTCAAGTCATGTACGTTATTTGATTACTATTCCATATTTAACAAAATTCACTCAGACTGATGCATTTCAAATGCAAAGTAGTCTTCTTGTGATTCATCCTTCAGTTTTACATTCCCTGAATTGTGAAACAAAATAAGCAAAACAGCAAAAGGAAGTGCTAAATACATAAAAATTCTCTGTACGCTTTAATGTTTTTAAGACCTACCAGCACTGTATTTGAAATAATCAGAGTATAGAGAAAACTTTACTTACTCTGTCTTAGGACCTATGAATCCACTGAACTGTATTCAGAGGTGGTAAAAATAGTGAGAAAAACTTTGCTTAAATAGCATAATTCAGCACATTTTACCTTCAGCAAGGACACAATGGCAGAAATGTAGAAAGAAAAGGGGCAAGACAAAGCAGCTCATACTCAATTTATCCCTAAACAATGAGTAGTCCAAGTTTGAATAATCAACCTACACCCCTTTAAAGCAAACAGAGGGGAATGGGCACCTAGAGAGACTAATTCATCTAACTCACTGCAGGAGAAAGAACTGTTGCTATTCTTCCCTGACAATAAAAAGAACCTAGGGTGACTAGTTTAGCCAACTAACTCCTAGACACCTAGATCTGATGAGATGAATCCTGAATTTTTATGTCCTCCTGCTCTTCCTGATCCATTCATGCACAACTGTTCTCGAATCACACTGGTACTTAAAATCATTTCTGAATTTGGAAACCTAATTGTGTAAATTAAAAACTAAATCAAAATACACAATGCCAGTGACAGCAGTAGCTGTGTGAAACAGACATTACAGAAGTGGGAGTGAATGACTAAAACCCACACTCTCACAATTAGAAGAACAAGTACATCACCAATAGTTTCAAATCTGTATAATATTCTATAAGGATACAGACTTTTTATTTATCATCCATCTTTAGAATAATACGTTTGCAACTACTGTTTTCATACAGCTCCAAATCAGGTTTAAATACTGAACACTTAATTATAAATATGAATTTATATGTATTTAAGTGTGACACATAATTTGTTTTTCTCTATATATAAAGAACCTTGCTTACTCTATGAAATTGCCAGGGTGGACCCTGACAATCAACTTAAGAACATCATGAGGTCAAGACTGAATTATGTAAAATAATTCTATTATTCACATTCCACATATGCTGTTTAGACTTTTTCATGTACCTATGCCTCCTCACGCTTTTAGTTAAAGATGTTATGGGAATCTCTCAACAACCTGAATTAATCTTATGTAAATATTATCTTGAGAATAAACATCAGTGTGACCACTAAAGTCTATTGAAAAATTCATTATTTAACTTCCCAAACTTCTAACTTCCCGAAACTGAAGCACCTCAAAAATACTCTGGTTATGACTCATCACCAAAGAGCAAAACAGATCCCTCAGAAAGAAGCAGTCTACTTATTACAGATGCACTATAACACTGGAGGTTTTTATGGAATTATTAGGTACACAAACTATCTTACAAGTGAAAGTTTCAGGCCTTTTACATGGAGTACCAGCTGTTGCAGCAACTAGGTTTCTTCATCTACTACTTGCATCTACTACTGTGCTCTTCTACAAGATAGCAGGATCTCTTCTGCAGGAGATGTGCAGTATCCATCCAGGATAGAGTTTGGCTAGTAGTATCAAAGCAAGACACCATACAGATACTGGTTAGACTAAGGATAACGGAGACATTGTTTTCTTCAGAGGTTCAGGCTGGATTTCCTCTTGCAACATCCTGAGTTCAGTATCTTGGTAAGTATGGTTATAACCTCAAATTGTGGTACTGTTGGGACAATAGAGCTCTGGTGCCAGAGATGCGCTACTGAAAACAGAAAGAAGATACCCAAGGATATATATTTCTCTGCCAAATGTATCTCAGAGCACAATGGCCTCAGTACATGATCCAAGTCAAGCATCTTGATACCAGAGCTGCCCAAGAAACAGATCTGAAAATATGAGTCTGGAGGATTAGAGTTTATGTCCCTCCTTCCAAGGATCCCCACAAATGTTAAGAGCTGCACTTCTGAATATTCTCAGCCAAGGCTTAATGACATGTTTTAGTGATGAGCTGACAGTGTCATCTATTATGGGTATCAGTTCTGTTTTCAACAATTTTGAGGGACATTATTTCCATTACTGGATTATAGCAACGAATGCATACTAGAGGAGGCACCAGCTGAAGAGACGTTATCCAGCTCAAGTGCAAGCTCCGCTTCAGAAATTAATCTCAAATAGAACTAGTTCAAGCTGTGTGGCCCAAGCCTAGGGAGAGCGGAAGAAAAAGCAGTGGCAAAACAATCTTCTCTCTTTGTAATGTGGCTCTGTGGAAGCAGGATGAATCTGTCATTTTAACATCTGACATTTCAAAGCCTACCATCAAGCACAATGGTCAACAGATACTATTTGAATCTTCCTTTAAAAAAATTACTCTCATCTATTTACCTTTTGATGGGGGAGGAGGTTGCAGTATTATCTGATCATTTAATAGATCAAAACTGATTTTAAAAGGTAACAGAGTTCTCTACAGAAAGACAGTTTAAAAGAACAGTTATCAAATGCTAGTACAGCCATTCCCCCCCCAAACAGTAATATGAAAGAAGCGGGACTCCATTTTTCATGTCTTTGTACTAGGAAAACACAAACTATACAGTGGTCACTGCTACTTATTCTCAGAGTTCAGTCCAGCACTCATGGATCACACATGCCCGGACAAAGCAGGTTTCACAATAACACAGTCAAAGAAGATTACGCAGCTCTTTTACTAGCTGCTATATGGAGCTATTATGACTTTCTAGCTTTGGAGTGCTCAAAACAAGTGAGAAAAACACTGCAGCTATAGAAGGAAAGAACAAGAAAAGAGAAGGACAAGTTTTCCCTTGACAAATGTAAAAGCGCTGTAACAGAAAGATGAGGTTGCGGAAATAGGAGCAGTGCAACAATAAACTGTAATATGACATTCTGTAAGTGTCCAGTTAGCTTACTGCCAGGATTACAGTTATTCTCTTTTTGTTCCTGTTGAGAGAGTTTGAAAAGATTTTTTTTTGCATCTCTAGCTCTAAACCTTTTAGACTGTGCCATGTTTGGCATTAAACCTGGAACACTGAACTTAGGAAATGTGGCACTCACTTCTGCTCTGTACACAGTGCGTTTCAGTATTACTCTCTCATTCAACTGCCAGATGGTCATGAATAAATATAACACAATTTGAGCTCCTAACAAATAACACTCTTTAAAACATGGAGATGTAAAGTCATACATAACATTTAAAACTTAGCAGTAAGTAGTCATCTATGCATTGGTACAATATCTAATTCATATGGTTCCCAATACAAGCATCTAACTGCCCGTCTTCTATATAAAGAAAAAAAGTTACCTTTATATACTTGTTGATGGACAAGCTTATTAAATCAGATATGAGATTTCCACAGTGTGTTTCAAATAAACTGATACTGGTTAAATTCTCACCAGTTAGATTTATGAAATGGTTAGCATATACGACTTGTCCTAAAACACAAAAGAAAATTAGACCTATTTAGTCCTGGGTTTGGCTGCAAAAGGAATACAAGACAGACAGAAATTTTTTTTCTATTCTATATACTTTAGAATTGGTTTGTTGAGCCGTATGTAATTTTAATTTACAAACACATTTGGGAAAGTTCATCCATTGTAAGTTCAAGCTAGTCCCTTCATTATTACACTGAAGTCTGGTGTTATTCTGGTTGACAGTAAAATAGTTTGGCACTTTACAGCCTTTTATTGGCACAGTTTTTGCAGTGGAATAAAGATTTATTTATCTGTAAGTTCCTCTTTGTCACATGCCAGTGCGCATGTTCTGAAATCACGACATGTTTTGCAGATATGCAAGTTGATGACAAACAATTCTGGAGAGGTCTAACACTTTCCTTTGGATGTGTTGATGTAAAAAGCTGGCATTATTATATTCCAACTTGAGCATTTGTAGACATTAACACAGATAAAATGGTAAAATTAAGAGGCTGTAAGATCTTATCCCACAAGCTTTTCAACAGTACAACTCCCTTGACATCAGTAGAACAGAAGATATGTAGAACGAGCCTGTATTTTATCCTTGGAAATGCAGGGTGAAGCCCTGAACCCACTATCCTGCCATTGGTCTTAGGAGCGTGAAGTTTCTACTCAGCGTACTTTACAGAAAGAGATGAGAACCTAAGAAATTCTAAAAGGCACGTAAGAATACAAGATAATATATGCAGAGATACTACTGTCTTGATTAGTAAATTCTGTTGTTAAAAAGCATGAGCTTTCTCTTATGAAAATGGATTACTGCATTATTACTCAGAACTTTATCTAGAAATAAATATAGAATTCTGGACATTAAATTTGCCTCCAACAGTTTTCCCATCCTTTCTCCAAAAGGCCCCCCAAAAGGAAAACACCTTATCCCACAACAGATCATAAAAGAAACTTAGAATTATAGAACAAAGAGCCAACCCACACATTATCCAGTAACACAGACATGCAGAAACAGTGAAGATGCATTAATCCGAGGAAGGCTGTGTTGTGACAGCACTCAGAGCAGGTGAAAGCTAATCCAAGAGTTCAGATTCAGTACCGGTTACCCAGGCTAAACATACAGTGCATTCTTTCTAGACCTCAACATTACTCCAACTGTTGCAACTCCTATATGGAACTTATATTGATAATTTATAATTAGGGCGAGGGGGGAGGTTTGGTTGTAGTGGCATGATGATTATAGAAGAAAATACAATTTTGTGATTTATTTTGCTAGCATGGTCATGAACAATAGATATAAACTCTCACAAAGCAAATAAAGTTCTCTTCTGTATTTTAACAATCCTTCTTCAGCAGACTGAACTACTTTGAAGTTGGGTTCTTCAATTGCATTCCATGACCTTTTTTATCTAGCTTCTATGAACAGCTTACCCTTATCAATCTACTTTTAGCACTTAAAAAAAAAAAGTATTGCCTTGCCCTTTTCTTGCTGTACTTTTACAAGCTCCCCTGACTGAGGCTTCTTCTTTTGCCCAATATTTTCTTAGTGTCACATATAGTTAACAATACAAATTCTCTGTTCTGAGATTCTTTGTTCTGGTCCATCCTTAGACACTTCTCCTACATTCTTTTCATCAAATTGCTGTTCACTCTCATGCATTCTGGATCTCTGCAAATGCATTTTTATTTGCAATGTCAAAAAGTGTATTCTTATTAAATATTTAGTATGTTGTAAGCATTAGTTGAGAACAAACTTCGTAATCTTAGTCAAGTTTTGATAGAACAAATTCCTAATACTATTAGGAATACTGAAATTTCTGATAATAATGAAATTCCTATTTCATTTAATTTGAGCTACATGAAGATTCACAAAGAACCTTCCTTCACCATATTTGAGTTTACCCCATTAAATTTAGCTATGCTTAAAAACTACCCAAAGTAGTAAATTATTCTGGACAAATTAAGATGAGAAATCCAGGTTAAGTCATATGTACAAGAATAAGTTCAAGAAAAATCCTGCATACTTACTCATCATTTTTTCACCTAGTACATGAAGAACTTCCAATACTAGCCAATTAATATCCAAGTGGAGGTGTAGTAAATGCCATGATGGGGGAAAGACCTTTGATTAGAAATACAGACATTTATTTATTTTTAACATTTCTTTAGCGAATTCTGGATACTGTACTAAGACACGTGAAGATGGGCGTACATTTTGCCTGCAGTGAACATTATGGATATCTATGATCAAATACACTGTAACATACAAACATGCTATTCAGTTAAAGAAAAAAAAACAGAAAAACAAACAAAAACTCTTCATGACAATTCTGTCTGTAGAAGATGTTTGTGAAGTCTTTAATCTGATCTAAACTGCAATTTAAACACAATGTCTGGATTCAAGCTTGACAGATTACAACACCCTTAGTTATCCTATCCTTTCCAGAAAAGTATTAGGTAGCACATAAATTGCTAAAGTAAAGAGTGCTCTTAAAGTAATTCCAAAATTTCAATATTCTCTTCCTTAAAGATAGCTTGAAATTACTGTTTCTTTTATCAGCTCAACCGTGGTCCTACTGACAAGCTAAACAAACAAAAACATTCAAAATGCTGCTTCTCAGTGGATCATTCCTCTCCAGATACTAGTTTATACAACCTAAGACTGAAATTCCTTTTTTCTTTCTAAAAGATTTGAAAGCATTAGTTATTATATGTATGCACAAATCTTAATGGTATATTTCACTAGTGTTTAATGTTGCAGTGCCTACTTCCACATCTGCACTTTTCTTCTTTATATGCATGATCTTTTCCTATTTTGAGTCAGATTTCAGAATGTATTTTTAAAAAGTGCCCCTCCTACTGGGAAGCTTGGAAATTTTAACCATTAGTAAGGACAAACACCAAGGAATTTATTAATCATGCTATGCTATTTCAGGCCTACTTATCTACCTGTGATTGTTATTATCATTTGTATAGTGCAGGAAGAATTCTAAAAGCTATAAAACATAAAAATAAATAGATAAATAAGAACAACAACAGAAAATCCAGAGCTCATTAGTTGTGTTTGCCAAGTATGGGATGGTACTTAGTTAATAAAGGGAAAAAAAAAACAAAAAACAAAATACAAAGTGTAACTTCAATTTCAGCCTGAAGAAAGATTAATTCTTATTCAGCCAAAATTTATCAAGTTGAATACATACTGTTACACACACACAAAAAAATTCTAAAAGACATCAACCTTTGCCTGATGTTGAATAGTAAATGCTGCCAGGACACTACTAGGGAGTTCACAAAGGTGACCAATGTGCATGGTCAAAGCATGAAGCTCTTCCACCAACATTGATGGTAACTGTGCTTCTAGTTCTTCATATGGATGGAGCATTCCATCATTTTCCACTTTAGGGGGTTCCAGATACCTGAACACACATACACAGAGACACAATCAGAAAATGGATAAAAAGCAGCCCCACAAAGCTCAGTACAGAAGTTAGTAAACTGTGTGCAAGTCTCACCTGAAGATGAAAACTTTCACATAATGCAAAAACTCAATACATTGATGCCTGATGCTCTCTGCTTCACAGTGCAAGTTCGCAGCTTGACCTGAAGTAACAGAGACCAATAGCTTAAAGCAGATGTACCCACACTGTGACTCATGTAACATATGCATTCTCCACAGCAATTAAACCAGACCACTGGAAATCCACCCTCTTTTCTGGGGACAACTTGGGAGGTGGCTGGTGACAAACACTCACTTCTAAATGTCATCATGCCAGAGGGATCCATTCTTTATTTTATCATCTCAGGCGCATATCCAGATACAGAGGGAAAAGAAGGCATCCAGTCCCTCCGGAAAGGTGGCAGAGGCAAGCAATTAGTGCTAGAAGAAATCATTCAGCCCTACTGCCCTGCTCCCTGTCTGCTTCCAAGACACCTTCAGAAAAGACGTGTGAAGCAATTTCTCAGCATCCTTTTCTCTTGGGGGACTTAAGCAGGTGGACTACAAACATGCTTTGTAACTTCTGTTCCTAGGAAGCATCACATCGTTGCACAGTGCCTTAAGATGTGTCATGCTAAGACCCATCCATTCACAATCTTGTAGCCTGCCTTTCACTTTGCAGCTCTGTATCCTTTCAGCCAGTTACTGTGGCTATGTGTCTCCTTTTCTTTTGCTCTCTGAAACTGTTGTTCTCATGGTGTTACCCTCCTTATCTTGCACCTGCAAGCTCAAACACCATCGTTACAGCAGACATTCATTGGAAGCTATTGCCACTGGTGTGAGAATCGCTCCTTATTTATTCCCACACCTTGCCTTGTAGCTTTCAGCTTACATTAAAGATGAAACTTAGTGCATAACAAAGCAGATACAGTCATTTAAATACCCAATAACTACTGCCCAATAATATGTATACACAAATGCTTAGCAACGAGTCAGCCTGCAACACTTGTACCTGATTAAGCACATGCCAATCATTGTTAAGAGCATCATAAACGGGAACAGCAAATGAGGAGTTTGAGCAGGCCCCAGTGAAAGCGTATTGCGCTAGAGGAGATGCATGGCAAAAACTCTGTCATCTACTGCACTGGACTGCACGTCCAGGGAAAGGCAGTTGCCTTTGCTCCTCTCCCCACCTGGCCACTGGGGAGTCTTCCTTTTCCTTTTCTTGCTCTCTCTCTCCTCTTTGTTTCCCCTGTCCCCTCCAGGTAACCTTGAAGTTCACATATGCCACTTCTTACAGACCCCACAAATAAAGCTTTGTGCATATAAGCCTATCTCAACATCTTTTGAGCAACAACACTCACCAAGTGAAGCAAATCAACCGGTACAAGTACCATAATATTCCACTGTAGAGCCTACCCCCACCACATAAGAAGCCATAGGATCTGCTATGGTAATGAACCATAGGTTTAGAGGCTCAAATCACTCTGTTCTAAAGGAATTATTTATAGATATTACTGCTGCTTTGTAGCAATTACAAATATTTTATCCTAAGTTCTTGGAAGTTCTGTTTAACCAAAATTTTGTGTTACAGTATTTCACTACAAAATCTTTTGCATACTGCCATAAATCATTGATCAATGAAGTAAGTGGAACAAAATAGGAACAGCAGAGTGTCAAGAACAGATCAGGCATTTAAAAAAAAAAAAAGGGCAAAACAACACAGAGCATAAGAAAAGATTTTATATGGCTTCCATATTACACAGTTCTCAGTACCAAGTCTCCAAAGCTCATTAAGACTGACAGGAAATTAAATGAAATGTACAATATTGATACCTGTATAAACACATGTGCACAGCAAAGATTTACGGAGCTAAAACTAAACTGGTGTTTTAAACAGTGGCAATAGTGCATTTATCTAAGACATCAATAATACCTAACATCACACTGCCTGATCATTGTAAATATTTTAATCCTCACAACACTCCTGTACTACTAGCCTGCTTGTATCAAGGGGGAACTGAGTCACAGATGTATCAGTGGCTTGCTCTAAGTCACAGAGAAAGCCTGGTGCAAAGCATAAAATTCAACAGTTTTTTTATTTTCCTAGCTTATTTGAGAACAGAAAGAACAGGATACAGAGAAGAGAACCAAGCAGATGCTTAAATTTAAGGGAAAAAGAACTACAGTTTCTTGGTGTCCAGCTACCATATAAAAGTTCAAATGTAATTTAAAATAAGGCTATTTCCACTTATGTATTAAATGTCAGCAAAATTAGACTTTTAAGATACAATCAACAAAAGCATATGAAAGAAGCTTGATAATAATTTCATACCAATGATTTAAATGGCAGAGCATGACAATATCAAACCAAAATAAAAATAATGATGTGTAAAAATATTAACTTGTACTCTTAGAACACTAACAATTTATCTGTAATGAGAAGATACCACAGACAGTTTATTTCTGAGTAATTACTGAACTTCTCAACTTGCTAAGTAATTCAGCCTTCAAACTTAAAATAAGCCCAAGGCTGCAATAATCCTTCAGAAACATACTGCTTCTCATGCCTTAGTATTTAATTGAAACAAAGCATTTTGTAGTGATCCCATTTTATTGATCCTGCTGCAAAGATAAATTAAGTTTGTAAATAACTCTAAACTAAGCAAATATCACTAACTTGTTTAAATGGAAGCTAAGAGAACACTGAAAAAAGTCCCAACCCACTACCTTTGTAACTGAAATAGTTATTGGGAGTTTTGATGCAACTTTCAATTTTTAATTAAACACCTTAATAGTTTTGCCAAATTCTACCTTAGGGGTGACACCTTAGCTCAAGTCAAATTAATGCGAAATTCCCCACTAAGGTCACTAAGGTCAGAATTGCCCCGTACACCTACTACACACGCAGATCTGGTTCCAAACTGACTCACAACATTTCCACTACCTATTTTCACACTACCTTACATCACTTGGTTGCCTATATTTGTACTCTTAGTGCAGGGTTATGCTGTTTATATGGCTGTTCTGTGGCACACTCCATGAGCCCTTGGTCAACAGCCAAAGCACAAGTGCAATCTGTGATAATACACTTCTATAATGAAAAGGTAGTCAGGTACCTATCCCAATGTCAAATTAAATGTGTTAAACTTACCAAAATCAGACGAACTCATTTGTACTAGGTTTTCCAGTCTGTATATCTGTTGCCTAATTAAAGGAATACAAAGGTTTATGGTATTTATATAGGTAAAAGCTGTTTAACTACATTTTAGTAAGGTCTAAATAGAACAGAGAGAGGTGAGAGGTGTTCCTTGCTTTATATTTCTGAAAAAGCTTACCGAAATGTAACTTAGGAAAGAGTATTAGTGGAAGGTAGCAGACACATCCAAGTGTGAAGGGATGACGATGGATAGAATTTTTGCTTGTTTTTAAAACACTAAATACAGGTTACTGTATTTATACAGTACAAAACTAGCTAAATATCGGGGGAGAAAAAAAACAACCACACACACAAAAACCCTGAAAGCCATTCCCTGTAAGTGTTCTTTCCATAAGCATAACTCAACTTCATAGTTGAATGTTAGTCCTCATGGCATATGCTCAGTATACCCTAAATTAATTCACTTGTGAATGAACACTAGTAAATTCTATCAGCAGCTTTTCCTGCTTCCCGCTTAGGGTGATGTGCTGCTTAACTTGAGCACAAAAGATAAACAGCAGCAAATATAGTAGAGTAAAAGGAAAAAGTGTTTCTAGAAAAGTTAAAACTCAGTTCAGTTTTGGAGGGGAGAGGGCGCATTTTTAAAGAAGCTGCTAACTGCCACTGCAAATGAAAATTAAAAAAAGCTGTAACATAGGTAAGTACTCAGCCATACTCTGCAACAACTGTTATTTTCAAGTGGTCTCAAGTATGGTCTCCACAGAGATAACACAGTACTAAACTGAATACGTGAAAAGCGCAACTGTGTAAGACAGACTTTTGAAAGAAAATGCTGCATAAATTGAGGAAGGAGCTCTCTGCCTCATTTCTTATACAGTCAAAGCAGCAACTACGGAATGATTCAAAAACAGGATACTTGGATCCAACCCAGATTAAATGTTCTTATGAAAAAAAAAAAAAATTGAAAACTAGGAATTGCCCACAAGGAACCAAAACCCCAGGTTGTAACCTGCATATTAAAGGGCAGGGACATATTAAAGTTATCTCCCTTAGCTCTTCCTTCCTTGGATAAAATCATGTCAGCTACCCAAGATTACCTTCAGCCATTTAGGTGGGTTGTGGAGGTTTTTTTGTTTGTTTTGAAATCAAAGCTGAATTTCTGCATGAATTTTTCAAGTATTTCAACCATGTAGAAACAAAGGAAGTCTAAAGCAGGAGGACTTTATGAAAGAGTGCTGTTGAGGCTGAAGGTCAGAGAGAGAATGTTAGAAAGGAGCCAATGGGGAGGTGGGGGGGAAGACTCCCCAAATGACGGGGGAGGGGAAGACTCTCTACTGAATTGACAAAAGACAGAATACAGTAGGCTGATAAAATAAAAGCACAAACTGGGCATGAGAAGCATAACAAAGATATCATCAGTTAAATAAGTCATTTTAATTTCAATTTGCATTTGTACCTCAAAGATTGATTCTCATGGTTGTTAATCATTAAATAATTTGATTTGTAAATAAATATTCTGACAGTTAAACTGGTACTTCTGTTTATTAATCAAAGATATATTGTCTTAATATACCCACTTGAATGGTTACACAGCTCTGACTCACACATCTTCAATCACATAAAAAAAAACAGGTAAGAATGCTTTTTACTGTGCAATTAATGTTTTTAACTTGCAGTTCTGCTGTATATTATTATTACAATATTTAAAAATATTAAATAACAATCTTTAATATTTACAGACACATTAAAAAAGACTAGGTTTCTGTCAGCATGCATTTAAACATAGATCTTATCTGTACTTTATAAACTGAACTATTTACAGCCACCTTGTCCTCAAGAATCATTATAACTTGTACTTAACACATATGATTTCTACAATGGAAAAAAAGAGTTCTCCTACTTTCAGTTGCCAACTGGTCTATAAAGGAAAGTGTTCCATTTTATGACTGAACAAATGAACTAAAAGAGAGAATATCTTTGCAGAGGGACTTGTCACACCAAAAGACAGCTTAGCAACCAAACTCTCATAGCCAAGAGTTAGCTGAAATCCATTATTCCTACCAGTCCAGTATGTTTTAAAACATGTATAGCTTGAATAACTTAAAAACCACAATAAAATATATTATGCCTTATGTTCACCTCTACTACAATTACAGAACAGTTCACATTACGGAAAAAAAATTTATTTAATTCAAGAGATCAACTACATCGCTGACTCACTGCCCAGTGATTTTATGTTAATAAACAGTTAACAAACAGATCAGAGTAAATGCTGAAAGGGATACAGTGTTTCTTTTAACTAAGTTATCCTCTGATCTCCTTCATTATCAGATTTTTTTAAATCACAATGAAGTCAAAGCTTGCATCAAACAAGCAAATCTAAATAATACTGGTTTTAACATACATCCTGTCATCTATGCCATCATGTTTCAATAAGCCAGACCCTATTAATGATGTTTCACATCATGCCCTTGGTCACACCCTAAAAGGATGGAAGAATCCACTACAATCAAAGGAATGATGGAATGTGTCACATATATTTGTGGAATCATACAAAAGCTCCTCTCCCATCCACTCTCTGTATGTGCTGTATATTCTGAGGATTATCAGTAGCAAAGAGGATTATCGGTGATCTGTGTATTTGCATTGACCAGATTAAACATCTACATTGAATTAGTCAAACACTGAGTAACTGTATCTGAAGAGATTGCTGAAGCTATCCTAATCCAAACAATTGAAGAAAGTGCTGCATCCAGCATTTACAGTATTTGATTTTTAACCTCCACTTTTCTTTATGCACAAAAAAAGGACTTAAAATCTTCAAAAGACAACTTTAATTATATGAGTAGCACAATCTCATTCAAGGAAATCTTATATAGTTTATTCATATATTCTGAAGCTAGAGCCTTCTAAATTAGTCCCAACACTGTACTATACTTAGAATAACTATACTTATCATTTTTTATCTGGTGATGGCTAAGATATGCACCACACTGCTTAGAAACTTATTAAGTCCCATAATATTAAAAATCTGTGACACAAAATTTACTTCTCGTAATTCTGTCTGTGTCTTATCCATCACTTACTGGAGTGTTAAAACAGACAGCATAATCTTTTTGGATGCATTGCATAGCCCACAGTCTTTTATGATTTTACTATCAAAAACTTGAAAAGTTTGTTACATCCTTAAGGTGGGTATAATTACAGGAGTGGATTAATTGTAAAATACACTAACATTATCATACCTAAGTAATCCAAAGAGAAGTCCACAGGATTCAACTAATGCCATTTCAGTAACCCACTGAAAGCCAAACATTTCCACTACATCTTCTTCATAGTCATTTGGAGAAGGATCTAGTCTCAGCAGAACCCTGTAAAATAGAGCCAACAATATTCACACATTCCCCAGTAATAAACCTACAGAATACAATATCTACAGATGGCTTATGTATCACTGGTATTTTATCAATACATCAGCAACATGTACACTATAGATAGGAAGGTGAAGCAGTGCTCTCAAATGACAGGCTGTTATACCTTTTATAGCCATATAATATATAGTACATAAAATATGACAACTCCTAGCTTCAAGAGCATAAAAACATGATAATAGTCACAGGGCACAGTATATTTTAGAAACAAATAAAAATTAATAAGCTACCACCTTGAAGCATCTTCATCCTTCCAAAGGGGCTGAGACATAACAGACAGGCTGTCCTTAACAGAAGAAGCTGCTACATTAGATAACATGTTCCACTGTAAGTGTATGTTTGGAATCTGTCTCAATGGACACTACATGCCTAATAACTAATGCTAGAACATACATTTGCTCCTTTATATACATTTAATGATATTCATATAGAACATGTCGATAAAAGCACATTAATAAAAGCACACTTTTAGGGAGGTGAACTGATGAGGGTCACAAAATGTGACTTCATTATTATAACTTAAATTAACACTAGGCCATGACTACCCTTTGCCCTGGCTAAAGAAAAAAAAAACAAAATCAGAATTACCATTTTACTCAAAGTGGAGAAAATCAGACATCTGTATAGATTGTTAAAACATTACTAATTGTGCAAATATAAAAATATTTCACTAATGTGCTTTCAAAAAAAAAAATCACAGCAAGCTGTATAACAACAACAACAACGATGATATGAAAACAAATTATTTCGGAATTTTCCCACTGAATTCCACAGAATACTTCAGCGTAGATGAAGCTGAGTTCACTAAGATGCAAGAAATATTTCTGGTTTTAAAAATAAAAAGGTACTGGGCAAGCACTTGGTTTTCATTAAATTACACACCAAATGCATATTCTTTTTGAACTATGCACTATTACCAGTTCAGTTCTCAGAAGCAAAAAGAGCATCTGCTGAATAATCAGCTCAATCTCCCACAACACCTGTAGTTCACTTGGTAACTGTCTAAACATTGGTCTGTTTTGAAGCCTTTAGCAATTAAATCCAGTTACTCCTATTCTAGATAATGAAGATAGAGGAGTCCCTCACATGCAGGCTTTTCGAAGAATTTACAATCCAAGTAGACAAGGTGAATAAACAACAGTAAAACAGTATTATCATGACTGTAGTGATCTGGGAAACCTGTATACATACAAGCTCCTGAGTGAATTTTCACATGAAATTGTTACTGTCATGAAATGCTTCTTTGTCAGTGTGGAATCCACTACAGATATGTTCATGCAGACACAGGCTCTCTCAATCCTCTGCTTGACATCAATTTGAATGAATGTGCTCTGATCCAATAAAAAAAATACGATAAATAAGGTAGGGAATGGGGGATGTGCAGCAGAACCCCCTTTAAGGCTTTACAGAAAAGGCTGTGGAAATGAAGGTTAAAAAACCCCCAAAGTAACAACACAAAATATGAGGCTTGGCAGGAGAAACCCACAGTAAGTATTCAAGTTCAAAGGTATAAAGAAAGCACTCGGAAGGTCAGACAGACGGAAAGATTATGCTTTTGTAGGAAAAAACAAGACAACCCCTGCAGGATCAGCAAACGGCACAGAAAACTAAGCTGGATCACAGACAGTAAGGAAGATACTAACTAAACCAAAGTAACATTTTAGAATCTCATGGCAAATACTTACTTGTTATGCATGTGACTTCTGAACCTTAAATCCAGAATGCATGCAAAGGTAGAGCTTTGAGAAAAATGGTCTTAAAGCTACAAAGGACAGTCTCAGCAATGTGGGGAAGCTGGGCAGAGCAGTTTTGTTTCTATTACATGGAAAAGAGAGAAAGGGCCAGCATCGAATGGAGCATATGACTGGAAAGAGCAGTGCTGCAACCCCTTCAGAAATTTAAGGCATCTTGGATGCTGTTGCCCAACAGGCCGGTTTTGAAGCATACTAACAGGCCTGTAAGAAGTCCTTTACAATATCTTAAAGTAAGTTCACAAAGCTAGGAACTGGACCTAGAACACTGTTCAAAGCAGAGTATCAACGCAATTGCCCTTCCTGCTTTGGTATACCACCAGATTGATCTCAGGATCATAAGAGCTGAAAAACAAACTGATCTGGAAACCCTGTCAGCATTTAGAGGCACAAAACACCAGTGGAAAGAACATCTTAGAAAGGTATTATATTTGGAACTCAAAAAACCCCCATACCTCTTAAGAGATCCGCTTGCTAAATAAGACTCTGCAGAGAAGCTTCTCCCTCCATTTTGGTTGTCAAAAGCACAGGAAAAACAAGGCGGCTTTGAGTTCTCATTCTCCACTTGCATTGCCATCTCCAAGCTTTCAGTGAGAAATGGGGGTGTGGAGGAAGCCACAAAGTCATCGTCCATTGTTTCCACCTGATCCAGAAAATAAATAGATAAATTAAAACACACTCATAGTGTTTCTTCAAATAATTTTCTCATTGTTACAACTCCCCATAATCCCTCAGATCAAGTGAGGACACACATTTGACTAACTGTAACATCAAACTAACACAGAGAGATACCACCAAGAAAGGCAACCGTGGTCTCATGCCCTGCCACACAATTCCACTGCTTTGTGCGACTTCATCTTCCTCCATCACAACCTGTTCAGGGAATCACATCAGTGAAAAGCTAACCCTACAAAAACCAAAATAGGTTCATTTTCTTCTGGTTTAGCTCTCTAAATTGACTACTCATGAGGTTAGACTAGCACAGGGTAAAATATGAGGCAAGAATGCCTTACAAGGCACGGGCGAGCTACTTTCAGCAACACCTCATTTTGCAACCAGAGTAGCTACACTACGAAAATACATCATGCATTACAGGCTCCCAGTTGCCCACGACTTTAAGGCAATATTACAGCTCAGGTTCTCTAAGAAGCAGTAAATACACCCCACGTGATAATTATGGAAGCCTGAAATGCTAAAGTTTTAAAGCTCAGAAGACAATTCTGACATAGGTCAAGTTGAAAGTTTCTATTAAAAAAGTCTGACTTCCCAGGAATCTGAAAAAAAGAGAAACAGAAGAAAAAGCAGAAGGAAGATCATGTCCAAATGAAGTTCACTGTGTACTTAATACTAGTGAATTAGTATTTTATACAACATGCTGAAAGAGTAGATCTAGGCAACAGGTGCCACAGAGTTTTACAATAACATGCAAACAATATAACTAAAACTATTAACTCTAAATTAAGTTTTCAATTTCATTGCAGGCAGTTTTTGATACTGTTCTTGCAGAAACCAGTTTACACCACAGCTGCAGAAGCCAGTTTACACCATGACTAGAGGTTGGTAATACAGAGGCTTGACTGAAAAATGAGCTCAAGGAAAAAAAAAGAAAAGTTTCTGGCCTACTTTCACCCATTCATTCACACTCCTGCGGTGCAGTCGGCTGTGCAGCAGAAGTGAAAGGGTGACTTCAGTGCTCCAGTTTACAGCAGGACCCTATGTATAGGCACGTTAGCACAACTGGCAAGGCAGAAATAAGCAGCTAAAGGGAATGCCCTAAATCAGAAGAAGAGTTTCTAAGGAAAGTCTGTTCAATTTAGGGTATCAAAATCGCCCCACAAGATAGAAGACACTGGGGGAAAAAAGTACAAAAAGGGCAGCTCTTCATGGCGGCAACTCACGTCAGTTCTGTACTCGTCTATCACGTCCCTGACCCAGCGGAACCAATTACTGACTTTAAGCACCGCAGCCTTAGCCAGCCGCGCGGGACAACAACTTCCCAGGTGGTTGCAATCCACGGGCAGGAGCTGCAAACCGGCTACGCAGCCGCCGGGAGCAGCACCCCAGCAGCCTGCCGGGCGCCGGGAAGCGGCTACCGGGCAGCACACCCGCCGGGGACTTGCCACGAACACGACGCCCACCCGTAACATCCGCGGCCCAGCGCCGCTCCCCTCTCCCCAGAGGCGCTTCCCCGCCGCGCCGGGCCGGGCCGGGCCAGACCAGGCCTGGGCCGAGCCGGGGGAGGTGCATCAGCCCCGCTAGACCGCGGCGAGCCAGCACCGAGACGGGACGGGACGGGACGTGGGAGCGGGTAGGAAGGGCGGCGCGGTACCTGCGCGCTGGCGGGAGCGCCGCTCCCCTTCCGCGCCCGGACACTTTTCCGTACGTCCCGCGCGGCACCGTCACCCCAGCACTGCGCAAGCGCCGCGGCACCGGTTGGCCGCCGGCCGCTCCTCCTTCCCCCGCCGCCCGGCTCTCCTCCGCCCCGCGAGGGAGGGAGGGAAGGAGGGAGGAAGAGAGCTCACCCGCTGCCTTCCTCACTGCCGCCCGCCCCTCGCCGTGCCCGCCCCTCCGCTCCCCCGCCCGCCCACCCGCCTCAGGGCGAAGCGTCGCGCGCGCCCCCAGCCGCCACCCGCGAGGCGGCTCCCTGCGGCCGGCAGTCGGTCGGTCCGTCGGTCGGTCCGTCGGTCGGTCGGCCTCGCCGCTGCGGGGCCGCTGCTGGCCCGCGTCCTGGCAGTGCGTGACTTCGCTGCCCGCTGGGCCTCTGCCCGCCCTCTGGAGGGCCCCTCCAGGCACGCGCGGTCCCCGGCGTGCCCGCAGGCCCCGCCGTGCTTCCCTCGGCGTGAACTCCTGCCTCCCTCCCGCCTTCCCTCATGTCCCTTGCTCCCCGACCCCCTTCGTCTTCTCCCCCATGCTGTGGCTACATCTCCCAGCCCCTGTCAGTTCCCAGTGTGCTTCTTACTCGCCCACTTCTTAAGATTTCGGTGGGGTTTCATGGCAGCCCCTCTCAGTGGGTCCCTTGCCTGGCCAGCCACCACAACTTGCATCTGGCCACTTCTCACCTGATGGCCACTTCTCACCTGACTGCCACCATCTTGCCACTGCTAGTAAGTGCCCCAAATCAGACTGCTGCTTCCCAATCTTCCTGTATTTCAACTGTCCACTACCTTTGTTTAGTTTTCTTCTCGTCTAGCCTGTACCTGAACCTCATGTTCCTCCTTCACCTCGGTTCACCCATCCCTATGGACCCTCACAGCCATGGGCAAGAGGGCCTGGTCTTTTCTGATGCCTTACAGACCCTGATCCAACATTCCCACGTCTGTCAGGTACTGCTGCCATCTCAAGACATGAGCAATTTGCATCCAGCATGGGAAGTGGTGTTTAATACATTTGAAATTCAAGCTGGCTATTGCTCTTCCCATTTACTGAAGCACCTTCATTGGGTATGACAGTCACCACTGAAGAGGGGCCAGGGAGAAAGTCCTAAAACCTGTGCCTGGCATAATTTAGCTTAAATAGCTTACTGTGCACCTAGTGGTTTCTGGGTCTTTTCAATAATTATTATAGTATTTGGATTGCTTTGGTTTGATTTCATTTCAAAATGCTCTTCCAGTTTTGCCTTTTTTTTGGATGTAAATTAGCAGCAGTGCATGAAACTTTTGTTTCTAACAAAGTTGCTGTAAAAAGTTTTGCTGTTGCTGCTACAGCTTGCTGTGAAAACTCTCCTGTGATTAAAAATGCTTCGTTTGCTCCTGTGTCTGTAAGAATCCCTCATTTCCTTCTTTAAATTCCTGTCTAATTAAAAAAACAGTACATCATGGTTAAATAAAACTGTACCCAGGATAACCCTGATTTCCATATGCAGATTTATCTGCACTGACAGCCCCCTCTCCCTCTCTTAGTCTTTCTGTTTCCTCTCTCCCTCCCTCTCTCTCCCTCTTTCTCTTCCCCTCTCTTTCTCTTCCTCTCTGTCTTTTTGTCTCTCTTTATGTCTATTGCATTATGCCTGAATAATTTTCAGCCTTTTTTTTTTTTTCCTCCCCTCTTGCACGCACATGCTAAAATAACTAGACAAAGATGCAAGGTGGTTGCTGCAGTCCCTGTCTCTAGGACAAAACCAAGAAAGCTCGTGATTGCAATGTCACCTTTCTTTCTTTTTTTTCTTTTTTTTTCCCCACCCATGCTCGGTGATTAAACTTCCCCAGGATAGGGAAGAAAAAGGAGCTGGAAATGAAATAGGGTTGAGGAAAAATCCCATTGCAGCAGCTGCAGCCAGTGGTGTCTGCTGCCAGATGTGCTAAGGTTCCTGGGGTCCTTGACACTAAAAGGCAGTATTAAAGTATTTGGAGACAAAAGCTGCATCCTCAGTGATCATTTTCTTTATTTAACATGGCAGCAGGCGCCGTGTGGGGGAAAATCAACACGCTGGATGTTGAATTGGACTTTCCTCCTTTCTAGGATGAAAGGATGTTATCTATCCCGTGCCAAGAGGGAACTGAGGTAAGAGAGCTGATCCAGCTCCTGCTTTTTCATAGTATATTTCCTGAGCATCTTTTCTGAAACAACCTATATATATATATATTTACATGTATATATTTCTATATTTCTGTATTTGTGTATTCGGTTTCAAGTCAGTAAGTGGTAATGTTTTTTTTCTGTCTTCACATCAACCCAGAGAAAGTTAATTCACAATATATATTCAGAGCTTGTTCGGAAGAGTCGTTTTGTGGGGTTTTTTTCAAATACATTTTTGTTTCGAGAGAAGACTTCAGCAGTGACATCATGGTCGACTGCTGATATTAAAACCGATTTTCAAAGTCTTTAAAAAAAAAAAGCCAGTAACTTTGCGATAAGAAATTGTGCTGGAGATTCATATGCTCTATTTTTCGGTTGCACTCCAAATATTGGAAGTCTTATTAAAGCGATAGTGAGATTTTTTTTTTATTATTATTATTTCTAGCACATAAGCGATGAATGCTGCATAATTAAGTACAGTATTTAATTTGGCTGTTGTGAAGCAAAAGAATAAGGTAATAATTTTTATTGTACTAATCAGACTCAAGATGTTCTCTGTGTTAATTGGGTTAAAAAAATTGCAGTACTTATTAGAAATTCTAATTTCACAATGCAGCACTGACAATAAGCTCAGCCAGTGAATTATTCACATCTTTAATTTGCTCTCTTAATGACAGTGTTCTGTAATCAGAGTGCAGAGACTGCTTCCTATGCATTATGTATGATGTTCAGGACTTAAATGCAGGACATTATGAAGCCTCTCAGTGGCTCAGTAATTAGTTTTCCACAAGACAGGGCTTAGATATTCACAGATAAAAGTCTACAGTTGAGATAATGTTAAGGTGGTGACTCATGCTAACAAAAGCAGGGAAGTTCAAATTTAATGCTGAAACTGCTCTCCATTCTCCCTCATTGTGCGTAGGTGCAGGGGGAGGGGAAGAAAGTCTTCAGAACTAGCCCGCCATGGTGAGTATGCTGCGGACAGCCCACGGGGGCAAACCGGGGGCTCATTCCACTTTGGAGCCGAGCTTTGGGCAACTTTACTGGTCGGAGGGTGGAGGTGGAGTTGCGTTTTGTGCCTCTTTTTATAGGTTGTGAGAAGGGCAATAATGTACACACCATCAGAGAGCAATCATCAGTAGGAGAGATTAAATGTATTTGAAAGGATTTTGTCTGAAGCACCGGCGTTTGTAACTTTGTCAAATTAGGATGTTTTGGATGGGTGCTACTTTGTTATGTGTGGAAACTTTGAGAACACCTGATGCTTGCTATATTGCTGTTGTACCTATTTCAGCTGTCATGGTCTTTGCTGTATACACATTCTGGAAAACATCTTATTTTTCTAAGTTTAGTTCTCACCAACCAAAACGTGAATCATAATGCAGGTCTGTTCTTTTTTCCTTCAATCATTTACCTGGTGTTACATCAGGTGATTTAAATGTAGGGTATATGCATGGTTTTGTAATTTTCCTACTTCTGTGTGCTGCTTATGACAGAATAAAACCCAAGAATATTGAAATGAGGTTGGAAAATGTTACTTTTTGCATACTTAGTCGCTAGTCAGACTGGCACTGAGTTCTCACATTAGAACAATCATAAATTTTTACTGGAAACAAAATACCTGACTAGAGAAGGTTATTTACTTATTTTGTGTTAACTCTCCAAAGACTACTCTGAAATAAGCATATTCTTGTGCAGTGTTTACAGGATTGCGATTCTAATTATTAAAGATGGTCTACCAACATAAGTTTTAGGCTTAAATTTAAAAAAAACCTCTAAAGATCCCAACATGATAGTCAAGTACAGATATGGGATTCAGAATTTTGACTACATCTAGATTTTTGAAGCAAAATATTTTAAAGCTAACTCCTTTAAAAAATTTTCATCAAAGACTACATCTGGAATTTGGTGTTATTAGCAGCTGTTGCTAGTGTTGTCTGGCCTTAAGGCCATGGGACAAGTTACTAAGTCATTGCTCTTAGCAAACAAAGTGCTATATACTGTGACTGGATTAGACATTATGTTTATGTATAATCCAGTCCTGAAAGTAATTATCATTAAACTGGTGAATAAAGAAGCTGCAGATTAGATCAATATTGCTAGGTGATCCATAGCTAGAAGATTGTATCAGAACCCAAGTGATTGTCTACATGAAGAAATTGATTGAGTCTTTTGCAGAATATGACTTTCATTCCAAGTCAAGATCCCACAGCAAGTGGTACTGTAATACGGTATGACTATCGCTACATAGCTACATTTCTTTGGTCACGTCAGCGTAGAATTATACAGTTGAAAAGTACTCCAAGGAGGTGTCATGCCCACCCCCTCACTCTTCCTTCAAAGCCAGGATCAATAAAATTTGTCTTTTTAAATGAACACTTACCTGTCTTCGTAAAGATTTGTTATGATTACTTACCCAAGTAACCTATTCCAACATTTCACTAGTCTTCCCATTAGAAAGTTTTTCCTGCTTTCTGATCTTAAACTTAACTTGTCGAAAGTAAATTACTTGAACCTATTACTTTTTGCACAGTGGTTACAGGGAATTTATTTTCCTCTTTACATATTTGAGATTCTTAGTCATGTTTTCATTGTGTTCTTCTCTTAACCAATCCCAATTCATTGGTTTCTTCTTTATAGAAAAAAAAATGCTTATTTTTTTCCTTGTACTTCAAATCATTAATTCTGGTTGGTCTCCTCTGGCTTCTCGCTGTTTCTTCTTTCTTGAAATGCACTGCTCCAGACTAAGGCATGATATTCCAACTGCGATATAAGTTCTACATTTTCATTTAATGAAAGGTATTTTGTCACTTCTGTTGTTTTCTTAAGAAAATCTTAACAACGTGACTTGTACATTGCGGGTGCAATGACGTCTGTTAATCCAGGATACCATCTAGTACAATATGAAAAGATGCAACGTGTTTGAAAAGATGCAACGTGTTTGAATAGGTTTTTAATTCAAAGGTTTATGCTCCTAGCAGGAGTCTTCATGGACATACCATCCAATAGCCTTAACTCTCACGGTAAGTGCCTGTGATGTCCAGATGTGAGCCATCATACTGAAAAGAATATCTGAAGTGTTCAGTCCCGAGAGGATTGTTTCAGGAAGCACTAACAGAGAGTCAAAATTTTAGCCTGTGCCCCCGTTGTAAAGTAGCTTGCATGGCCAGAAGTTGTTAAAATCTGAACTTTTCCACATAACGCCAGCCAGATTGTACAGTCTGAGTTTGAGGCACTACAACAGTCAGGTGAGAAAACTATTTCGTGAAAGTGGCAATGGTGTGAGTGGCAACCAGAAAATAAGGTCCAGGGTTAACTGCAGCAAAGATGAACAGTATGTTTTAGTTAAAAAAAAAAAAAAAAAGGTTTGAAAGTTAGCCCATTCTAACTAGCCTAGCAGATTCATTCTACATCTGAGCTATGTATCTGGGAAAGAGCAAATTGTTGTCTGCCCAGTCTGTTAAAGTGGAGCTCAATACATTTTTAGCTCTGAGAAAGGAAGGGCCCACTATCATTCCTAGGTCAGAGGGACAGAGTTCATACTATCCTTGCGTTGTCATGGCATCTGAGGAGAACATTTCCAAAGCCAGTGGAATGGAAGAGTCATGTGTCTGAAGAATTAAAGATGACTTGTGACGTTTCCAGGGGATCAGGGTTAATATAATCTGGTCATGAAGACATAGTGGCTACCAAAGAAAATTTTAAGGACCTTTATGTGATTACGCAAGAATGTATTTCATATATTTGGAATGTAATCCTTTTACTGTTCCTCTTCCTGGCTTGTAACTTCCCGAGTTCAGGAATATTGCAAATTTTTTGGAGTGATCTCATTCATATTTCTGTATTGTTCTTATGTCAAAAAGCAATAAAAAGTTAAGAAAAATCCAACCATAATATATTTCCAGGAGTAGTATTTTATGCTTTTATTTATATTGCTCCAGGCTCAAGTACCATTATAAATATTAGGTTCTGAAGTGGTATGATGAGTTAAGTATTTCCAAATGTCTTCTCTTAATCTAGCCTAATAATGCAGTCCTTTCATATGCATAATTCCCATGAAAACCAGTGGGAGTACTACATTGTAGAAGGAATAATGGATACATATGCCAGGGTATCTCCCTTTTGAGTCATTATTTTAACTTGATTGACAAAGAATAAGGTAAACCAAAAGAAACAAATATTGAGAGTGGAAAGAGAGTTATTGATAATATTTTGAATTCCAAATTTATCTGTTTCTCCACTGAAAGATATATGCCAATGGAATAACAGTAATCAGAATATCTGCTAGAAATCTCAAATGCATTTACATTCACTAGTGCTTTCCAGGAAATATTTCACAAGTAGATCATACGCATTCTAGTCAGTAAAATTCCATATAATTGCCTCGATATTAAGAATTCCAACATATATATAAACCTATGTATATATTATATAAAGTAGAATAGAGATAAATATTCATGCTATAAACTCAGCTTGGGCTTTTTTTGCAAAGTCAAACTAGAAATAGCATATATGAGTTCACATACTCAATCTTCTGTAAAATGTAAAGCCGTAAAACTTTGCAGTTCTTGTTGGTATCCATAGTAGGCCAGAAAAAGTAGTAGTAAGAATACTCAATCTGCACGAAAGCATCTTGCTGCTTGCAACTGGCTTCTCTTCAGTCTCATCACCTATACATACTTTCTGTACCTACTCTCATGCTAGGAGCTACTTCGTATCCTCATTAAACTCCAGCTTTCATTACTCACTTGCTAATTTTTCAGCCATTCTTTTTAAACTTTTCCCCATGCTTAATTTGAAGCTCAGGAGGCTTTTACTATTCCCAAAGCATCCCTCCTTAAAACTCT
Organism: Mycteria americana; assembly: GCF_035582795.1. NCBI lineage: Eukaryota > Metazoa > Chordata > Aves > Ciconiiformes > Ciconiidae > Mycteria > Mycteria americana. The sequence continues at coordinate 45,661,498 of NC_134367.1, forward strand.
TGTTATGTTGCTACATGAGTTGACAACAGTTAGACTGCTGATGTCCTTGAGATCTCTTCCTATCACACTATCTTTTTTTCATTGTTTTTTTGCAGTATCCCATTTCTTGTCTCTTTATGTTTAGATTGCAAGGTCTCTGGTGAAAACAGAGCGCTTTTAGGCTCTGTCTTAATACAATGAATAATCATAACAATAGCAATACAAATAACGTGTGAAGTTAATAATTTTAACTGCTACCCTTTTAATTCCTAGTAACACAGACAGACTTTTCAACTCCTAACACTTCTTTGCAATAGAATTCCATCTGGATCCTGAGAAGTTGACAGGTTAGGGCAGTAGGAAACCGAAGAAGAAAGGGGCCGAATACAAGGAAGCAGAACTTGTCCTCAGAATATTTCTGTTCAGTGCTCTTTATTTATTATCTTTGCTTCTCCTATGTAATACTTCATCAAAAAGACTCTAGGTCCGATAACAATTGTGTTGAAAGCTTTTTGGCTCGTGGATACATAACTTGATTCTGGTGTGTGGTACACAGTGGTAATACAGACTCTGTAGGTACGGCTGAAGGGTCCAGCTGTAGACTGAGTGTGTTTTTGACAGAAGGAATAGCTTTGGCTGAGAGTGGCTGTGGTGGAGCAAAAAATTTCTGTGAAAAAGACATCATAGAGCTGTGGTGGGGGCACCACGGTACAAAGAGGGGTCAGGATGTTGAAAGGCAATGCAGCTTGCTGGCACAGGGATTGGCAAGGAGATCCATGAAGGGTTGCTGGACAAGGAGGGACATAGAAATGTGACTGAAATAAGTAGGACTCTAAGAGCTATGAGCTCTTGAGCATAAATGTGTGCAGGGTTTAGAATCAAGGTCAGGCTGGGAGAAGACTATAGAGACTAGGCAACGTCAAGGAGGAGTTTGTTCAAAGAGTGAGGGGGAAAAGATGATGCACAGTCCTGGAAAGAACCAGTGCTTTTAAGATGATGTGATACATACATGTTCTAGATGTTGGAGGATGGGTTTCTGGCTATCAGCATTTTGGTGTACTGTGTGTTGGTGGCATCAAATGTCAAGAGATACTTGGGGCAGTGGAAGGCACAACTCTGCAATCCAATATGAAGCTTAGCAGGAACCTCTGGCTAAACCGTATCACAAACTTTTTGGCGCAGAATTTTTAAAAGCAGAATATCTAGAAAATATTAGATCGTTGATATTAGAAAGCATACCAATGATCTGTGTGGATATGAATGTGGGGATCACACAGAGGCACTCTTGAGTGTAAACCACATTTTCAAACAGGTGTCTAAAAAGCAAATTAGCTAGCTTTAACCAGTGTAATTTTAGAACTACAATAATCATTCAAGAAAGTGTATCTCTGATAAACTTCATCTGTGTTTTCCAAAAGTATACTATTTTGTCTGTTCTTTGTCTCATCTCAGTAATATTCCCTTGTCATTTTCTCAGTGCTTTGTGCTCTTTGCCTCAGTGTAACCTGCCAAAAAGAAAATTTTGGATGACTATTGGATACTTAGCATGACTTCAAAGATTTGGAATTAAAAAATCTGTTGATTACCCCCCCCCGAATTTTATAGTAATATTTATATAATGGAAGAAAAAAGTGCCCTGTGTATCTCAGGTCCTCATTTAGCAACTTAGAAAACAGAGATGTCATTAGCACAAGGGATACAAAGGCAATGGCTCAAATTCAGTTTCTCAGTCCACGTAGCTTATCTGTATGATTTCAGGAACTCAGTTCATCCTTGTATCTCCTCAACTGTGTAATAGAAAAGGAAATCTTCCTACTTTTTGCAGAATCTAAAGTTCAAATCTCTTTGGACCGTATGAATTTTACTGCAGGTTTTCTCATTTAGTATGTCATTAAAGCACAGCAGTGACATCTTACTCTCATTTAAAGTCTCCAGGAGGCTCCTAGATACTCTAGGACCTGAGCAAATATATAAAAATAAGTTGGTATGAACAAGTGTGGAGATTAACAAATGTTTCCAATGGTCAATGAAAAGAAGTTCTGTTGAGCATCTCTCTAGTGAGATTCCTGAAAGGAGGTGGGCGAAGAGCTGATTTTTCAAATGAAACAGGAACAGTCTGTGGAAGGGGTCATTTAGTATACTGCCCAAGAAACATCTTTTACACAAAACATCTTTTTATAACTGTAGTGTATTTCTAGATTTACAAGGGAAATTTTTCAAACTACCATTCTTAAAAGGAGTTCTGCATTGTGGTCTTCAAATTTTAATTGCGTTCTTTAGTTTCCTTTTATTTATTGTTTATTTTAGATTATCACTCCCCTGTTCATCTTTTGCACACCTTTATTATGATTTCCCATTGCTCTGTTTCTTAGAACTTGGTAACAACACAATCATATAGCCCTGAAGCTTTTCTTCATCCATTTAGATTTCATCAACCATGATACTTATTTCAGTGCGTGGGATGAGGTTGTCCGAACTGTGTGTCATAGAGCTACATTTTAGTTAACTATACTAAAAACATATTTATAAAACTATTCCCTATTAGGTTTGTTGGTTTTGTTTTGGTTTTTTTTCCCCTGGGGAAAAACGAATAGTGAAGAAAGGAAGACCTTTCTCTTTAAAGGGATTCCAAAACCTAATAGGAACCAGTAAAAACAAATGCTTTTAAAAATGTATATAGAAATCATAGAATCATTAAGGTTGGAAAATACCTCTAAGATCATCTAGTCCAACTGTCAACCCAACACCTCCATGCCTACTAAATCATGTCTCAAAGTGCCACGTCTACACATTTTTTGAACTCCTCCGGGGATGGTGACTCCACCACCTCTCTGGGCAGCCTGTTCCAATGCTTGACCACCCTTTCAGTAAAGAAATTTTTCCTAATATCCAATCTAAACTTCTCCTGATGCAACTTGAGGCCATTTCCTCTTGTCCTAAAGGCCTTGAGGCCCTTTGAGGCCTTTAGGCGATGAGGTCACTTCCTCTCATCAGTACAGGTTGTCTGAAGATGAGCCATTAACCAGTACATTAAGACAACTGTATACAGATACCACATTTCATCAGTTGATCTCAAAGCCTTTGCCAAAGTAAATGAGCTTAACCTTCATTTTGCAGATGCCCTGTCTACCTAATTTGTAAAACATGGGTGTAAAATGATGTAATCTTTGTTTTGACAGCAACCACTTAAATAAATATGGCTGAAACAGACATTCTAGCTGAAGAGTTCGTAATAGTAAACTTTAACATGACTGTACAAAGAAACTATTCTGAAGTGTCTGTCATGGAGAAAAAAGGAAGGGTTTTGTTCCCAGTATCTGGTATCTAGCCTTCAAAGGGCTAGGTCTTTATGATAAGTGAAAATAATGCTACTGTTATGATCCTATCTCTAGATGTCCATACTGTGATCTGAATATGAGTTGTACTATCCTTTCTGCAGAGAAAGGTTTTACAAGATAGGAGGGTGATGATGGTGTCTGATGACTAGATCTGAAATCTCCAGAGGCAAATTTCTTCCTGGGAGGAGAGGCGAGGAACTTTGTCTGTCTGTCACTGGAGTAATTTTCCACTTCGTAAAGTGCCTTATATTTCATTCTGTCTACAGTATTTTTAGTAAACACACACACACACACAGAAGCTGCAAGGAATTACAAATTTTTTAGAGATTTCTCAGGTTTCCTGATGAGAGTTTTGTACCATAATTTGCCAGGTGTGTTTATATGACTTAGAAGTACATTAAACTTTCCTTGTTGTCAGTCTGACGTGAAGTTTGAGCTTGGAACAATGGAAGTAGAGAGCAGTGAGAATAAAGTGACAGCTGTCTCACACCAAGCTTAAAGTACAGAAATGAAAATACATTATCATGAAAACCGTATTGGAAAATGTGTCTCAAATTAACTAGTGGGCATAAGTAATGAATCATATCTAATTGCATGTTGTATATTCTAATAGATTTAACAGGACTTACCAAAATACGGAAACTGCTATTTTTGAAAAATGAAAATTGTACCATGGTATTACATAACAGATTAGATCTAATAATTTCAAGTAGGTTGATAAAAGCTGTAAAATTGCGCTATAATTAAGTTTAGAGCTAACCACTTGTAGTCAACCTTATCCAGTAAAATAACACTCCAAAGATATTTTAATTTATCCCCTGCTCAGATTGATGTGGTTTTCAGTATATGGCTATCCTTTGTGGACTAAATTAGAAAAATAACCTCTCCCAGTTCAACACTGAGTGCAAATACAAGCTGAATGTTCCAGGAGATTGTGGCAGCCCATCTTAGAGAAAAGACTGAGGCAGTGGTCCTCTCTTATCACGACTCCTTTTGGAAAAAATGCATTTTCAAAGGTGCATTGAATGAATGGTATTTGTGTTTCACCAAGGAATGAACTGTAAGTAGCCCTTGCAATTCTGAGTGTATAGGGCTCACCCTGACACTTTGGTAGGAAAAGCTCTTGCATAGTCCCTTGTCCTGGTGAATGAACAAATATGGTTCTCAGCAAAAAACCCAAACAAACCCTAGGATCTGATCATTTAAATTCGTGACAAAAATTTATAGTTTTATTCCAGTGTGCTGGACAGCTGCTCACTAGAGCAGACATTTGATATAATCAGGTATTTGAGAGTAGATTCTTCCTACGGTAATAGAAGGAAGAGAGATCTTTTTTTGGTTTGAGCATAATGAACACCAGAGACAGTATCGTTGGCTGAGATGATGAAAATTGTTTAGACTTCACCTGGAGGAGGTATTAGCCTATTTAAGTTGAATTTTAATGTTTTTAATGGAAGGTACGATATCATAAAGCATGCACAAACAATTAAAAACAAAGCCAGCAGGAAACTTATTGAGAGACTTGGAAAAGAGAATGAGAATAAATGTCACTGCTCAACTGTCATTCAACTTCCTAGGTATTTACCAATCGAGAACACCTCTATACTGCTCAGTAAGCAGATGGAGTACAAAAATTTACCAGGTTAGTGGAACGGAATGCGTAGGAGAACTTATAGTGAAAATCTGGCAAATTATTTTAAAATAGATTTATTTTAGAGGTTTTTAAAAATAACAACTGATTATTTTTTTTCTGTCTTCAGGTTATGAATATGCAGTTTGAGATACTTAAAGTGACCAAGTTTTCTGAACCTTTATTCTCCGGAAATTGTTTCTTGTTTCTAAAGTTTTAGAATTCACGTTTCTGATTGCTTTTGAATATTCTGATCTTGATTTTTAGTATTTAGCTAAGTCATACTTTAGATATTCACAGGAAAGCAGGGTGCATTTTTAGATAAATGTTGCCAGTCATCTTTACTAATTGAATCTCTTGTATATTAGCACAGTGATATAGACTTTTTGAAATCAATACCGTATCTTAATACTTCTTAGAGCAAGCTGTTATTAGCACTGAAATCAGGTAGATATACCAGATAATCATAGCTACACAAAAGTCACCTATCCATTATAAGTAAACAGTATGATACTTAACCCACAAGATTTTTCCTGACCCTAAAACGGGGGTCAGTCAAGCTGATTATGTCATATTTGAAGTGCAAAGACACTGGCTAGGGTCTCAAAAATAATATCACTGAATTAGCATATTGTTTTGTCCAAGCTGATATATTGTACGTCTTAACACACCAGTTAAATTGGACACAGCCTTGTGCTGATGCAATACTGCTGTCTACTTCTGCTTCAGGAGCTACCTTGATCCAAACACGTTTGTGGGATATCTTCCCAGTACTCTGCTGCAAACACGAACTGCAGTCTCTCACCATATTAGTTTTGAATAGTAGATATTGAAAAACTCAGGGTTCAAAATGTTAATACTTCTCAAACTATTACTAGTTAGGAAGGCAAAGTAGTCTTCTATTTCACTAGTGTTAACACTGGTTATGAACTTACTCTTACTCCAGCTCAAATGTAAAGATTGTTACATTTATGAAGTATGTTACATAAGTTTATAAGTTACATTAATAAAGTTAAGTAAATTTTTGTGCAAAGCTTAGTATTATACAATAGTCTGATAGGAGATTTTTTCCATTTAAATTCTGCATTGTTAAGTTGCAGTAATAACAGAAGTGATATGATCCATCTCTTGTTAAGAACAGTGTTCTCCAATTGCTGCTTTAAACATATATTCAGGACTGTGTAATGTCTTCCAGAGAGATCCAGTAAAATGTAGATAGCAATAAGCTCCCCAAGCAGCTTAGTGGGAAATAAATTGAAAAATGTCTGACCTCTTTTCTAATAGCTGAGCTTGGACTTCTGTGTGTCATCTTTCAAGGCTGTGGTAGCTAACATCTTAACAAAGCTTTGTTCATGAACACGTTTTGGTGCATCTGCTCATCTGTTCTTTCCTTCTGATAGTACCGAGGGGTCACTGTAAGCACAGAGGACAAGTGTAAGACTACTACCTTTCTGGACCCTGTATGAGTCACCAGCAGCATAACCCTCTTATGAAAAATATTATGAAGACAACTTCAAGTTCAGGAGATGAACACAGTCTCAGTCTTGCAGAAACACAAAATACTGACTGCTGGAAGAATATGCCAGGGAAAGAATTATGGTATGCTTGTTATGTTCTTCTTTTCCTTCCCTTGGACTGCTGTCAGAGATGCTGTCACAGGCTGGATATTGACCCAGCTGGACTTCTGATCTGATCCCATTCAAATGTTCTTAAAGCAACGGTCTGTTATACCTAACATCTGATCCAAACGGTAGATAATTAACTTCCTAATACAAAGAAACCTGTGGCTTAGTAGCAAAATGCACATTTCCTTACACATTGTACATTTCTCTAGCTATTTGCAGCACGTTTTGGCAGAATGTTAGCAAGAGTAGAAAATGGATTAAATACTTCAATTCCATGCCATCTTCTGGACATTGTTTATGTGCATGATTCCTGATGACCAAGAGCAGTGAGAGCTAGATTGCCTGTCATGGTGATTAAAATGAGTCTTGTGGAAGTTTGGTGCCTAAATCCTAGAAAATAACCCAGGAAATCAATGCTCTCACAGCTGCCTAAATGTGCATGTGCCTAAGACTCAGCACATGTATGTTACTATGATCTTAATTACCATGGACACTTAAATTTAGATTCCTGCACGTAGTTACCCAGTGTGACCACTACATCCTTGCTTAGTATCTGTTAAAATCTAGAGATAAAAAAGGGTGGTGCTGAAATGCTGCCTTCATCTTTGGAGGTGTCTGATATATTTTGGGAGAGGTACTCAGTACACTCCCAGTGCAGCTGGGCAGCACTAAGTTCTGCATAAATCCCTAAGTGTGGTCACATCTCTGTTTTCCTGTAGCCGGTTTTAACTACGAGGTTGTTCAATAGTCTGAGGGGGATGATTGGGGAAGGGGAGCTGGTGGGTATTGGGCTTTTTGGTACTGAGCCACTGTGCAGGCAGGAATGCCAGAATCATAGGGCAAGGGAGAATAAGAGAGAGTGGCTGGCTGCATGCCGGAGAGACGGAGAGAGGGGAAGGAGCAGCATGCTGGTCTGTTTATATACTTTGAATTAGAGATTTTTGGTTTAAGAAATAGTTCTGTAAGACTAAATGCATCCTTATTTCCTATGGGTTTGTATTTGTGAATTGATATTTTAATTGAGTAATACTCAGGCTGCAGTATAAACTCACCCTTTATTAGACAAGAGAGGTTTGAAAGAGAAGCCTTGACTGAGAAGTAGATTCTGCACTGCTAAGTAAAAATTGCATTCACTTAATTTTTTTTTTTTGGCTAGCAGACACCCTATCCAGCTGCCTGCTTTCACAAAGTTTGTAGGAATGTTCTGTCTTTGAGACCTTTTCCCATGTATTGGACTTAGATGGAATTGGTTACTGGAAGTGATTAAGAGGAGCTGAGCAAGGTAACAGTACTCATTTTTCAGGAAACCATGTAAAAAGGAACAATAGTCTTTGGTCCAAGGAGCTTTTTGTTCTCTCAGAGTCTACAAAAATACTGCTAAACTTGGTGTCTTAGTAAAGATATGGTGTTTCTTTCATTTAAACTCATTTAAATATACTCATTATTTCTTATTCATAGAAATCTGATCCATATCCTGAAGAATCAGGTCAGATGCCAGGCTTCTAGGAGTAACAGCTTCTGATGGAAAGCTATTACTGCTGCTTCTCTCTACTCTTACCGTAGAAAACTGCACCACACACCCTGCATTCTTATTTCCTTACTCTCCTCTGCTCTTCATATCTCTATTATTTTATGGTTTATAGCATTCACTGTTTTATCCTTTTCTCAAATGATTGTTTTACAATGGATTATTCACTTTTCTAGCTCCAAATAATCCATTCCTTTCCCTCAATACTTCATAATCAATGGCAAAAAAAATCAGAAATCATTGCCAGGTAGACATTGTGTGTGCTTTTTAAAAGCATTGGGTTTATGTCGTAATGCTTTAGAAATCTTTAGAATTTTCAGTTAAAATTATGTCATTTCACATTATCTCTGTGTCATCAATTTTCTTAATCTAGGAAGAGAAAACAAATTGGAATATGTCTAGGAACATGAAGTGATAAATAGTAAAAAGTTGACAGTTGGTAGTAGTATTTTATTAGAATCATCTTTGATAACAACTCCTCTGGTACCTGTTATATGTGCTCATGAATAGCCACTGAACTAACACAAAACATCTGCTGCTTTGGCTGAATTTGAATACCCCAATCTGATAACCTTGTAGAGAAATGTACCAGTTGCCTAGAATTGAAATTCACATACCAGTCCTGATCCATCGAAGAGAGTGAGACTCCACACATCCAGAAATACATGTCAGTAAATCCAAATACAGGACCAGATTGTAAGTGTTGAGCATTGGTTATTTTGTATTGTTATGTTTTACATAGAAGTTTACAGTTCAGAGATAAAGAATACTTGTAATTATACAGGTAAATATGCAGGCACTGCCTACAATGTAGGCCTTGAAAAATAGGCAAAAAAATTTGTTTATTTAAAATTGGATTCACTGATACATGCACAGACAGTATGTGTAGATTTTATGGTGAGCAAGAAAACTTAACATGCAAGACCTGTTCATATTCCAGATTCTTCACATTTTCTAGAATTCTTCACCTAAGCAACAATTAAGCAAATGTTCCTTTTGCAGTATCATAGGTAGTTACAAGTTGGTTTTGGGAAGTACTTTGTATGCTATATGTTGAAATCAATTTTCCAAGAAAAAAATAGCACTCTTGCATACTTGTGCCATTTTCTGTGATTATTCGTGCAATATCTTTTCTTCTGATTGTTGTCAGTTATGTTTGACTGAAGCTTTTACCCTAATTCTGTTTATTCTATAAAGAAAAGATGATCATCTTTCTAGTCAGAGAACAAAATAATTGAAGTTCAAGCTCTTGGCCAATACGTATTTAAAAAAATGATACTTTTCTTATCTCTTCTATCGGTTAAAGTGATTGACTATTAAATGTTTTCTTCTCTGGAAATCATTGAGTGGACTTACATTCTTTCACTACTTTTTTAAAACTAAGTGTAATTTAGACTTTAATGGAGAGTCTGTTTTACTTAATGAAATCTAAGCTTTCTGTTATTTTCCATCTTATGCCTTTTAACTTTTCCAGTTTTTTATTAGAAATAATTTTGACGTTATGACTTAAGAAATAAGGTTGCATACTTGCTACAATTACTCTTTTTGCTCTTTGAGTGTTTTTTTTCTAGCTCTTCCAGCCTGCCTTCTTGCTGTGGGCTTGAAGATCAGATATATTGAAAGGTGATAACCATAAATGTTTTAATCTGTATTGGGATTTTACCTGTTTCAGATGCTTCAAAACTTAGAAACAAATAACCACTCTACTCTGTCCAAGTCTGTATTTTTTGAATCAGAAAGAACATTGGAAAAAAAAAGTTTGCAAAGTTTGTTCTAATGCAAAATATTTAAATCCAGTTTGAGCTTTCATTCTTGAATATCATTAGCCCATATGTGTGGCATGGTTCTGTAAATCCAGGCAATGAAATCTTTTGCAGAAAAGTAAATAGTTTTGATTTAAGCATAGCTTATTAAATTCTCAGTTGTCTTAATACCATAACAGCTGGAGCAGACTCGAGACCTGATGCAGGAGTTCCTGGGGCTGCTTCTTGAAGGTGCTGTGCTATTTTTCTGGGAAATTTACACGGTAACTTTAAGAGGCAAGTTTCTGTATTTGATACAGAGTTGGCGGAAAGTCAGTACTGCAGCATGAAGGAGAAACTGTGTAAAGAGCAACTTGCAAGTTACTTCTTGTAGCAGTTTTGGGGACTGACCCAGACTTAATTCTATGTTCTTGGAAAAAAAGTAGCAAGACCTCATTTTTTCCAAGTGTGTGTATATGCAGGAATATATGCTAAGTATACATATTTGTAGGTCTATGTATGTGTGTATGTGTTTGTGTATAGTTGGTTGCATTGTTGTTTTATAGAGAGGTCTGACTCCATTCAGTCTCATCCTCTGCTTGATTCATTTGGCTGAATTATAACATTATTCCATGAGTAAGATTGTCTTCAGTCCTCTGTTTCAAAAAGGAGAGGCAGAAGCTTTTTATATACTTTATATTTTTTGTATACTTTAAATTTTTTTGTGTATGTGCTTGTGTGTTTATTCCCTTTCTTGTCATAAGAATAGTTCTGCTGTAATAAGTTTATATTTTTTCCTTTTGATTATATGCTTTTCAATGCTTTATAAGATTCTCAGGTTATGATCTTGTGGACCAGGAAAAAGTTGTTGATCATATGTTGCTGTTCCTTCTCAAGCTCCCAGCTTTTAGGAGAAACGAGTCACATACTAAATATTTCTCAGGTATTTGCTTGCTGTGTGTGTAACAGATATAGTAGTCTGTTATCTGATAATGAATGAGAAATGCAGTGTTCTGTGCAAATACTAAAAAGTAAAAGTGGTATGCATATCCATGAGGGGAAGATGTGTAGTACCCAAGACAAGTACCATATGAAATCTGAGTATTGCGCATTTTTTATTAGTTGCATTGGTGGCTATTTTGGGGCTTTCCTTTTTCAGATCAGAAGTTCTAAGGGGCTGAGAAATCTGTCATATCTAATATGCCATTTTCTGATATTAAATGGTTTGTCAAAATTCCCAGCAAGCTCAGGAGTTTGGCTGGTTTTTCCATATCCATTAGGTGTCTCTCTTTAGCGTATCATTAGGAGGTTTTGGTACTGTCATTTGTTTTAGTAGTTGAAAGATGTTTTATCTTCTTTGTCTTTCCATTTTAAACTCACTACTGACTGGCGTTACATATACAACAGGGTTTTTTTCCCCCCTAGAAGCTGTTTTGTAGAGATTCATACTCTGTCCCTTTGCACATTCTTCAGATCTGTTGAAATAGTGTCTTTGAGTTTCAGGTTTGATGCCAGCAAGGTTGCATCATCTTTCTTCTTTCCTAAGTACTCTGTGCCATAGATGTTCTGGAATTGAAATATGAAAACTTACAACTTCCTTTGGCAAAGTGTTTAATTTTAAATTCAGACTGAAAGTTGGTTTTTTTTTTTTTTAATACGCTGACTGGCATAGCTCCAGTACTTATCCTTAAATACTTTTTTTTTTTTTAGTTTGTTATGCTAGAAACTCCCTCCTTATATGTCAGTTGTTGCAACTGACCAGTCAGACTTGCTTCAGTTAGTAACCAGAAAATGAATTTACAGAAGAGTACTATCTCCCTGTGCAATGGTAGATTTCATCCTGTATACTTGGGAATAATGGAACAGGTGCCTCAAAGAATGTGATCTGAAGTACACTTTGCAAGTGCATTTGTGAAAGTTTCTTTCTAATTGTTCTCTAAATGATATGGAGATATTTAATAGAATGATATCATAATAAAAATATGGATCTTGTTAACACTGAATAATTAAATTTGGTGGGTTTTAGTCTGGATTCACTTCTTAAAAGTTTCCCTTGGTTTAAGACAGGAAAACTACAGGTTTTTTTTTTCTTTTATTTTTGTGATTAGTCTGTTTAACCTCTGATTGATCTCTGTGACAGGTAAGGAGAGGAACTAGAAGACCTTTCAAAGGCCCCTTTTAGTATTTAGTTTTTCATTCTATTATTGTGTTTAACTGTTTTACCTATTTTTGTCTGGTGTTTTATTCTAAGTAATGCTATTTTTTTCAGTTGGTGAGTAACTAAGATTTTTTTCACATATGTCCACTCTGTTAACTGTTCTTCTTTTACCTTCACTTTGTCATTTTTGAGTTCAGGTGACCAAACATCAGCAGAATTTTCAAAGACAGGATTATAATTCATATTATAATGGCATGTATTTGTCATATTGTTATCTGCACGTCTTTCTCCGTTCTCAAATGCTAGAAAGTTTTAAGGTAGGCACTCTAAGCTAATTGTGGCATGAATTAATAATTCTAATAATAATTAACTAATTCAAGAATTTTTTTATAGATACTTCCTCTTCTCATATATTTAACATCATGTATGACCTACAAGTAAAATCTAAAATAATATCATGAGTTTCTTGATCGATGGACAATTCTCTCAATTAAAGAAAAGTGAGAGAGCCAATCTACAAGTGTAGAATGAAACCTGTTACTTTTTGCTAAAAAGTTCAAAAAAAGAGGAAGTATTCCAAAGAGGCTATATTGAAAGATTTGCTGAACTTTCTTCACTATTTTATCTATAAGTATATCTCTAAAATTCACAAAATTATGCATAAACAAAAGAGTGCAACTCTGGACCAAGTGACAGATTTTCTTAGAAGAACTTTAAAGAAGGGAAATAAGAATATGAAGAGGAGTTTGTTTCTTTGTTTGTTTGTTTTCTTTTTTTCAGCTGTGCAATTAGAAAATGGAGTTGGCACCAAATGAAAGAATTTGAGTCCCAGAGGAGATCACAAAATACAGAGCTCTTTGCACACAGGAGCAGTGAATTCAGTCTGATTCTATTGCTTATAGCTTTATTATTTTAATCAGTGCCAGGACTTCCTATACTTAAAGCTTTCTGTGACATCCCACATCAAGGGAAGCCAGAAAAAGTTCAGTATTCCTATAGCCATACTGCTTCTAGTAATCATGATTCCTTTTTCTATCTGGCTTTGGGGGAGATGGCTGCCGTACAGATTGCACATGCTATTGCCTGCTGAGATGTGGAATGTACACGTGATGAAGAAGCCTAAAATTTGGAGGATGGTCCCACACTGGTTTGTGGGGTATGGTAAAGTTTTGTGTGACCTACCTTTGCATTAAACTAACAAAAGGCAAACATCAGCAGGTAATATTAAAAACTATAGTATGATCCTGATGTGCTTTAAATTCTGCGTTAGACAGACTGGAACTTCTAAAAGAAAAAAGAAAAAGCACAAAAAACTACCTTATGAATAAAATTGTCATATATGTAAAGAGGAACAGAAAGTACAAAACTGAGGTCAGTACTGTTTTCATCTATCTCTTCTGTTTTGACATTTTTGTTAGGGAGTTGGGAAATCAATAATGGCTAATTTCATTGGCAAGGATTAGAGAGTACATAGGCAGGAACACTCAGGATGTGTATAGTTGCTTTCAAGGGCACTTTGAGTAAAATATATTTATTATGAAGTGAATTGAATGGTTCTTTTTGTCTAATTGGCTTATATATCAAGCATTAATTCTTTAGAATACTCAATGTGTAAAACAAAGTTTGTGATATTGGATATACAAGACATATTTTGTTTATTTCAGTTACTTTCATACCCTCATAATGAATGCCTGTCTGGTAATCTGAGCCCTTTCATAAGAATCATAAATCATAATAAATGTAACTCAAAGTGTCAGTATAATACAGAAAGTGTCCTAATAACTCCTTGCTAATCAATAATGTTTAAAAATTAAATACAGTCTATGTGCATAATCTGTGATGTAGTTTCTCTGAAAGAAAAATGTGGGGGTTTGTACCTGCTGTAGGATGTTAACTAATCAGCATCTGGAGAATTAGATGTATTAGTTCTGGAGTTAAGAATGTGGTTGCACACTGAATACCCAGAAACAGAAAACGCTCAGACGTTGGCAGGAGAAAAAAAGAAATTCCTCAAAGCTGAGGAGGAGCCAGATGTGCTTTCAAGCAAAGCATTTGGGCCAACTGACCTGACCCTGAGCTATGCAAGACCACCAGGAAGAAATGGTGAGTGACAGTAGGAGGTGACTCCGTGCAGTGGGGGTTGGAGACAACCGTGTACCAACCTGACCTGTTGTCTAGAGAAGTTTTCTGCTTGCCTGGGATCTGGATCGGGGACATTGTGGAGAGACTGCCAAAGCTTGTCCAGACCTATGACTGTTACCTCCTGCTGTTCTTCCATGTGGGCACCAATGATAGTGCCAGGGGCAACCTGGAGAGTATCAAAACTGACTACAGAGTTCTGGAGGTGATACTTAGGGATATGGGGGCCCAGGTGTTGTTCTTGATCTTGCAGGGAAGGGGGGTAAGGATGCTACATGTCAGCACTTGGATGCGGGGCTGTTGGTGGCAGCAGGGATTGCTTGAGGATCAGCATCTGCTTCGAAGAGATGGGGATCCATCCCCCTAGGCAGGGCAACAGTATCTTTGTCCGCAGGATGTCTGACCTGGTAGAAGGCTTTCAATTAACCACGCCAGAAGAGGGCAAGAGTTACCGACAGCCCTGTAAGGAAGTGATAGTCAGGGTTGATGAGCAAAATGCCTGGAGTGATGTGAATGAAAGGCAGCACAAAATCAAAAAACCAAGGCTTAAGTGGGGTCATCTCAAGCATTTGTGTGTAAGCAAGGAAGTGCCTACAAGGCACCATTATGGAAAAAAAACCCAGACCCTTTCTGAGAAATCAGCATGCTGAGGTGCCTTTCTCATGTGCCTGTACACTAGTGTGGAGAATAAACCCGAGAAGTTAAGAGATCTCTGTGCAGTTGCAGGGCTATGATCTTGTTGGGATCATTGAGATGTGATGAGATGGCTTGCATGATTGCAATGGAAGGATACAGGCTGTTTAGGAAAGACAGGCTGGGAAGAGAAGGTGGAGTTGGACTTTATGTGAGAAAACAGCTGGAATGCATGGAGCTGTTCTAGGGATGAATAGTGAGCCAACTGAGAGTTTATGGGTAAGGATTAAAGAGCAGACCAGTACGGGTGACGCTGTAGTGGGAGTCTGCTATAGGCTGCCCGACCAGAAAGAACAAGTGGATGAGGCCTTCTACAGACAGCCAGAAATAGCCACACATTCCCAGGCCCTGGTTCTCACAGGGGACTTCAACTACCCTGGTACCTGCTGGAGGAACAACACTGTGGGACATAAGCCAATCTAGGAGGTTCCTGGAGAGCACCAATGACGAGTTCCTCACCCAAGTGACAGAAGAGCCAATGAGGAGAGGTGCTCTGCTGGCCCTCACACTCACAAAAAAGGAAGGGCTTATTGAGGATGCGAAGGCTGAAGGCATCCTTGGCTGCAGGGACCATGAGATGGTGCATTTCAGGATCCTGAGAGGAGGGAGCAGGGCAAAAAGCGAGGTCACAACCTTGGACGTCAGGAGAGCTGACTTCAGCCTCTTTAAGGATCTTCTTGGAAGAGTCCTGTGGGATAAGGCTCTGAAGGGAAGAGGGGCCCAAGAAAGCTGATTAATATTCAAGGAACACATCCTCCAAGCTCAAGAGCAGTCCATCCTACTGCACAGGAGGTGAGGCAAAAATGCCAGGAGGCCTGTATGGATCAACAAATTGCTCCTGGAAAAACCCACACTTGTAAAGGAAGTGTACAGAAGGTGGAAGCAGGGACAGGTAACGTGGGAGGAATAGAGAGACACTGTCTGATCATGCAGAGACACAGTTAGGAAAGCCAAAACCTACCTGGAATTGAAGCTGGCAAGGGATACCAAAGGCAGCAAGAAGGGCTTCTATGAGTATATAAGTGGCAAAGGGAAGACTAGGGAAAATGTGGACCCACTGCTGAATGGGGCCAGGGCCATGGTGACACAGCACGTGAAAAAGGCACGGGTACTGAATGCCTTCTTCGCCTCAGTCTTTTACTAGCAAGACCGGGGGTCATGTTACAAATGACAGACCCCAGAGACCAGGGGGAAAGTCTGGAGCAAGGAAGACATACCCTTGGTGGAAGAGGATCAGGTCAGGGCATACTTAAGCAAATACAACATACACAAGTCTATAGATCCTGATGGAATGCATCCATGAGTACCGAGGGAGCTGGAAAATGTCATTGTGAGGTCACTCTCAATGATCTTTGAACCTTCAAGGTGAACTGGGAGAAGTGCCCAAGGACTGGAGGAAAGCAAACACCACTCCTGTCTTTGAGAAGGGCAGGAAGGAGTGCCTAGGGGACTATAGACCAGTCAGCCTCGCCTTGATCCCTGGGAAACTGATGGAATAGCTAATCCTGGATATACTTTCCAGGCATATAAAGGACAAGAAGGTGATCAGGAGTAGTCAGCATGGCTTCACCAAGGGGAAGTCATACTTGACCAACTTCATAACCTTCTATGATGAAATGATTGGCTTCGTAGACGAAGGGAGAGCAGTGGACATTGTCTACCTAGACTTCAGTAACGCTTTTGACACTGTCTCCCATAAGATCCTCATAGAGAAGCTGTTGAAGTATGGGCTGGCTGAGCAGACAGTGAGGTCGATTGAGAATTGGCTGAATGACCGGGCCCAGAGGGCATTGATCAGTGGTAGTGTGTCTGACTGGAGGACAGTAACTAGTGGTGTAGTCCAGAGGTCAATACTGGGTCCAGTCCTGTTTAACATCTTCATGAATGATCTGGATGGTGGGGCAGAGTGTAGCCTTAGCAAGTTTGCTGATGATACAAAACTGGGAGGAGTGGCTGACGTGCCACAGGCTTGTGCTGTCATCCAGAGGGACCTAAACAGGCTGGAGAAACGGGCTGATAGGAACCTCATGCAGTTCAACAAGGACAAGTGATATGTCCTGCATCTGGGGATGAATAACCCCATGCACCAGTACATTCTGGGGGCCAACTGGCTGGAAAGCAGCTCTGCAGAAAGTTACCTGGGGGTCCTGGTTGCAATCAAGTTGAACATGAGCTAGCAATGTGCCCTTGCCACAAAGAGATCTAGTGGTATCCTGGGCTGCATTAGGAGAGTGCTGCCAGCAGGTCGAGCGAGGTGATCCTTCCCCTCTACTCAGCACTGGTGAGGCCACACCTGGAGTACTGTGTCCAGTTCTGGGCTCCCCAGTACAAGAGAGATATGGAGCTACTGAAGAAAGTCCAGTGAAGGGCCACTAAGAGGATGAAGGGACTGGAGCATTTCTCCTATGAGGAAAGGCGGAGAGATCTGGGACTGTTTAGCCTGAAGCAGAGAAGGCTCAGGGGGGATCTTATCAACATGTACTATTACCTGAAGTGAGGGAATGAAAAAGAGGGAGCCAGGCTCTTTTCAGTGGTACCCATTGACAGGACCAGAGGCAGTGGGCACAAACTGAAACACAGGAGGGTCCCTCTGAACATCAGGAAACACTTTTTTCACTGTGAGGGTGACCGAGCACTAGCACAGGTTGCCCAGAGAGGTTGTGGAGTCTATCCTTGGAGAGATTCAAAAGCTGAACATGGTCCTGGGCAATTGGCTCTAGGTGGGCCTGCTTGAGCAGGGAGGTTGGATCAGATGACCTCCAGAAGTCCCTTCCAACCTCAAACATTCTGTGATTCTGTAAATTCAGCTAAAGTTAATACATGTTCCATTTAACTCACTATTTCTGAGCCTATACTTCTAAATAATTTTGGATAACAAACGCTGGCAATGAAGGGCTATGTAATTTTTTTTTTGTAGTGAAGTAATGTTGTTTAGGTTATAGAAGAAATATCTTTTAATGGTTTCTTTGGAGTAAATAAGCAGAGGAAAACTAGCTCAAGTGTTATGCTTACGAAAAGTTTGATGCAACGTATTCCAAGGTATGTTTGTTCTCTACCTACCATCTTAGCTGAGCATTGCTGAGAGGAGAATTGAGTTCTTCACATCCACTTCAAAAAGACTCTTGTAGAAGCAGTAAATCTGCTTCATAGTTCTGGTCAGGCTTATTTTAGAAAAAATTAAGTGTGCAGTTTAATTCCAATGCATATTTTCCATAAAAACAAGAATATTTAATCACTGCTATAAGTCAGTGTAGCTTTATTTGTGATGTCACCACATGATTGGGTTAAATTAATTGTTACTTCTGTAGTATTCCCACATCTTAAAAACAGACTAAGAATTATCTAATATTTTAATGTGATAAAAGGAATACATATTTGGGAACCCAAAATTTTGCGTTATTTTCTTTTCATTCACTGTCTCAAAAAAACACTGGCACCTATTTAAATAATGAGAAGTATACAGCTGTATGTATTTTAAGCACACCATAATTAAATATTCTATCATGAATAAAAGCATGAGTACTTAATTCATTGTGGCTTCTTTGTTGGTGCCCAGCTGACATACACAACAATAAGAGCACCAAGATGTTTTTAGTGATGATTTACACGTCTTTTGTGGTCTCTTAGCCTAGCTGTAGAATAAATTTGTAAATGCAAAACATTTGGAGATGAAAGATGTAATCCAATAGTTTTAGGTGTGCTGTGATTAATGCTGTAATTGTGAATGAGCAGTCAAGGAAAGAATTCTGGTACATCCTTACTGTGTTTAACAAATTACAAGGGAGACTAGACAGGACTTTAAACCTTCTTATTAGCACTTACCAGTGCAATACACACTCCGGCGTCACATGACTCAATCACGCTTTTGGAGCTGCATAGCTTTTCTATTCTTCCCATTCAAAATATTGAATGGACTGTGTATGCTGTCAGGTAGTTGTATTATGTACTTCTAAAGAATGGTGAAAAAGGCAATATAGAGAAATCTATGTTCCCTTTTCAGTATTGGCACCTTGCTGAGCAAGTATCTCCTCTTACTCAGGATAGCAACATTACATTAACCATTTCTGAAGGAATTTTCTAATAGAAGTTTCAACCGAAATATAACAATCTTAAGTCTCTTGGATAATCTTTTTTCCACTATAGAAAGAAAGTATTTAAAAACATAATCATTGTCCTTTAGAGAAGATATTCTATTTTTATACCTGATTAACAGTGCAATAAAACATACTACTCAAATTTATTAAACTATTGAATATATGCATATAAGTGCCTGAATGTCCCACACTAAATCACTACTCTACTGGAGGAGATATTTGTGTGAAGATGTGAGATGATGATTTCTTCAGAGAGACTACGTATAAAAACCACCTATGCACCAAACACCTCATTATGACTTCATTGGAACTGCATACACATTAAAATTAAGCATGTGTTTGCAGTGAACTGAGGACCCAAGCAGAAAAGTGACAGAAAGATGAGATATAGTCAAAATATGTAGAGTTGTAGACATATATTTCCCTGAGTACTATGTAGATAAACAAAACTTCAAAGCATTAGATTTAATACAAGCAAGAAATTTTAGAGGTAATGTTGTTTCAGTCTTTGTTCTCTCTAAGTCCTTTTTCTCTGCTGTTTGTCTTGTCATCTTTTTGATCCTTCCTATTTTGTGTTTATCTGTATTACCTTACACAAACACTAAGACCTTTAGTGATTACATGATCAAATAGCTCTGGACAATGGGATTCTGTTAGGCAGACTGTCACTTCACAATAAATTAAAGAGTCTGTAGGTATAACAAACTTATTTTATATGTTACTAATTTATTGTGCTACATTATTAAGTTATAATGACACCTTGACACCTAGGTGTTCCCCCATCTGAATGTCTTTTTTTTAATATACATGGAAGAGACTGGGAGCTGAGAGTTAATCTGGCTGTTAATTATAGACTGAATTATTATCATGACAAGACTTAAAACCTGTTGTATGGAGTCCAAACAATATTGGTTAATGCACATCATAATTCTAAACCTGGAACTTGGACTGAGCAGAGCATGTAGCACTTATCACAAACAATCTCTGTAAAACTTCATAGGATATTTATCATAGTGTGTTTAGCATGGTGTCAGGTTTCATTCGTTGATGTCTTCCTGTTGAGAAATGCATCTTTCTAACTGATCGTTCTTTAGCTAAGAAAAAAGACATTTTTACAAGTTTTAGAATTAATCAGTCTGCATGACATTTAGCAACAGAGAAGCAACATTGCTCAATTTTTATGAGTAACAGTAGGTTGATGTCGAACAATTTTGGGGGGAAAATTCCATGAGCGTAGTCCACTGCTCTCATGAGACTGATGATGTTGAATCTGCCATTTTTGATACCCTAAAATCTGCTGCCACCAGAATTTCTTTTCTTAATGTCAGGACTGCTTTGGCAGTGAGACAGGGGTCATATTGTGGATCTGAAGAAAAACAATTTTGGTGCCAAAAGAGATGAAACAATTGGTGCATAAGGTCAATTGATGTTCTTGCCAATTGCTTCATGGCATTAGACCCTTCTAAATCTTTCTTTAAAAATCTTCCATCAAAAGATTGGAATACATTAATCTTGTCCTTTACTACTCAACAGAAAGGACGAGTAGTTCAGTATTAAATATGAAACTATTTTTGTCATGAAAAACAATATAAAGATTTTAAAAATGGCATTTTTTTCTTTGAACAATGCTATATTATACTTTTATGCCTTTCTAACCTCAGCTGATAGCTATTCATGGGTTTCTTTTGATTTTCCCTATAAAAAGTTGAGAATTAGTTATTTTCTGTTAAAACATACCTAATTATGAAGAACAAGTAAAATGCCATTGCCTTTAGTATAAGAGAAATCAAACTATAGAATACTTTATTTCCTACAGTTTTATCTAGCACTTGGTGAAAATGGCAAACAATAATTCCTGTTTACATCCCTAAGATATATTATTTCTGTCTTTGTGGTTGGTGGTACCTGGCTACTTTCTTTGCAAAACTCTCTCTAAATTGTTTTCCTCCTGATTCTGTTTCTTTCGCATGCACCTCTACTAAGACAATATCTACCTAAATTCTTCCATCCTTGTGGGCTTAGTAAGGGTCTTATGCCAAATCTGTAACACCACCTTATTTAATCTATTTTTAGCTTAATATTTCTTATCAGTTTCAATGGTCAATTTAGTAAGAATGAAGGTGGAAAATTGGTGATATATTTCATGTAATTTTATACATTTTAATACACTCTAGAAATTGATAGAAAATTGTCTTCATATATACATCCTCTACAACACTATTAAGGTCAGGTTTATAGGGGAAGTCATCTCAGGGCAGTAGTTTAACTGTGTATTAAAATACTGTGCAAACACACAGAGCTGATTGTGCATGTATAGAAGGGGAAAATACTAGTAGTGATATTTTCAGTTGCTTTGATTGCCAGTTTATACTGCCAGAATATTCTCAGCGGCTTTGCTTTCCTTAGTCATGGGCACAAAACTGAGCCAGAATCAAGCACACATCTGGAAGTTGGCAATGGATTTTGTTGGCTTGCCCATTTCTTTTGATAAGAAGGGCTTTGTCCCTTAGCATAAGATATAGTTGACCTTGAGTTGTCTGGAATGTTGTTAATGCTGAAGAAATGACTGACAAACAGCAATTATGGAGAAACATGTGGTTGTTGCTATTCTTATGCTCTCATCAGGTATTGTTACACATTTGAGGTCAGACTGTGAAAGGTAACGTGGATGAAACAATGAAAAAGAAATAGCATTATTTTCAAACTCTTTATTCATGACTACAGGTATTTTCTATATGATTTGCCCTTTCTATCACAGTGACCTCTACAGACATGATGATGAAAAATATTAACAAAAAGGTAACAACTGGTAGCTGGTATAAGAAGTTATTCACAAACACTGAGCTAAAAGCAGACAAATAATTGCATGAGCCATTGTTGGCATCACAGCAAGTATAAAGTCAGATCTAGTTTTCAAATTTACTAGTATAAGGACTCCCTGCTGAAAGCATGTACCAGATGCAGGATTTTCTCAAGGTTAAATGTGATTATAGCACACACACATACAAATTGCAGACAGAGATTAAATCACCAAATAAAGAGATCTTTTCAAAAGGTAGTATACTACTCTGATTATCCTCTCTACCTTTAAGATATGCTTGTGTTTAAAGTCTTTATAACTATGTTCATTGGGAAACTGCATTTAAGCTGATATTATGTCATTGAACTTGAAGGTCTGTCCATTATATTGTATTACCTGCAGAAAAATTAGTTTCATGTAAAGGATCTACAGTTTTACTTCTGTGTGTCAGCAGTCAGAATTATCTTCAATTTTTTTTTTGACTGACTCCTTATACACCTGAAATGAGACAATAAAAATCACAGGAAGATATTAATGAAATGGAAACTACTGTAAGAAAATGAAATAGATATGAATAAGTAACATTCTGTGCTCCATACTGAAAACACGTTAGTTTGAATTTATTGCTAACTGTCAAAATCAGTGAATTCAAAACTTCAAAATCCTATAGTGAGGTGGATTTTTAAAAAATATTTTATTATCTCTCTAATATTATGGAGCAATGGTTTAATACAGATGGAAAATAGTGGACTGGTTAGATTGCCATAGCCAGAGGGTCTCTGAAGGCTGTGTCTACCCTAGTGATTTGTCTCGGTGCAATAAGAAATATTTTATGTGAATTGCCCAATGGTATCCTTTTGTCTTATGCTGGTTCAGGTCTCCAAGTAGTTTGATGCACAAAAATAAAATTCCTTTTTGAGGAAACTAAATCAGAAGTCCTGATCCAAACGTGTTCCAGTGCTAACACTTTTACATTAGAATCCCTTTTCTGTAGTGATTTAAGAGAAAGTATCTGGTAAACAAAACCAAGTTAAAATTAGGTTATGCCAAGCCGGTATCAAATTCATGAAATGATGATGGAACTGAGTGCATGAACTGATTCAGGGTGATGCTGCAAAGAGTTAATTTTCAAATTAATATGTTAAAGCAGATTCTACTGTATACTGTACTTAGTCCCAGCTTCTGCTCAGAAAGGACTGAATGCTTTCCCCATTCAGAGTAACACCATATTGTGCTATCCAGAAGTTTTTCACAA
This sequence comes from Mycteria americana, assembly GCF_035582795.1. NCBI lineage: Eukaryota > Metazoa > Chordata > Aves > Ciconiiformes > Ciconiidae > Mycteria > Mycteria americana. The sequence goes on from NC_134367.1 coordinate 45,684,479, forward strand.
GCCTCCCCCAAAACAGTGCTATGCCTTCAAGGCATAACTAGAGCTCACTGGAAAGCTGTTCCTTTAAAAAATGCTCATTGAAAGATGCAGTTTCATTGAAATGGAAATGTACACAGTTTCATGGATTAAAAAGCCAGAAGGGAGTACTGTGATCATCTAGCCTGGCACACTGTACAACAGAGACCTCATGGCTGTCTTAGTTTCTTCCCATTTGAACTAGGTCATGTCTTTCTAAAGATAAAAAAACCCTCTACCTTGCTTTTTAAAAAGCATACTTCAAGGATGGGAGTATCTACCACAATTTTCAATGAGGTACTCCTCATTGTTAATTATGCTGTTAATTCTAAGTTTGTCTGTCTTCAGTTTCTAGCCCCTGGGTCTTGTTATGCCTCTGTCTGTGAGACTGAAATGAAATTTATCTTCCTATGTATATATTTATAGACTGTAACCTAGCTATCCATTATACTAAGGAGGTGAAATTTCTTGATTCTTGCCCTTTAGGTCATGTTTTTGAGTACTTTGATGGTTATATTGTGAATACTTAGCTACTTACCAATGTTATTTTTGACTTGTGGATGCAGAAATTGGATGCATTATTTGAATACTGAAGTAGCTGATGCTAAGTAGTGTCTCTTTTCCTGCTTGAGATTCCACTGTTTATACACCCATGTTCACATTCTTTTTTGACTAAGAAAAGTTTGGAGCTATCCAGATGGTCTAAAACTGCAGGGGGTTCTTTGCCTGACAGCTTGTATTGTAAGCTTTTAGGTGTTTGTAGTTTACAGCTCTATTGTCACCTCTGGTGACACTAAATCAGACATTGTTGTATTCTTCCTTGATGCTAAGTCCTTTTTAGGCCACTAATTCTGGGAGAAGTTTTCTTTCCAAAAAGCAGAGAGCTAAGACTACATTTTTGGTTTACTTAAATGCAGTCTTGGGTCTCTGCTTTTGGTTTACTTAAAGCAAGTCACAGTTTGGGATTGGCTTATCCAAACAGCGGCCTTCAGGAAAAATAGAAAAAATGAGGAAGAATGGGAAGGACTAGTCTGATGATGTAGATGATAGTTGTGTTGCCATATCCATTCTGTGTGAGAGTTCAGTGGTTAAAGCATTCAGCCCAGATTTGGGAGATCTTGGCTCACTTTTTTCCTTTGTCTCAGGAAAGACAAACTTACATTTCCTGCTCTCCATGAGAATAGTTTTACTACATGGACGGAAAGTGATTTAGCTGTCTGCCAGCATGAATATTTAAGTGTTTCATGTAAAGCTGAGTAGATGCATGAGTTCAGCAGCATACTTCAGAATATCTCCTTTTATTCCTTATCTTAACTACAGCAAAGAATCACTTTGACCTAGGAGGTCTCACCTCTCTTTGGAGTATCTTGGCCACTGAGACAATTATGATGCGAGTTGTTTTCAGTTTTCCTGATTACTATTAAAAAAATCAGAATTTCCTATTTCTTGAAAAAGTATTCTCACATTTGTATTATTTATCTTGGTGAACAGTGAATATTTAAGCATTTTTAAAATGGTAGACCTTAAATAATGTTTAGAATATGATTTAATGACTTTTAAACTTATGTTATTAAGTACAAATATGCCATCTCTGAGAAATTCCCTTGTAGCTTATGCCAGTAGCACAGACAGGCATTGAAGTGAAGTTAGAAAATGGATGGTGTTTAAGATAAAGTTATTATGCATGTTGTGGCAAAATGTTACCCTTCTAAAAGACAGAATCATATGCCAATTACAAATAGTTTGGTCTTTCCAAAGGAACAATATTTCCCAAGGAAGAATGTGACAGGTATGGATATAGAGCCAGTAGTATTATGGGTCTATTTTCAGTTGTTTACAACTTGCCTAAGTTTGAGAATTTGAAGCAAAATTTTACATGCTGGTGTCTGCCTCAGCTAGCTTGTTATGGTCATTACAGCTAAAAAGGCCCAGTCATTTCAGAGAATGGAGAAAAATAAATTAAAAGAAAAAAAAAAAACATTGATGCTATTTTCCATTTAAATATTTAAATATTGGTTGGACTCGATGATCTTAAAGGTCTTTTCCAACCTGTACGATTCTGTGATTCTGTGATTCTGTGATTTCACTGCCCTTGTGCTTTGACACGGGACTAGCTTCTACATCAGGAATATGACTTGGTTGCCCAGGTGAAAAGGTCTCTACCCAAAACTTCCACACTTGGTTCTTCCTTCCCCATTCCCCTCCTTCAACATTTATTATCCTTTGAAAAACTGTGGTTTGTGTGCTCAGTTTATGTATAGTCAGCAGTGACTTCCTGGAACTTAATTGCTAATACTCTGTCATCACTAAGCATGCTTGATCCTCTCATAGTTCGTAATTGTAAGAGATGGCAACTGAATCTACTTCCTGCCTTTGCATCTCCTACATCTAACAAGAGCTTGTGCATCAAGGAGCGGCTGAGGGAGCTGGGATTGTTTAGCCTGGAGAAAAGGAGGCTGAGGGGAGACCTTATTGCTCTCTACAACTACCTGAAAGGAGGTTGTAGAGAGGTGGGGGTCGGTCTCTTCTCCCAGGTAACAAGTGATAGGACAAGAGGAAATGGCCTCAAGTTGTGCCAGGGGAGGTTTAGACTGGATATTAGGAAATTTTTCTTCACTGAAAGGGTTATCAAGCATTGGAACAGGCTGCCCAGGGAAGAGGTTGAGTCGCCATCCCTGGAGGTATTTAAAGGACATTTGGATGAGGTGCTTAGGGACATGGTGTAGTGGTGGTCTTGGTAGCGTTAGGTTTACAGTTGGACTTGATGATCTTAAAGGTCTTTTCCAACCTATATGATTCTGTGATTCAGTGATTCTGTGATCAACCCCAGACATACAGTTGTCTCATCGTTGCTAGCACCTATGCCGTTCCCACCGAGCTACTGAACATGCTCCAGACTCAGAATAAAGTTCCTTCTTAGTGCAGTTCTGAGCCAGAACAGCAATGGGGCATTGGAATTGTGGGTTGCAATGCAATTCCTTTCAGTTGGGCTGTTGCTAGCACTAGCCTGGCTGCTGGTGCTTGGGTAGGCCTGAGGTTGAAAACGAAGTGTCTGCTGAGACTGAGACTTAAAAGAGAGAGAGAGAAACTGACTGGAAATTGGAGGATGAAATTGAAAGTACTTGCGAAAAAGGTTCTTTTTGGAAGTTAGTTTTAGGCTGAGAAGCTGAAACTGAGGGATGAAAGGGATAAGAGTTTCATTTGCCTATGCATCCACTGCACAGATGAATGTGAGAGAGGAACATGCTTTCCAGCAGGGTTTCACAGATACTTGTGGACAGCAGAGGACAAAACATCCAGAACCTTGGTTTTGATTTCAGGCTTTGGAGGAAAGTGTATCAGTGTGGCATGGACTTTTCTGCCCAGTCCGTCTCAGTTTTCCTGGTATCTCCTGTTCCACCCATGTCGCCTTGGCCATGGTTCCTTGTCCCAGTGTCATCCAAACTTTTTATATCACTCACTCCTGTGGCTTCCCATTATGGCCTATTTCTCATCACGACCCACGGACCTGATCTCTTCATGCATGCAAGCTTCCAGTCTTAGTCAAATCTCCTTTCTGCTTTGCATACACAGTTCCAGATTTCCTGCGTAGCCACGCCAGTTCTTACTCCAAACACCTCTCCCAGTTCCCAGTCTCATTCGTAATCATGTCCAGTCTCACCTTTTTCTGACCTCTCATCAAATTTCCCCCCTACCCTCCATGTGGCAGAGTCTTTCTGATCTAGTATGGGTACTAAAATAGGATGAGTGTTCATCTCAGTCCTCCTCTTGTTTCTTTTTTCCAGTGTTTGCCCAGCTAGTCTTAGGTTTCTCCACATCCTTTGCTTTTTTGTCAGAATGCTCTTTCCAAACTCCTTTTCCTGTCCATCCACTACATTTTTCCTTGACCAGACAGTCTTGAACACTTCACTCCCTGACAGTTAAGTGAATTCCAGTGCTTATTCCCAGACCACAATCTGTGAAATTTAGATTAAATATGTACGTATTAAATACGGGCCTCAGTTACAACTGTATTTCATCTTAGTTGGCCTGTTGTTTGAGATGTAACCTTCGGCTTTCTGTGTTGCTCATTTTTGCTCTGAAGACTGAGTTACTGCATTTTCATGCCACTCACTATCTGAGTCTTCATAATCTTAACTATTTTATTTTTACAGTCTTCTAGATAAATGAGGGAGGAAAGAGAGTGGTATTATCCATATAAAATAATTCAGGATATGCAAACTGAAAAAACTTAGAACCTAGTTTTTCAGAGTACGTAACATTGCTGTATATTAACTTCTGTATGTTGAAAGCAGAACTCCTATGGATTACATTTGCAGCTATGTTATCAGCATTTCTGCAAAAGATATTTAAGAAGTAAGTTGGGACAGGATATGCGGGGGCACAATTAATGATGCCTCAGAAAAGCTTGGTTTAAGTGCCATATCAATGTTATTAAGGCATGCAGCAGGAGGACACAACCCAAGTTTTCCAGGGAAGCTATCACCTCTTTTGATCACAATACCTTCTTTTCAATTGTACAGTTGTTTATTACACAATTTCCAGGTGCTGCAGCAAATGAAATAAAAATTCTATTTACAGTCATGGCTTCCTATCAGAGCAGATTCATCCTGAGCATTAAATGAATCTGGAGTTTCCTGGGAAAGAATAGTGAATGTTCTTGAAGTACCACAGTGGTGTTATTCAAAAGTACAGGGAGGCAGAATTACTTCTGGATGGGTGGATATAAACCTATTTTAAATGTTTGATATGAAATCCCACTAGCATTCTATTAATTTATCAAGGTAACTGTGATATCTGAAGTTGAAATGTTCATCTGTGGCAAATAACTACTTCTCTGTTCTAAACATAAACTTTAGAGAAGTATTAAACGCTAACAGGACTTAAAAAAAATGAATATGGTAAGTGGTACACAGTGGAGCTGGATGGTTCAATATGGATGTAATTTGGATGTAATCTTTATAAAAAATCAGCTGCTATTGTTGGCTGATAGGCAGGGCTTTGACAATAAACATTAATTACCTGAGGTTCTTCAGCTGACTATGGCACCAACAAGCCTGCTTTGACATACAAAGTAAGTGTGTTTACTGGCTACCAAACTCTTATAAATGGAAATGGGTATAACTGACATTTGGGCCTTTATAGACCTGAGCCACCTCTTTCAACATAAAAGGAAGGATTTAATAACCAAAATTTTGCTGACTAGTGCTATTTGAAATGCCCTACCACATTTAACCTAGCCTCTAGCTGTTACTCCAGAAGGACTCAGATTTCCTCTAGTCTCATATTTGTCAGTCCCAGGTCTCAGATACCCTAGGTGCCTGAAATGTCACTGGCTACGTTTGAGCTACTGGGTCATAGTTCTGTAGTCAAGATGTACATTTTTGATCTAATTTGTACAGATTTTGGTCTGGGAGTGATACTTGCCCAGAATACCCTTCAAGACTTAAATGATTTGGGGCTCAGAGATCTCCTGAATTAGGGAAATTTTTTTATTAGGGATTTTTATTTTTAGTAGCCCTTGGTAGATTTTTGTTTCCCCGTGAATTTTTTTGATCATTTTTTGAGTGAAATTTAGCATCCATGATTCTGTGGCCAGAGGTATAATTTAATGACATGTTTGAAGGATTATCTTCTTTTTGTTTCAAATCTTCTGTTAGCTATTTTCCTTTATTGTTTCCTACTGCTTCTATTGGAAGAGACAGTAAAAAATACTTTCCTGTTCACCTTCTTAATGCCACTTCTAATATATGGACTTTGGTATGTCCCCATCTCTTTTCTAGGCTAAAGAATCCTGGTCATTCTTTGTCCAGAAACTGTGTCAACTTCGATCCATTCTTTGTCCTTTTCTGTACCTTTTCCAATTATATTGTATTCTTTTTGAGGTAAGAAGGACCACCAGAATTATGCACAGTATTCAGACTGGAGCTGTGCTATTAATTTATTCTGTGGCATTATGTTTTTTGTATTCTTTTCATAGTAATTTGCATTTTTCTCTTTGCTTTTTTGACTATTATTAAGCATATTCCTGATATTTCCAGGAAGTGATCTAACTCCAAGTTACTCCAAGTTAATACTCCAGTATTACTACTGAGTTATAATACTTCAGAGTCTATCACTGTGTATGTAAAGCCAAAATTATTATTCTTTTGGTCTATCAACTTATATCTGTCTATGCTGAATTTTTATCTGCCTCTTAATTGCCTAGTCACACAGTATCATGATATTTGAAACAACCATTACCGTTACTATCAAAGTGAGCAAACTTTGTAATCTTTCAGCCTTCTTTCAGATCATTTATGAATCTGTTGAACAGCACAGGTTGCAATACAGATCCCAGTGGGACTCTACAGTTTTCACAGTGAAAACTGACAATGTATTCCTACACAGCTGGTTCCAGTGGTCTCTGCAACGGACCCACAATTGGCCAAAGCCAAGCCCCTCAGACAAGCTGGTGGCACCTCTGTGATAACATATTCAAGACAGGGCAGAAGATATCAGATGGAGAGAGGAGGAGGGAGCAAAAAGAGTGGGAGAAATGGCAGAGACAACATCAAGGTCGGAGGAGGAGGAGGAAGAGAAGATGCTCCAGGTGCTGGAGCAGATATTCCCTGCAGCTTGTGGAGGACCCACACCAGTGAAGATTTTCCTGACAGGAACTGCAGCTTGTGGAGAGCCCACATTAGAGCAGAGAAAAAGTGTGAGAAAGAAGTAGCGGTACAGAGGAACTGCTATGTACTGACTGTAACCCCCCCATCCCCCTCGGTGCTGCTCAGGCATGCAGAGAAGTCTGGAGGGCAGGAGTGAAGTTGAGCCTGAGGATGAGGGGAAGAAAGGTGGTTTTTAAATGTTTGTCTTTGTTTCCCACTACCTGAATTAGTAATTACATTTATATTTTAATGGACAATAAATTAAGTTAATTTCCCCCCAAGTTGAGAGTGTTTTGCCTTCAACACTCATTAGTAAGCAATCTGCCTGTCTTTATCTCAACCCACATGCTTTCTCATTCCTGGGTTATCTTCCTGTTTTCACCCCAGTCCTGCTGAGGAAGGGAGAGTGAGTGACTGTCTGGGTGGGATTTTGGCTGTTAGCCAAGGTTAACCTACCTCACTACCTTTGCTTTCTCCTTATTACTCATTATTAATACATACAGGTATTTTTCTGAATGGAATTGCATGGCAATTTAATTTTTTTTTTTTAAAGCAATTCTGATAAGCAACCTTGTTGAATGCAGACTGGAAATTTAAAAAAAAACCCTCCCTGGTCTATATACACATTTACTCCTTTAGAAAAAGTTAATAGATTTGTGAGACACAAGCTTCTATAAAAATAAGTTCTTCTCTATTATGTCATAGTTATTTGTTTGTCCACTCATTCTATTTTTTAGAATATTAGCACTTATGTATGGACATTGTTCTTGTCTGCTTCTCTGCTGGACTCCTATGGAATCCCTTTTCAAAAATGCATGTCATGGTAGCTATTTTTCAGTCCTCTAGTGCCAAAGCAATTCAGAGTGATGTTTCATAACATGCTTAGTTGTGTTATTCTTGAATCTTTTAGCAACTTTTGGCAAATATCAATTAGTCGATAGGAAGTTTGTTAATTTTTGTCTTGATTGTTTGGGTTTTTTTGTTCTTCCAGAACTTTGAAAAGTTTCAGAAATTTTGAGTTTGAGATAGACCCTTTAAAATGTTGAATGTAAAGAAAAATTCTGGTAAGCAAAACTCTTTAAGCTCTTCAACAACGATTATGGATCTAAAAATTAGTTTAGTTTTTTTTGCTGTCTTCTTTGAGTGTTCCTTAATTCCTACAAGCTCCGTGTCATTCTCTCTGCTCCTCATCTAGTTGAAAAAGCATTTGTTATTAGATTTTCTGCCTTTTGCGAGTTATTCTTCAAACTTTTGGTCTTTATTGCTGTATTTTTGCACAAACGATCAGCGTTTATGATTTTTTTTCTATTTTACTCATGTGAATACAACTTCTTTTTCTGAAAAATAACTTCCTATATTATTCAGTTGGTTTCCCTGACTATGCTGTAGTAGTCATAACTTTTTCTTGGTCTTTTTGGTCCTTTCAATAGTGGTATTCATTTGCTCTGACACTTAAATACAAGGCCTTCAGTTTTCTTAACGACTGCATGTATTCTACCCTTTTTGATGTCTCGTTTCTTTTCCATAAACCTAATTTTTATATAGTTTCCTGTTTTGAAATTAGTAACTTTTTGTTTGTTCGTTTGTTTGTTTCTGCAAAGCTGTTGAAACTCAATATATGGTGGTTGCTGTCACAGCATAGCTCCTGGAAAGTAATACTATGAACGGCATCCTTTGCACTGTCATGGTCAGGACAATAATTCCTTCTCCTTTTGGAGGTTTTGCCACTAGATGCTCTAATCATTTACAGGAACTAAAAATTAAGTGTTACAATCATGCACTAATGTGACAGCCAGTTATCTACTGGAGATTAGGTGAGGTGTTCCCATTATTTTCTGCCTTTGCATTCTCAGTTCATGTGTGGATTCCTGATTCACATAACTTAGTTATCAGATTTAACTCTAAAACTTCTGTAACTTTTAAAAATAAAACTCCACCAACACAACCAGTCTTTCCTATGTACTTTGATGGTAGTGTTCACTGATTTATCTTCTTCCGTCAAGTTTCTGATATAGCTATAAAGTCAATTTCTTATTTGAATCTAAGTGTTTTAAATCCCTTATTTTTACTCTTCCAACATTTGTATAGAAACATAGATATTGTTTCACTTTTATGTTCTTCTGTACTCTATTGTGATTGTTCTTCACATTTTTATTTGAATTTTACTGTTCTATCTCAGATTTTGAGGTTTTGTGAAGAAGTAGGGGTTTATGCAGAGTTTTTTATGAAACAACTCTTAAAAGATCTATTATCCTGGATGCTCCCCTTGCAAGGGATGCAACCCTTGTTGACTTTCCTGGAACTACTAGGTTTTTAAAGTGCAAGCAGTCTCATTCTGTTTTGACTTCAGAAAAAGTTCTCTTGTACAGGTTCTGTCTGCCACCAGTTCTTAATATATCCTTCTTCCTGATGTCATTTATTCAGGCATGTCCAGAGACTTCCAGTCTGAGCCTATAGCTGGTACCTAGAACATCTCGGACAATGCTGCCTTGGAGCTTCTAGTATTTAGTTTCCCCCAGAACTGCAGGCATTTTGCCTTTGGACTGTTCTCCTGCTCTTCTGTGAGTCCCTGAGGGTGTCTGAGCCCACCAGCGCGGGCTCCTTCCTGGTGTTGGCCCTGACTGGTCACTGCCCTCCTGCACCTGAGAGCCAGGCCATCAAGTGGCACCTTTGGATGTCACAGACTTATTATCAAACTGCAAGCTGGTTTTAACCTGACTGTAATATGCCATTCCTTCCCTAAATAATTAATAATAATCTGCCTTCAAATTTCAGTTTGGGAAGCCCACTTTTTATCTGACAGCTTTTATTTCTACAGCTCTCTAGTTATATGATAGCATATTTTTAAGGTGGGGGAGGTAAGTAAGTTATCTATATAAAATGTATGTATACAAAAATGTAGATGATTGTCAATAGGTGTTGATATTTGAACTATGGTAAAATTTATATTTGAGCAAATGCTGTTCCAAATAAGTGCCCAAACTGTGATAATTTGAACGATATAAAATCTTGGATAGATAATCCCATTCTAGTTCTTTGATTTAAAAAAACTCACCTAGTATGCAGTTTTCTGGAATGAACAAGTGCCCATCCCTCGATTTCCTATACCTCTGCAAAGCTGAAACAGACTGGGGCTCCCTAGTTATTCTCTGCTTCACCTAGCTTCTGAGAAGCAGTATATAAATGAAGGCAGTCATGCAGCTATTCTAATGAATACTGGAAATTTTGTAGGAGCCATCAGATATAGCACACAAAAATGGCTTAAACCCATCTTCTTTCCCCTATTTCCATTTCTGTCCCTCTACTGAGATATTTATAGTTATGGGTAACACAGCAATATCCAGAATATTTTATGTAGTTCCTGCTGTTGCATGATTTATGATGACGTTCATCCCCATCAAGCTCACATTTTTATGCACTGTTACAGTTAACTTGTTTAACAATAATAGCTTGGTTTCTGGGTTAATATAAAAGTATCATCCCTTGATAAGGTAATTAAAAGCTCCTAATTATATATGTTAACATTTTGTCTGACCAAATCTGTATCACTAAGGATGATCAAACATGACAGTATTCCAGACATGGCTGCTGATAATCCATCAACATTTTTTCCCTTGATTGTCATGTAGTAGAATCCTCTTAAATTAAAGTATTATGCATGAAAATTAAAGAATATTCCTGATTATCGAACATCACAGAAAATGACATTTTAACAAAAAGCATTAATAAAAATCTAACACTTTCTATACTGTTAGATATATGAAGTTAGGGATAGGGTGAAGATAAATCACATACTATGATGCTGATAGTCAACACCAGTTAATACCTGTCACCTACGGGAAATAGGCATCAAGTGTATCATTCAAAAGGAAATTTCACCGTTGTACACTCTATTACTTTACTTCAAAATGCACTGCACTGATTCTTCTATGGCAATCATCCCAGGGAACAACAAGATGCATGTGAATTTCTGGTGTATATTATACCTTCAGTGCCATATAATGGAGTATGTATGGTGCCAGCAAGATGACATTATTAAGAAGAAAAGTTCATGTATACAGTCATAATAACAAAGTGGTCTAGCAGGCGAAATCTAGGCTAAATGGACAACTGTTTGTATGAAATTCCGTGTAACATGGTCTATGACAGTACTTCAGTCTTCATTTTATACATTATTCTAGGTGGTACCTATTGTTTTGTAGATAAAAGTAGAAATGCGATTGTGCTGTCACTGAGATACCATTTAATTTTGTTGTTGTTGCTATATGGTACTGTAGTGCAGGAATACTGCATTACCTTAGAAGGAAGGATGACGACGTTACTTCTTAGAAGAAGATATTACTAAAGTAATTATATTTAAACATCTTTCTCTTATCTTTTCTTTCAATTAAAACCATAGACTTAGACTATTATTTGACAAGTTCAATTATACCATCCTCAGACTGTTGCTCCATGAAACATAAAGATAGTTTTATTTGACATAGCATACAGTCTGCCTGTTTCTTTAATGCTTGTTCTTTTTTAGTGCATGTTCTTTGCGCTATGATACAGTAAGCATTAGAAAAATGCCCAGTATAGCTCCTTTTTTTTGTTCTTTTTTTTCTTTTTTAAGATATAAGAGTCTGTGAAAGTGAAAAGTATTCCAAAGTGAGTGTAAACATTTTATTATTTATTTAACAGCAGCATTATTGCTAACTTTCTCACAGTGACTTTGAAGTATATACATCTACATTTATATGCACCAATCAATAAACACAGCATGGACAGGGTAAAAAACCATATTTTCATTCTGAAAGACTGTCCTCATTATATTATAATGTCTTTAAAGTAAGTCACGTTAGATCTAAACTACTTGACAGGTAGCCATTTTAAAGACATTTGTGAATATAATCAATGTAATTCTCAATAGTTATATTTCTAATAACCAATTTGCTGACTTCATGTTCTTGTCAAGATAATTTATACATATACACCATATGTTCTCTGAAATTTTTCTTTGCCCAGGTGAGCATTTAATCTTCCTTTCTCCCTAAAGGAATTATCCACATCCCTGAAATCAGAGGATCTTCCACTTATTTTTCCCTTCTGTCAGACCTTCCAGCCTTAAGACCTCAAGTCATAATGATCATCTTTTCAGCAGAGGGCAGCATATGGCATTCTCAGAGCCCATCAATTCCACTGTTTAATTGGCTGTAGAAATCACTGTTGAGCTAAAGGTGATTTTGAAGCACTTCCAACTCTTCTTGACTCTTAGGCAAGATTCAGATTTTGGTATCCTTTGTGATTGTATAGAATATTTCTCAGGGGAATGATCTGTAGTAGTGAATCTATTAAATAAAATGAAAGTTGTTTTTCTTTTTTTTTATTGTTACAAGAAAGCAATACTTCTCTGGTTGGAATTGTCTGACTAATGATAGTGAAGTTTGTAGAAAAGATTGCTTTGCTCCAATAAATCTAATAGATGCTAAAAAGTTGCATATCAGATAGTTTTAATTTTTGGTAATCTTAGGCCCTCGTCTTCATAATAGTGGTAAACCTATTAGGGGAAGAAGGGCTTGGCAAACCATTTGCTATTGGGTATCAGACAACCTAACACTCTGAGCTACTAATTCTGTTTTACAATCATTTAAAAAAAAAAGGCGGTTTATTTTTTAATATGCTTTTTTCCCTTGCATTTTGTATAGAAAGAATGAGTTTACATCCATGTTTTATTATTCACATTCTGATTTTTTAATTATATCATGTAGTTCATTTTCTAAATTATAGACAATTGATACAGTTCATACACTAAGTAATCACCTAATATCCTGCAAAGGAAGCTTCAGGATGATCCTCACCTTTCTGATTTTTTACAATCATGTTTTCAAGTATTCTGTATATGGAATCCTTGTTTATTGATCAGACCAGATGCAAGTTATGCTTCTAGTGCAATATGTTTAAATATCTTTGATTTTGAGCAACTAATTAGAACAGGTCCTTTATTAGCCTTAGGATATGCCTTTATTGCCTTGCTCATTAGATGTAAAAAAGGGTCTTCCATGTAATGTCCAATGAGATGACATTTTCTCATACTGAGGGTGATGCTAACATAAATTTGCTCTTTTTTCTTTCCTTTTTTTAACTAACAGTTAATGCTTTGTGGTTTACATAAGTTCAAACGTTCTCCAAATGATGATTCTTTTTGCATGCTGCAGAGGCTTCTCAATAGATTAAGAAGTTTAACACAATTTTTACAATATCACACAGCCTCTGTTTTCTGGAAGCTACAGAATCATAGAATAGTTTGGGTCAAAAGGGACCTTTAAAGGTCATCTAGTCCAACCCCCTGCAATGAGCAGGGCCATCTTCAACTCAATCAGGTTGCTCAGAGCCCCATCCAACCAGACCTTGAATGTTTCCAGGGATGGGGCATATACACGGAACTATATGGAATGATTGATTCTTTTCACTGTGGTGGTGGAATAAAATAAGAGAAATAAATGTTTTAAGTGCTGCTCCAGATTTTTTGTTTGGTAACTGTGGGGGAATATATTGTTATGTTAGTGTTCTTGAAGTTCTATTTTGGTGTTAATTGAAGTATCTGTTGTTTTTCACAGAAGGGAAGAAAATTTGTAGATGGACTATCTTTTAATAAAACTTAATGCCAACAAGTGGCTTGGCAGTGACAATGAATGCCCAAAACTCAAATGTAGAAATAATTTCTTGCTCTTAATGTATAATACTAGCATGAGCATTAACATGAAAGAGGTATTTCTGAGTTAGTTACTTAAAAAAAAGACAGTAGTCATTTGCAACTGTAACTAGTTAAGCTGGCTCTGAGTTAATTGAGTCTTACTATAGAGAAGACGAGAAATCTGTTAACTCTAAGGTAAGTGAAAGGTATTCTAGAAATACATGGTTGACATTTAAGCCAAAACCTTGAAAGAGGCTTGGATTAGCTCACACTGTTTGGAGGGCTGGATAGGAGTTTGTTGGTCTGATAGCGAAAGGATTGTATTCTAAGTGCTTAAGTTGTTCATTTTAGACTGGGTATTAAGACTGCTGGGCTTCATGAAAATATACTTTTTGGATATGATGGTTAAGTGTCTCGTGAAGTTTCATTATAGCCCCTTAAAACCACTTAAAGCATGACTCAGTCATTTAAGTGTTTTCTCATTGTTAATGTAATCCTTGTTTGTACAGTTCCACTATGTCTCCTGTTTATTCTGTTTCTTTTTTCATACATATATAAACTTTTTTATATATATATATATATAAAAAAAATATGTAACGTTAATTTGTCTGGACCCCCCCCTTTCTTGTTCTCATTTCTTGAAGGAGCATGGTCAGGGGAGAAGCTTTTCTTTCTCCCCTTTGGTACCCTCAGATATCTGTACCCTTTTCATAAGAATTTTTGCAGCCCTATTACTGACTAGCTATGAAGCACACAGAAGTGAGCATGACAGCCTATGTAATTTAGAACACTAAATTTATCTATTATATCATCCATTGAGTGATAGCATAATTTGGGCAATTTTAAGTGCAGAATAACCACCCAGTGAGTGGTTAAACCTCTACAATATAGCATGTCTGAGATATGGTTTGGCAGCTGGAATTTATTCTCTAAAAAAACCCAAAAGATCTTGTGGAGGACTTCAGCTTGGAATGCTTCCTAAGCACAACCAGTGTTTGTGGTACTTCCGTAAAGAAATCTTGGAGCCTTCAAACTATTGTTTCAACATGTTTGAAGTGGTTATGCCTCTGCATACATTAAGAAAATGTTCTCCTCAACCAAGAGTCTTGAGCCATTCCTCATCTTTCCTGACCCTGAGGTTAATAGGGATTCTGGAAGTCCTTTGGAACAAGCTCAGGAGTTCATTGAAGTTATACTGGGTAAAAGATTGTCTCAAGACTTTTTCTGGGTTTTCTCTCAATTTTGTCAGAGCAGAGAGAAGCAAGTGCTTAATACTAGGTATAGGTTTTCCTTTTTCTATAATGGTCCTAGATCATAGATAAATAGTTTCCAGCTATCACTTAAGATTGGTTTAAGGTTATTTCATACTATTATAACAGTTGAAAATGGCTTAAGTGGGGGCTTTGCATTAGTTTTGTTTCTGGGAGTGAACACTCTTGGCAATTAAAGAGAACCTTGAAGCAGGATAGCTATATGAGCCTTATTGAATTTTGAGTTCCAGCTTGCGTAGCTATGTCACATTTGCTTTAATCCAGAATAGCTACTTCATCTGTGACCTCTCAGCCCTGCTGCTCAAGGGAAACATACAAAATACCCTCAAAAGATAATTCTGGAACTAAAATTCATAACTCTACTGGGCACTAAAAACCATGGACTCAACAGAGACATTGGTTTTATGGCACATTATATTTTTTGCCACCCCAGGATAACCTTTCCATGCTGCACAGACAATAAATTATTTGGGTCTCTCTTGCTCTCTCTCTCTCTCTCTCTGTCCCACAGGAGCAAACAAATGTATTGTCTTTCCCTTTCTAATATTTCTCCACCCCATATTTATGAACTATCTTATCTTTTGGTTAATTGAATAGGCAAGTTTGATTAAATTAAAATCAGAGCAATTGTTTTCAACTTTTATTTAGTTTGGAAGATTGCTAATTCTACCTCAGACTGGAGGAAAGTCTTGCATGCCTGAAAGCTTGTAATTTACCCCTCAAATATTTCATTTAGTCTAATAGAAAATAGTAACACTTGTTATAAACGGTACATATTTATACTGTTAGAACACATGGCTAGAGTAGTACCACTTAATTCACAGTAACGTGCTGATTAGATACAACTAATTCCTCCTTTTCCATTCCAGAAGTTTTATAGTAGTTCAGTCTTTTACTAAACAGTTTGGCCAGTCCAAACTCCTAGGTAGCTGTGTTTTTGTATTTTTAATATTTTCTATTTATTATTCTCATGTTATTGTGCATATGGTTTGTAAAACATTTTGAGACTGATCTGGCTAAGGAGTGGTGTGTAATTGTCATGTTTCTTATTGTCCAGCAAAAATGGTAGCAACTAAAGGAACAAAGTGCACTTGATCATAAATGTCCCTGTTTTCAAGATTAAACACTGTCTACAGAATTTGCTAATTTCTGAAGTTCCTTGGCGCTCAGTGATGTCCTCTGAAAGTGTGGTAAACTCCAAGCTGTATCAGTAACTGAAGTCTATTCAGTTTCTAGTACAGTCGATAGTGCTTTGATAAAGCTGGAAAATGCTGAAATGCTGACAGTTTCTAAGATAATCCTTTAAAAAGTAGTTGCTAGTACCAATACATTTTAAAACAAAAAAAATTATTGCTCAGAAAAAATGCAATAAAATGATGTGTGCATTATTACATTCTCTTCACTTCAGTGATTTCACTTCAGTGAAAAAACCAGAATCAACAGCACTCACTGTCTCTGCAGGTCTAAGACTTCACAGGAGATGCTTCTGAATACACCCTCATGGTTTGGTGCTTATTCTTAGTTGGGAGAAACATGCCATAAATTCGGATCTTGCCTCTGTCTCTGGTGTTATAAAACTTCAGTAAAATAAATGAAAGAAAACAAAGAAGGTACAGTATCTGGACTCATGGCATTATAACATACCATCTGAGTAGACAACACGCATAGCCTGCGGCATAGATCAACTTTAACTGTGGTCTTGTCACATTTCATAAACCGGAGCAAAACTGGGCTTGGTCAGCCTATGATACAAGCCTGTAAGAAAACTGTTCATGATTCAGAAAGCGGTACATTTAGTTCAGCTGTTTTGCAGTGTTTCCTCAAAAACTAAAGAATGTGTCACTACAATTAAAGGGGATTGTTTTTTCTTAGTGGAAGATGCTACAAGAAGAAAGGCAATTCTTTTCATTAAAAAAAATCCACCCTCAGTGTTTCTTCTCTTTTTTTTTTTCTAGTTAATTTTGTTGTTTTATAAAACAAGACACTTCTGCCAAAAAGTGGAAATTTATTATTGCTTCACACGTAATTGGTTTTTTTCAACATTTTTGCAAATATTTCTGGTGGTAATCACTGGTTTTCACTATTAAATATGATTGAACCATATTTAGCTTCAATCACCTTAAGAAATTTAGGTTCACATCTGGCTATTTTTCTGTGTGACTGTAAACACCAGTCTTTTTTTGGTGTGTATGGGCCTACCTAGCAAAATTACAATTCAGAAACACAAGTGTGTGTTGTGTAATAACTTCAGGAAGCTACTAATTTGTTGTAGGATTTATTATTCATATTTAGAATTTAAATTGAAATCTCTGATGTAACAAACCCAGAACACTCTCAAGACTAGTAATTGTAAAACATGATGCTCATCTGCTACTGACTCTGTGGAAAAGAGTCAGTGTTTCAAAATAGTCTTTGTTGTGACAAGCACTTAATGATAGAAACACTACTGCCGTAGCATTGGTCCTAGTTGGTCTACTGAGTAAAAGACCTGTTACCAATCCAGTATCAATCCTCTACCCTTTTGATTAATACAGAAACGGTGTATATTTTTTTATTATATTGTAGTATGTCATACTCCTAACTTAAAACCAGAATAATGGTAGAGTTGTTTGTTTGGGGTTGGTTTGTTTGGTTTTTTGTTTTGTATTTAGATTCAGTTAATGGAACAAGTATGCAGTTTGCAGTACACTGTGGGATAACTTCAGCTGCATTGAAACAAAAGAACAAAACCTGACAACATTATGTTTTGTAGTAGCTACTGGCTACCTAGAGAGAGGTGGTTTAATTGAGGTGGTTTAATTTGTGTGTTTAATTGATATTGTGTATTTAATTTATATTTTTATTTGATCTTAATTATATCACACGTTATTAAAAAGAAGCCTATTCTGTTCTTGCATATGTGTAGTTTAGAAAATGTTTAGGTTTTCATTCATTTTGTGGAATTTCTGTTGCACAATACTACTGTGTTTGTCACACCAAGAGAAAAACTTAAATCTGTCCTTTCCCTCCCCCTGGCAGAATTTAATAAAATTATGAATCTTCTTTCTTGACAGATTAGGTGAAATCCTGTGTTCAGAAATTAAATTGCTTTCCAGTATATATAAGTAAAGTTTAATCTTTGCTGTTGAAACCAAAACATTTTCTTCAAAATTCATTGTTGAAGAAACAGAAGGTTAGGACAGGTTGAAGTACTGACCTGTATAGGATCTGTCCCCTCATATAACATTAATCATGGATGTCACTAGTTACCAGCCCTCAAAAGCCCACTTTAGGATATATTGTATTTACTGTGAAAGTTGAATAAAGGCAGAAACTGAAGATGTGTTGTGTGCAATCAACCATATGTGAGCTGATTATATATTATATCGTATATATATTATCATATGTGAATCCTGACTACTTTCAGGCCTTTAACTGCCCTTCTTCCTAGCCTCTAAAAATACCTTTCACCCTCTATTTACAATTTACACTCATAATCTTAATTTGGAATTTTTTAATGTTGGATTTAGCAAGATTTTATTAATGTAATATGTTGTATGTATGATTAACTCATGCTGGGGGTTTTCTTAGCAGGGTGATTAGAGTAGAAATGTCATCCTTTGGCAACTGCTAATATCCTCATGGAGGCATAAATGGGGTTGGAATCCTTACATCCACAGCAGAGAACATTGCTGTTTGAAGAAACACACTCACACTCTTTGAAATACCAGGCTTTAACTATCCCTGTGGCTCAGTAAGTGGAATTAAGACACTCGGTTCCTTTGTGCTTTCCAGTTTCAGTGGAACAGCAAGATTTGGAAGTTAGGATTTAGTTCCAGGCTGTGGAGAAGAGCTAGTCTGAAGGTTATAGAGTCTTCTGGTTTGTTCTTTACAGCCTGGTTAAGTTTTCCTTGTTACTTGTTCTTTCTTCTCCTTTCTTCTTTCAGAGCTAATATCCTGGCCCCAGGTCTCTTTGCCCAGATAATCTCGGTTGCACTCGATGGTTCCTTTCTGTATTTGTTTCTCTGCAATCAGCTGTTCCTCAGCACTCTGTATTTCTTTCAGTTCTCCCCTTCTCTAATCTGTCCCTCCCTGAATCATTTGGAGCTCTTCGCCTAATGTTGGACCTTTCCAGACTATCATTCCTGACTCTTTTTTCTAATTCTGTTTAACCACTTGTACATTAAGTCACTTGAACCAACCAACTTCATATCAACTGAGATCTCAGTGAGTCCAGGTATGCAAATAATTTCTTTATTTCAGTCTCTCACTCAGTCCCTGGTATTATGGTTCTTTTGTACCCTCTTTTGCTTTCAAGCAATAGTCCCACTACCCTGGCTCTCAGTTCTCAGTCCTAGTCATCCTAATCAGTCAATCCAAGTGATTTTATCTAACCTAAATCACCAGTTTCACTCATGCCCAACAGCAGCCCCTTGCTGTCCATTCTCCTGCCACACAGATCCTCCTCTGTCCAATTTACTCTTCGTTAGTACTGTCTTTTGAGAGTATAGGCGAGACAGTCTCTTTGTTTTCCCAATATATGGATTGGAACATAGGGAAAAACTGCATTATGGAAGAAATATAGGCTCGGTCTTGGGATGGGGATTAGTTTGTGCAGGTGGAATCTTTCATTACTTTAATTTTCAACCGTTACGTGCCCCTCCTGACCTTATTGTGACTGCAGTTTTCAAAGCCTTATTATCTTGTCCAAATGTGGGTAAATTTTCATCTCATGCTGAATTTAAGTCCCTATTCCACACTATGGGTGAGACCCAAAGGTTTCCACAAAGAAGTAGATAGAATTTTTGTAAAGGTAAAATAATATATTTTCCCCACCCACTTTGTTTTCAGGAGCTAATAATTGGGGTGAAACTACACCTGTTTTGGTTTGCTTCAGCATCAGGATTGTGAAGGTGTCCAACTATTACTTATACCTATGAAATATTCTTTACATTGTTGACTTTGCTTTTGAAGATGTGTTTGGGTTTACCAACTCCACTTTCTAGGATGGATTTGCAGTTTCTTGGAGAGCAAGAGTCCAGTCAATTGGTGTTTTTGTGGAAAGGAAAATAATTAAATGTAGAATTCTTCTGTGAAAATATACATTTGCAGGATTATCCTCTGTTTTCAGAAACAGGCATCTAAAATTTTACTAATTGTAGAGGGTTTTTTTCTCCAGTTTGTCAATCAAGTGTTTTTCTGACTATCATCTTGATGTCACATATGGCTAATTTTATATTGGTGGTTGAAGCTTCCTAATGGATATATGAATAGCAGAGGCTTGCAGTGATTATTGCTTTTTATATTGTTTCCCATTTAATCTCCCAGCATTTTGTTTTCCAGTTGTAGTAACAGTTAGCGTAAGCCACTAGTATATAAGCAATGCCTCTCAGACATGTTTGCATTGTTTTGTCTGTAGAATTTTTTTCTGTATTTTATTTCTTTATTTTCCCCAGAAAATTGATTGGTAGTCAAAAAAATTAATTTGCAGAGTGGTTCTGTTCAGGTCAGGTCAAATTTGCCAAACCTATCAGCTTGAAAAAATGAGTAAGTTCTGAATATCTCTGCTTTAGTACTAGCAAAATAGTTTGATCTGAAAAGCAGTAAAGTGAATGCCAAGTAATATAGTATCAGAGGAGAGAAGTATCTCCAAAACACTTTTACCAATACTGCAGTGGTGTCAGTCCCTTACTGAAAAATATGGTGCTCTACCCTTATGTCTCTCTGCAGGGGGATGAAGCTGTATTTTTCTTTCCCTAAAAGAATGTTCTTATGATTTAGGGCGTTCTAGGTAGACTGATTCTGATCTTTTGTTCTGGAAATGTTTTATTCTGCATGAATTATACAGGGTGGGTCTACATTATCAATTTGGTTTTTTTTTTTTGCTTATTTCTCTCTGCAGCCCAATTCCTCTGTATACTCCTCAGCCTTTGGCTTACTCTAAATATGGGCCAACTACATTGCCCTAAGCTGGCTGTGGAGGTCAAAATGGCTCTAGACTGCATTAGAATTGATAGGAAGGGACCTTGGTTGAAATCCATTCTGAATCATGTTTAGAGTAGACTGAGCTGTAATGTAATCTTTTTTCTGACTCAATCGTCATATAAGTAAATAGCCCATACAAAGTAGACCTGCATTAGCAGAAGAAACACCAAGCCAAATAACCTTTAGCCTCACGCATTGTCCTGGACAATATTTGATGAAATTTTCATCTTCTTACAAGGTAGGAGCTGAAACTTAATGTTCCATAATCTTCATGGCTTCCTTTCCATTGATTACTGGACTTCATTTCATAGGGCTGTAATCTGATTGCTTAGCTAGACAACAGAAATAAATTGCAGTTCCCATTACCTCAATCCTTGGTGTTCCAAAAAACACCATGTGGAAAACCAGTAGTGTCCCTACTACACATTTAACTAAGATTTGAAGAACTTTAGAAATTTAGACTGCATATATCTGGCTAAAAAAATCCCCCACCTCTTTGAGGCTCTGTCTTTGCTTCAGTTGGCAATCAGAATCCAGAAGCACTCTAATGTAATTAGTAGGGATTCCATAAGGTAGGCTTTACTAGGCCTTTTCAGAAGTATCTAGCTGGTAGGATCTCATTCAAGATCTGATTTTTATCTTTAGCTGTGCAGATACCTTAAGTATATTTTTTCAGTCTGGCAGTGTTTATTAAAGATCGTAGGTTTATATTATTGTGGACTGCAAGATATGAGATAAACTGTTTTTTCTGTTGCACCTTAATTTGCACCTAATATTAAAAAGAGCTACTACTGGGTGTGGGGGTGGAATTCAGTCACTGGCTGCTTTGCGTTAGTTCTTGGACTTCCAAGAAGGATGCAATTGAAAGACATGGCTTAGGAAAGACAGGTGTGTATCTTCAAAGATTGGATTGATACAATGGTTTATTTCTATGTATTTGTACGGTCCCACTGATAATTTATATCTAACTGCTGTTTTAAAAGACTATTTGAATAATAATTGCTGCAGACATTACAAGCATATAAATGAGCATGACCACCTATAACATGCAAAACTATATTGTCCCATCCATTTCAAAATTAATTTTTTAATTCTGTTATTGTACAGATGTTATCAGGTACATAAAAGAATGGGAATGTAGGTGGAAAAGTTAGTTGGATTTCTACCACTGTTTGCACCTAATAGCACATCTACTTAAAAGATAGCCTTGTTGTTTCATCACAGATGAAACACACCAGGATATCACTCAGGATGATTTTGTTACTTGCTACTGTCATATTTTTAAAGCCAGGATCTAGTGCCTAAGAGTTGTACAGAATCAGAGCATGTACAGAATCAATTTTCAGCCAGGTATGAATATTGCCTAATTAAGATACCAATAGTACTTCTCATATGTATAATCTTGACTTTGTCATCTTTCTATCGTTCATTTTTCTAGGCGATATATGATTAGATCATAAGACTCTTTTAAACTGATATTTGATAAAATATATTACAGAAGGACTTAGAACAGATACACAGATATTTAGATTAATGGTTGTTATTAAAATTACTATACATTCAAGGGCAATCTTCCATTTTGATATCAAACACTGACATTTTTCAGAGAATGCCATTTGACCTTCAGGTCTAGTGAACAGCTTGAGATTAGCAAACCACTGAATGAAACTAGTGAAACTTACATAATAAAACAGGATTGGAAAAAAAAAAAAGAAATAATTATATAACTAAAGCTGCAAAATAGTGTACGTTTTTATTTTTGAATTTGTATGAATAAAATTGTATAACATAATATTACTTTGCTTTTAGATACTGTCAAACAGCATAATACTCTTATCTTCAAAAAATAATATGTTTTGGTTTGCTTTCTTCTTTTTAGTTTAATATTGCTACTAAATAAAAGATTGTAGGATTTTATTTTTTAACCAAAGAAGGGGAAAATAAAACACAGCCACCTCTGGGTAAATTCTTATGGTGAACAACAACAACAACAAAAGAAGATGCTTACACTTTTATCCCTTGTGGATTTCTTTTTAATATTTCAGAGCAATGAACATATGGCTGTTACTGTCAGCACTGGTGTATTTGTGGCGATGCCTATCAACATCCACCAGAGAGCAGGGCAGCTCCAAAACCCACATCTTTTATGCTGTGGAAATTGATGGAGACAGCAACACAGCCAGCTTCTTGGCCAAACAACATGGAATGCAGTTCATTTCAAAGGTCAGCGCATATTTAAACTTGCTTCATTACTCCCACCTTTATGCTTGAGATTTTCATTTTTTTAAAATCAGTTTACCTAGAGGTTCCTTTAGAGACAGAAAAATGAAACTGCTGAATCCTATTTTCATTTGGGGATATCAAGCTTTTTATCAAATTATAGAGGTGGCGTTTCAGAATATTTCATATCTGATCAGAAGGAAAATCCAAAAATAATTTTCTCTTTATTCAGGAGTCTTTCAGGCACTGGGACTGTTTTATTTATTACTTAATATTGTGCTCCAGTCAATCATTTTGAATTCAGACAGGAAAATGGAATTTTTATTTTTAAAAGGAAAAAATCCTGAGGAAAAATGCTATTGGAATGAAGCAGATTTTATTATTTTTAAAAATACAAATATGTCTTTTCTTCCTGCTAACTATTTTATTTTCCTTTAACCACAGTGCATTAATACGAAGACATATATTAAACAAAGGATCTTGTATAAAATCACATATGAGTTAATTACAAGCATTTTATGTCAGAGCATTTCTACAATGTCTATCGTTGAGCTTGAGGAATTATGGCCTTGCAACATAATCAAGGAAAAATCTTTTTCTTTCTTTGGACTAGTATCTCAATGCACATATTTTCTGTATGTGTATCGTGTACGTGTGTATAAACATGAAGTATGTATGTATATTGCATTTAGCTTTCTTTTAACTTTCCTTTGGAAGGAGGTTATTCCTGAAGTGTATGTTAGTACCCTGGTACACAGCCCAAATAGAGGAAACACATTAATATATTTCAGTTCCAGTTACTGGTCTATAAAACTGGACATGTATACCAGTGACATAGTGTTAAATTGTCCTGTTGCTTCTAGTTTAGAAACACCTTGCATCAGTTAAAGTAGATCACAAATAAATTATTAAAACTTTTAATATGTTAATCTGTAGCAGCCTCCATTCATTGACCTGAAAGTTCTTTGCCAATGTTAATGAATTAAGCCTTGAAGTGCTCCTGTTGCTTTTATCTCTACTTTTCAGACGTGAAAAGCAGAGGTAGAGTAAGTAAAACAATTTGTTCAAGATCCACACAGGAAGTCTGTGGCCCAGTGAGAAACGGAAAATACATTTCTAAATTTTCATTTCTGTGCTCTAGCTGTAAGATATTATCCTAAGAGAGAAAATGTAATCAGCTTATGAAGAAGAGGCAGTGCATTATACATACCTGAACAGCCGCTATGGTCTACCCTAGTCATGAAAATGACTGAAGGGCCCTGAGGAAAACTGCACCCAGTTTTCTGCCGGAAGAATGACGATGACACAGCCTTCCCAATGTGTCACCCTTAGTGTATAAATATTAAAACCACCACAGACTGCTATAATGAGGATGTTAATTAAAAAAAACCCAACAAACAACACTGAGGTATTAGACAGTAAGTATTTCTATAAAGGGTGACTTCGATGATAGGGTTGCTAAAAAGGGTTTCCTCAGGTTTTGAGTAGCACAGAGGTATTTTGTACAAGGGGAATAGATGACAATTTCTGTTGCTATACAATCTGGCCACTACTTATAGCTAGGTTGCTGGAAAAAAATTTGGTAGCATAACAGAGCCAATCACACTGTATTCTTTGTTCTGTAATATTTATCCAGGAAAACACCTTTTTTATTACAGAGATTATGAATAAGAAAAAGCAAAAGATGGAAAGAGAAATGCGGGAGACATAAGAAGGGTTTTTCCCCTGGCTTCTCTGTGAATTTCTTTCTTACAACCTGTTGTATAAGCGGCAGATACCTTTCTCAGCATTCTCATTTCAAATATAGAAAAAAAGCTCCTGTGGTATTTAAAGCTTACAGTCTTTAAGCCATGAGGAGCACTGGTAAAGTATTAAAGATTCAAATATGATTAAGCTTAATATTTTTTCAAACTTTTTGTTGGCTTGTAATAAGCTTACAGCATGTGCTATGTGATAAGATGATACTAAAACATTATTTGGAAAAATAAACCTGTAAAACGTGATAAAACTTGTTGTCACTAAAATTCCTGGGTAGTTGGGAGTATTAGTAGTATTGCAGTTAGGAGTTCTGCTCCTATTTTAGGTTCCCATATGACAAAGCATTTGAAACATATACTTAAGTTCAATCCTTTTTCGGAAAAAAAAATCATAATCATGTGCCTAAGTTCCTTTGAAATAAATGGGATCTAGGCATATGCTTAAGTGCTTTACTGGATAAGGCTGGGCTACTGAATGGGGCTCTTAGGGAAAAAACAGTTTTGTATGAGAAAAGTGACATCAAAGACTGAAAATGCTATCTTTTAAATATGCTACTGTCACCACAGGAAACACGCTCCTGTAGAAATGGTAATTTTGTGTAACTGTGACATCCTTGCTTCAGCATGTTAGTTGCAATTTAGAGTTGCAGTTTAAAGGCATAACTTCCCTTTGGCATAAGGGTACATTTTTACTATGATAGAGTGAATAATGACAGTGAGTTAAGTGTGTTACTTTGGAGTGCTTCCTCTTGTTAAATGTCGTTACTTATTAATATGCAGATGCTTGGCAACAAAGTAGGAAAATTGTAACTATGAAGAAGGCTACCGAGTAGGTGTCACACTGGAATGCACTTCTTCAAAGTGTAACTCTTGGATGACGTTTAGTGTATAAAATCCAAAATGTTAAACTCTTAACATTGTTTGCAATACTATTTAATTTCCTATTCTGTACCAGCTAACTTACCAATAGAAACAGTGTAGGTGAAGAGTTCTTTTAAAGCTTACTGTTATGATTTCTCTTAAACTTAAAACCACTGACTTAAAGTTTCTGTAATGAAGACACTTATTAAATACTGTGAAGATACCCCCAGCGTGTAGGAGAGTCTCACCAGTTCTAATCTAACCAAAATATTTTTGAAAGAAATGCTTACTTTGGTTCTAAGTTTTGCATTTCTAGGTGATACCATTGCACTCAGCAAAGATTAGAGAAGACAGCAGATACTAAATATAGTTATGTATCAGAGGTATACTTTAGAATCAAATGTACGTTAGGATTCTTTCACGCAGTTGTATTTTGAGTCAGCTCAATTCCTTTATTTTTATCACTATTGTAACGTAGACTGCACATGAGTCTTGTCTCTATACAGCAAAAAGGACTTTTTATTGTACTGCTAGGTGGCAGGAATAGAGGATATAGTGCCAGCCACTTCAGTTTCATTCTCGTTTCTTTCCCCACTAGTTAAGACAGAGGTTGTAGAGAAGGTACAGGCTTTATTGCATTTCTCTAGACTCAGAGGGAAGGAGGTGGTAAAAGAGTAAAACTTGAAAAGGGAATGCATGCACACCAACTGTGGGTCATTAAGAACAATGTCTTTTTTTGGCTGTATAATGCCTCATCCTTACCTCAGTGAAGTCAACAGAAAACCTCCCATTGACTTTCAAGGGAGTGTGGAAGAAGAAATGTCTCTATGTAAATGTATCCAAGTAGCAAATATCACTAGTACTTAAACTCTGTGAGACACTCATAGGAAAATGGAGTGAAAAATTGCAATTTGATCTCAGTCTTCCAGCCTTCCAAAGCGGGATTTCTTTTATCCTGGTGTAAATTTTGCTCCTGTGTAGTAGATACGAAAACATGAAAAAATACTGGGAAAACTATGCCTAAAATCCATTTGTTTAAAGAAGCAACGCTCTTGCACAAATAGTTTTAATCGACAGCTCTCTTGGCTGAGATTTTAAAGTGAGCACCAAGTTTCAATGGTTTTACAAAAGTCAGACAGAAGAAACACATCAAGTTTTTCTATGTGTGGATTTTATTTTTATTTTTTAATTTGGATTGGTAAAAATTTTGCGTAATGGTGAATTTGAATCTCAAAGTGAGACTAGGAAAACTGGGTAATGGTGGAAATCAAGTTTACCGACAATTATATTACTGATGCATTAATTGCTGAAAAAAAACCCTGTTTAATTGCTGAATCAGTTTTGAAGATTTTGATAAATACATACACATATATATGTATACACATAATGCATATATGAGTGTATGCTTGGACACACCCCCCCGATACGTACTTATCCAAGTGTATAAATACAGCTATGTTACGAATTTAATTTACAACAAAGTTTCCTAGCTACATCGGGCATTTATTTTTCATCAGCAAAGCTCTGAAAAATATTATATAAAAGGTACATGGTGTTTGAGAGTTATATCTAAGAATTTGTTCTTGATAATGCACACTGGGAACACCTGCAGTGAAGTTCAAGGTCTTGATATTCCTGAATTTGTATAGAAACTCCAAACAGGTCTTGGATAAAAAAAAAAGTGAAATGAAGATTTGGAATGAATTATTCTGATCAGGAGTCAAAAATTGATTGTATGTCTGTGTATATATATATATATATATATATATATAAAAGGTAAAGTCAGGCTGGGCAGCAAACCCCACTTTTAATAAAAATGGGTTTAATACAGGTACTTTCTAGGAATGAAAACAAGATTGCTGAATGACATTTTGACTGTGAGTACGGTTAGTTTCATATTCTTTCTCTTTTTATCTTATTTTTTTCTTTCTTCTTTTTTCTTGCCCTTTTTCTTTCATGCTCTCTTTCGTTCTCCTCTTTTTTAATTTCCTTTTTCAATCCAGAGACATTTTGAGTGATTTCATGATCATTTCTGTTTCCCAAAGTCTGTATTTTCTTTATTAAGCTTCTTTGGATATTTGCAAGCTGTAAGCAGAGCAGATATAACTTGATGTTTCTGAGGGTATTTATTACTCTTATTTTATGATAAATCCCTTCGATGTTATTGTACCTTTAAAAGTTGAAGTACACAAAATCTAAGGAAACTATGGAAATGCCTCTTGCTGAGCTGGACACGGGCTTAATAGATCCTATCCAAGAATGTCTGTTAACTTACATCACCTCACTCTATGGGCAAGTGTTTTGAATCAATGATTTCCCTCTCAAGTTTTACAGCACATCTTTAGCGTATTATATTTGCTGCAGAGTAAGTTCTGGGGTGAGCATTTGTCCCTGTGTGATTTTTTTTTTTTTTTCTCTATTCTACTGCTTGTATTTACCTGGAAAAAATATCTTACGTTTAAATTACTATGTTAACATAGATTTTCTCCCTATGCGGTATGTGGTTGTTACAGAAGATGAAGTGATACACCACGCCTTTTAAACGGGAAAAAAAGGGGTGTCTGTTAGGGGCTTTGATTATCAGTGGAGTTAATGCCTTTGCCTTGGACTGATGTGCAAGAAAATCTGGGGTTTTTTAGAAGGGAGGGGTTTCTGGAATAGCGACAGATACTTTTGTTACTTTTCCTTCTCCTCTCTGCCATCCTGTGAAGCTACCGAAGCGTCCAAAAAGTGTTCCCCTTGTGGCAGAGAGGAAAAAACCCAGCTTCACACTGAAGTCTAAAAGTAGTAATGGCTGCATTTTGCCAAATCTGGGGGGGAAAGCACGCCTTAGGTGGCACTAAGTTTGTTAACGCAGCTGGTGAATACTCGAGGATTTGAAAATACTGTCAAGATTTTTAACAAGGCATACTACAGTAAAAGCTTTCACTATTTTTCTTCTGTTTACATATGTGATATTATAACTGATGTTTTCTTTGGTACGGCACTTGCTAATTCATCCTTATTTTGTTAAAACCTGATATTTTTCTCAAATATTGTGCTTCTGGAGTCATGTTTTCTTTCAAAGAAAAGCACATTAGTCTTTCTATAGCATAAAATTAATACCCTCTTAGGCCATTTATTGAACATTGCAGTATTATTATATTGTCCTACTGTAAAATAGCAGCATCTGCTCTTTCAATCTCAGATAAAAATTCTCTTGCATTTCTTGAGCGTTGCGAGGTGTAGGGTCAGCAGGACTGTACATCTTTTCCAGGGTTTTGGCTGTGCTGTGTAACACTATTCAGCTGCATATGTGACAACAGCTTATGTATTCACCCTTCTACCAGGTGAATGCTCCTATGCTTGAAAAGGGCTTTACAAAAAGGCAGAGAATTATGAGCACTCATTAGTTATTACCAATTTATGCTAATATACTAGGAAACTAATCATTTAATCGTTCTGATTGAAATGATGGGCATGATTCACAGAAGATGTAAATTGGTATAGCCCTATTTAAATCAATGAAACTATACTGATATATGCCAGCTGAGAATCAGGTCCCTCATCTTTATTTGAATAATTTAATGGTAGGCTGACCAGACCATTAGAGAATAGAGTTAATAGAACAATCCTGTATTGAAACTGGAATGGAATATGGAAGCTGGTAATGTTAGATGATTTTTTAAAATCTTTTTTTTTTTTTCTCTATTGTCCTGTTGAGTAGACAAGTCTTAAGTAGATCAAGTTTAAGCTTTGAAGTTAGTGGCATAATGGTACATTAGCAAACAACTACAATGTGAAAAATATTGGAAAATATTTTTGCACAAAACTGCGAAAACAAGCCACTTTTTGATGACTTTTGAGGAAAAAAAAAAATTCATTTTACCTCTGCAGCTGCTGATTTATTCACCGCTCTGTCTGTCCTTACACTTAACTAGTCTGGTATTAAAATAGTAACTAAAGTGTAAAGAAAGGTGAATTAAAAAAAGAAAATCACCGTGATTCATCTAGGTCTTGTCAATGAAGGAATGTTCCCTATCAAACATATTCATTTCAAATTCTGGATGCCTGTCATTGTAAGGAAATAGTGTAAACATGGTTACAAGTCTTCTGTTTTTTTAAATGAAAGTATCTTAAATAAGAGTTATGAAATTGCAAACTCTCCCTGGAACTACAACAAATGTTTCTTCTCATTTCTTGCACCTCTGGGACTGTAGCACTGGAAAATGGATGCAAAAACCCATAAATATGCCAGATGCTTGGTACAGGGTTCCTGGCATACATTTAATCCCTCACTATTTTTGTCCCTGAAAGGAGAAAAAAAATCAAGATAAATTGGAATTTTGTTTAATTTAAAACATATTACTGAGCTAATATATGCATGTCTATTTTTTCAGTGATTGCCAGAGATGTTTAGCAAACTGATGTCAATATATCGTGTATGCATATATTACATACATGGAATGGTACAGAGTGCATGGTGGGCCAACTCATTTATTTCATCAATTTACTATGGAAGGTCCTCTGTAGCAAGTGGAAGTGATGCCTCAAGAGGCAGTTCAGGTTTTTTAAGAGCAGTTTGATTTTAAGAACTTTGATGTCAAACATGAAGTCATACAGTTTCCTACATCTTTTAAGTTGTTTTACAAGAAGTATTTTGCAGCGCTGAGATCCAACTTAGTTTTGAGGCTGCATTGATAGGCTGTTTTATTTTGTAAACTGATGTAATGACAAATTTAAGCTCTGGAATCTGGATTTTAAGAGAGAAGTGAGACTAGAAGGAGGATTGCTTCACTTGAACAATCACTGCAATGTTTTATAGTACCTCACTTAATTGTTTAACAGTTATAATACTTTTTATTTGTGTAGCAAATGTCATTCAAGAGTGTAAAGATTCCTTACCAATTTAAAGTTTCATGGCATTTCTGAACCTGGATCAATAGCACCAGAGTTCTGAGACATGATTTCAACAAGTTTTACTCACATAGATTTTTGAAGTAACTAAAAATATTTAAATCTTCGATTTATGCTCAGAGAATAGTTTCAACCAAAACTAAGTTGGGAGAAGAGTAGGAACTTTGCACAGTGTTGTCTTCAAAATGAAATATCCCAGCAAAACAAAAATTAATATTTCTTTTAATGTGTAAACTTCTTGCTTTTTCATTTTAAAATTAAAATTTATAAAACAAAAATTAAAAAAAAGGAAATGCCAAATATTAGACAGAAGTTTTACATTCTGTCTTGGACAATTTTTAAAAAATTGTCACAGACTCACAGAATGTTTGAGGTTGGAAGGGACTTCTGGAGGTCATCTGGTCCAACCCCCCTGCTCAAGCAGGGACACCTAGAGCCCATTGCCCAGGACCATGTTCAGACAGCTTTTGAGTATCTCCAAGGATGGAGACTCCACAACCTCTCTGGGTGACCTTTGCCAAGGCTTGGTCACCCTCACAGTGGAAGAAAGTGTTTCCTGAT
Source organism: Mycteria americana (assembly GCF_035582795.1). Classification (NCBI taxonomy): domain Eukaryota; kingdom Metazoa; phylum Chordata; class Aves; order Ciconiiformes; family Ciconiidae; genus Mycteria; species Mycteria americana. The sequence continues at coordinate 45,715,347 of NC_134367.1, forward strand.
GTTCAGGATGTTCACAGGGACCCTCCTGTGTTTCAGTTGGTCCCCACTGCCTCTGGTCCTGTCACTAGGTACCACTGAAAAGAGCCTGGCTCCCTCTTTTTCTTTCCCTCACTTAAAATAATTGTACACATTGATGAGATCCCCCTGAGCCTTCTCTCTTCCAGGCTGAACAGTCCCAGCTCTCTCAGCCTTTCCTCATAGGAGAGACACTCCAGTCCCTTCATCCTCTTAGTGGCCCTTCACTGGACTTTCTCCAGTAGCTCCATATCTCTCTCGTACTGGGGAGCCCAGAACTGGACACAGTACTCCAGGTGTGGCCTCACCAGAGTCCTTACCCAGAGTCCTCACTCTTTTTCTTCCTAATTCTCTTCTTTTGACCACCAAACCAAAGTTCCTTGTTTTTTCCAGCTCTGGTTATCACAACCATTTTATATATTGATAAGATCAATCATTTCAAGGCCACATTAATGCTTTAATAGCAGATTCTGGAATAAAGTACAGAAGTCGTATTTGCTACTGTTTATGGGGAGACAATGCTAGTGAAAATACAAATGAAAACAATGTTTTAAAGAGGAAATTCAGACGAAGTCCTTAATTGTCTGCCTTAAAAGCAATAGCACAATGGAATGGAGAGACTGCAATGGTCTGAGAGGATAATAACTCAGAAAAGTTAATGGCTTCTTTGGAAATGTTCGTTGAAATAATAGTAGTATCGATGTGATGAAACATTTTGTTTAATATTAAACTACATTGTGCTAAGTGGAATTTACAACAGTGAGATCATTTTCGCACTGCTTCGACTTGTGTACTCAGAGTTTTCTAGGTATGGATCTCTCTTCCTTCCCATCAAAAAGGTTTCATACTGTAGCGTGATCTGTCAGAGTCTGTGTAGACAAAAAGGAAGCAACAGACAACTGAGGATTTTGGAGGTAGAAACGCAATGATAGGTGAGGATGAAAATAATTCAGCATCAACTGACATGAAAGTTTTCTAGAAAAAAGTCCAGTAACAAGTGGCATCTTCTACAACTTAAATCATCATCATCATAAATAAGGTTGTTTCAAGAACTTTCTTCTCCGTACAAGCTAGCAGCTGGGATTATTCAGCATTCCCATGCCAGGGAAGAGATGGTTATGACGTGTACCCAAAAAGTGAGGGTTTGTGGAGGTATTATTACTTTTTCTCATGGACTGCCATAAAAAAAAGAACTGCTTTGCAGCTGATCATTTAGTGCCAGTGTGAACGGAGAGTCTGGCCCCAGGAATATAGAAAGGATGTCCGTAGACATGTGGAAAGTAATTCCTGAACCAAGAAATCTAAACAGTTCTCCTTGGCATTGGTTTTCATATGTGGAAATCTTCATGGAGAGTCTCAACTGCTTTCAGCATCACCTGAGAAAGCCGTTTTGCAGTCAGGATCAAAACTATGTATGTCTTTATCAGCATATGTAAGTATCTTCAAAGACTTGCCTCGTTCCCAATCTGAGAGCAGTATTTCTAATCAGTGTCTTGGACTAAGTGTGCATATTATAGCATGCACACGCATACACACACACACACAAGCAAACAAGCACCTGTGTACACTTTTACTTGCACGTCTTTCGGGGACTAGCATAGCTTTGTGTGCCCTCTCTACGTGTGATTAAATATTAATTAGGCTTCTAATATAAGCAAGTGAGTTCACAGGCCCGAGTGCCACATAAATAATGCATGAGGTACCCGAAGGCTCAGCCCGAGAAGCTGATTGGCCACCTTGGATTTGTATAATTATGAAGTTTCATTATTAACAGTGGAAGCAGTGGAGAGATTTGCCTAGCTTGAGGGACTTTGAAAGCATAAGCTGTCTCATTAGGGAAAAAGGGAATAAGGCATAATATGCAAACTTGTTAGTAAAAAAAAAAAAAAAAAGGAATAAAAATTAAGCATAGCTCTTTAACGGGAGTATTTTCTATATATATACAAACATTTCTAAGTGTATAAAAAGACTGAAATTCAAATAGGTGAGGTCTATACTACAGCTGTTTAACAGTTTTGTTTGCAAGAGGTCTTGCTTAAAAGCTTTTGTTCTCGGTATAAAACAATCTTTAATATTTTACAGAAAAATCCACAGGTAGCTTAATGGGTTCTGCAAAGTGAGAGGTACGGAGGTGAAAGAGAATGAACACAGTCCAGGGTTCTTGCTAGAATGTGTGTTGTGCATGCAATTAAATCTCAAGGTCAAACAATTTACAGACAATTACTTTTCTAACATCTCCAGAAATGCCTGCTTACACGTCTTTAATTTTAAATGATACTGATATTCCAATTCTCCCCAAAGGTTAATGCTGACTAAATCCAGCTGTGACCTGACACGATGCGACAGCACAGTGCCTAATTATCCTCTGGATAGTCATTTACTTTAAACCATTAAAGAAATAGGCTGAGAGGAAGATTTAGGACCCAGAAAAAATGTTAGCCTGACTTCTTTCTTCTTGAGGATGGGATGGGCTGAAAAATAAAAATAAAATCTTGCTAAATGTTAGCCATTTGCTTTGATGGCAGAAAATTGTTCATCCCACTCTGTTTTTTTTACAGGTTAAATTGCTAACTAGTTCATTTTATCCATTGCCTACGGCTGGCGCTAAATGTCAGTGACAAATTTTGTACTTGTCTTGAAGAATGAATTAAGTTATGCACAAAAGCTATAGTGCTCTTTTTAAGATGAGTGAATTGCAGATGGAAAAAAAAAGTTGCTCGTTTGAAAAAGGATTATTTCGATTAAAGGCCTTTTCTATTGTAGTGGAAGACAGGTAGTGGTTTAAGATAATTCCGACAGTTACCTCCCACAGAGGCTGCAGTCCTTTACTAGAAATCTCTTTAAGAGCACTTGTGTCAGATTATATACTATGATTATTATCATAAGACCATTTGTGACAGTAAAGGGGGGGAACAATTACAGAAAATGGCAACTATTATTCATTAACTAAGGTAAAACTGGTCTTTCTTCAGTGAGGTCGGCATTCCATCACCGTCACACAAACCTTTCTATGGTTTGTAGCAATGGCAATTAAAAACCCCCAAAGTATTCTCTGCCAAATGTTGGTAAGAAGGAACAGTTCATTCAGCAATTTATATTGAGAAGACCTGGCCCAGACTTCACAATCCATCTGGTTTTTAGTTGTCTGGCTCTGGTAGCACCCCATCATCTCCGAGTATAAAGTATCTCAGAATGATTGCTACCATCATAGTGTTTGAAACTCTAAACTGGTTTACTATCCATAGGCTAAGCCTAAGGGAGCTCTGCATGTTCGTATTTTACTTGGTTTTATTTTCATGTGCACTATATCTGTTTATTGAAAATCTAAGGAGAGCTTAAAGTTAAGACTAGACTTTACAGCTACATCTGTTACAGGGGGGCTTCGTTAGAAAGTCAGAATCTCTCACCCCACGGAGGTGGCATAATTGATGCTCTGTCGTACTTACAGTGCCTAATTTGCTCTAGATATAATTACTACTACCGGGAAATAATTATTTTTAGGGGTTTTTTTTGGATTATGAAAGTGCCTGGTATTTCCAACTGTAAGCAGAGTACCATTGTGCTGTGCACTGTACAAAACACAGATTTGAAAGAAATGTTGTTTTTAGTGGCACCCACAGGTTTTGGCAGATACTTTTCTCCTCTCACTGTGTGCATAAATATTTTCACTGATACCAGCTGTAGAAAGTGATATGGTAAATGCTAATCTCAGTACAGTCATAGCAGTCACAAATGGAAGTTAGATCTGTAATTTCAAGTTGAAAGCTGAAATGAAAAATCTAGTGATTATGCACTACTGCCCTAAGCTACTGAAAGATTCCCTCTTTCTCTCTACACTCTCATAGTCAGGCAAGGGGATAAGGTTTCCTCCCCAGGAGAAAGAAAAATACAGATTATCAGTTTTCTGGTGATAACACCGCAACTCCTGAAGACAGTCTGGCTCGAAAAAGTAATACAGGCTGGGATACATCTCACCTAACTTTGGACATAGAAAGCATAGATATCGCAGTCTGAGCTAGTCATTTTTGCTCGTATTCTAGTGAGAGAAGAGAAACAGGTATGACCAGATCCATTCCTTGTAGTTTCAGGCTTCTATTTAGGAAGAGGTGAATTGCCCTCTGAAGGTGCTTGGTTCTTTCCGTTAACTTTAAAGAGAACCTAAACTTGCTTGCAGTTTTAGATTCCCACATTAGAGCACATGCATCATACCACTGATAATTTTCCTTTTCCTTAATTTTCATCTCTGGCCTGCCTGCTCACGCTTGACGAATTCATTTCCATTCCCTGTGCATGAAAAAGTGTCCTTCAAAGTTATCAAGAAGTATATTTTAAGCTGTTTCTCTGATATATTTTTTCAATTTGTAAATACCCACACTTTTGACCTTCCCTTTGATAAGCTAGTTAGAGTACCTTCAGTCCCATATTTTTGGCCTTTTTTTTATAACCTTGCATCACTTATGTAGCTCTCTTCTAAGTTTTCTACTTCACACATTCTTTGCAGTGCGAATAAGTGTTATAAGAGCGGTCTCACCAAAATTTTGCATGGGGAGAGACTCTTCCTTGCTTCTGTTTTGCGGTATATGAGAATTTTGTTAACTGTTAGTGCCACAACATTGCATGAACAAATTATACTGAGATAGATATTTATAATTTTCTGTAATACTGCTTTTCAAAGAAAAATATTTGGGGTTTTGCTCCTAGTTACCTATTTCCTTGCATTAGACTGTGTAAATAACTATATTTATAACTGTACATTTTGCTGACTGTGACCATTCAGCTAGGTGGTCCTTTGCGGCAGTTGCACTCAACTCACTGTTTATCATCCTACTGACCTCTCTGTGTTCTGATAACTCAACTCCCTAAAAATGATCGTTGTTAAAAATATTGTGACATTTGGCCAACAGCTATTCTTTTTGGCATCTACTAAAACCAGCATCGCATATTGATAATTTGATATATTTGATGATTTGAAATATTGATGAAGAAACTACTGCATTTTGGAACCTGTCAGTGAGTCAGATTTACTATTTTAGTTACTCAAAGTAACTAAAAGTGGCTTACACAAATTTAAGCATTTTATCTAAGCCACGCAGGCAGCCAATGGAGAGAAAGAGAGGCATCTTCAGAAGGCAGTCCATCTCCCCGACTCCTATGGAAAAGCAGATTAAATTTAAATAAAGCAAACAAATTTAAAAAAAGCAAAACCAAACCAAAAATGTCTTTGCACATGTAACTCCTCCAGAAGAGAGAGAGAGGAGGAAACAGCTCATCAGTCACAGACCATAGTCATATTCCACAGACAGTGTACAAACTGTAGCATGGGCTCTTCAAACACTGGCGTATTTCTCTTCGCTCAGTAGGTCTTGGAACTTATCTTACACTAAATATTGAACTTTTAGATGGATAAAATTACATGGGATGAATATCAACCTGTGTTTGAAAATGGGTTTTTACATTTCCTGTTTTATTTATTTGAGAACTAGGAGAATGTTATTTAAGAAAATGTAAGGGTCAAATATGTTAAATATTGTGTTCAGTTCTGCAGAGTAATAGAAACATTTCAGTTTCATGTTTATTCTTAGAATAGAATTCTGGAAACTGTATCATTTCCTTATGGCCTTTTTTTTCACATCTTAATTATTGGATGGTCCCCTGGTAAATTCTATCTTTTACTAAAAGTTGTAATTATGTTCAGCTGAAACCTTCAGCTTGGGCTATAGAACTTTCTGCTGAACGTTATTATAATTCCCAGGAGAAATCCATACTGAATCATAGTTTCTGATCCAGAGACCCTGCCTCTTTGAGAGCACTTCCTGAAGTGGAAAAAGACTCATCAAGAAAATATTTCATCACTGTTACAGCTGTGGCTTTGAGAACTGTCTTCCCAGTAATATTACTTCATAAAATAAAGACGAATTTGCAAAGGACTGAGTGTGAATATCCTTTGGTAGCTAAGAAGTGACTTAAAATATTTGAAATATTTCCAGTGGATAAATTTCAACTACTCTTTGTAAATGCTCGAGAAATGCATATATATGTTTAGTACTAAGAAGTACAGAGCATACCTCTGTTTTGTTTTGTTTTCCTTTTAAAGCTACATGCATAAACTAATGCAAAAGTTCTGCTTTCACTAATTTTATTTAGTGATTCGCTCTGTGAGCATTTGGATAGAAATCAGTGGGAACTTTTGTGGAATAAGTTAGTACTTTCTGTAAGCATGGGTAAGAAAATATGCTCCTCACAAACAATATCAAGAGGCAAACAAGATGTAAATCTGCATATCCTGCTTAAAAATTAATGACTAATGAAGTGGGCACAATACAAGAATTTTGAGGGGGGGGAAGGGACTAAAATTCAAATATTCAAAGTAAACCTATTGATATTATTAAGTAGCAAGGTGTAATTATTTGTAGTGGGAATAAGCGGGGATATTAGAAATAACACCCATGTTCCTGCCACAGGTTTTATTGTGTATAGAGCATCTTGGTGATCTGAGATTTCCATTTTTCATATTGAACTCATCTCAGTGTAGTAGTTTAATTTCTTTCCTGCAGCGTTACCCTTCACCTGTTGAATCAAAGTGTAAGTGCCTGCTAACTTAGAGTATCAGCAATTTTTCTTCCTCTTTTTCTGGGAATATGCTTCCTCTCAATAATGAATTAATGGTATATCCAGGCAGAAGGAAATGCAGAAAGCAAAAATACCCCTTTGGTTGCAGAAGAGGAAGACCGCTGTCCTCGCTGCAGGCTCAGCTCCTGCTGGCTGCTCCTGACGACACACCTGGCGCTGCAGGGCAGAGTCCACTGGGTGAACAGCAGGCACTGGCCTCCCTCAGCTCAACATGCCTAAGAGGTGCATTTGTGACAACATCCAGCTTGTTTAAAAATGATTGTAGGAAAGAGAAAGGATGCCGTGCTGTTTGTCTGGAGGGAGTCAATCTACTTGCCGCTGGCAGTAAGGTACTAGAAATCGCACGATGTGCAACCATGGGCAGAATAAAAACTGATCAGTGAGGTTGTTACATTAATGGTCAGTAATATGAAAAAGATAGTAAAAACCTTGAACTCTAGTCCCTCCCCATACACAGATTTGTGAAATTTCACATTTCACAAATGCAGATTTGAATTCAAAATGGTGCATTTTGAGTTTGAGTTAATAATAAAATCTTGTTAATGTTTTACTTAAGAAAACATTTCTATGCATAACAAGAATTCCTCCTGTAGGATTTTTAAAGTGCCATAGTTACTGGTTATTGTAACAGACATTACCCATGGTTTGGGTTTTGTTTGTTGTTTTTTTTTTTCTTCCTGAATGAGAAATATTCTGTTTTCAACTGAAAATCGCTATCAACTGAAATTTATCACTTGGTCATGTTGCCAAAAAGCTGGTCCAGCCTCGTTTTCCTCTTTCCTCCTTTCTAACATACACTTATCTTGGTCTTTTCTTAAGTGGTGGTTTCAGACACACTCAACCTTTTTTTCTGGATAGTAATCATTAGTTTTAGACTTTCAGAACATCTTTCCTGAGGCTTCTTTGTCAGCCCACTTCCCCTCAGGATAGCTCAAGGTCCATTTGGATGAGTTGCATCTTCCCTTGCATGCATCCTCTAAGGAAACTTAACCTTTAGTGTCTCTTTAATGCATAACCCATTCCAAAACAATCCCCAGTTAGCCCCAGTTCCAAAATAACACAGTCAAGCCTATAGTAATCTTAAGCCTAAGCCTTTATTGTTGTTCCAGTGACATAAGGATCCATGATTCTGCATAGGTTCTTTCACAATGAGAGATAATTTATTTTTATTTCTAGTAGAAATTAAATTTTCATTCTTGCTTTAGTTTTTTTTTTTTTTAAATTGTGTTACATAGATTTGCATATATCAGATGTATGCCTGTGAAAAAATAACAAGAAATGTATTTTGAAGTTGTTGGGTAACTCCAGCGTGAACGATGATGAAAAGGGAGCCATCATTGACTTACTAGTTTTTTTTCCTTGTTATTTCAAATTCACTACAGCCAGGAAAGGACACATTTGGATGTGTTTGGCAGAGATTCCTAAGGGTAACAGAAGCAGTACACAAGCAAGAACAAAGTCAGATTAGTTTAATTTTGCTTTTTTAAATACTGTCTTGGCATGTGAAATGTTCTGAAGCTAAGGGCATTGCATAAATAGAAACTGTATTATGCTATGGTGTTTATCAAATGCTCCTCATCTCCTGCACCACCCCCATAAATCCACCAAAGCTTTTATTATTCAGGGGTGGGAAGGTAGGCAGAATGGAGTGGAAGCTACAGAATGATTTAACACTGTGGGAACTTAATCAATAAGGCTGTTGCAGAGAACTCCTGGGAAAGAGTGTTGTTTTCCATCCAGATGATAATGAGGCAGACTAGCAGCAACCTCTGGAGGAGGAATGCTGGAGCAGTGAATCTGTGGTAGAGCTTTGCTAGTTGCTAATTAATAGTTTGAGGCCAAGGAGACACCTTTTTGCCGCTCTGCTACTTGTAGTTTCTTTCTGGCTTGTCCCACATGCCTGTTTCACTATTGGGGTCACTCTGTACTGAGTTAGATTCTGGAACTTTATCCAAATTTAACAACAGTGTTAAAAATCCAGCTTTACCTTTCTTCTCCCTCCTTTGTTCTTGTCATTATTAGTACATTTATATTACTGTATAGCACTTAATCCTTCCCTATATTGCAAAAATAGTATTCTTGTATAGTCTCTTATTCCCTGTGCCTTGCATCCCAGTTTCAGACAGCTGAACTTATTTTGGTGTTTGACATCTGTGGTCTGACTGGAAAACATCAACAAAGGCCAAGCTGGATTAGCAGTTAAACATGACTAATATTTGTGATGAGCAAATTTAAATAATTTTAAGTGGTCTTAGCTTGAAGAGGTTGAGAATGCTCATTTCATGATAGTTAAGTTCAGTACTGATTTTTCTCACCTTTATCTGGAGTCCACAGCGGAACAGGGATCCACTTTAACACAGCTAAAGCTCTGCCTGAATGATGCCATTATATCTGTATCTTTGTGACACGTATTCTTGTAGTCCTTTGGTTCTTCCAACCTCCAATGTAATGATGTACGGAAGAAGTACAGTATTGTACAGAAGAAGTATAGAAGTAGAGAGAAAGCAAGTATTATCTCCATTGCCAGAGAAGAATTTAGGCAATGGGAATTGAATAGTGAGGTCAATGTTGGCCATAAAGCAGGTGGCCATAAAGCAATGTTGGCCACTGCAGTCTAGTAGTGTATTGAATCCAGGTTTTCAAAGCACATTGTGTGGGAGCATCTAAGTGTTTCATAGGTAAGAATGAATTCATGCATTGTTTTGCTAAGGCATAGGTAAAAACTACTACATTTGCTAAGAAATACAAGATGACATTTGTTTTAACACAGTGAAAATGAGTCGTAGCCAGTAGCAGTCCTTCCAGGTTTCTAGTCTAGTAGTATCACTACTATAACATCTTACTTCCGTAGGATAATTTACTTCAAGATTCTTGAAAGATTTTCATAAAATGTTTTTCTAAACCACACTTGCCATAATTAATCAATGGTAAGAACAGACCACATGAATAAAATTCTCTTTATTGATGATATGTAGTGGCTTTTGTTGCATTTAGTTTTGGTTTAGGTCATTCTTTTCTAATTATTTTGTTTTCCTGACTCTTGATTGTCTCATCTTCATGGTAAGCTTGTCGCTACTCTTGTAGTCATCCAAAGCACAAGCATGATAGCAGAGAAAGCTGTGGAGTAACTGTACCTGTGTGCCAAGGTATTTTTCCCAGTTTCACAACAAAAGGCCCTTGAGACTAAAAATGCTCATTTGATTTTTGCTGATCTGAGAGGTCTGTGCCATCTTTGATAATTCGCCACAGCAGATCAAGCTTTACATGGAAAATGTTGCATTAACTAGAACTTTCAAGTGTTAAACCTTTTTTAAAAGACGTATTTAAGCTTTGGAGAGGTAACACAGATAATTTTTTTGCATTGAATTTCAAAAAAAATTATAATCACTTCATCTACTAATAAGTGAAATGAATCACAGTCTGTGCATTTATGTGGGTTCAAAAATATTTCTGTTTTACCTAGAAATTCAACTGATGTATACCAAATTATCTAGAAAACTTGATTTGGATACAGAGCTCCTGCAGAAATTAGGCATTCATTCCCCTAGGCAACTTTCAGCATTTGAGCCTAAAAATAGCACATTCACAGTATAATTTGTAATTAATAAACCCAGCTGGTATTTAGAGACTACTGACTATGCCATTGATAGTGTTGTTTCCTTGGCTTTCCTATCTGTCCCTCAGTACTAACAGTTTCTGTTAGTCTTGTGCTTTCCTAGTAAGCAGTTTGGGGCAGAGACCTTTGTTTGGGTCAGTGTCTAGGGAAGCACCTAGTGCTTTGGTTTCCCAATTCAGAGCTGGTATTGTAAGTGACAAATACGCCATAAGTAAATTATTTAGTACTTTAAGTGTCTGCCATCTCGTTCTTCAATGCTCATTCTCATCAGTGACTCGTGCTGCAAAAAGGTTCGATGTCATGTTCGTATGGGAGGGTTTGGTAACACTTTTTACAAAATAGGAGATATCTTCCCAACTGAAAGAAAACAGCAATATGTTTTATTCATTGGTACACTGAAAATTGTAGTGCAAATAGAGATTTAACTTGGATTTCAGCACAGGGCTGTCACAATGGCATATGGGCAGAAATAGCAGACACCAGATCAGGAGTCATTTCTGGTAGGCACCACAACAATATGTGCATGAGCACACGTGCACACATATATACACACACTCCCTAAGTACAGTCTTTGTCCTAAATAAATATTCATATATGGCTCATGATTTACAATGATTTTTGTTTGTGAACCATTTATATTTTCATTTTCCTTTGTGCTTTGACAGGATATAATTATTTCTGAAATGTATAATAGGATCAAAGCATATTTCATTATTAAAGAAATTATTGCATTATGTTAGTGCCATCCTGACTGCATGAAAATGTTAATCCAGTTTTGTTATATTTTTTCAAATGAGAAGTTTTTTCTTATGAAAATTTTGTGAAATTAATTGTTTGCTTTCTCCCAACCTCTGAGGGGTCTATAGCTTCAGAAGATATCAGATAAAGGATGATGACATGTAATGAGAGCAAGATTTAGCTATTAAACTTCTTTGACTCACTTTAAATATTGATTAGAGAAACACTTCTGGGCAAATATTTATATTGAGCAATAATATAATTCAGTAATCCTTTTTTTTTTTTTACTTTCTGAATATCATTATGTCTTCAGTAATTTAGCCTAGAAAAATACATTGTTAACCATGGGTTATATCAAAAAGTCCTAGATAGATGAGACCAAGAAAGAAAAGTAAAATTTTCCAGCAGTAAACCATCATTCATAAGATGCGAAGGCACTCTGTGTTGCACAGCCCGTATCTGGCCTTTCCCAGGGTTTGGGACTGTTGTACCTGGGATATTGGCTTCAAGCCATTTCTAATATAATGCTAATGTTGTGACAGATACTAATGAAACCATGCTGTTTCTAGATAAAGCTGATATCGAATACATAGGCAGAAGAGGTAATTTCCTCATTCACTTTCTTAATGAGCTCAAGGAGGACAGAGGAACCTTCCTGCATCTGTGAATATCTCCTAGATTTTATTAGTTTTTTCAACAAGAATGAATTTCTTTGCATGTTTTTGTTTACTGCATATATAACCATAACAGCTGAACCTACTTGTTGTGTAACTGAGTGATGTTCCCTTTGTAGGGGAAAAAAATATATGTTAAAAAATCTCAAAAATCCTTTGAAGAGTCTAAGCAACATCAATGTATTTGCGTGTTAAAATTTCTTCCTAGCTTTTACTCAAATGGTGGAGTCCAACTTGAGTGCCAAACACAGAGGGACCAGATATGTATATTATCATCTGAGTGTGATGGCTGGGTGTGATGTTTAATGACTGGGTTTTATTACTTTAATTATGTTGAGCCTTTGGTTACTAAACACTCTAAACATTCACCGCAAGTTTGAGCTATCCAGGTTAGAGAGCTGTGTGGACCCTCCCCACCTCAAGGCAGCATGCTCTGCTCAGCTGTCGCACGCTGAATGTCTTGCTTGGCTCACTTGGTGTTTCTGGTCCCGACTGAGAACCGAATCCTGCAGGGGAGCTGAAGAAGTATGTGCCTTGCTATGGACATGACAGGATATAAATCTTGACAGAAATAGCTGAGAAGGGAAAGGACGGTGGGAAGCCAGTTATCCAGACATATCTGGCATATCTGTTGATCCTTGTACCAAAATTAGATCTCTGACAGAGACTTTTTTGCTTTAGGTGGGAAAATCAATACAATTTTAAAAGACATTTTCAAGTATTTCCTATTAATCAAAATTATTAAAGAGATCATTTTTTACTTAGAAAAAAATATTTCCTTGGTCAGTTTCTCCGGTAGAGTCCATGTAGAGTACCTGTGCTGCTACCTAGATTTCAAGAAAGCTGCTCTTATTTAGGAGAATTACAAGGTTTGGTCTATTGCCTGTAAATACTTTATGAAATAGTCAAATCAGTTTAATCTTATTTGAGGTTGTAGCACAGATTTCATGTGACTGCATTATGGATGTGTGCCATGATGAAAACTTGGCTTTATGTTGAAATGGTATCTGTATGTCCATATTTGAGTACATTTAGATTTTGTAAAGTTTAATCTGAATTTTGAACTAATGTTTAATAGTTAATTTTAGATTGTTTTAGCATAAGTATTTTATACGGTCTTTGATTGCTGATGTGAAATGTTGAGATTCCTTCATCTTAAGTCTTACTTTCTTGCTGCAATATAGTTTCTTATTGCTCTAATTCATATTGTCCTCTATCAAGTAAGAAGTAATGCAACTTATTCTTCAGACCCAATTATTGAAAATGAGAGGAGTGTGTACTCTTCTAATTGAGAGTCAGGGCCAAAACCCATATAGTGGTTTAAAACAGAGAGGAAAGAGAGGTTCTAAATACCCTATAATGAAAAACTCCAAAAAGGAACTTAGGTTTCAAAATCTTTAAGTAGTAAACTAGGTGAATAGGCTTGAGATGCTTTTTGTCATCTCAAAGGATGCAAAACCAGATTCTTAGAAATATTATCTGCCTGCTAAAATATGGCAGCTAGCCTGAAGTAATATTCTAGGACAGTACTTCCTGCTTTTGTCAAAGAATGATCTGGCCTTAGGGATTAGTCCACAGTCTGGCTGAAGCAAGGTTTTTTCTCAAACCAGGGAAGGTATAAACAGCCAGAGGTGTGTGGGTGTGCAATAGCTGCTTTAGTGCTTGGTTACCATTGCAACTTAAAATTCTAAGGTTATACAGATGTCTGCAGAAAAAGATCAACCACTGTATGAAATGAAAAGAAAAATATAGTTTTAATTTGTCTCAGGAATGACAGGGATTCTATTATAATTCATCAAAGACGGTATTTGACAACAAAACGAGTGCATGTTAAAAATAGTGTTTCTGACTCAATATGAAGGTTCATCCTATACCAGTGTAACCGAATCAGTTTTTCTGATCATTCAGTTTGAAAGCTACTCTAAAGTACAGCAAGACTTGTCTTTACTGTATTATTGATTTTTAATTTTTCTATTTAAACTGTTTTTTCCTTCTGGTTAGATATTGTCCCAAGTTTTTATGAATGTAACATTCTGAATGTGATGGCAAGTAAAAGCATATCTAATTCTAACAGATATCTTGCCATTTTTTTTTCCTGCATGCTTTCTGTCAGTGTTTCTGACTTGCAATGTTCCTGTAATTCTGTTCCTACAACAAGTTATTTCTGCACATATCTAAGCTGATCTCTTTCATGTACGCTTGCATTTTTCTCACATCCAAAGTGACAGGTTTTCAAAACTTTTGGATTGGCCTGAGATAATCCTGGACTAATTCTCTCCTCAGTTTCTTTTTTCATATTTGTAATTACATGGGCAAGGCTATTTAATGTGAAAGTCAAGGTGCTCATTTATTTAGTTCTTATCTTAAATATTTTTTGCTCTTCATGTTCAAAGTATCTTCTTCAAATGTCCAGTATCCTCTTCCCCCAGTTAGTGGCATACTTCAGTTACATTTCTCCTTCCAGCATTCTTCCTTGGTGCTATAACATTTCACCTAAGCATAGCTTTAAGTCTAGTTTTGCTCACCTTTGCTTATATTGTTGCCTATCTGGACAGTGTCCTTACTGACAGTGATTGTGTAAGGTCTTGTTTTGGTTATCTTGTCTCTGCTTTCATCTAGAAGTTTTTTGTCCCATCTGTGGGAAACTGTAGCTGTGAAAGCCCATGGCAAATTGTACTTTGTTAGTGTAGTGTGTAGTGGAGAACGACTGCAACTCAGATAATACTAATACAGGCCTCTCTCAAACTCCATAGATCAGAATGTTTCCTCAAGAAAACGTAATACCACAAGTAAAATGAGATAAGGTACCACAAGTAACTGAGAAAATATCCTTGATGGAAAAAGAGAGTTGTTAAATCTCTACCCATTACAAATTCTCTGAAGATGTGTAGGACAACAGAATAAGGTTTAAACAGCACTTCTAGTAAGTAACTGCAAGAAATAGATACCTCAGAATAAAGACATTAAGTGGTAGTGTTATTTCTTTTGATAGGATGGTAATCACTTGATGTTTTCAGTAGTTCTCAGTTAAATCATCTAAGAAAACTAGTTGTATTAGAGAAATTTAAAGAGTATTCCCTTTCATATAAATCTAAACCAGATGCTTTTTCTAAGCATTTTCTAAGCAAAGATAAAACTCTAAAAGTGTTCGGGAGTTATTTGAAGGCAAATTTAAATATTGCAGGTTGGGGAGCTAACCGAGTCCTTTCTCTGAAACCCAAATGGATCTGGGACCTTGGACAGAAAACTTTGGAAAGCTGGTGCTGACCAATCCGAATTTAAAAAGTCATTTACTTTGCTAAGTAAGAGTAAAGTAAGACCAGAAAGATGCTCAGAGAGAGTAGGCAGTACCCTGATGCTGTGGGTAGGATAGAAGATCTGCAGTGCAACAAAAGACATTAGGCAGAAAGGCATTAGAAGACCAAAGGAAGCACCACAACGGTAACCTCAATAAACACAAAAAGTCCGAAAAAGCCTGCATTTTGAGGAAAAATTGCAAGAATTGATCTCCATCAATTTTCAACTCCATCGAAAGTATTTTCAGGCTCTCCCAGGACATCACTACATGAGTGCTGCTACCTCAGAGAATACCCTTTACAAGGAGCAGTAGTGGACATTGCAGTCAAAGATGACTAAATTGTCAGCTTGGAAGAAACAGCACATTGAGTGATACACATCTGAACAAAGAAATAATGAGATTCTGTAATATTCACACTATGGGAAAAACTGAAATAGTAGAAAATGAGAGGGTTAAGCTGTATGCTTTTTCATTCAAAGTGTATGTTAACAGTGTATATTGTTCACTAGACAAAAATATGATCTGTAATGGAATCAGGGAAGAAATCCCATGATAAAATGAAAGATTTGGCAATCCTTTCAGTTCATCTTTGAGTGTAAGTGTTGTCCTTGTAGATGCAGGAACTGATTAGGAAAGACTTTGAGAACAACTTCTAGGGTCTAATAAGCTCTCAGCAAACTCAGAGTACTCTAACCTGACTTGCTTTTTCAGTAGTCTCGTCTGAGGTGAAATATGGACTGAAATTGTTAGTCATGCACACATTTTGCAGAGACTAATGAAAATCATTCGTACTGAGTACGTGAACACCATTTTTTGTAGTCTCTGCTGTTGTTGAAGTCTCAGACCTGAGTGGGACTATGTCTACAGGCACTAGGATAGTGATGCTTAAATTATTAAGGAAAAAACGGTGAGAAGACAGAGATTAGCAACAGAAAGTCCAAGAGAAAAATATGATATCGTGGATATCAAGTGAAAAAACATGTTAGAGGTAACTGTTTCAGCCTGCAGCATATGTCAAAAAAGAAGATCAAGTTGAAAGAAAGATTCTTGTTGATACAACCTGAAAAAGATCCTTCCATGGGACCAAAGCTTGAATAGATTTGATGATATCGGCTAGCTCTTCTAGGCTAAGACTCTCACATTTCCAAGATTGCCCTTTGGAAGCTACTCTAGGTAAAAAAATACTCATATATATAAAATTTATTTTCTCTTGGCACAGTAAATTTAACATCTAATAATCACCCATAGTGTAGAAGGCATAAATTCAAACATATTATTAGATTAAACGTTCTGATTATCACCTTGAAATGCATACACTGATCTTAGGTGCTAGTTTAACACAGGGAATGGAATCAGACTCTAATACACAGAGGATACGAACCACAAAGGACCAAGTCCATCGCCCTTACTTGCCCCTGGAAGGTTTGTTGAACTACCTGTATATTTTATGATTTGATGTGCTTAATGCTGAGATCTGGGAGGACTACTATATTCTGTATTAATGGTAGTTTCCAAAAAAGATGTAGCAGTCAGTTTTGGATTAGACATCTTGAATTTCTCTCTCAGTTTGGCAAACATGCTCAGCAGACATACAGAAGTAAGGAAAAGGAAAAATCCCTCAGTCCCTAGACCAAAAGCCATGGACTGGGAAGAAATACATATCAGAAATGAGAAATTATCAGACACCAGAAGTACTTAATTTCTCAGATTCTTGTTGAATCATATAGGGTCATTTACAGTTAAAATGAAGAAATTGTCAGAAGCTGTATCTTAGGCTTGGTTGGGCAAAAAAAAGAACCATTCTGTAATTTCTAAATCTTTAGACTTTATTTTTGGTTGCCTACACCAACAATCTTTCCAGTCTCAGATCATTCAGTAAAATAAAGTACAATGATTTTGATTTTGATCATTATTTTAATTAAATACAGAAAACAAGCATTGAAATAGTAAAGAAAGTTAAGGCATTTCAGCGGTTTTATAACTTTCACCTGTAAGAGCTAAGGCAAGGATTTGGAGATATGGCTGTGCATGGCAGTGTTGTGAGTGCAGTGACAACCATACATGCCCATTGTTTTGCATCATTAGTACTGCACTGAATCTTTAAAAAAAAAAAAAAAAAGAAAATGCCCACTGAGAAATGTAGCCTCCAGAGTCCAGCCTTTTTTATTACTTTTTTTTTTCTTTTTTTCTTTATACAGCACCTAATTTAGGCCACAGACAAAAAGAAAATGTATCTTGAATATGCATCACGGGTTCCAAAAATGAAAAGAAATTGGATTTGGATAGCACTTACTCAATAGACAGATATGATACATGGTAAGAAGGTGCACTGTCTGCCCTGTGATAGATTAAACTACTTTGTAGGAAAATTACTGTGAGCCAGTCACCACCACCACCGTGGCTAAATCTTTAATAAAATTCTGTTCCATATTCAAGAGCGAGGTATGAAGTACACAATAAGCAGAGTGGAGTAGAGTTCCATTTATCAAACCCCAGCTAGGTCTGTAATCTCCTGCTTTATCCTTTTTTAGTACTTTATTTGTCTTTATTGTTGCAAGGAAGCACATTTACCCAGGGCAGTGGGCTTTTGGTGCTGATAAACCTTTTGTTTTAAATTCTACCTGTGGGGGGTTTTTTTCTTTTTTTTCTTTTCTTTTTTTTTTTTTTTTAAAAATCAGATAACCATCCTGTCACTCTATGGGAGTAATTAGTTTGTTTTGTTTTGGTGGTCCCTTGCTTGTTACATGTTCTTTCACCCTTCCCTGCCTCACCTGACCCTACCTCTCTTGTCTCTATGCTACGAAAAAGGATACCAAAGCCTCTAAGACATTTTAAAAAGAATACTTAAGCCTGTGCAGAAGACGGTCTGGGATGTATTGCATAATGCTTTTTTGAGCCTATTTGGCAAGATGGCAGTGTTGAACCATGTTGCAGTTGGCCCCTGGGTGGCACTACATGGCTAGACCTGGGACCAACAAAAGCATTTTTGGTTAAAGGCAGAAAACATAATTGAAGCCGTTTTCTTTTTAAAAATTAAAGACAAATCCTTAAGCTAAATTTGTTGGTATTTGCTGAATTTAATACAAATATGCAATAATATTAAACTGTGTTCCTTTTATTGAATGAGATTCCAAAATGTTCTGTATATCTTGACTACCTGATAATATCTGGATCACTTTTGGCAACATGCTGATATTAAGTACAGATGCAGTGGAAGGGTCCTATGGGTAGAAGTATGTGACTAGAACTGCTTTGTGCTGCCTGAATATGCATACTACCAGTCTGTGCTGCAGCCCTGGGGGTGATTTTTTTAGTACTATTATAACCCTTTTTATTGTTTGAATAGCAGTTTTATGACAAAACATTTATATTCAGCCTGCCTTTGTACTTGACTGAAAGAGAGCAATCACTGAGAATGATAAGGCAACAATGGTAATGATAACTGCATTTATGGAGGCTTACAGAATTTAAACGGGCATGCAAAAATAGACTTACAATAGTGCTCTACCTGCATCTGAACTGGTTTGGGTATATTTCTTGCACCTGGGCCATGTTTGCTTATTGATGGAGATGTTGCCTTTTCTCACATTTTTCTACCTTATGGTATTTCTTCTGTATGAATCTGACATGTGTGTACGTCAGGTTTATCTTACCACAGAAAGATGCCATAGTGAGATGGAGGAACATAACCATTTTTCAAAATCCGCATCCCTGAAATTATTGCTCAACTCAAGTAGCAAGTTTTCAGAGGTTGTGTTTATGTGATCTTGCAGCAGAATAGCCATTACCTGTCTTTTGAGGTCCTACCTCTCATGAAAAATAGGCAATTCTTTCACTCTCCCTTGAGAAGAAGCGAGGGATAGTACTGGACATCGGAAAGTAATCCAAGAGTTTAAGAGCAGTCAATCTGTTGCCTAAATATTTTTAAGTCCAATCAATTCTACTTTTGTTTTCCTTTGCTATAGCGTTTTCTCCCCCTCGAGGTTTACACAGACATATACACTCATGCACACACACACACACATTTGTGTATTTCCTTAAATGTATTGCTTATAGAACAAGGCAAGAAAACAACGACAAGGTTCCGTGTGTTTTGTGGGGAGACAGATAGTTCCTGGATCTCTGAGTTTTGTGTGAGGGGGACAGACCTATGCCTAAGTCTGTTTCTACTGTACATTTTCGTATGGGTTATGAAGAAAGAAGGTATACGCTACACATTGTTCTAAAGATATTTTAGAGCTAGATTCTGCCACATTGTTCTCAGGCTGCTAAGTAGACTTACCGATGTTAGAGGCTTTCTTACTGAGGAAGAGACTGGCCTCGTGGAGTTAGACTGACAGATCCAGCCTACATTTTTCTGTAGTATTTTTCAATATTTTAAAATAATTTTGTCAGCAAGCTATTTTATAAAAAAATATCTCTGGACTGTCTCTTTTTATAAGCCAAAACAACATATATTTTTATAAAAGTGAATGACCATTTTAAAGGCTTTTTAAATTTGGAGGCATACGTTAAGATTTTATTGATCTTGAGAGCTGGTAATCTCAACATACTTCAATTTCTTTCATACTATAGTTTTCCTATTATATAATTTTACTTCTTTCTCCACCTGTATTTTAATTTTCTGTATTTACCATTCCTTTAGAAGTTGACGGTATACAAAACATGGGTGGCAAAAATTTGTGAAAACTAAGTCACTCTAGAAATGTAGGAAGAGAAAAAAAATTAGTTGTTAAAAACAAGAGGTACATTTTATTTTATTCATGTATGTTATTTTACTAATTCAAAAGCTCACTAACTACACTACATTTTTTAATGTATGTATATGATGTATGTATAACATGTTTTAATGTATGTATAACATGTTAACCTGTTCTTGTGTTCCTGTCTGTGCTATTTAGGCTTTAAATATGTTTAAATTAATAACTCAAATTCCTTTTTTGCAAATGAAATATAAGTAATGCAAACATTAACTTGCTTTGCCCAAGTTCTTATAGTGTTTTACTGGAATGCTGTATTCAAAGATATGTCATTTTCTACTAAATGTCTTTCTAATTCTTTTGTGCAAATGATACCTTTTCCCCAGGCCCAGCTACTTAGTGGATATTATTGAACAAGTGTCTTTTATAGCATCTAAAAAAGTGCAGCATTATGTGAAAGAAATTTTTAAAAATGTGCGTGGACTATTTAGGAATATGCTTAGTGAATATTAAGCAAACACCTGAAGTTCCTGTGCTGCTGCCTAGAACCAGCACTTCATTACCTATTACGTGCAGTGACTTTGAATTTTTTATTAGGTACTGGTCTCTTAGCCTGTAAGGCTTGTGCATGATGTATATGAGAGTGATTTCCAGCAGAGCGAAGCTTATCACAGATCCACCTAAAAGGTAAGGATATTTTTTAATTTTTAGTTCACATGCAGAACAGCTGCCTGCAGAACACCTGCACACAGAGCAGGAAAGAAATTTGGTTTAGGACTTCATTATATGTGTCCTACCCATATACAGTAAGTCCAGAAATAGGCACAATGAACTTCAGATAAACCCAGGATATGTAAATGGAAAGAACAATACCAGAATATTTACCCCCTAATTTTGTGCTACACCTCATTTTTAGTGCATTTGTTTTTTCAAGCTGGGGAGGACAAAGGAGAAAGGCATGAATATATTTCAGATTTATGTAGTCTCTCCCAAATCTGTAATATTGATGTCCATGGTTTAGACAAGATAATTTCTAAAAGCAAAGTTGAACTGTGAATCTGGCAGGCAATGTATGCAAAAGAATTAATCATTGTTATTTGCATTCCTCATATTTGCTAAGGAAAACAGTGTTAACAAACGTTAATGAGTATTAAGAAGAAACAGAAAAGCAGGAGGAAATGGTGAAGAATTGAGAAAGGCAACTAATAAGAATGAGAGAAGGAGAAAAGGCACAACAGTAAAGCTAGAGGTAGTGAAGAAATGCATTGATTACTTTTTCACTGAAAATGGCTTAAATGGGCTTTTGAGGGTGAGGGACTTTATCACTTAGGTCATGAGTGAGAAGTCCTAAGAATATTAGTTTGGGTAATTCAAAACAAGTAATTCAGGAGATAAATGTGCCTTCAGAAAGCATGGGCTATGTACAGAATGTGGTGATACACTGATGGTTAAGGTAACAGAATTTGATAAAAGAAGGGTAAGAAATTTTGAAACCCAGGACCAACAGGGACCTTCTTCATCTCCGAGTTTCTTGTATTAGTATCATAAACTTAGCGAACTCCATCTTAGAAGTTTTTGCTTTTTCTGATAGAAACCTTTTCTTGGACTTTGTTTTAGAAACTTACTTTTCCATCCTCATTTTTTCATTCCCAATTTATAAATACATTTTGTGCTAGAATTTGCGTCTTGGTTGTTAACTGTCTTTCAGCCTGGTGTTTTACTTTTCAGAACAACTTATTGCCATTTCTTCTTTAGCCAAGTCCTTATCCACCTTTCAATTTCACGGCTAGCCTATGTATTTTCAACTTTAAGTAACCTTTTCACATGTGGCGTTGTATTAAATACCTTGCTGAAATCCAGCTAAGTATTTCATCAAGCATATCAGTTGTCTTATTAAAAGAAAGCTATTGGATTAGTCTGGCATGATCTTCCTGCAATTAGTTTACGTTCTATTTTAAAGCTGCAAATGTCCCGTTTTCTTGTTCATATGAAAACAGTGATAGTGTAATGAAATCATTGCTCTTGCAAAGGGAAAGCCTTGTCAGCCACTCTTTCTGAACAGTGAATTTGGGTCATCCCATTTAAAAAAAAATTTCCTTGAAAGCAGTCTACTTTTGATAATGGGGCCTTGATCCATTCCCCAATCAGACTGAGCATGCATATCATGACAAATCTTTCCTCCATTAAAATCATTTACTATCCTAAAAATGAATTAGCTGAATCAATATACTCCTCCTGATGTTTCCCTGACGAGACACGAGCAGCTGCTTGAGCAGCAAGTGCTGCCTGAACAGTCGGACACCTCACCTGACGTAGGCAAGGAGGCCACCACTGATGTCCCCAGGGAGCAAAGAACGGACCCTTGTAGGGAACCGGGGAAGAGGGTTACTCATGGGTGCAAAGGTTTTGCTGAGGCAAAACCAAAAATCAGATATGACTATCAGAACTGGTAAAGCTGCACAATCCTGAAAATTTATAATAGTAACAATAACACACATCCCAAGAAAGCAAGATGAGAAAGAAGACAGCTATTGTTTCCTATGGGTCATGCTCCTCTAACTACTTGAACTTCTTGAACATATGTGTAGAGACCTAACTCCAATTAGATTAATTTGTTTTCAAGGATAGTTTCTCTAAAATTTCTTATTATTTGGCTTCTTATGCTGTATAGATATCCAGATATGTAACACTTAAGGTATTTAATAATAAGCATATTCTCCAGTTTCGACTGTTTTCTTCAAAAGAACAGCAATACTTCAGAGAATAGGAAAACAAGGGCAAAAAGTCAGATACAAATAAGTTGAAAAATTTGAGTTGGATGCTTTCAAAAGGTTTAGTGTGCACAAATTAACGGGCATAGAATTGCTACAAGGTGGTAAATATACTGATTTTTCAAGATTTTTTCCTAAATTGAAATATAAAAAAAGGAAAAATAATGCCATGGAACAAGTATTTTTTAAATTGGAAAATATTACTGATAGGTCTTTATGGCTTAGTATTTTTCTTCTTTTTCTATGAAAATTAATAACTTCTTAAAGAAAGACAGTATTAACACATTGAGCTATAAATTAAAATTTATTCTCAACCTCAGAAGAGCTGATGGTAGAACTTGATTTGGAATTCTCCATCAAAATTATTTTTCAATAGAAATAATTCATGCTTTGAAATTAGAAGTGGCACTAGTATGGGTCAATAGTAGAAGATCCCTAATTTAATTTGAAAAATGAAGTCTTGACATTTTTGCAATTAGATAATTGACAGTTTTGAAAATGAAAGGTTTTTTTGAAGTGTAGCTTTAAAAAACTTTTGGTAATAATTGTTAGTTAATTTGTACTAAAAATTGCAAAATCAATATAAAAGCATTTGGAGTGTTCTAAAATTCCTGAATATAGGTATCTGAATTCTTCATAGTTTATTGAGTAAATCAAGTCAGTTTTTTTCTGATTGTTTCCATAGGATGATATTTTGAAATCTAAAATTACTTTTTTGCCTGTCTGCCCATAAAATATTTCCTAGTGATGTTTGGTTGATGTACACTATCAGCTGAACTTTCAACACATCTCCTTAACCACAGTGTTTATTAGTGTTTACATCAACCTTTAATTCAGCAGAAAGAGCTGAAGTTATTTCTGTTTGGATGGCAGGGGTACATACTTGTAGCCAAGTTGCAGATTTGTATATTATGAAATAACTGAAGCTGGTTATGAAAATCCTGGTTGTTGGACTTCTCATAATTGCCTTAATCAGCAAATAATATAATTTTCAGTATATGACACTGACTTCTTCTTCTGCATTTTTTTTCAATATCAAATTGAGGGTGCAGTTAAATATGAAGGCTATACTGCTTTCACTGGTAGTCATTGGTGCTGTGGAGAGCAGGTTTTAGCATTGTACTTTTATAACAATTGGGTCTTTTCCTGAAATCTCTTTCTTTGTTCAGCATAACTTTAATATGTTGGGCATGTCTCCTTTCATCACAGCAGGGGACACTGTGTATTTGCGGGATAAACTAGTTCCATATTAGCAATGTGAAATCTGTTTGAACTTGTTTGCATATGTATGCCAGTTGATAGTGCCTTTTGAGGTGGTAAGTGTTGGGGAATTGTGTCAGCAATAGTATTTTTTTTCCTCAATAGTTAATTCAAATCCTGTAAGTATACCGTTCCCATTACACCTAAATGCTATTTTTATTGTCTATGAATATAGGATATGTTGATAATAGCACATCAATAAACACATCTAGAAATTAACGGCTGGTATTAATGAGTGAAATGCAACCACTATAACTCAGTTTGCTACTTTAAAGAGAATCTCCCAAGGTTGCTGTGTTGAAAGCTTTTAGGGTTGTTTTGAATATGTGTGTATAAGGGTTTATTCAGGGAGTTGGAGCTGTAAAAGAACTTAGATTATGTGAGTCTCCGTGCTGCATACTCGAAGTTTAATATGTGGAGAACTTGAGTGGGAATCTGTCTGACAGCGGGTCAGGTGCCAAGGCTCCCTCTGCAATGCATGGTAAGGGAGATGGTACGCTCCAGTGAAGGTACATCAGGGAACTGCTTAGTCTGAGAATCTCAGTCAGGTTTAGGTATCGAACCCCTCAGCCTTGATTTATCTGGTGTAGTTTTGGACATGTGCAGAAGCAGACCACTAGGCAACTTGGGAATATTAGTGATAAAAGTTTATGTGTTTATGTATGTCTTTTTATGTCTTCGATTTACATACCGGTATTCGATCAAAGTCCCACTTCAGATGCCTCACTCGGTTTGTAAATCTTACTCTTTCCTTTTTATTTTATCTAAATCTGCTTGCTGATATAAATTATCACTTTAAATTACTTTTTTATTTAGCATAAGAACAATCTTGACTGCTTTACTTACGAATGGTCTGCTGTGCACATTAGAGGTGATAGAGATGAGAGTGGATGTCTGTTTTGTTATTTAGGCAGAAAAATATCTTTTCTTATTTGATTTGTAATCCTGCCTAAAGAAAGCTGCACCACATTCTGTTCCACGACAAACTCCTCTTGATTTCATGGCATTTTTAAGGTTCATCATATTCTCAACTACTAAAAAAAATAATAATTGATCTCAGGCTCATTTTTGTCTGGGAAGGACAGGAGTGGCTATGCAGGGAGACTGTTCAGAACCTACGCTATTCTGTCCTAAAGACCAGCAAAGAAATAATTCACCTGGGAAGATTTTTTTTTTTTAAAGACCTGCCAGCAAGCTTGTCCCTTACTACAGGGCTCACATTTCAACTGTTTTTAATGTTGGCTTTTGGCAGACAATGTATCTTTCTCCTTCTGTGATGGAAAGAAACAGCTCAGTAATAAAGAATACTAATTTCTGTGTCTTTCACATTCATGTCCGCGAAGAGATGTAATTTATAGAAGAAAATTACAAACCACATTATGAACTGCTTAAGAATTTTGGGAAAAGAAACAACTTCTAGAAGAAAACATGAAAAAAGAGTATAGGGACTAATATTTTTTTCAAAAGCTTAGACATGAAATTTCCTTGATTGAAATGGACATATAAAAATATGTATGCAAACATCTATATCTCATAGAAAAGGTTTTAAAATGGAATGACTATTTCCATCATGAAAACAGAAGGAAGTTTTTTGGGAAGGTCAAAAGATGATGTGAATATTTCCCATTTGGGCTATTTGAAGGAAAGTCTACCCTCTTGAAACTGTGACTGCATCCAAACTGTTATTAACCTAAATACAAATTCATTTACACATTTGCATTGTAAAGCATGTGATTTAATCACATCGATAAAGTATATTGATGTGGAATTCTGAGGAAACTGCTATGAACTGGTCTTCCTTATAGCATGACTATATTGCCATCACTGAGCTTTGAAGTGGCTGTGCCTGAGCTTTGTGAAGTATAGTTGGGATATGCTCCTTTGAAGCACAAGGTTCATAGCATGGGAAAAAATATTCAAGAGATCAATTATTACTCCTGACTCACAGTGTGTTCAAGCTGTCTTTATTACTTGTCATTGAGACAATAATTTGATTTGACAGGCAGATTGGATGTTATTAAAATTAAAGGATTTCAGTTGCCTTACTGCACGTGAGGCGTTGTTACAAAGATCTGCTTCATGAAGAGAACCCAGAAGACTGTGTCACTGGTTTGGTCTGCAGGTAAAGGAGTTGGAAAATTGCCCAGTTTTGTAATTGGTTGGTGAATTAATTGTATATAGTTGTCCATGGTGAGCATTTACTAATGGAATGCATCTCTCGTTATTAAAGTTGATACAGTGCACCTTTTTCAGGGAAAACGGCAATTAGCAGTTTAGAGTGAGGGCTCTGTCATGTTACTGGTGTTACTTCTCTTTTTATTACCTAGTATGAACCTTACACTACCATTTGGACCCCATTTTACTAGATACTGTATATTCATATACACAACAAAAAGCTTATATAAAA
Organism: Mycteria americana; assembly: GCF_035582795.1. Lineage (NCBI taxonomy): Eukaryota > Metazoa > Chordata > Aves > Ciconiiformes > Ciconiidae > Mycteria > Mycteria americana. Next base: position 45,741,456 of record NC_134367.1, read on the forward strand.
TTATGAAAACAAAAGAGGAAAAGACTGAAAAACAGGTAGATATAGGAGAGTAGAAGAGGCAAATCATGTATGATTGCAGCATGCTTTCAGGTAAAGTTTATAAGCTTTTTTATGAATGAATAAAGCAGAAAATCTTATTTGGGGTTCACTGGAAATGTTGCTGGAAAAAGATGGCTTCATTATTATTTCCGATTTGTAAAAAAAAAAAAAGGCAAGTAGTGATCTGTTCGTGAGCACGTATAGAATTATCCAGCTTAGTGATCCTTAAATGTACTCTGTTACTCCTGTTTCATTAAGTTGTAACTGGTGAAATTGGGACAAATATATAAGCTCTTTTTATAGGAAAGGTTGCCACTTATATATAACTCCTGTGAGTTTAGGCATATTTAATGGGGCTTTTTTTCAACCTTTTGGTGAATGATCTTTTATTTCTGCCAAAATAAATTGGCGAGAGGCAGCACACTGCACTAAGAGCCTATGTTCTCGGCATTTTACACCAGTCCGATTTAAAATTCCTATTTTCAGACATTTAAGAGCGACAGTTTAGAAAATGTCTGATCCTTGAAAGTCCTTCCATAAACATCCACCACCAGTTGGTAAACTCTTTAGGTCTCTTAAGCTGCTCCTTTGAATTTTTAGAAATATATGTAGTAGTAAGAAGCACACATTACTAGGATTTTGTAATATGTTTTTTCCTATCAAAGAATATATTTCTATTGTGCTCTAATGCTAACACTTAACATGCTTTTTTTTTTTAAAGGAGAGCAAATGTTAGTAATTGTACAGGTAAACCTACCAATTAATTAAGTCTACATGTAATTAAGTAAATGTAAATTGCCATATGCTCACTACATTTCATAACCCTGAAGATAATAATTACCATATCCGGCTCATAATGGCCTTACTTTCAAAACAGGTGGGATATTCTCCATCTCTTTGTTTTTTCTTAGTTATGGTTTTTGGACAAATACTAAATGCAGTTACAAAATATAACTGAGAGCAGAACTCTTTGTTCAAATTTATGAATTCAGACTTAAAAAATTGTAAGTTCCTGTCCTTGAAGGTACGGGTAAACAAAGAACTGATTTTCATCCTGATTTTCAATGCAGCCTACAAATTTGAAGGCGAGGCAATTAAAAAAATTTTCCTCACCTTTTGAATTGCACACACATGAAATTTTACAAAAGGAAGAAGAAAAATAATTAATAAATTGACACTGAAACTTCACTTTCTGGAAGATGCCATTTCTCTCTTATTCCATCAGACAATCCTGCAGTGTCTGAAGGGCAAATACATAAAAATGTGAATGTGCTTGAAAAAAAAGAATTTAAAAAGGAGAGTGAAAGGAAATTTTTTAGAATCTAGCCAGTCATAATAGATGACTCATCAGACTGTGTGCATCTCCAAACACTTTCATCTTTGTCTTTGACATGCCCTTAGTCCTTCTATGATTTTCCTCAGTCTCTTTATAGTTATTAAATACTGAAATGTTGTAAAATATAGTGTAAACTATATATGTATATTGATATTATTTTGTAATCCATATTATGAACACTGAAAATAGTCAGTTGTTGTTCTTGCTAAATTGTTATATAGCTTTACTTATAATGAATTTTACTCATTATGTTTAATAACTGATTCATATCTGTGTTGTCCACCATTCTTTATGATTCTGATGGATGGAAGTAAATGATTCACCTAGTCATCCACATTTTGGCTCCACTTTCTCAATGGCTTCTTTTAGACTATGTGTATCAGTGTTAAGCAGCAACTTAAGACTACCATAGTTAAAGATTTTTCCATATGTAGTCATGTATCATACAGCACTCCATCAATAGTTACCCTCTCTGAGAAGTAAAAATATGAATGCATAAAGTACTATCAAGTAAGAAAGGGTTTTCCAAACTGCATGCCACTAGTGATACAGAAGCCATTTCAAAATAGTATGAAACCTTTCACAGACCTGTTTCTGCCAATTGTAATTGCTATCGTTCTCATCAATACAATTGATGGTACCAAGCAATTAGATTTTCTGAAAACCTGATAGAAGAAGAGTTATGTATGGACATGGAGTATGTATTTAGGACTAGGAATATTCCCTTCAGCCTGAGGAAGAACTGTGTTCAGTTGAATTAGAAGGAGATAAGAGGGAGACTGAGCTGGTGATCTGGTTGTTTTGTAGTTTAGCTTCTGAAGTGAAATGAAATAAAGAATAGCACTTAAAAGGAATCTATTAGGGCAATTATAAATATTTTCTTATAAATTCATTCCAACTAAAAAATATTTTGTAGAGTAACTCCTTTATAAAATCTGCTTAGAAGAACCCTTTGGAATATATTTAACAGGCATTTTGAAAGAAGATGGATTATCCATGTGAAAGACTCACAAACACATTTAATTCTTAATCTTTACCTTCACCTTTCCTGATTCTTTTGACCTACAGTTTCCCCAGTTTTTAGATGACAGTTTCTACCAATGCTGATAATAAAAATAAAGAAACACAACAAAAACCTGAATGTCAACAAGAATATTCACAGAGGAATGCAATCAAAAATGATGTTGCAAATCAAGCCTAGAATCAGACCATCAAAAATTCAAAAACTTTCAGCTATTTGCAATTATGGTGGTAATTGCTATTTTGAAATGTTTTCCTTCATCCAAAGAAATTCCGTGTTGTTAGCTGAAATTCTAGGTATTTTAAATCACAGAAAATCTTTTCGCAGCTGATGAAGACTAAATATTATAGGCAATCAAAACAACATATTATCTACATATTTTAGCTGATTAAAAAAAAGTAGCTTTTGGAACTTCTTTAAAAAATCATTTTACTATGTAGTACTAGCTAATTACAGCATACTTTTTCACAGACCAAAACATTAGTATTATCTATTTTAAAGCAAGAGGTGGTGGATTTAAAAATTATTTTTAAGGAAATGGCATCTGAGGTCTTTGCCATGATATTTCAGTCCATGTAATAATTCCTTTTCTTTCTGTTGTGAATCAGTGTTTGCAGTGAAGTTTTGATTAATATATGTAAACAACACATATAATACGTAAAATTATGGTTTCCTTAAAAATACTGTAATTTAAAGATTGATGTATGAACATTACATAATATGAGGACATTAAATAAAAGTAAATGACTGAAAGTTATATACAGAGTGTAGGAAAATGCTATTAAATAATAAAGTAAGAATAATTTTGGTTCAAGAGCAATTATTATAAAGGACAACTAAATTCTGAGGTTTTGCTCGAGACTCTCATGCTAAATTATATTTTGAATATGAGAAACTGCATTTATTTTTATTGTCTGATACTGGTAATAAACTATGATCTTGTTTCTTTTGTTCAGAGGCTTGTTTAATTCACAGTGTTTGAAGGATGGGTTCCATAAAGAAAGGGAAAATTCTATCTCAGTTTCATTATTGAAACTTTCTAATTAGAATTTTTCTTGTAAATCTGTTAAAAGTCAATAATATACCATGATTTTTAATGAAGTAAAAATTCATAAGCATTCTGCTAGGTGTTTTCTTTTAGCAACATTTCATTAGTTATCAGCTTGATGTCTGAAGAACAGATATTTAACGAATTATTTACCTTAAGAATCTCATATAAAGGTAAAGTTTTACAACGTAAAATTGGTCTGTATGACCAATACCTGGAAAATTTAAAGGATTTGATTTTGAACAAATTTAGGAACAAAGCAAGTGAATACTTTTCTAACAGTTGTTTTATACGCACTATGTCTGCGTGAAGCAAATGCAAAGGATTGGCAGGGAAGTGATGACACAGCACTGATACGACTGCAGTAGGATCAATGAAGCTGGCAGAGCCCTGGGTGGAATTTTTTGAAGTGTCATGGTTTAACCCCAGCTGGGAGCTCAGCCCCACACAGCCGCTCGCTCACTCCCCCCCACCGCAATGGGGGAGAGAATCGGAAGAGTAAAAGTGAGAAAACTCATGGGTTGGGATCAAGACAGTTTAATAGGGAAAGCAAAAGCCGTGCACGCAAGCAAAGCAAAACAAGGAATTCATTCACTCCTTCCCATGGGCAGGCAGGTGTTCAGCCATCTCTAGGAAAGCAGGGCTCCATCACGCGTAACGGTTACTTGGGAAGACAAACACCATAACTCTGAACATCCCCCCCTTCCTTCTTCTTCCCCCAGCTTTATATGCTGAGCATGCCACCATATGGTATGGAATAGCCCTTTGGTCAGCTGGGGTCAGCTGTCCCAGCCGTGTCCCCTCCCAACTCCTTGTGCCCCCCCAGCCTACTCGCTGGTGGGGTGGGGTGAGAAGCAGCAAAGGCCTTGACTCTGTGTAAGCACTGCTCAGCAGTAACGAAAACATCGCTGTATTATCAACACTGTTTCCAGCACAAATCCAAACCATAGCCCCATACTAGCTACTGTGAAGAAAATTAACTCTACCCCAGACAAAACCAGAACATAAAGTTAGAGGTAAAATTTTAGTGGAGGATCCTGACTTACAGACCTCACTTACAAAACAGTCAGAATGAGCAACTGTATTGAAGTACTCTGAAATTGCGTAAGATATTTTGGTTTTTTTTTTTTTTTGCCTGGGCTTGTGACAAGAGTGGAGCTGGAAAGTGTCTGGAAGTTTAGGAGGAAGGAAGGTCTTTAAACACCAAAATAACTGTAGCTAACTGTTGGTATAAAATGGAGACTTTGATTAATCTGTTAAATATCTAATTTTGTACTCACCGATTCATACCATTGAGGCCAAGAACTTCATAAATATTTACCATCTTTAGTAAGCTTGTGTGACAATTTGAGGCAAAATGAAGCCAATAACCTTAAAGAGAGCGCAAAAAGTGTTCACAGGTTGAAACCACTCAGTGTTGTTTAATCTGCAGTACTAAATTATTAAATCCTTCAAGGAAGAGAAATCTCATACTATTGAAAGAGTATTTGGGGAAATGACTTTTCAACATCAGAGTAAATCTGCTAAGTTTGGAAATATGATTTTAATCAGGGCATGAATGTTGGGGATTTTGTACAAATAAGCTATGCTTGTGAATCATTGCATAGGATCACTTGATATCTATTTTTGTAAAGTGCAGGATACAGGAAAGTTAAGGAGGAAAAAAACTATCATGTCATTTTGAGTTTTAAGTATATGTTACTTTTCTGAGTTCATAAGCAGCTTACTTTTTTCATAATTAAAATGCATGCTAGAAAAAACCCAAAAATATATTTGGATCACATTTGTAATACGGCTACGTATTTAAAAACAGACCTCTCATACATCATTTTATGCATTAGAAATAAAGCTATTTGAGCAGAGGTCTTTGTTTTGTAGTAACTATAAACTTGAACTCTATTATGAAAGATATACCACTGAGGTTTTTCCCTCTTACAAGATGTCTGTAAATCTGATATGACATGATACTGTATGAATGAAAAAGCAGTCATGATTTCAAATATAAAAAGCCTGAAAGTAAATCTGTAGTATTACAACCATACTCGGGAAAAGCACCAGTCATTTTATTCTATAGAATTCCTGAGCCAGCTGATAGATGAATCACTTTTGACAGTAACTCACTTTTTGACCTATGTGGCAGGGAGAATGTCACAGCAGTAGGAGAGGTTCCGTGATAATTGGAAAGTGAAGGGGACTTGGTGGTGCAGTAGGTTAGTGCATTAGCCTTTCCCCTCTGGAGACCTCGGTTCATATTCTGCCGTAGGGTCACTAGTGAAAATTCATGCTTTGCTGTCCTACTTCTGTTTGTACATATGACAAAAAAGACCCATATTTGGAAAAAAAGGTTGTCTTTCTTCACTATAAAACACTGTATTGGCAAGGATCGTAGGGCCGATGTATATTGGCAGAGAGCTTAAACAGTCTTTATTCCTGCAATACGTGTCTATCAAGTCCACTTTCCCCAAAAGAGCATTGACTCAATATGTTACTAAAAGGGAAAAAAGAAAAAAACTTCTCAGTTGATATGCATGAAAATAATGCAAATAATGAAGGAAACTCATCCGTAATACAAAAGTTACACCAATAAATTGTCCATTTTCATTTGGAATTAACTCCTGCTAATCTCTCTTGCACTGAAGTTATATTTCTCTTAAACTGTTTTACTTGAACCTCCTTCTGCCTAAGATTTTTTAAGTGCCAGAGAATGGCTGTTTCATATGCAGTGGAGTGGAGCAGTGATGACACCCAGTGATTAATTAGTTCAAAAGTACACATTCCCTAAAGGGATCCCGGGAGCCACTTTCCAGGCCTGTTTAAATGAAACATATTGCTTGCATTTACAGGTGGTAGTAAGCTGAATATAGATTGGTTATCAACGATGTACTCTCTTTTCTTACATCAGTAGTGCTTACTCTTATTGCCTTGTAACAAGGGTGGTGCAACTAATTATGCTTAATGATCCAGTGCAAAGAGCCTAAATTTTGTCTTATCAGCTCCTCCTATGTTTATCTTTTCATCTCCTTCAAAATGTACAACTTCCAAGTTACGTTAGGGATTTGCAGCAATGTGTGAACACCTTAACTTTCAGATCCCCACAAAAATGTTAGCTCTGTTTACAACTGTGAGAGAGCTTCCCTCTTTAAGCATGAATTAAATATTCAGGTTGGGTCCAGCCTGAGATCCTTGGTGACTAAAGCAGTCTGTTCCAGGATGAAAAAGGCATCAGGGAAGTAAGACCCACAATTTTATACCCTTCTTCTAGGCAATAGGCAATCACAATTATGGCTCCATCTCTGGAGCAGATGACAAGAATTATCAGCTAACCACAGTATCCAGTCTCTATCCCTTTCTGACAATCATTTCCCTCTAACTTGAGGAAAACATGGAGTAGAGATTAAAACCTACTTTCTCTTTTTTCCCTTCTAATAATAACAAAAAAGATAGAGGGGGCTAAACAGAGAAGAAGCAAAGGATTAAAGGATAAAGACAGGACAGAGGAAGCTTGAACAGAAAGCAGCAGACAAGAACAGAGCTGTCATTTGACTGATAAATCATTCTCTTAATCAACTGTGCCAGCCAAAGAAGGCCTGAGTAAGCAGCTACAAATGAAGAAGCTTTAACTGATTTTTTTTGGTTCCACTCCTCCAACGCATACCTAGTAATTTAAATTTATACTTTTAGTTGTACTAGTTTCTCATAGGGTGATAGGAGCCTTGGTTTGAGACTTTTCCTTTTCTTTGCATGAAAAAAACTTCCCAGAATTGTGAAAACCTTTAAGCAGCTTCTATACTACATGAGAGTTTCAATCTCCTTTAAGTGCACTAGATTTCTTTGAGTAGTTAGATTTGTTCACTGGTTAGGTTTTGTTGTTGCTGGTTTTTTTTTTTTTTCCCCTTTTTTTTTTTCATAAAACAGCATGGAGTTGATCTGAAGCCCTGAATAAGAAGCAGAAGCAAGACAGGATTGAACTGTGACTTTTCCATACATTGTGATGTTCACATAAGGGAGTAAGCTAATATAGGCCTTCTCTTGGTATGCATGCATCTTGCCAGATCAGCAAGGTCACTCCCATTCACCCTTCACTTGCACCTCTCATCTCTAATTGCAGACCAATATCAGGGATGCCTTTGGGATGTCAGTCTCATATCCTCTAAAGGTTGATAACAGTTTCACAGCCTGGGAGGAGGAAAGTCCTTTTGCTTTCCTATTTCCATGCAAAGGTGAGACTGAACTAGAAATGAGAGTTGAGGCTGAAATAAAAATGGAGAAGGATGAGATCTAGGTTGAGATGAAAGTGAAAATGGAGAATTATGAGTTGTAACAGGGTTTTGGTAAATAAAAAAACCCTCAAACCTGAAACAGTCTTTGAACTGCTTAAGCAAGTTGGTCCAAAACATTACTTTTCATTTTTTATTTTTCTTGTATATCTGATCTCTTAAACCAAAAGCCTTATGAATAACTCTTTTCATAAATAAAACTTCTGCATTATATACAGTACATTTTAATCATCTGCTCACTTATGCTGTTACCCATTACAAGTGAGGTTCTAAAAGAAGTGACAGATGCCTAGTCTGAAGAAGCTCTGCTGTTGGTAAAGTTGTAGAAAGAGGAATAGTACTGTATTCTTATTCTAGAAGCCTACATGAACCTCCCGATGAACTTTGTAGGACTGTTAGTTTTGCTTAGCCCTCTTTTCTCAGAATCCAGATGGTATTTTTATGCATTTCAGTCTTTAATGTTCAACAATGTTTCTTGCTAATAATTGGCTATGCATCCTGACACAATTGAAATTTGTCTCTATTCATTACTATGTTATCGTAACTGTATAGAATTTAAACATGCATTGTAAATCTCATTTTTAGAGGTTCTTTTAGCTTTTGTTTTTAATTATGGAAAATAAAAGGTAAAGGTAACGCAGCAATTGCATTGAAGTGCTCAGATTTCTAGCTGCCAAGGGAAGTGTGTGTACTTCTGGATTTGATTTTGAGTTGAGAAAATAATCTGACAACTTAATTTTACACCACTTTAGTAGTGGTGTGCATTTTTTTTTTAAGTTTCAGTGTTGTTAGGTATGATGCACAGAAGCAGGGTGAGAAAGTGATTTCATGCTCTATTTCTCCAGATGAAGTTTTATGCTTTGCGGACAAATACTGATACATAAACCCAAATCGCAACTTCCCAGGCCTAACAATGGTAAATAACAAAACTGTTCACAGAAGTCATAGATAGACTTTTACAGGCCACACAAAACTTTTTAAATGAGTGTCGTGGTTTAGCCCCAGCCGGCAACTAAGCCCCATGCAGCTGCTCGCTCACTCCCCCTCGGTGGGATGGGGGAGAGAATCGGAAGAGCAAAAGTAAGAAAACTTGAGGGTTGAGATAAAAACAGTTTAACAGGTAAAGCAAAAGCCGTGCACGCAAGCAAAGCAAAGCAAGGAATTCATTCACTCCTTCCCATGGGCAGGCAGGTGTTCAGCCATCTCCAGGAAAGCAGGGCTCCATCACGCGTAATGGTTACTTGGGAAGACAAACGCCGTCACTCCAAATGTCCCCCCTTCCTTCTTCTTCCCCAGCTTTATATACTGAGCATGACGTCATATGGTATGGAATAGCCCTTTGGTCAGTTTGGATCAACTATCCTGGCTGTGTCCCCTCCCAGCTTCTGCACCTGGCAGAGCATGGGAAGTTGAAAAGTCCTTGACTAGTACAGCAACAACTAAAACATCTCTGTATTATCAACACTGTCTTCAGCACAAATCCAAAACATAGCCCCATACCAGCCACTATAAAGAAAATTAACTCTATCTCAGCTGAAACCAGGACAATGAGTTGATATTTTACCATGGCATGGGTTAGCTTGAAAAAAATTAGTCTTTCTTGGTTTTAGACTCCTGAGATGATGACTGGTTTCTATGATTTTTAAATAGGTTGTTTGCTACCATAATTTTGAATTACATTGAAACAAAACAAAAGTTAAAAACAAAGCAAAATTGGTGACCGTGTTGGTGATTTCTTTTGGAATGGAATTTTCTTGATTGTCTAAAATCAAATAAGCTTACAGTACTTGGCAGGATATAAAAGGACGAAGTTATCTAATCCATGAATATAAGGAAGCATCAATACCTTTACTTTTGAAATCCGTAGAGTAAATCTTTCTTCTCTATTACTTAACTCAGAATTTTACCACATAACTATTTTTGGGTTTGGTTTTGTACAGCAAGCTTCAATGATCAGGAGGTTATGGAATAAGGAAATTGTATATGCTACTTTGCTACCAGTTTATTATGTGAGGGTTCTGCCTCACAGAGGTGGATGTTCATCTTGGGGTGATTCTTTTCATCTCTTGCTCCCACTTGTCCATTTTGTCTGTCTCTGTGCAGTCTCTGCTCCAGACATGGGAAAATTGCTCATAGAATAGCTGCTCAGCTATTTCTGTTTACAGAAAATTTGTATGGGTTTGCCTTAATATCCAAGGCTTTAAACCATAGAGGTTCTCCAGATGTTTCATGAATGTCACTGTCTTTTCTGCTTTGGGGACAGAGCAGATAAGAACGGAAACCTGTCCAGCCAGCCATCAGTCAATGGTAACCCATCCTCACTCTTTAATCATTAGTTTACTGTAGTTGGACTCTACTGGGTTGATACTTTTTCTACATGTAATTTAAGACAACATAGTTCTACTTGAAGTAAAACAAAGAAACAAACGCTGCATATTTTTACTGGGAAAAGACATCTTAAAAAAATGTTTCATCCAGCTCCACTCAAAATCATTTATGGCTGTGATTCTTGTTCCTGCTGCATAATCTCAAGAAAGATTGTCATCTAATAATACAGTAGAGCATTGTATTAAGCTGGTTGCATGTTATCTGGCCAGATATATAATTTTGAGCTATCTCTAGTGTTTTATATTTATCTTTTAAGATGTTTCCTAAGGTAGCTCTCTGAAGATGGAGTTTGATTCCACCGAAAAAGTGAGTATTGTGTTGTGAAGTGAGTTGTATATTTAAGCCACAACTTTGGGGTATGAGAAAAAATGGTAGAGAATGAGAAGGATTAACAAAGTTATTAATTTGATAATAGCAGCACAAAATGTTTAATAATGCATCAGATAACATTTATCAAACGGTTTATGTAGCTGCCTACATTCCTAATGAGAAGCTCTGGGATAACAGCCATAATCACAGGTTTATGATAAAGTATCTGCGGCTTCAGATGTTCAGTCCAACAAGCACTAATATCATAATAGTGTGTAAGTAGGTTTACTGAATGGTCATAAATGTAATTATGGCACTCTGACGTAAACTTGTTTCGGAGGCAAAATTGTTTCAATTAAGAATAATGGAATACTGCTAGATGAAGTAAAATGATGGCACTGTCTGTTCATTACATAAAACAACATACTGCGAATAAGAATATTAAAATTTAGAATGGAAATAAAAGTTTTATATTCCCCTCTTCAGGCTCACTTCTTGGTTCCTGGGAATTTAGAAATGGAGTAGCTGTGGGTGAGTAAGTAAGGGTCCATGGGTTTGAGTTAGCTTTTCATCCTACATCCTTGATAGACTTTGTGGCAAAATGTTCCCAGTCATAACTCTACATGACATTAGGGTTGTAGTCAGATTATGTGACTACGGCCAGGTTCTGTATACCTGACAGATTTCAAGAGGTACAGAAAAAGTGTTAAAGAAGTGTCTCAGTTTTGTGAAGTCCATATCAGGAAAAGATTTGGCTACCTCTGCAGGTGTTTCTAGCTCTGTTTTGCTTCAAACAAAAGTTGAAACTTCAATCTTTCATGTATTTAGAACTTTTTAAAGGAATGATTCCTTCAAAATGACAACTCCTGAAAGGATAAAAGCTTAAGAAAATACATAACATACTGAAATATGCACACATATTGTACCTCATCTTGCCTAGTTCTCCATGAAATGTCAAAAGAACCTCCTACTGTGATATGTCTGTGAGCTCTGCAAGACTGATTAAATTTCTATATAATATCAATCGTTGCATCCTGTGAACCATAAATTATAAAATTTGTGTTCTATTTTATCACTCCATAAAAAGGCTTAAAACTTTTTTTCTTATCGGATATGAAGAATAAACTGTGACTCTCATTTTATTTGTGGCAATTTTATGCACATACAGAAACAGAGTGTAAATGTGGGCTATGCTCTTTATATATGTGTGTGAAAGAAATAGATTAAGAAAGCATTTGCGACAATAAAATAAATAATATTATGATTTATTTCTCAATTTTGTAGCATCCCAAAATAAGGGAACAAAATTAGGTGTCCAAAGCCTAATATGTAAAGGTCCCCTGAGAGCAGAACAGAGAATATTCAGACTGTAAGAGGATGCAGTTTCCTCCCTTACATTTTTAACTAGTGGAATAGCAAAATATAATCAGGAGATTGGTGTTAGAGAAGATTTGCTTTGTGACAGAAACTAGTGTTAAAAGGGCTTGTGGTCATTTCTCACACCACTTCAAGATGTGTGGTTTCTGCTCAGAATCTTAACTTACACATTTAAATCGTATTCGATGTTTTTGACCTTTTGGCACCACACATCAAGAGGCTAATGTGAGGAATCTGTTCCTCTTGAATTGCTGACTGTAGTTTAAGTCCATTGTTCAGAGAATTTCAGGATTATGAATTTCAAACTAAGGCGAACATAATAAAAATGTCTTTATTCTCATTCTCATCTCTGTCTCACACTCTCTCACTCTCTCTCACAGGGTTTTGTACTGCGGCTCATCACCATTGCATCTGAGTGCCTTCCAAATAAAATAAATAACAGTAGCGAAGCCTCTAGTGAACATCATGGGGAACGTCAACATTGAGAGGCAGGGCTTATAAATTTGCATGCAACACTGTATGAACGTGCTTAGATTGCTTTCAGACCAGAGCTGGCTTACATCCAGCTTCTTGAGTAAAGTGTACTTGAGTGACTTCAGGCCTATATTCACTGTATGGACTTGCTTTAGGGTTGATGCTTCTCTCAGGGCAGGGGTAGAGTGGGAGAAAGGTGAGAGAGGAGAGCGTGTTTGTGTGACAGCTTTTGGTAGTTTGTCATAACTGTGCCCAAAGTTTTTATTCAGATTGCATGTCTCACAGTTATGAATACACCTGTAATTTCTTATGTTTTTTCTTAATGGAAATAAGCATAATTTTAATAACTTTTCTTAATGAAAAAATAGCAGTGGAATTAATTTGATTTTTTCATGTAAAACTACATATTTCTATTTTTCTTCAGTTTATTTTTGTAGTTTCTTGTATCTTTACTGTCATAGGTATCCTGAGCAATAAGCCATTAAATCAAGAGCAAACGTCAGTTGATCATAACGGAGTGGCTTTCAAAAATGCAATATTCGTTTTGAGAATGCATCATAAACAGAAGCCATTAGTAGAATTTTGCAAGATAGAACGAGTCTGTGGCAAAATGTATGAATAAAAGTGGTAATTGCAAGAATTTTGAAATTTTAAGAGGCAAATATTGTAACAACCAACTGTAAACAGTTTCAAACCTCTTAAAATCTGAGTCACATCAAACCAAGTGCTAGTAAAAAAAAGTAACAAAACCTCTCCCCTTAATGAAAACATGGTTAGATTGTATGCATCATAAGGCAGATCTTGTGGCTCCTTTTCTGTATAATCTAGTGGATGCTGTTTGTCATGAAGGGATTTCATTCAAATCCTTTCAGAAGTTATCTTTATGAAACCATGTCACGTAGGTGGCTACTTTGTTATGTTTGCTGAATGTTATGTTTGCTCAAATGTTTGCTGAAACATTTGAGCATCATCGAAAAGATATGGTAACAGTGAACTGCTCAGTAGTAACCAGTTTTCTCTAACTGTTGATAAAAACGCTGGAGTTTGGATAACTTCTGAAAGGTTTGTGGTTGCAACTAGGTTTTTTGAGTGAAAACTGCAAGTGTAGAAATGATGGTTCTAAAATCAGAGGTGTTGATGCACTACTGTGCCTTGATTGTGGGGCTTCTGCTAGTTTTCTGAGGGAAAATACTTTGTCCTGAGGGGGGAAAAAAGTATATAGGACCATTAATGATTAAGCAGTTTATCTAAAGATCTCTTATTTCAGTGCATTGTCACTTGCTGTATGTTCTTTGCATTTCTTGCCTAATTCATGTAGTCTAAAACTGAAAATGTTATCAACCCTTGCCAAATGAGTAGTCATTTACTAGCTATTTTCAAATCTGCTGAAAGGCAAAAAAATGGTATTGCATGTGGAAAATGCTGGTTTTGCGATACATTAGCATGATTTCCTCAAGAGTGATTCTGATACAAAGGTTTTCCTGGACAGGGTCAGCATGATACATATACAACAACTGAACAATTAGGAGCAAGTTGTTGATTTCCTAACCTTAGAAGAAAAGAACCTCAGAGTTCAAAGACTGCATAATTTCTTTTAGATTTTTGCTGAATTGAGTTTTGTGCTTTCCATTCTTAAAGGATGCATTATTTCCAAAAACAAGGGAGTATCCAGTTCTGTTGTACATAAACTTGATGACAATTTCATAAGCTAAATGAGCATGGCATACAGGTAACCGTTTTCCTGGTGTTGAGGCAAATGTGAAGACAGTATCTCAGTCTAAATTGTTAAAGGAATTAATAACTTGTGTTCTCTTCAGTACCGAGAGACAAAAGTATCATTAAAACGGTTGTTTAGAAAGTAGAGAGTAATAGATCTGTTTTTGAAAAAGTATGCAACACATAAAGTAAAAGAGATTCCATTGTGATTGTAAAAAAATTTAAAAGGAATTTAATTGGAGTATGGCAAAAAGTACCAAAATGTCTATATAAATACATACATATTTGTCCTAAATGATTGGACAGCTGAATAACACTAATTTTCTGAACTCAATAAACTATTCCTACATGTTCTGTATGAGCCTTTGTAGACAATCTTTGGTAAGAATATTTTAGGAGAAATTGAGGAAAGGAGTAATTCTCTTGTACAGCTTCTTTTTGATCATTAAAGATCATTTTGACATCACAGGATGGTACTACATCTGATGAGGACAACATAAAATATTCAATATAAAATAAAACAAATAAAATTTGTTTGCAAATGTTTAGTTATATTATTGTTATATTTTGAAGGTGATTTATCTAGGTGTTATTTAAAATCCCATTTTATTTTATTTTATTTTATTTTATTTTATTTTATTTTATTTTAACTGGAAATTTAGGTGAAGTGGCTGTAGAGCTAAGGACAGCAAGGGGGGGCATGTGTGCTTGAACCTCATGAGCTGCTGCTTGTTGTTATTACTCAGAAGGCAATATGGATCTAGACTGACAGCTAAAAGAATGCAAAGGCTGAAGAAGGATATCTTGGGCACCAGACAGCTTGCAATGACTCTGTGGCTGGGTCTTGGAGGGGAGCAAGAAGATGCTTTGCTCTGGGTAGCCAGGCAGGAGGAGATAGATTAATAGCACTTAATCAGAGTTCCTGGCAGTACTGAGCCTCTAGAATATCAGCCAAAAGGGAGAACAGTGATAATATATAGGTAAAATCACTAAAACTTAATCTTTTTATTCTTTTTCAAGTGTTAAGATCCTTTCTAGAAGCCTAAGTAATTGATCTGAATTTAAAAGGGTTTTTTTTTGGGGGGTGGTGGTGTTTGGTTTTTCGTTTCAGTTTTTTTTTTTATTCTGCAGAAAGGTTCTATTTTAAAGCCTTCACTTAAGGCCTTAACTTTTAGGATTTGGAACAAAACAATTTCAGTTAGTAGATGCTTCACACAGTCACATTCTGCCTTTTGAATCCATTGATTTAGATAAGGAATAAGTATGTCATTATTTTATTTTTAAAAACCTTCCTTAAAAGAATCAACTTGTTTAAAAATTAAGTTCAGCAGAAAACATTAAAGCAACAGAAAACTTCATCCCTTTTTCTTCCATGGGGTCACAGATTTAGAACCTAACTAAATTTGAGAATCAAAAGTGAATAAATAGGGAAGTAAAAGTCCCAGAGTGTAGAAAATGACTCAGAAATGTGGAGTCCTCTAAGGTATTCCTTAGCTAAAGAAAATAAATGAAGATGCCACCTATGTGAATCCTGGGAATACTGCTTATCCCAACAGAAAGATAGCTCTTATCACTTCAAATGAAGGAAGAATCACTGGCTTAGGAAGCAATTAATATTTCAAGTCAAAAAAGATAGTAACAGGTGTGAGGTCAAATATACACAGAGAAAGGCAGGGATTTTATTCAGGAAAATCTGAAAAATATCCAGTGCTCTGGATTCAGTAGATGAAAGCTCATGGACTTGCCGAGGGAAGGGGCAGTAAATTGGCAGTAAAACTTTTCAGCTTTGCATTGCCAATGTCTTTCATATATTCTTCCTTTTTCAGGTAATGGACTTCCCGCAGAGTCCTTCCAATAATGACTTTAGTTGGGACAGAAGTTTAATAATGTAGATGTTGGCCCACTAGAAACTGGGCTTCAGTAACCACTGCATATCATACAGGCTCTTAGACAGCTGCCAGGCAAAGATAAAGGTCCATAGCATTCAGAAATAATTACAAAGATGGGTGTCTGTTTTTGTTGCTTACTCAAAAAACTTAAAATGTGTCTTCAGTTTTTGCAATTATGTTTCTTGGTGGCTCAGCATAAGTCTCTAAAAACTGGAGACTTCATGCCAGACCCTTACTCTAAAGACCCTAACAACAAATGAAATTGCAGCTCCCAATCTTGTTCCCAGGTAGCAATGTTATATTTCAGTAAGTTAAATTACGAGTAGAATTTAGAAGGGCAAAGGCATGGAAATAAAGAGAGTGCTTTCTACCTTTCTAAAACTTTGTAACCAAAAATTTTGTTTTGCCTATATAAAATAATTTAACAGAACTAGAGTTCCATGAGACATCATTATTGAGGTGGTAGTATTAATGTGTTTTGAGAGACATTGACGCTAGTCTCATATCATAGGAACATACGTAAGAATTCATTTCTGAGCAAGCTTACTATATAAATAGGCAAGACCAACAAAAAGTGGAGAAGGAAATAAACACGTGGAAAGGTCAAATGACTTGCAGGATGGGAGCAGTAAATTTGCCCATCTCCCACATCCAGTCTGGATCTGTACCTATTAAACCACTAGCAGATGACAGTTCCTAAATAGGTCACAGAGGCATTCATACTGGGAGTGAGAGGTGATAATAGGTGAGATAATTACAAGGTGCAACTGTTTACCTCAGCTATCTAACTGCTAACTACCTATAATTAAGCAGCAGCTCTAGTGCTCTATGACGGGTAAGTTAATGTAAGTACTTTCAGCTAGTCGTTAGCAGCCTTTGCTCTGCAGAAATTGAGCTGCTGCTGACTCAGAAAGTTTCATGAAGACGGGTGAGACAAAAGGAGGTCACGGTTTTCTAGAAAGTTTGAGAAATACTACATTAAGCTGCACCGTTTCTCAAATATTCTAGTCGTCTTCTGATTTTACTTCACAAAGCTTGACATTCGTGGTTTGCTTTTGCAGATCGTAGGGTCTGTTCATACATTAACTCTGCCCATAATTAGGTGAGCGAAGATCGCAAGCACAGCAAGAATTTCAGCTTTCCCCTTTGTGGCTGAAATTCAATTAATGGTAGTGTTCTCCTGCATGGTAGCTCAGGTATTCACTGTAAGGTGGTTCAACAGCTCTATTTTTAATTTGTTGCTTAAAATCTGGTTTTGTCCCTCCTGTTACTTTGGAAGTCTATGACAGCCAGTTTCATGTGAATACTGGGAATAAGTCTTGTGCTCCTATTCTTTATAAAGAATTTACCCTTCTGTGAGTATCCAGCCTCTTGTGTTCGATTTCTCTGAGCCAGCTATTGAAGGAAAGCTTGGACATGTAATTAGTAAAGTATTGTTAGCAGGAAAGCTTTTAGTGTTGTATCAGTATATGTCTCCCCCATGATCCCCTTCCTGGTTCCCTTTATTATAAGTGTTTCTAGAAGATGCTGCCTTGAGTCATTGTCTATGATTTTTGTAAGATCTCCTGATGTGGAATACAAGTGAATGCTGTCTCTTCTGATGTGTTGGTATATATCCTCAAGGAAGCGAAAAAGAGACTGCAGTTTAGTTGAGCCTCTGTAGCAGTTGGCTCTCTTGTTCTCTGTAGGGAACTCTAGAATGGAAAAGGCAGCCAGTCAGGCATGCTGTAATTTACATCTGATTGATGAAGGGTTTAGATTCGCAGGAACAATTTGCACTGGGACTCCTGTGGGCCTAAAACTGAAATATTTTGCCACTGCTATCCAGCATTAATTTTTGTCTTGATCAGTCTCATATCTTTCCACGTCAAGTTCATTCTCAGAATTAACCCTTGAAGTTACACATTTAAGTGATGCTTGGTAGTCCTTGTTTCCTGCATTAAATAATCAAGTAAGCTAAGTTGTACCTGAAAACACTGCCTTTCTAATAATCAGATAAATAAATTTTATGGGAAAAAGTACACCATACAGTGTTTGCTGTGCTTGCAAAGTCAATTAAACCTTTATTTTTAGAATAACCAAATATTTGAACATTAATTCACTAAGGTCTTCAGTAAAAGCACAGTCTTTAAGCAAAAAAACCCGGCATCACATAAAAGCTTCTGGACATCTCAAAAAGAACAAGAAAGTAGTATTTATTAATGAAACAGAATTAGGCCAATAAGGTATTATCAGTAAGTTCTCAAATGAACATACGTACTAAATGAAATACTGTCAAAACTTACTATTTTGTAAAATATGTTTGTTACATAGTTTATATTACTATCATACCAAAAATATAGCTCCTGTTGCCCCAGGAATCCCTGCAACCACCACTAGGGAGGTTCTGTTCTGACCTAGCATGTGCCACACTAAACCTACACATCTAGAAGCTTCTTGAAGGTAAATGATTGAGGATAGTCAAGTTTGGGGGTTTTTTTCCTGAACCTCACTATTTTTCAAGTATCGGGCCACAGCGAGGAAAAAATGACAATGAATCTTTCTATGCAACGTAAGAATAATTAAATAGTATTGTTTGCAAAGGCAGAAAATATTTTTTTCATTTAAATGTGCCTTCAAAATGAAACACCAGAAAATTCTCATTCCTTATGTATATTTCCAGACTAAACATGTAAATATATAAATTTGCCGTAAAACTTATTAATGGGCATTTGTTTACATATTTTTATCTCAATTATCTATGCCCATAGGACCCATTCAATCAATTTTTCACTAAGTAGTTTTCAAAATATAATTACTCTTATGGGTAGGTCTATGAACAGCAGTGTCATTTACACTATAGTTCACTAATTGCACTTCTAAGCCATTATAATGAATTATACTTGTACATTCTTCAAGAAGATCAGTTAATGCTAATCACTTCTATCACATATATCACTTAGAAGACATCCATCTATAACAGCCTTTTCATTTACAGCCTCATTCCCTTTTAATTTTCTTGCATTGTAAGATATGACCATAAATGTATAGTGTGTGCTCACATAACCAGTTAGTCTTGTAAACTTAGTGATAAAAGTTGAGTTTTAAAATTTAGAAGAGGCATTTTTCTATTTTTGAATAAATTTAAGGTGGAAACAATTAGCTTTGTGGTTATTAGATGTACAGTTCTGGAACACCAGTTCACGAATTACTGGCTATAGGAATAACAGAAATAAGCAGTTCTAGTATGAAACTTGATACATTTATGAATGAGATGTATAGGGCACATTAGTTTTTATGTTGGGTGACCGGATTTGTTGACCCAGATGCTTTTCTAGCCCTATTTTTCGTGCTTTAACAAGACAGAGAAGTATGTACTGCAAAGTAAGGAGCTGAGTGCTTTTGTCTAACTAATCTATAGCCTGCATGCCTAGATGCAGGCAGTAAAAAGATTCCTTTGCAGGATGAGAGATGCTGAAATAATGATCTCATACTTGCATGAAATCCTTCTGACTAGTTTGACAAGGAAAGTGTAATTTCTTAAGATGTGGGAAACTTTGCTGGGGATTTAGGTACAAGAAGCCCAGTTGTCCCAAGTGTGAAAAAAGAGCTGCCACCTCTTCTCTCCTTGTTATAATCACAGAATATTAAGACAATGTTTCACTAGTAGCTTACTGGAATTTCTAAGAAGTTGTGGTAACACATACAGCAAGGATCTTAAAAATGAAACATGCATGAAAAATCAATTGAAGTATGCATGCTATATCTAGTATAAACAATAAGCGCTGATATCATCAGCATAGTCGTTATGGTTAGAATACTCATAAAATTTCTATGATACCTAAGCTACTGGTGTCTTTACTCACATTTGAGTTTCTAAGGGGTAATAGTGAAGAGAAACTATTTATGTATGAAAATATCAGAAATATGAAACTCTTTTAGGTTTCCAAGCTGAAGGAAAACACTGAAAAATATAAAATCAGTTTTTCAACTCCAAAGTTGCAGGTTGCTGTAAAATAAAAGTTAATGATTAAAAAAAAGGCCTGTGGTTTAAAAATATACTTTGAAAGGGTGTGAGAAATTCTTTGTGGAAGAATTATAATATAAGAGAATGCAATACAAAGGAGTTTTATAGCATCTGAGTGGTATAACTTCCTTGAGAGGAATCACACACATCAGTAACTGAACCAGCTTACTTTACAGATGGAGAGAAAAGGGACAAAAGTATTTTAACATTCTTTTTTTGTGTGTGCTTAATACCTCTAATGGGAGGTGCCCACTACACATTCCAAAGAATTTTTTTTATGGTGCAATTCCATTGACCAGTTTACTACATCAATTTTATCTGGAGTTGTTGACATACATTCAGTAAATTTTGTCATCTTAACATAGGACTTCTGGAGTTGTCTATTCCATAGAGCTAGGGGATCGTCATGCCGGCTGACTTCTAGACTACATTCTCTCCAACTCATGGAAAAGTATAAAAGAATAATTAGTAGGAAAGTCAGATAGCTGGTGAAATTCCTAGCCATAAATAGAAGATAAAGTGATAAAGAGAGGGAAAATGAGAAAACTATTTTGCGTAAGAAGGGAGGAAGAGATTATGTAAATAGACCATGAACTGCATCTAGGAGATGAGGTGAAGAAGCTGTACAGCAGACTAATCCCTGAAGGAAACCTGGTTGAGAGAGGTACTGCAAATCCCTCCGAAAACCAGGAAGAGTTGGTTTCACATAGCTGGAGTCTGCTTGTCATCAAGAGTAAGATGTCCTAGAAGAAGTCCCAAAGAAGATCTTTTCCGTGAACTATCTTCCAGCCGCCAAACTATGAAATGTGGATCTTAGATTATAAATCAATTTTATGGGAGCAAGGAAAAATCCACCATTATCCTTTATGTCAGGAGAAATCTATATAACATCGAATTCTTAGAGTTTATACTAAGGTGTTGTCCTTGTGCATCTCTTATTTTATTTTTTTTTTAGTTATTAGATATACAGATTTTTTTTCTCAGTATTAGTATCTTGGAACAAGTATTCTGATAAAAACATCTCAGCCAAATCATTCCAGTGGTTTGTGGGGTTTTTTATGTATTTTATTTTTATTATTTGCTAAATGTTATTTTAAATGTGAGTTTAAACTGTATGCAACTGAATTCCCCTGGAATGGGTGGGAGAACATTTTGTCATATATACACTGCATTTCCCTTAGTTTCTCTACCCCAGAGTTTGTAGCCACCAAATATGGAGTATTATCAGGATAGGCAAGATACGGCTATAGAACATGCTTGGGGTGCTTTGACATCTGAACCCAGTCCATGTGTCCAAAACAAAAAGTTTTAACTATTCTAAAGCTAGGTCATTGACTAAGTAGCTGAAAGTAAGGGGTGAGTGAAAGGAGATTAGAGAGTGCTTTAGCTACGACAGAAATATCCACAGAATCTGGGTTTTTTTTCTTCTGCTGTAGAGTCCTGCACTATTTGGCACAGATCCATGACTGTGAAAGGTCCACTCCTCTGCCCATTCCTCATCCTTTTCTAACTGTTATCCACTGATAGTCTATACCTAGTCTCTTAAGGTATGTCAGAGTGCCTGGCAGGCATGATAATAGTTTAAGTATTCTGGCTAGACCTCAGACTGTACTTTTAGGCACACAGTGTGCCTATTTTTATTCTGAGGAGCAGCCCTAAAATGAGCCTTATCAAATAGTTATTAAACCCGAGTTGCAGTACTCTAACTTGTATTTTCTCTGTTGTTCATAGGTCTAGTTAACGTGGAATAATCATAACATAAGAATGGTTGAAATATGTCATATCAAAGGTATATCTAGACTAGTGTCTTATCTATAATGCTGATGGGTAGTGGATACTTAAGGAAGACAACAAGAACGTACAGAATTGCTCTGACTCTAGGATTTTCAGCAAACAGTGCTGTTTGGCTTGCATGAGTGAGAGGTTGCAGTTGGACTGCTGTGTTTGATAACTAGCAAAGTACCTGTTCTCCATCTAGTCTAGTCTAGATGGAGTCTAGTCCTCCAGTCTAGTTCTTCTCAGAAGCCATTTACACTTTTGGCCTCTAGAGATTCAGAAAGAAAAACTGCGGCTCCACAGCATATTCTGCATTGTAAAAAGCAGTACTTTTTTTTTTTTAATCTATTGTTTGATGATGTCATTGAGTGTTCATAGTTTTAGTTTTATGAGACATAATGACTTATTCCAACCTCCTTTTTTTCCCTCTGTTTATGACTTTGGATTTCTATTATATTGCCACTCAGTCATACCCTCTATGTCAGCTAAGTTTTTTCTCATTTGAAAGCACTACCATGCCTCTGCCTGTTGTTGCCTTTTTCTACTTTTCTATTGCTATTCTTTTTTTTTTCTTAAAAAAGGCAGATCAGAGTTACATGCTGTATTGATGAAGTAGATGTATTTATTGAACAGTGCACAGTGATGTTTTCGTTTTACTGTAAATGTCCTTCTTTTATTTTTCTACCTTCTTTATGCTTCTTTATGACCACTGCTGATCAGTTCATGGAAATGAACTGCCTGACTAGCTTGGTGGATGAGGGGAGAAGAACTGATGTTTATCTTTAGTAAGGCTTTTGACATTGTCTCCACATAGACAAGCTGGCAAAGTACTTGTTAGATTAGTGCATAGGTGCACAGGATTGTGATCAGTGGCAGAAAGTCCAGCTGGAAGCAAGTCACTAGTGGTGTACCTAGCGGTGTTCATCAGGGGTTGGTAGTGGGGCCAATACTGTCGAATACTTTCATTAATGACCTGGATGATGGGGCAGAGTGTACCCTCAGCAAGTTTGCAGATGATACAAAACTGAGGGACCTGGACAGGCTGAAGAAATGGGGCTGCGATGAATCTCATGAAATTTGACAAAGGGAAATGCCAAGTCCTCCCCCTGGGAAACAATAACCTTAGGCACCAGTACACACTAGCGGCTGGCCAGCTGGAAAGCAGCTCAGCAGAGAAGGATGTTAGGGTCTTGGTGGACAGCAAACTGACCGTGAACGAGAAATGCATTATCACAACAAAGAATGCCAACAGCATCCTGAGCTGCATTAGGCAGACCATTGCCAGAAGGCTGGGGGAAGTGATCCTTGCTCTCTACTCATCCCTGGTGAGACTCGTCTGGACTGCTGGGTCCAGTTCTGGATGATTAAAGGAGTGGAGCACCTTTCATGCCACTTAAAAAGGCTAAAAGAGCTGGGGTTGTTTGGCCTCAAGAAGAGAACCGAAACAGTTCTGTGGTTCTGTGAATTACCTGCAATGTCTTCAAAATCTTTCCTGAGTGGCAACCAAGAAGTCTATTTAAAGTTATTTTGACTTTTCCACCTATGTTGTTAATATCCACTGCTTTGAAATCCATCTGCTATTTTATCAGTTGGTCACTCAGTGTTGTGAATTGGCTGGATACTGACACAATAAAAAGAAACTTTGTAGGAAAGAGCCTGGGGGTCCTGGTGGACAAATTGGATATGAGTCGGCATGGTTCCCTTGCAGCAATGAAGGCCAACTGTATAGTCCAAAGGTGGAGGGAAGTATTTTTTTTCTTTCTGTTCAGCACTTTTGGTGCTGCTGGAGTACTGTGCCCAATTTTATGCTCTGCTAAAGGACACATGACATAGAAGGAGCAACTGAGAGCGGTGAGTTTATTTGGCCTTAAGGAAAGAAGGCCCAGGGAGGACCTTACCACTGGCTTGAACTACCAGTGGGATGTTACAGAGTAGACAGAGCCAGACTCTTCTCAGAGGTACACAGTGAAAAGATGAGAGCGGTGAAAAGGGAAATTCCAATTAGACTGTGACAAGTTGTTTGGTTTTGTTGTTTTGTTTTGTTCCATCAAGGGTGATCAAATGCTGGAACAGGTTGCAAAGAAGCATTGTAACTGTCATCCTTGGAGATACTCAAAATTCAGCCAGACAAGGCTATGACCAACCTGATCTGACTTCAGAATGGTGCTGCTTTAAGTGGGAACAGATGACCTTCCAGTCTAAATTATTTTGTAATTCTGTACTCTTTCTGTAACTATTTGTAGTCAGCAGAAGATATGGTATGTGGAATAATGTTGGGTCATCCCATTGTTTTTTCACCTCAATATTTGCCCCATTTTTAAGATTAGGTTTAATTTAAGATTACATAGCCTCTCTTCATTTGGAATAGTGTTTGCTGTCTTTTAATCAATAATGAATTTCTAAAAGTACCTTCTATTTTATCCCCCAATTTTTGCTGTTTGCTTTTTAAATCCTTTGGTGAGGAATATATATCCAAGAGATCACCCATATCATAAGTCTCAAAAACCTCTAATAGATTTGGGAAGCATCAATTCTCTTTACAAAAGCTTTGCTTTCTTGTGCTCCATGTGTTTACTAACATATTCCTCATTTTAATTCATAACAGTTTGTTTGATAAAGAAGTCAGACTTTCTAGTCTTTAGTTCCCAGATCACCTCTGGAGACATTTTAATGAATTGCTATTATATATGCCATCTCCCTTTTCCTTGTACGACAGCAGATTTAAATGGTCATTTACATACCACCGTTAATAGACCAGCAATTTTATATGTGAATTCTTTTAAAACTATGGGTGGTTACTTCTGACTCATGGTGATTCTTTACTACCCAATTAATCAATTTGTTCAAAACACCTCTTACATTATTTCCATTTCAGATATTTTTTTAGACTTTTCCCTGGCAAAGAATGGCTCGGCTCTGATACAGGAATTTTATGTTTGCTTCTCCAGTGAACATGAGATGTTGGATTCATGGGGTGAATGCTGATCCTGCTGAAGTCAATCTGAGTTTTAATTTAGGAATACAGAATTCAGCCTTGGTGTATATCCACTGACAAATACTGTGTGCTTTGAATCCTTGATTGTTTACATTCAGGCTAGTTATATCTGAATAGGAGTACAACAAAATGGGAGGCAAATTTATTTAAGTTCCAAATATATTGTTCAAGATGTGTGAGTAAAGCCCAATAACTACAAAAATGCTGTTAGGTATTTAAATGCCATAAATTTATGTTACAGGTATGCCCCTGATGTAAACTGACAGTGTGGGGAGTGTTACTTAGTTAGCAGTGAGGACTGGGATGTTTTGCATATGTTCTATTCTTTAACACCGTTAACACAGTTGGAAAACAAAGCCAGTGTATTCAGTGACTGAAGTATTTTTTTAAAAAAAGGAAAGAATAATATAAGCAGAATCTAAATTAAGCCTAAATTTTGCATTGTGCCCTCTCTGCACAGTTATTATCAAGTAGCAAGCTGTGTAAAATATGGAAACAAGTTAGTAATGTACCAGCAAATAGCCTACAAAATAAAACGAGTAATTATAGGATGTACTTCAAAATAGAAAATAGGGTTATTTTAAAGTAATACTTGACACTGAATATTTGTAAGACCATGCAAAATAGAAGGAGATTAGTCAAGAGGAATTCTAGTAAATCGGTTTATTATAAAAGACAAAGGAAAGAAGTTGCTTGGAAATGAGCAAGAAACATTCATATGTGCAAGAATCCTACTGCAAGCAAAGGAAACAAGGGAATCAGGAGATCTGTATAATCTGTGCATCATTCAGCATGGAGGCTAGTACAGAAATAAAGGAGCTTGAATGTGAAGCATCTAGGAGAAATCTTAGGGTTTGTATTTGGTTTCATCTTGTCTTTCTCAATCCAGTACTTCACCATCTCCTTCCCAAACTGCATACCATTAGCACTTCTGTATTCTAATCTCTCCCTTGCTGCTTAAAATTATCACTCCTTTATTTCAAATATGGCTTCTTATCCTCTGCTCCGCTAATTGGCTTTATTACCCTCGACCCCTTCTTGCCTCCGCTGCAGGCAGCTTGACATTTTTTCATCAACTAATCCCCACTTTTCACACCCCTCCCTTCTCCTCCCCCCTCCCTGCATTTGCTTCCCTTTCCTCTTTTGGTGTATTCAGAGCTGCAGAGAGCTTTTCAGCAGATATTCAAACCCCTGGAGAAATTCAAAGAGATCGAAACACAGCACAAGAGCTAGGGGTGTTTTCTTCTGGGCTGCCAAAAGCATAAGGTAACATTCAGAATGAGGTCACCGTACCGTGATCTCATTTTGAATTGGATTTGCTTACGGGGCGTAGGAAGCCTGGTAGGGAGAGCATATTGTTTTGCTAGTTCGTATTACATCAACAGACTGTGGAAAAACTTAGGCATTTACTTCCATTTCCTAATTTATAAGTTTGTGTGCCAAGAGTTTAAAAAAAGTATGAGGAGGTAATAAAACAGCGGCTTAAGCTAGGCATGGGCTGGACTTGCAGCAGCTAAGTGTAGCACGTATGTACAGAGCTGCGGAAACAAAATGAAATATTTGAGAGAAGTATTTTGCAGGATAACTGCAGATGCTTGAAAAGAATATCAATGGTTTTGGTGCTATGGAAAGCAAGACAGAATTGGCAGGAGAGAGGATGGCATGAGTGGGTACTTCAGAAACTTCCCTGCATAAGGTGCTGCCAACAGGCTATTTAGGAAGAATGCGGCATTCTGGTATTCGCCCTGATTTCTCTGTCACTTCTTAACAAATAAATGTATGTTCTTTCCTATGAAAAAGACAGAAATACACATTTCATACCCCAAAGAGCCTACATAATGTAAAGAACAGGGAAACAAGATGCCCTGGAAGGCTGCACCCGGTATCAATTAAAACTCTTCTATTTGAAAACATCATCACTAATCCTGCACCATTAGTAGTATTTTGACGTAGGGGAACTGGCAAGACTTTGCAGTGATTTGAATGAGAAGTTAAACAGCTGGTGTATTAACTTTGAAACTGGTATTGAAACACAAGGCAGGCTGTGAAATAAAATGCGTGTAGGAGCAACAGAAGAAATAGCAGAGTGTGATGAACTTTGCTGGTAACCTGACTAAGTAGTGAGTGGGGAGAATTAGAAATCAGAGAGAGAGTGGAAGAAATCCAAGTGTAGGGAGAGCAAACACTGCTGAGCTTTAGAGAAAGAGCAGTATTTGCAATGTACCTTTCAGAGTGGCTGACTGATCCTCAGCTTCAGTGTGTGCAGAACTAAACCCCGGCCGAGGCATGGGACTTGAACATAAGATTTGCTCCTGTGATTAAACATCATAACCATAAACACAGAGGAAGCAGCAGAGTTAGGGTTAGCTTTGTGGGTTTTTTGCAAGATCATTTTTGCAAATCTTTTACTATTATTTTTGGAATGAGTATATAATCTCTGTTGGCTGCATGGGTTGTAAGCACACCAAGTGTTGGAATGTGTATTTCAGAAACTTAATTATAAAAGCTAATCAATAACTTTTATTTTATTGTTAGAATTATTTCTTAAATGTGCATTTTAAACTATGTCTTTCTGTGTCATGCATTATCTTTCAATCTCAAAAAAAAGATAGCTCATGAAAATTTTCATTTGTGATTATGAGCTAGGACCGTTGCTGTAGAGAAAACTGCTCTGTATAGCAATGCAGGCTGCAAAAAAAGATCCAGCAAAACTCCTTTCTGCCTGAAATCAATAATAAAATAAGTTCATTTCATACAAACACACATCTAAAGCTTTCATGACATTCTAAAAAATGTAAAAATGCCTGCAGAGGATATGAGTTTATTGAATTTTCTTACTTTACTGTTTCATATACTCCATCCTAACCAGATGGTATAATCTGATTGTATCAACCTAGAAGTATATAGGATTTTATTTTAATGTTAAAAAGGTCAGTAGCTTTGGAACTTAAACTCTTTCTGTCTTCTGTACTGCACTAGAATCTCAGCACTGAAGTATTACCAGATAACTTTAATAAAAAGAAGTTGAATTTTATAAACTAAAATTTACTTATTCATTTCCTATATACACAGTTAAATTCTTTAGATGAATGCTTCCTAAGTATATGGCAAAGCAATATATACTTTATTGAATGATGAGTGAAATTTATATTAATGTAGTTGATATAGATATAAGATTTCTTCCAAAGCATTTTTGCTGTATAACTGTTATTGAATATTACATCTTTTTATCACCTCAGATGATATTCCAACATTTTAGTGCTTTATTCCAGCACTGAAAATATTTTACTCTTCCCAAAGACATGTTCCGCTAACTTCTGCATTGAACCACTTTTGGTTTGGAATTTGAGTTAGATTTTAAAATTTGGTGACAGATATACCATTTGCTGAGCCATGCCAGGGTTTTCAGTTGGTTTGCAGCGTGGATTCCTTTTGAAAGATTTTTTTAGACTTTTATGAACTTTCTTAAAATCTGGATCACATTAGACATAAAGGCTTAGGCATTTTCAGCACCATGGAAGAAGTTTGCAATCATTTTCTATAATACAAACGGGCTTATTTAGCACTCCTGTTATGGAAAAGATTCTACAATAATAATGCTACTATTATAATGCCATTTCTGTAATAATAGCACTTCTGTTGTAAAACACCATTATTATAGAAATGCTATTATAAGACAAGCTCTGTTATTTAGAATTGCTTCTACAATAAAAGTGCTAAAAAAGTCTGCTTGTATTACAGAAAATTATTGCAAATTTTTCTTGCCCGGCAGTGAAATTTTTCGTTCTGAATCTTGTCTGTCGCTGTTGGAAAGTCATTCTCATATGTACTCTGAAGCCTCCATGAGTTACTCAATATTGTGTATTTAAAACAGGGAATTACTGAATAGGCAAATGGAAAAAAGGCCAGTCTTCATTTACCCAATTTCCCATGTTCCTAATTTATCATTCATTTTTTGTCATAGACCACAGCTCTTATTTGGAAAGTGTATGCAGGCCTGCAGTGCAGTCCTTACCATTGTGCATAAGGTAGAGGAGGGGGGAAGAAATAAAAAGATATGGAGAAAGGGAACAAGCCCCTCGTTTTTTTGCATCCTGTTCATTTCTCCAAGTTTGAGCACAGTTCACAACAAATTGCTTCCTCTTTCTCCATTTGACTTTGTACTATATTCTTATGCTCATAACATTCAACAAGAGTCCAATTCAGTCCACTGAGAAAGACCTCTGTCAAACCCTTTGAACCACTTAAGCCATTAGCTTCAGATCTTCTTAATCAGTACTCAACCCAAGCACCAGCCTGCTCTGATTATCAGCCTCCGTTTACTACCCACCTCCAGTTCGTAGCTCTGAGTCTACACTCCAGAGCCATAATGACTAGCTAGCTTTTGGGAGGAAGGGAACAAAAGGAAGAGCCACGCAAATGTAAATCCTCTAATTCTGCCCTCGCTTCCCTCGTGTCCTGTGTTTTCTTTAAAATTTTTCTTTTCCACTACTATAGCTGTTATATTGCTCTCTCCGCACCTTCGTGTGGAACCGCCTGTTTACCAGTGCTCACGCACACAGAGCAGAAATTCTCATTGGTAAAGGATTATTAAAAAAGAATAGGATCTATTTCTCAGCATAGGCCTCAGGCAATCTTTGCATAATGGGTTAATTTTAGTGTGAGTGAGTTACCTAGAATGACTGTGGAAAAGCTCGAGTCACCGTGTGAACTTTGTGGCAAGGACACAAAATAGTTAGTTCCCAGAAGTTCCTTTCAGATGTTCACGTCCTCTCTGACACGAGGAGTCTCCTGTGTGGCTTTGCCATCCCCTTGCAATGTTCTAAATACCTTACATATGTTTCTTCTCCTTGACAAGGGTTGTCTAGTAGGAAAATATTGAACCAGAACTATACGGAGCTGCAGCAATTGTATGCCAGCAAAAGATCCACCTTCTGGGTTTCTGATTTTTGTCGTAACTGTTTTTTGCTGAAAGCAACGAATCTTAAAACCTCAATTAATCCTAAGATTCATCATGATCTTTTTTTTTTTTTCTGGCTCAAGCAGTGCTTCCTGTAACAAGACAGTGTCATTACAATATGGATTCCTCTAGCCATACTGCCACTGAAACAGTACTTTTAAAAAACATGCACACCCAATCTTGAGTTTTGTCTTGCAGTTTTCCAAGGATGTCATTTGGGCATGAATTTGGAGCCATTAAAGATGACTACTGTATGACTGTTACTGTGAGAAAACTTTTCCAGTAGCATAAGGGGAATATTAAATCTTTCTCATTTAAAATTTCTCCTCACTCTCCTTTGCTAATTATATTTTTTTAAAAATTGTAGCATGAGTGGCATCAGACTAGAATTTTATTTTAAAAATTGTTTTTGAATCAATTTTAGTATTTAGTGGAAGGAAAAACAACTAGTGGATTTTGATGCTCTTTTGTACTCCTCTAAGTTGATAAAGGCTTTGTTTTTACAATGCTAAATATATTATTAGTCCATAGAGTCGATTAGTGCCTTTGGGTACCATATTTTCTTGAAAATAGCATACACTTTTGTGCTTATTTGTATCTCCTAATGCTTAAGTGCTTGTATTATCTTTTGTGTGTTATTTTTCAGTTGATACTTACCAGTACTTATATTGTGTAACATCTGCTGTTTTGGTTCTTCATTGCAATAGCTCCCTTAAGACTTTTAGTACAAAAAGTCATTTTATTCTTAGCTGCTACAGTACCACAAAGACAATCTTATGGTACCAGTGGAATGGTACTGATTCTCTTTCTTTGGCAGAGGCAAGCAAAAGGCTCTTGACAATTAGTAATTTGCTCAAAAACTTGAATTTTTTGGTAAGTTAATTTTTTTTTTTTTAAAGGCAGAATATGCTCCATAGCTTCAGCTGAAAAAAACCACGAGCAGTTAAAAAAAATCTGATATTTATTTTTGAAATTTTTGCAATGAAAGTGTTGTCAACAATGTCAAGAATAAAACCACTTTTGATATTTAAAAATAAAACACTTGTATTTTCTGTTTCAAGCATACATTCTTCATTTAAAATTAAGCTTAAACAAAAGAGCTAAATAACCCTAGAGCAAAATACTTATTTTTGGCCTTAACAAAGTTTGGCTATTTCAGGTTTTCTGTTTTGCTGGAAAAAGAAGATAGATTGGTCAAAACAAAATTAGATTTTCCATTATTGGTTGTTTATCCATCAGTTCTAAAAGGAAAAAAAAGCCCTTATTTTCTGACTACACATAATGAAGCCTTTAACATTATAGCTATGCCCCTATAGCTCTCAAGTGTACAAAGAAAGTGTTTTTTGCTTTCATCCTTCGTTCATTTTCTAAGTTATTTTGCCCAAACCAAAGAGTTTAGGCACTTCCATGCTGAAGGGTCCACCCTTTCAGACACCTAAGCCTCAAGGTGGTTCAGAGAGGTTTCTTTTCAGCACAGCTTAATTGTAGAAGTGCCTAAATTCAACTGGTCAGTAATTAGACTTCCTAAAGGTTTAACTACTTATGATAACTTTGGCAGGTCTAATGTAAGACATAAGTTTCCATGATCTCCTGTTTTCCATGAGTACATTTTCCATGTACTCCGCTCTTTAAGCAACAAGGTAGATGATAGATATTTCTGATCTAAACGTCATGAAAATTCAGTACTAAACCTGCAAGGTCTCTGCTGAGTTAGATCTCATAGGTATGTTCAAAGCACAAATGTGAAGAGGGAGCAATGGTTGGCTACTTCCACTTAAAAGAACGATAGTAGCAGTGTTGCCATCCACCTTTTTCATAGCAGCCTAGTGACTTGAACTTGTGCACATGAAGTAGAACACCTGTTTCTTTGCCCTTTTCTGCTGAGAGATTTCAAACGGAGGTTTGAAATCTGAAATTTCATTTTACCTCACAGGAGGGTGTGCTGCTTAACAGGCTACTTTGTAGGTTGAGAGATGTCTATGCTTACACAGCATTTTAAGCTTGTGCACAATGATGCACTAACAACACGGCCATGGGGCTTCTGAACCGCCGTTGTCTATTGCCTGTTCCATTTGGTTTCCTCCTTAAGCAACTAGGTAAACCAGAAACTTAAGATAAATGTTTCACCAGCCCACCTATCTTTATGGCTTCTGACATCTTCATTTGGTGTGCAGGTAGGTGGTCTGAAGTGAGAAAAAATATGGAGGATTTAAAAAAAAAAGAGTTCTCTCTTGAAAAAGAAAGTTATTTAGGGAAACCAAGCTGATACAGGCAACCTTGGTAGATGGCAGAATACATTTCATCTGCCTCTGTTGTGTTAAAGAGAAACTAAGCCTTTACATAGGATAAACATAAAGATAAGACTGTATCTTATTTTAAAAAGAAGCCAGTCAAGTCACTTGGTGCCAATGATCACAGAATCTTGAGAGGAACAGCTGTCCAGAATTCAGCCTAACCCACTATTTTAATACAATTTTTACAGAGGTTCTGTAGCCCAACATCTAGCTTAAAAGCAGGAGAATTATGAACCTAGCCCCACAACAGGTAAGTGCTCAAATGAGTAAAATCAAGCAAGCCAGAAAGAGAACAAGCAGGTAGCTGCCCCGATAACCATGACACAGGGCAATTTTGTTAATCAATCTGCCTATTCACTATATCATCCCTCTCATTCTGTTTGTTCCGCAGGGGCACGGATAAGTAACAGCAGCCTCTTACCCAGTGGTCTGCACAGGAAGAATTGTATGGTCACTTGCCATGGTCAGGGTACAGCTGTGTTTCTTTGGCTCATAAAGAAACATAGCAAAGGAGTGACTGCTGACTTGCTTACCTTTTCCACAAGAAAGTAAATTTTGGCTAGGGATGCTTAACTCTTTTAAGAAACCATAAATATTTTTTTTGCTGAGATGACAGCAACTGAAGGGAATAGGCAGACTTAACAAGGCTTAAATGAAATATGCTCATGTTCTTTGGATCCAGATTGTTTTACAATAGCCTTTTAAAGATCATCGCGTTGGTAAACACATACTTCACTGCAAATTGTTTCAAGTCCTCCCTAGTAAACTGTGGCCCGGTGTTAAACACTGTGTCAGATATTCGATGTCTAGCAAAAATACATTTGCATAATCACCTGTTTAACTGCAGTACAATCTAGTAATGCTATCTCAGGAAAATTTAAATAATAGTCTAGAATTAATATATACATCTTCCTAGTCAGTTTAAGTAAATCGAGAACTACTTTACTCCAGGGGACAATTTATTCTGTCCCACCATATAGGTCTCTTTGGACTGACAGAGCCTGTATTTTTGCACGTGTGACAAAGCCTAGATAAATTCTCCAATGGCACTATTCAGAAGCAATATCAAACATCTCCAGCCTGTCTCTTGGATTTTTCAGTCCTTTGATTTATCTTTCAGTTATCCTTTTTAAGATACTTTTTCAGTAACGTTGTCAACTCACCATTCTGATAATTTTAAGTCCCTTGTATGAATTCAGGCCTTGATTTTGTTTTAGAGCTTGACATGTGCTGTTCCAGCTAGTCTCTGCTACTAACGATCACATTCTCATCCTGAACTGCTGCAACCTACACTTCTTCTGTAATGGGACAATATTTAAAAATCAGTTTAATAGTAACTCTAGGTTTGGATTTTATTCCAATGAAGTTTTATCAAATGCCCTAGAGAATTTTTATGCAGTCACTAAGTTTCCCTCAGCTTGTAATCAATTTTCAAATCATCAATTTGTAATTTAAAAATAATTGCCATACTTTCAGGGTGGTGCTTGCTTAGCTGATTTTGGGTCTGTGCTACATTGTTTACAGTTGATACTGGTTTTCTACAAATAAAGACATGAATCTTTTTGTGTCATGGACTAACCACAAAACCAATTTCTCTGCACTGGACTCAGCTTTTCTCAATGGCCAGAATGAGTAAAGCACTGATTTACAATTTTGACCATATTGCTTTATGAGAATTTTGCCAGTTCACTCCTTTGAACCATTTGTAATCAACTTATTTTTGTGCTTTGATACTGTATTTCCTCAGGTCCGCACCTCTGCATAGTAGTGAGTTTAAGATTTTGGTTCAGGAACCTGGTCTTCTATTAAAAAAATAGAGTAAAGGAAATGAAAGGTATGCCTTGGATCTTTTACTCTTGGAGTAGACATTTTGCTATTTCATATATTTAAATTTAAGGAAAAAGCACCTTGCTTTGTTTTTTCTGAAGATTGCTTTGTAACCTGTTCTTTTAGCTGATCTGGTTCCTTCTGTCTAAGTGGAACCTTTTCAGGAACCTGAACTGTGGACCTGTTGGGTTTTCAGCTGCTATTCTTCAGAGCTTCTAATACCCAAGAAGTCTTCAGACTTTCCTGTGTTTGTTTTGAGTCCTTGCCTCTTCAGTAATATCATGCTCTTGATGAAGACAAGGCTTTGCATCTGCAAATTACTGCTGCAAATTTTTTCTTTGGCAGTTTACTGTCTACCTTCACCTTTACTTTGCATACATTTTTAATTGCATTTTGCTACCTCTTTCTTTTCTTTTAATGCTAGTAACACTGTATTTGACATCCCACTGACTCAGTGCTCTAATGCCCAGCTTAAAGTTAATAAATGTCCCATTTACTTTTACGTTGACAGTCTATTTATCTTCTGGTGCAATGATGGGCAATACTGCCACAAAAAATTCATCCAAGGAAGTCACGCTGCAGTTAGCCTCTCTGCCTGTGCTGTGCACACTTGACTGGTGCCTGCAAACTTTCATGCACTGATATGAACCACTGCATGTCTTTCATCTTTTTTCATCTGACAGATATTGTGCTATTTTTCATAGTCTGTGCAAGTCTGTGGTCTCTTCCGAAGTGGCTTTGATTTTCTGCTATTATGCCCTAGGTATCTTTTCTGTAGTCTGGATTTTCAGTCTTATTTATTCTTTGAGATATCCATTTCCATGGATGTCCATTTCCATAAGCATTATTCTTGAGGGAGTGATTCCTGCTGCTTGGCACATTCTGCTTATGCTATTGGGTTAATTTTGCTCTCCCAGTTGTATCTATTGCTACATCTGTCCTAGTAAACTACACAGGGTTGGGGCGTGGACCTGAAGGCTGCCCTCTGCTCATTCCTACTGTTAAACGGCAAGCATGGTCTCTGTCAGAGTTCTGTCCCATCTGTAGAAGAGTGAGTAGCACGACTCAATAGGCAGTCTGCATGTGGCCAGTCTGCTTTTGGAGATAAGGTAGAGAAGCTATATGGACGCAAGTCACACTGTGCCAGTCGACCATAGGGCCAGAAAATGGTCCCTGGTCTGCTGTAATTTCTGGTCTAAAGCTAGCCTTTGAATTCTTTTTTTGTCCCTTCTTTCCCTTGCCAGATTTTAGTAACAATCTGGTCTTTATCAGGAACTGGGTTAGTTAAGATTGACAAGACTTGGATAAAGTGCAAATTCTTTACACTTTATTTAGGTATCTTCAGATTTAATATATCCCCCTCAGAAGACCAGGACAGTACTCACATTTTTGCAATGTAGTTTCATAGTTGGCGCCTTTTATCTGAGCTAGGTGAAAATTATTGAGCACATGAAAGGCATTAAAATCTGCTGTTGTCAGTAGCCGGGTTATTTTCTTATGGTCGTCTTTGACATGGGCAATTGACATTGATTGCAAATGCAGAGTGAGACAATTTGGTTCTCTTTGTCAATTGTTTTGATTCAGTGACCTGTCAAAAACTGGACCTTCTTGACACACTTTTAATTCAGTAATAAGTATTCTCTTATCTAGAAATATTTCCAGTTGTGTATCAGAGATCCTCAATTCTCCAATTGTGTGTTCTTCCACTAGTATTTACTCTTGTTTTGCAATTTCTCTTTACGATATGGTTCTCGACAAGGGTCTCCAAGCACTGAGCATTGTAGTGTTCAGTTATTAGTTACAAATAATCTGCACAACAAATCTGTTCCCAAAGCTGAACCGTTTAAAAGTACAGTTCCCAAATCATGCTACCTGTCTAGAATGTTCTTTTTGTGGGGGTTTGTGTTTCACTTGGTGTAACTGATATAATAAAGAGGAGTGTACTAGGTTATGTTAAGTCATATTTCGTATCAGGAAGGCTGGGAAAAAAGATGGAAGCTTTCCGCATCACTGCATCTGAACTGCAAATAGATCCTGAGTTTTAATTCCTTACAAAATAGGATAGGAAAAATAGATTTAGCAGAGATATTTCTTCCATGAGTTCTCTTTCAGCAGTTATATTTGAGAAGTGAAATGATACACTAAACCAAAATCTGCTTTAATTTGAAAATCTGTAAATACAGAGTACTTCTGTCTTCAATACAGTCGTTCCTAAGTTAGGAACCTAGCTCTCCTAAATTCATTCTGTTGTCAACGGAGAGAGACAGGCATTTCCTGAAGGGAATTATTTTAATTACTCTAGCTAACCATGCCATTTTACTTCACCATCCCAAACCAAGTTGAGTATTATTCAACTCAAGCAGAGCTCACTACCTGTAGGAAGGAAAGACATCATCAAATCCAGCCTTCCCAAGCATATCTGATTACAAGCGGTAAAGGAAGTGCAAGTGAGAAGATTCTACAGACTCGTCTATTTCCTTGGCATTTCGTTTGGGACAAGGCTTAGTTTTAGACAGATGTCAAGATCTCCTAGTCATTGATATGCTGGATAAACATTGTTTAGCGTTCCACGTAGGCATTTCATTCTATATTGATTTCATTTTGTAGAATGTGAAAATTTATTCCTTACAGCACATTTTCTTCAATAACAAAATCTAAATAACTACACTGCATGCTAATCTTATGTGACATACCACATTAAAGACTAGGAGAGTCTAATGTTCTTGTTTATTCTGTCTGTGAATTTGTCACAGCTCCTCCTGAAAATTTATGTTGTATTGGTCATTTAATGACTTACATTGTTTGTTTTCTGGATGTTTTGATTCACCCGTGTGAGGGAGCACTTGTTAAAAAAAAGACAAACAAAAACCCCCAAGCATCCCCCCACCCCCTTATTATAGTGGAAGCCTCAAGAAACACATTAGAATATAATTGTTATTGATTCATGAACTAAAGATGTGTGACCATAATTTCACTTCCCTGGAGAGGGTTGGTCAGTTCACTGAAGTATGGAGGATATGAGTGATTCATCACTCCTTGCCATCATGCACGTGTTGTTATCAAACCAAATAAAGTGGTATTGCTATCTGGGGAACAAAAGTTAGGACATGTAGTTGCTAAGAGTTTGATATATGGTTATTGCTATGTGATTTATCTGTAATTGTAAATACTTTATTGCTTTTCATCTCTTTTTAACTACAAATGATGTATCGTGAAGTAACAAAACTAGTTTAGTCAATTACTTTGTTCAATAATAAATTTCCTTTCTGAGTTTTCTTTCCTGAATTCTTTGATTTTTCCAGTAGCATAAATGGATCATAGAATCATAGAATCATAGAATACCAGGTTGGAAGGGACCTCAAGGATCATCTGGTCCAACCTTTCTTGGCAAAAGCAATGCTTGAACTTTTTATTGATAGCTAAATTATCATACATGTTGTGATCCTATTATTTTTGCCAATGCTGCAGCAACATCTGGTGGTATGGTGAAAGCTGATCAAGTGAAAGTTTCCTGTCTTCTGAATTTTGATAAGCTTGAAACACCATCCTGCATCTCAGGAATGAGCTCTGCAGGGAATTATGCAAAAGTTTTTCATTTTGCTCATGCTGCTCTGCCATAGTCTAAAGTCATAGTAAATATATTTGTGCTGTGTTTTTTGACTTGAAACAGTTCTTGTGTTTGGAGATGTTTACAGAGATGGTTTGATAAACTATGGATAGCCCTGAGCCCTTTTCTCCCCCAATGAACAAGTCATGTAATCTTTATGCGGTTTGAACTAGCATTATGAAGAAACTCTTAAGGAAAAACAATTATGCTGACATACCCAAGTTCTGTTCCTTGACATTTTACATGATCATACCAGTCTTCCAAAGCTGTGCGTGACTTCAGAGCTGTGTGGCTCATCCTTTATGGTTGAAACTGATTATAAATGATTGTATCCCAAAGTTGCTTAATGTTTGAGAGGTTTTGATAGCTCTTCTACATTATTTAAACACTTTTTTCTTTTTAGCTTCCTCTCTTCTAGAAAAGCTAGACTTTTTTTTATGATAGTTGAAGATTTTAAAGTGAAGTATCTAGACTAGTGCTGATTCTGGAGCTATGTATTTCTCTAATACAAAGCTTGTTTGATTAAAATATTTCTATATGTGAATGAGATAGTAAATGGAACACTATGAGTACAGTAGACAGTATAAAACCCTAACATGAAATGTTTTCATGATAAGTTCTTATTATAAATTCAGGTTTATTTATTGTAGAAGATTCACACATAAAACATATTTTGAAGTCATTACCTAACTGCCTCCAGTTTTTACACCAAGAAAATTCACTGATTTTAATGGAATTACTCCAGGTTTATGCTGGTGTAATCGAAAGTGGAATAAGTCTCATAGACGTCTAGTAGTAAAAAAACATGAGGCACTAAATTGCATGTAGTAATTAGAAGAATAAATGAAAATGTTTTTAGCGTGTTGTAAACAACGCTGAGCATACTCAAAGTCTATAACTTTTTCAAGGGAATAATCCAATAGAGCCAGTAAAAGTTAATGTGTACCTCTTAACTCTGCTTCATTACTGAGGACTTAAATGTAAAAGCACTTTTATGAAATCTGAAGGAAGTCAACCAAAGATGTGAGACAAACAGGAGATATACACACCACCTACCTTGGGCTGCAGTTCTGCAAGCAGCTGAGCAAGGCTAAAAGCTCTCAGCAGCAGGATCTTGCGTCCTTCACTTCCACTGCCCTTACTAGTGGCAAGATGGCCCCTGACTCCTTTTGGTGGGGAAAGCACTGGTGCTTGCTGAACCTTGTATTGAGGCAATTCAATTTACTAACTCTAAAGAAAACCATAATTTTTGTTTTGTTTCTGGTTTAGTTGGCGTTTATGTTAGTGAGTTGAATCAGTTCCCTGGAAGGTCCAGTAGTCAGATGATCAGTGGTATCTCGCTTCTGTGCAAAAATGCTTTCCCATTTCTGCAGGAGCTGGCGTTGGAGTATGTTACCTTCTACGGAGAAACTTGGTTTGCTGTATGTCTGTGAAGTGACAGCCCTTGCTGAGTGTTGGCTGGTAGTAACTTGCTGCACTCTAGTGATGAGAAGATACCAGCAAAAGTGAGGAGCTTCTGTCTGTCTTAGAAGAAAGATACCACTGATGAGCTGACTTGCCTCTCTGTATGGTATTAGCACTTTACTCTTTGGCCATAAATACAAAGGTTTTTAAAGTTTTAAAGCTAGTTTTCCTGATTTCTTTTCTCCTTTTAAATACCTAAGTATTAATAATAAGTAGGTAAATAAAGTGACAGTAGACATGGTTCCAATGGTTCCAACCTTTTGGTAGCCAGAAAACGGGCACTAATCTGTGCCCAGTGAGCCCAGATCTTCACACTTTGGCCAGAAAAACTTGCCATGCATCTCTGCCACCTTCCTCTTGCCTTGGTAGGGCTCCATGCTGTGCCTTATTCGTGCAGTCACTTCAGAACAAGGAGAACCATGAGGTATTGTACAACTTCAGTGTGTTCACTCGTTGCTTCAGGTTCAAAAGGCAAATAGCACCAAGATTTTTGCACCTGGCTGAGGGAATTACAAGAATCAGAGAAGTTGAAAGGTTTTTAGCATTGCACAACAACGTAGTTTATTATGCATTCATGCGGTGCTACTTTGTTGTGCTTTATTTGTTATATGTTTTAGCACTTCATGACATGTATGAGTATTCTTAATACTTTCTATGACATAAAATGTATTCTGAGAAGGATAGTGGTTACCGAGGTACAGAGGTTCAAGAACTTGAAATTCCAATCCTGTCTGTGCTGCAGACTCAGTGTATGACCTTGAACAATTAACTTATTCACCGTATGCCTCAGTTTTCATTTCTGAAAACAGCATACCAGTTGTAGCAGAAATATCATATTTTTTCATATTATGAAGTGTGTTTTTTCCCCCTGTGGATGTTAAGAATAGTCATAATAATAACAATTCATTATCAACTAGGAAATGGATAGCA
Source organism: Mycteria americana (assembly GCF_035582795.1). Lineage (NCBI taxonomy): Eukaryota > Metazoa > Chordata > Aves > Ciconiiformes > Ciconiidae > Mycteria > Mycteria americana. The sequence goes on from NC_134367.1 coordinate 45,781,189, forward strand.
CCGTCAGACTTCCAAGGAAGTTCATATGAACTAAAGATACACAGAAATGTCTTACAGAACTGCATTCATTGTCACTAATTCATTTTAGACAAAGGACTGTACTTTGATCCCATCTTGGAGTCATCAAAGAGGCATTACCTATTAGCTAGCATGCAAAATACAGAAGCTTTACTAGAAACCCTGAGGTACTTGAAGGTGTTCCCAATAACAGACTATTGTAAGGCGAATAATCAAAGCTTTCCTTTCTCTAGATCCTCCTTCAAATAGTAGTTGCGTTGAGGGAAAGGGATTCTAGCATCAAAAAATAATTGGAACACTGGATTATAATTAATATGTTATCAATACAACTTTGTGACAGAGTAAGTTGTCATGCTTTTTCAGATAAACTTTGGACTTTAAATATGAATTTGTTGAAGTATTTGCCACTGTAATTTCAGTTCCACATTAGGTATTTTCTTGTTACTGATTTTGTCTTAATATTTCTAATACACTGTAACTATTTCAAATTTTTCCATGGCCTGACATATTCTAGCTGATCTGTCTGTAGCTGTAAAAAGGAAGCGCTTGGCGGGGAAGGGAGATTGTTTCAAAACTGTTGGATGAAATGCTTCCATGGTGCTGGAGATTTGCTATGCCATAATCAATGAATAATTATTCCTTTCTGATGTTGATAGGGTCTGATGAGAGTAGGGTGGATGTGATTCATTGTCCCTTTTGAGGTTGCCAATAAACTATAGAAATGTTAAGCATAATTTAATTGCTTAACATTTGATAGGTGTCTCTGAGAGCATATTCAGGGCCTTTTACAGACTGAGAGGAATAACAAACCAAGCATGTGGTCCAATTGACACTGGAAAGTGTGTCGTAGTTGAAATTCATAGAAAGACTAGTTGTACGGTTCCTTAAGAGCATTGTAAATATATTAATCCAGCTTTTGAAGGTAAACACATCTCTAAATAGAACTTCAGAGATCTCTGAGTTGGGAGTAAAATGCTTTTACTTTCAATCATGTTTATTTTTGTATGGTATTTTTTTTCCAGGGCTGCAGATACCTGTATTGCCCATGAATTGGAAGATATATGATGATGATTTTCACAGAGTAAGGGAAAATTGGCTCACTTGGTCCAAGGAAAACAATTTAAGTAACATTCTTTCTCAATAAACAGTGGCAACACAGGGCAGTGGTCTGTCTTCTCTCCATCTATTTTTTGGACCTGTTTGTAGTACTCTGCAGGCTGTGCTTTGCATGCCAAAATATGTGTATTTTCTTCTGAGTCGGAAAAAGTTAGATGGCTTTCATTCATTCATAAAAATAAAAGCTAACCAGCAAGGAACACACCTGTATGATAAAGATTTTGATCTGGAAAATTTAGATTTGGGCTGCAGCGTAAGCTTATCTAGGAAGACAAAAAACGTTCAGTAAATCCAGGGGCAGATCCAAAAAAAGACAGAGGGAATTTAGATACCCAGCTCTAAAGTGAATTTCGATACCCAAGTCTAAAACTGAAAATCTGTAGTTAGCTGCCATCTAGCCATGGGGTTAAGTAGGAAGGCGTATATTCTTATTTGTTAAGTTAAAATTCCTTGGATGCATAGAATTGCACTTGTGAGCTTTTTCAGGACCCTCTCCATCTCGACCATGCTGAACAGGTGGGAATCTACACCAGGTGCAAGCCAGATGATGTCCAAAACCAATTGTTTTTAGTATATAATTCTAAGAAACTCAATCAGTTGGCAGTCTCAGCACGTGCCTCACACATGGTAACTGCAGTAGACTCCTGTCAAAATGTGGCTATTGACTTAATATCAGACTCCTAAAATACGTCAGTAGAAGAACAATTTACCCTTTTATAGAATGACTATGTGTTTAAAAAAATTTTCCTTAATATCTTAAAACTTGGGCTCAGTTTCTTCCTCTAGCTGAGCACGTTAAAATCTACACTGTTCAAAATCTGCCTTGCCCTGTTAGACGCAAGGCTACTCTGGGTGGAAACCATACTCTCCAGTCTTGCTGTTGAAACTCTGCCAAAATTGAGCTTCACTGTGTCAAAGAGAGAGAGACACCCTAAGTCTGAGGAGGGCGAACACGGCAAGAAAGTTCAAGGCTCTGGACCCCTATAGACAGAGGTACTGCTTCAGTTCCTGAGTTAGGAGGCTTGGGAATATAGGCAAGGAGCTGGTCTTTAGCGGTTCCCAAAATGCATTGTAGGCAGTTGCTTGTTGAATATAATCATTTTAGGTAACTCACAACTCAGGGCTTCACTGCCTTCTTCTAAAATACCTCATTTTCCCCATGTACTATTTAAGGAACCTGGGAACTGAACAAGAGATTTTTGATTTCGCTCCAAGAATCAGAAACCTAAAAATGAACTCATTTTGGCAGCTAACTTTTAAACACTGAAATTTCTTCCTGGTCATGGTCTTGTTGCTGATGGATGGCATCACACTTAAAAATACCAGAATGCCAGACCTTTTTTGAGGATTATATTTTTTTCTTGGATAGTCACAGAATCTGTTGAAAGAATACAACAAAGACCCCTGGATTTAAATCCTGACCTGAATTTGTTTGAAGGCAAATCTTTAAATTAGCATGATCATTGAAGAATACACTACTGTTTTGTTTCTTACATAACATCCATAACGTGATGATGCTTGTAGGTCACACAAATATCCAGCAAGTACTGTGGTACAATGTACCCGTACTATTTACCCATTAATTATTTAACCTGCAGCTCTTTAGTACGGTTCTTTCTTGAGTTGTATTATCTGTGGCCTTTCCTCAGCAGAGATTATTAATAATATTGAATGTAGCCCATCAGTATGCTAGCATTGAGGTATTGGTGGTTCCTTTCTGAGACTTTCTAGTATGGATATAGTGAGTTTATTTTATTTAATAATTATTATTTTATGGTATTTTAATACACTATGTCAATTCTCAGTGTATTTTATTAACTTGATAAAATGTATTGTTTAGGTTTTTTGGAGCCCTATATATGCATTGTATGTTTTTGCATAGTGGCTACTTTTCTTTTTCCTTTTGTTGGCTCTACAAATTGTGCATGTCAGTTCTGATCCTGAACTAGTTTGCTCTTTGTTACCTATCTGCAAGGAAAGGAGTGAGGGAGTGTTGTCACTTGCTTGTGGGCATGACTTGAGTAAATGCAATAAGATCTTACAGAAAGATTTATAAGGCCTAAATATTGTAGTATTTACTATTTTTACAATCAATCAGCTATCATAGTTATAATACCCTTTTCTGTTTCCATCTGTAAAAGGGAATGAGAAACAGTAATTAGTAAAGAAAGATTCAATAACAGGGGAAAAACAAGATCAGAAGCAGCTTCCACAAATAGGAGATGGTTTTCCTCCATCACTTTTAAAGAATTTTCCAAGGAGATTACTTTCGTTAGGCAGGAATCACCCTGCATCAAGAAATATTGGCTGAGAAATGAAGAGATGGAAAAAATTAAACCTGTAGCCTGCAAGTCACTAAAATCCTTAAAAGCAGACTGTTAATCCCCCGCCACACACACACCCCCCCACCCCCCCACCCCCCCACCCCTTGCCTCCTACAAACTAGCTCAGTATTACCTGGGAACCTGTGGCTTGTGAGAAACGGCCACTAATGGAAGACAGGAATTCAGTGCTACAAAACCCATGTTTTCCCTGGCTTTACTGGAGAGGGTAAATCCCCTTGAACATCTTCAGGTTGCTAAAAATCTCTCCTGCTAAACTTCTGTGAAGACTACTACATTGCTACAAAAATACTGTAGTATTTTAAAAGATAAAAGTTTCTTCTAGGGTCCACAGGAAAGGAGACCTGCTTGGTTTGGGAGTATGATTTCGAGACAAGCAGTCACTGAGCATCAGACCATTAATATCAGAAGTTTGCTTTAAAGGGTTTAAATGATTGCTTCAAATCAGGTCACAAGAAAAACTATAGTTCCACACGAGGGCCTTCAGCCACTAAATTATGCTGAGCCATTTGAAAAATTATTGTTCAATAAATGCAACAAACTTGCATGATCTATGAGGAGAGTTTATACAGTCTTAAGTAGTAATGCAAGGATACAGTACTTCCCTCTGCTGTTTCAGACTTGCCAATATGGCTATCGTTGCTGACAGCTTGACATGATGTTAGTTATTTTAAGTGTCAGATGAGAGTGGCTGATGCCATGGTACTGCAGTGCTCGCATTTGTTGGAAAATTAGATGGTGATTTTTTAAAAAAAGGGCTAAAACCCCCAACAGCCCAGCTGCTTAAGCCTCTGACTGCCTCGTTTTTTTCTGTGCTGGGTGTATAACTCGAGTGAGCAGTAGTGAACATGCCTGAGGTGTTAAGAGAATGATGCATTTTCTATAGGCATGAATACTCTTAAATAAAACAGGAATACCTTCCTGTCATTTGTTGTCTTCCAGAAAGGTTTTTTAAAAGGAAACGGAAGCCAATTAGCCCGGAAGTTTAACCTCTTTTAGCTTAGCTTCTTTTATGGGAGCTTTTTAACCTTTTAAATAAATCATTTTCTTTCTTTTCTCCCCTCCCCTTTGAATCAGTTACCAGCATTTCTCATGCTGGGCCCAAGGAGCAGGCTGCTTAAATTCAAGAATGATTTTGAGGGGATAAAGTGTACAAGATTTTGAATTCTTGCCATAAGTCCCTGGCAGACAGCCAGGAAACCTCAGAGGAGTAGGGCTAATGAAGGGAGGGTAAAGGAGATCTGGAGAGTGTGGCTGGTAATGCAGTATTCATTTAATTGGGAGCAGGTATCGGTGCAAACTTCTCCATTTTAATTGGAAAGAGAAGGAGGGTGTTAAAGAAGATGGAGAAAAATAAGAATGCATAAAGTTTTCAAGCTGAGGAGCCAAAGGCAGGCCTATATATGGCAGAGAAAGAACTCAATTTAGGGCAATTTGCTCTGCAAGCTGGGCTGCAGTCTCCCCTGGGGATAGGGATGAGGAAGAAAATGAAACCAAAAGAGAACTTGATAAAATCACCTAGCACAGACAATCTCAGTAGAATAGGTTTTACTGAGTTAAATCTGCCCCAATCAATGTGATTCTTTTCATATAAGTTACAAATAAAAAGCCACAAGATTACAATAAAAATCGAGGATGTACTGCTGCTGATGTAGCACATGGGAGTCTTAAGGACTTGTTGTGGAATACAGCTTTTTTGCAACCATCATGTTTGGTTTTTTCTTTTTACCTAGCTAGGAGAAAAAAAACCTCACCTCTGCCTCCTCCCTAACCTTTTATTATCTTTAAACTAAGGTTAGTGGTAATGTGTGACCTTACAGAGCTTAATTTTCAATGCACTGCAAAGCTGAACATGCTTTAGTCCTGAAAGTTGCTAAACCTGAGGCTTTTTCAGATACTCTTTTTTGCCTTTATACATGACAGAAGTTAAAAAAAGGAAAAGACACTTCCCACCTCTTTCCACCCATTCCTACAGCCGGGCATATATATAAAAATGAGAGTAAGTGCCTGCATTTTCGTGATGCATGGGAAAGGCATTATTTTATCGTTTTCTATAGTATACGTACGCAGTGTCTTTCTCAGTACAGATGCTAAAAGAGGAGGTGTACCAAGTGCTGAACAGCTGTTTGTTCTGTATCTGAGGACAAGCCTGAGCGAATTTTCCTTTTGTCCTCAGCAGTGGCTTAACCTAAATGTTTTTTGTTTAAGGACCTCCTTGGAAATGGTACTGGTATGAACTGTGAGTATCCGAGGTGGACAGCTGCTCTTTTGTCTGCACTGTCACATAGCTGAGAAAGATGAAGTGGTTCCTACAGGGTCATTAGTTGTGAGGGGAGGTTTGTACCAGAAGAGAGATAACGTGAGATACACAGCTCTGAGCATTTGGAGGAAAGAGCAAGAATTGGGGAAGGAAAAATGCAGGACTGGGCAACAGCAAGGTGATGACTTTCAGTTGCAAGCGATCAGCTGAGATCTGTAGCTGAAATGAAGTGTTTTTCCTTGGCACACTGCTGCAGCACTAATTTTCTGTGATAGACTCTCTTCTTGATGACTGGTAAAGGTAAAGGCACAAACAAAGAGTATAAACAGGAATAGCATTGCTACCTGAAACGTGCACGGTCCCTGGAATATGTGGGTATTGCTGGTTTTAGCTTTGTTTCCTAAGGATGCTTTCCATTAGCCCGCTGCTAAATAGTCTGTACAGCCATTGGGCATTTTGGTGGAGGACTGGAAACCTTAGAAGTTGGAGGTTTCTACAGGTTTTGTGAAAACAGAGGGCTAAGTAGAGAAGAGAGACTCAACCTGAACGTCTCTGTTGAGACGGTTACAGCTCACTCTTACTCCTCAAGGCAATGGCCAGCGCAAGCCACTCGGCAGAAACCAACCCCTACACAGGCTGCAGCTTGATGGGCAGGAGGGCAGGGCAAAGAAGAGGAACGTAGGGCAAAGAGATGGCACCAGGCAGGAAAAGGCTGGGCTGGGAACTGCCCTCTGCCCTGAGGACAGGGACGTTAAGGAGACATTGGACACTCCCATGTAGCTCATGAAGCTTCGTTAGTGCTGTCGCTGTGAAACTTCATAGACAACGTGCTTAGCTGTGCTTGCCTAGAGCTGCCTTACACACTGATTTCCAAAGCCATCTTATGCCAAGCTGTGTTTCTGTATCTGTATTAATACGTGCACGCGTTTTTGAGCTGTGGCCGAATGGGATAAGGAGATTTTGGCGCAGCAATGAAGGCTGACAATGGAATTAAGGGGATTTTCAAAAGAAGAAACAAAGCATTTTTGTATCCAATATATGTATATGGTTATGAAAGCTTAAAAGATCAAATGGAAACAAGCATTTGTATCCCTTATGTATGAATTTCATGTAGGTCCATCCAAATGTACACAGAGAACTTAGGTGTAGAAATTTCTATGATGGCACATATAAAACAGTATATTTCAGTACTAAAAAGGCTACATTCTAACCAAGTGTAAAGTTCTTGTTGAAATATGTGTACACAAGTATGTACATACGTCAATAGCCTGTGTATATATATATATACTAATTTTATATAAATAAATTTTATATTGCATTGAGTATGCAAATATTATTTCCTTTCCATTTTAAAAAAAATCTAAACTCTCAGGCAATGTGAACACCCTAACTTTTGTATAGGACTCAGCACTTGCATTAAACTGTGACATTTGCAGGGATATTTAAGGGAACTAATACATCATATGTAGCCAAAAAGATTATTTAAAGTTACAGTAGAAAGATGGGAGGGAAATCCTGTATTCTGTTCATGATGACAGAAGTAACAGTGGAAGGGATTTTATTCCCTTCTGACTGTATTACTTAAAAATTCACAATTAATCTGTGATAGTAGGCTATATTCTGATTTTGTGTAAATGACTACAGCTCTGTCAGAGGTAGCTATGTTGATAAGATCTGACATATGGTCTTTTTTTTTTAAACACAGCACTTAATGAAAAGACTGGAAGCAAAATTCTTGTCTTGGAGACAGCGAAGAAACTTTACTCAAGTCTCATTTTACTGGTGTAAGTGAAAGGAAAATTTGACCCAAGGCTTACTAAGTAGTAATTATGGAAAATAATTTTGACATAAGCTAAAAGAGAGTCATATAGCTGCATTTCCCAACATATGTGGAAGGTTTTAAAACTAATTGGAATTTATTGAGAGACAAATTCTGAAATTCCATCCATACCTTTCTTTTACATTAACAGACTGTGTAGTTCACTAACTGAAAACTTTCACCACAGATATTAAAAAGAGTAAAATATTTTGTATCTGCAAAGTACCTGTGTAACACCTTTCAGTTCTGTGAACCCAAGAGTGACTTTGGTGTCTGTTCTTTTATGAAAAGAGATATTGGTAGTAGAAACGATAACATTTTTTTTATTCAGATCTCACTCTTTTTGCTTTGTTTTGTTCTGCTTTGCACATATGCAGTTTAGCTTAACAGCACAAAATATTATCCATAATTACTAGAAGACCTCTCTCTGCTCTTTTTCTATTATATTGACATCTCTCTCAGCTTTAGAATCTCCCTTTAATTTGTTGCACTCTTTATTGACTGTTCTCTCCTTCCAAATGAGGGAATTTAAGGGCTTCCTTCTTTGTTTGGACAGTATGCATTCTTTCTGATCTCTTAAGTCAATTTTTGAATTAGTAGAAATTGTCTCCCACTGAGTGTAAGGTGCTGTATCAACTCACATATCATTCCTGTTGTTGATAGGAATGATACCACTTTTGTCTTAACACTACTACCATCCAGAACAGGATTTGCTAGCCATATTTACAGGTCTATATAAATTTGCTTTTTATATAACTGTACATATAATTGCATCAACATTCAAATGATTGCTTTTCCTGTGGGTGATTTTCTGTATGTATCTTCCTGTTGTGGGTGTGAATGAGCCTCTTTGCTTTAGCATTACCCATCTGGTGCATCTATGCCCATGCCCATGCAATGGACAGAACACCTGGTAAAAAGGGGAACACATGGTAAATGCAGCTTGGGTTTAAACCATGTCCTACTCTTTCTTGGCCTTGCATTTTTCCTGTAAAGCTTTTTCTGGATTGTTTTAAATCTTCTTTTGTCTGTGTCTCTTTTTTTTTTTTTTAACTTTTTATCCCTTTCATGGTTTCCTTGATGGATTTCTCAAACTGCCTTATAAATGGTGGGAAGTTATACCTTTATCAAACGGTTATACTAGAAGTCTTTATTGTCTCAGAGAGAAGCTTATCTTCGGAAAACACATAGGGATCTGAATCCTGTTAAGAGAGGCAGAAGAGGTGAATCTGTTAGATGTCTCAGGTCTGAGTAGCTTTGAGCATTTGGGTGGTGCCTAACCCTGCCTTTTCTTCCAGCCAGAAAAAAGGATAGCTTACAGCTCAGTGACTAGGGTAAGAGATCAAGCCCCAATACACAGGCTTGCAAAGGCAGTTTCTCCAATGTCATCCTATTCTTTACATTCTTTGAACTTCCATCTTCAAGGCAATGAGGAGTACAGAGAGTCTCGTGAAACCTACTTTTGAATTTCCATCTGGCTGATGAGAAGGCAGAGGACAAGAAAAGCTTGGGCTTGTTACTTCACCAAATAAATGTTTAGTTCCTTTGAATTTTCAAAATACAAATTTTTTTTGGATGGTCTTCCATTTCTAGAATACCTATGCTTCATATTAGGAACTGCTTATGTTGCATGGAGCCGTAGACATTTCTTCTGATTTGCCACCAATTTTATCTGTGCCTACAGTCAGAGTTAGCTGGCTGTGGGAAGTTACTCTGACAGCTTTGCCCACACCTTTATTATTTCTGTTAAGATGTGTAAATCTACATTTCACCTCTCTCCTGGAGTCCTATTAGGTAGTTTTCCTTTTTTTTTTTCTTGAAATTTATACCTTCAGCTACTTAGGCAACTTTCTAGCTGCTGGTAAATGAGGTATCAGAGCTCATGTAACTTGCAGTTTTCCTTTGATTGGTAACAAGATGAGTAGCACAGACTGCTGTTCTTCCTCCTCCGTATTTTGATCTGGCACTTCAGGCAGGATGGTTATCCATATATGTCCAGGTCACAAAGCAGCCAGTCTCCTAAAGACAGTTATCATTTGATATCTTCAATTGCTCTTTCTTTGCAGAATAAAACTCAGCAGGTCCCTCCAAATCTTGATCCAAGACTTCAGGGTTCTTTTTGGCTTGTCAGATTCTATTCGTGCTCCTACTCTTAAATGCCTAGACAGAAATTAAGCACAGTCATTGACAACTTCAGTGCAAATGAAATGCTACAACTCTAGTTTCTATTCATGTTGTGCCTTCTAATCAGTACCTTTGAAGGTGTGCCAGAAGCTGTGACTCCATCTTTACTGATTCAGTCCTCTCTGTCCAAGTGTGGGAGTTATTTAGCAAAGCAAATGAGACATTGTCAGGATTCTGGATACTGTGTGCCCTGAAGTTTTGTAATTGCTGAGTTCTCACCATCTTAATCAAGGAAGTGTTATACTCTGTCATAAGTATCTGCTGCAGCAGGTGGTGGCTTCTCTTTTGATTTTGAGGGGCAGAGAGACCTCTCCATGTTTTGGGAGGAAAAAGATTTTATGACAGCTACAAAAACAACAACAAAAAGAGAATAGAAGCTCCTCTGGGCCTTATGAAAGCCGAAAGACTTAATTTGCTTATTTGCCCGTCTTGCAACAGGAGACAGTGAGTCTGCAGAAATGGTTTAAGTGGCACCAAATTAGCTTATCAATGTTTTATCTGCTAGAAGATCCACTCGGATGGCTTAAACCATTTCAGCCAACTGGATCATGAGTGGGAAATTCAGGACCACATTCTTGAAGTGATTTTCTGCGATATTGGGTGATTCAGTGTTGTTCCTGCAATCCAGGGGGCAAAAAGTGCAAAAGACCTTGAGAAATGTTACCTTCCAAAGCCAACATATTTCTCGGTCTCTAGTCTGAAAGAGTCGTATTAGATAACTTTTTGTACTAGGGCCTGCAGTTGCCAGAGCCAAGATAAAAACACCTGCTGTGGTTTGGTCAAGCTCTCAAAGATTATCTGAACAGCGTCTTTGAGGGAAGTTCTCATTTGGTTGTCCATAGAGTTGTTGTATGGACTTCTGTCTGTGACCTTTGGTTTGGACAGTTGCCCATTCCTATTTTTCCTCTTGTCTCTGGGTCTTCCTCTGATGATCTGTGAGAGTTACAAGATGCTGCAATACAACAGTAGGAATGTGCAGACTAACAATACTTTGCAGAAAAAGGCAGTTGTGCTTAACAATAACTGGATATTCTTTGACATATACTGCCCCAAGGTGCATCAAAACCTGCTCCCCTTGCCCACTTCTTTGGAGTCCTGCTATTATTTTAATTGAAAGAAACAAAGATATCCTACTCCTTAATTTCTCATGTACTATACACAGGAATGGAGAGCAGGTGTGTTTATATGGTAATGCTCAGACTTAAAAATTAGGTATATGTACTTTCAGCCACATGTGCATACAGACAACATATGTTGCAAAATACATCTTACTGTTAAATAAGTTGTCTAAACATTATTTGCATAAATAGTAAGCTGTTAGACCTTAGGCTTACTCTGCTTTCAGAAGACTTCTCCTAACCAAAGGGACTTCTGGAGTCATAATCCATTCTTCTGCTATTAGAAACTGGAATATTTAATCCTTTCTAGGACATTAAAAGGACTGGTCTTATTGGGAAACTGCTTTCAGAACTTCATTCCACATGAGATTTTTTTCCCCAGTTTCCAACTTGACCTTATTCATGGCCAGTGTATTTTCCTTTGCTCTTGTACCTTTATCTTAGGTGTTGCTTTGTCTTTCCAGGTTCCTTCCTGATTCCTTTCCATATTCCTTCCTAATGAGACCAGTTATTGCCTTTCAGACTCCATTGTACTACTTAAAAAAAAGTCAGTCTTGTAGTTTTCTCTCATCAGATCTGTACTATTCTGGTCAAGCTAGTAGCTGTTCTCAGCAACTCTGTTATTAGACCCATCTTGCTTAAATATACATGACTAGAACCAAATGCTCCATTCCAGAACACAGTCCAGTTAACTCATCAGTGCCTTTTGGATATCGAGGTAGTGTTTGGTTTGTTGTTTTTTCTTCTTTCCTAGCCATGTTGTACTGCTCCTCAGTGTTAAATTAATTGTTCAAAAGATGACAATGTATTTTTCTTCCTATGTTGCTACCATCTGATGAGCTCCAAATTTAATGCAAAAATTCTTATTAATCTGTTAGTGATTGACCTTGCACTCTGAACAGTTAAATGTCACCCCATTTTCATTATTCCAATCCTACAGATCTTCTATTTTTTCTTGCATGATATTATAATTCTTTGTATTGAAAAATACCTCCCAACATTGCCATCTGCATATTTCATCAAGCAGTTCTGATTTTTTTCTGATTAAACAAGATGGGTCTCAAGAATGAGCCATGAAAAATTTTAGCAGTAGCCTCCTAGACAAGGGATAAATCTGTAACTATAACCTGTTTGTGTTGTATAACTAGTTCCTTTCCCCCTGTACAGCTTTCCTTCTAATTCCCATCTTCTCCAACGTCATCAGTAATTTGCTGTGGCATTCTGCCAGTTGCTTCTCTAGTCCAGGTGAGAGAGAACTACTCTGTTTTTTTCTCCAGAAAAATCAGATATCTTAACAAAGATAGCTGTCGATTTAAGACTGCATTAGCTACCCTTGGTAGCTCGCTATATTTTATTCTATATTCCATTTTCAACATTTTTTCTGATCCTTGTGTACTATAGAGGTTTCTTTCTTAAACACAGGGAGGAGAGTGGGGGGAATAATCCCAGCTATGACTCAGGTACTTGCAGGCCTTTCAGATAGATATTTTACAATGTAAGTATACTGAGTTCTTAGGAACTGAAGATCCCAGCTACATAAACTTCACTGTAATGTCTAAGTAAGAAGCCTAGTCAACCAAGATGCCTTTGAGGCAATGGAGAGAAATAGGTGGCTCCAGAACTTGATTTCAATCTTTACGCTGTAATGATTAAAGCTTCATCAAGACAAGAGCTTGCTCTATTAAGTTGTGTATAAACTTTCTCTTATGAGATTTTTCAGTGGTCTTCTCAAGAGCAATTTTCCAGCACAAACTCAGTTCCAGATTTATCAGTTCCGGATGCTTGTTGTAGTCTCCTGGAATGTCCTATGGCATTTTACCTTCCTAACATACCTGTAAGCCATCTACCAATGATCAATCATCAGGCATTCGGATAGTTTTGACTTCTAATGTTAGCATCAGACCATGCAAGGTCCTCTCCTGTAAATGGTTGGAAGAGACTCATACTCTATAATTTTAGGCTTTAAATATTGTGAAATTTAGGTTAAAATAATTGTTGAGAGGGGATGATTCAACCCATTAGCTTAAGCCCGGATAATATTGCTTTGGGGAAGTGCTATTGACTGTATGGGGACTCTAGCAAGCATCTTACATTTAATACTATTCACAAGCTTAAGTTTTTTGGGGTAATTCTTGGCATTTGAGTTCAGAACTTCAGTTCTGATAATCCATTCTCATTTAATTGTTCATATCATACAGTCACTGAACAGACTCTGGTCAACTGCAGCTGAACTTGCTTCAGTTGAGTCACACCTGGCATGTCGCAAACACGGCATTTTAACACCAAATAATTTCTGATTTTTTTTTTGTAACAGAAACTTCCAATTTATAAAATTATAAAATTTGTGGGTTTCACTTTTTTTTGGAAAGTGATATTGCCAAGAAAGATGTCCAGAGAATTGTCTTATTGCTTTTTTGCCCATATATATTATCAAAATTTTTAGGGAAGTGTGTATTTCTTTGTCTTGTCCACAAAATCATAATGTATTGAATTAAAGTTAAATGTTGTTATAATCACATTTAATAGTGACATAGTAAACAATAATAGTTTAACGTAGTTTTCCCTATGTTTCAGTTAATTTTTTAAACAATTTTAGATCTTTCAGACCACTTTAAGACTGAGAAAACTCTGTTTCCTACTTTAAAGGCGAAAATAATCTCTGATTAAATCTCTGATTAATCTCTGCATTTAAATGAAGTTTCTTAGAAATTATTCCAAATATGGGACATAAAATCACCCCATTTTATCAATGTTAACGCATTTTACTCTAGAGAAAATTTCAGTTAAGCTTTTTTGGGGCCTCTTTAGCACTAAAGCTTTCCAGCAAGCCAGTTGATTACAACCACAAAGCAAATTCCAAATTGGGAAGCAAGTATTCCCCCAAACCGGGAAAAAATATTTTACCATATACCCTGGGGTTTAGGTAAAACTCATAAAAATGATGTATCTAACCATTTTAATTTAGTAAGATTTTCCTGTAAGGGACTTTTCCCTGCCCAGATGTTGGCTGATATTAAGCCCAGAACTTTAGCAGGCTCTTTACAAGGTTACACTTGAACAGAATTCTTAAAAAAGATATTAGCAGCAATAACGGCTCGCTTGAGGAAGTAAAATAGATTATGCAGAAATTGTTCAGAATCTCGTAACTTTTGCAAGGTGAGAGAGAGGTGGGGTGAGGGGCGGGGGAGGATATTTGCTCCTTACTAATAGGACTACATGCTATGCCAGAATCCAGGCAGAGGCTCAACCTTTGTTTCTCAGAAAATTTCTCTCATCCATTCTTGTGACAGTTTCTGGTTAGTGAAGGGTATGTGTGGCAGGTGTGTGTGTATGTGTGGTTTTTTTAAAGTTTTTAAATATGGGAATCTATGAATCAAATTCACTGCCTTAGCAAACACACGCTCTGAAGCATGCTAGCATTCAAAACCCAGTATCACTTTCAGTTCTCCAAACTGTGAGAGTAATAGGCAATACTGCCCAGTTCTAAGTATTACCAGAGTACTGCGGTAGGATCAACAGGCAGGAAAGGGATTGAAGCGCAGTGAGGGAAGAATGCTGAAGGGCAAGGGAGACAGCATCAAGGTGAGAGACTATGAAGGTGTGAACTGGGATTTTTGGCCTCATGGAAAGTAAGATGAATACCAATATTGTATAACAAAAGAGAAGTACCCTGTGTCTGGAGGAGGTCAAGAACAGAAAATGATCTGCGATGATGTCTACCAGGTTATACTTCCAGTGACAGTGAAGACTGATCAGACTGTACTGATGTAAAATGGAAGAAATTTTAGAAAGGAAAAAAATAATTTGGTCTCCGTAAATTCTTATAGGTAATGACTGAACTTGTTAGGCAGAGAAATATAGTTGTGGTCTTTTCGTTACTGTGTTGTCATCCTCAGAATCCAAGCACTCAGTGCATTTGTTTGACAAAAATTATATTGAATTTTGTGTCAGTCTTTCTCTGGCTTAAAAAATAACAGGATGTAATCAGATTTTTTGTGGCATATCTATGTGCAGCAGATACTACCCTCCTAACTGTTCATCCCTGTCTTTTACCTCCTTCTTTCCCTCTTCATCCCCTTACCTCCACTTCTCTCCCTCCCTTCAACGTAGCACTGCATTAATGAATTGCTCCATGGTTCCCATCTGCTTCGGTGTAAAACCTGCTGGTTTATGTTAAACTGCTTCTCAAGATGACTTGGTAGCTGTGTCTGTACTTGTACAAATGGAGCAGTCCAGCAGGCATGGTGAAACACTAGCTGATCTCTAGCCCAGTTTTCGGGTGGTTTGCTTGGGATATGGGCATCCCAGTTTTGATAACTGATTCTGCCGCTGTCCCACTTCCATGTAATTTCTTGGCCTGCTCCCAGCTTAGCTGTCCTGGGTGAAAGAATCCTGTCTTTTCCGAAGAAAACCCCATAAGGGTCATTTTATAGCCGAGACGGAGGCACCTGCTGATGTACAGAGCAGCAGAAGAAGGCAGTGTTAATCCGCAGCCATTTCCAACTTCCAGGCCTGTGCTTTTATCATTAGACATTTTTTGCCTGACAATTATGGCTTAGTTTTGACCTTGGGTCACTGACATCAGTAGAAGATAGATGTCAGTATCTTAAGGCAAAATCAAGCCTTGATGGTTGTTCACCGTTTTTCATCATTCTGTGGTCAGTTATATGAATCATGCCGAGAAAAAAACGTTTCCCCGATTCACTGAGAAAAGTATAGGATACATGAAAAGATGGATTTTAAGACTGGTTGAAGCATTATAAGGATCTAAAATTTCAAAGCCAAAGGGAGCACTTCTGCTTATTAAATATTTTTCCTTTTACAAATGGATTCAGTTAAAATTTGCTGATATACTCTGCCATAATTGCTTAAATATGTTTCTGGTAAAAAGGTCTTAACTTTTGTCACGTTCAGATTGTATTAAAACCATCCTGCTGTCACTTAAAAGTATTGCTAAATTTCTACAACTCTGAAGTCCTCTTAAACTTTCCCTTGGAAGAAATATGGCATGACAGCTGTAATTTATCTCTATCATATAGATTTAGCATATTTAAGATATAGAATACAGGACAAAATAAATTACACAGAAGAAGAAAACAAGATATTGTCAGGTCAGTAAAGTGTAAACAGTAAGAAGCAAAAGAAGACTGAAAGGAAAAAACCCAAACAAATCAGTCCCCACCCAAGCCTCCGTAGTAATCCTCTACAATATTTTAATGGAAAAGGGCTAAGTTCAAAGTATGCTTCAGATAGTGTTAGAGACAGTGTGGAAGCTAAGGCTGCACAGTAAGATAATACATACCTGGGAAACTGTGAATTCTTTTAAAAGTCATGTTTTATACTGTGGCACTGTGAAACCCCAGAAAAGAGAGGCATAGCCCACACTTCCTCATACAGCTCCATAAATAGGCACTGTACCTTTTGTTGCAAATCCTCAGCTCTATACACATGGGACGAGCAACTGCCTAGTGGCAAACAGTTCAGAGAAACAGCACTGAGGAACTGAATGTGGTAATTGCTCCAAACTCATTGTTACCCACTTGATTTCATATAGTCATGGCCAAATCTTCCATCTGTCTCTGCCCTCCAACAATGATTTCAGGACACTTGGAGCTGAAACCAAACTGTGGGGTTTTTTCTTTTATTCTTTTTTTTTATTATTTGGTGTCTGGGCTCTCACCATCACAGCCCTTGATTAAATGACAGGTTTTTGTTTTCATTGTCTTACCTTCTTTTCCCATTCAGTTCTTGACAGCCTTCCCTCTCAGCTGAATACTGTTATCACTTCTTTATTCTAATCCTCTCCCTAGCTGCCTATATTATCACCCCTCTGTTTCAGAACTTGGATACTTACCCTTTAATCCATTAATTGGCTTTTTACCCTCAGATCTCTTTGCCTGCTCTGAGTGCAACCTGACTCTCCCAGCCACCGCACACCCTGGCTGTTCTCTGCCCGTCCCTCCCTTGCACCTCCCGGCTCTCCCTACGTCTTGGTGCTAGTTTCTCTTCTTTCCAGATAATCTTGCGCTTTATTTCTTTTCACAAAGCAGGGCTCTCTAGTTCAATATCACTTTCAGTGTTGCTTCTGTTTCCTCCCTGTGTTTACATATCGCCTTTCTTCATTGCTTCTTAACAAGGGTAGGTGGACATAGCAGGAATAATCTCTGCAGCAGATATCCGTGTTGCCCCCAGAATAGGTCCATTTCCTTATCGGGGTTCAAAAGTGTTGGGCAACTTAATAAAATATGGGTTGTTACACAGCAAATGTATTCGCTTAAACGAGATTATCTTTTGATTGAGTTAGGTTTCTATTGCTGTTTGCATGCAGTGGAAGTGTCCGTTTCTTAACTTCTTTTTTAATTGTGTACTCTTTGTGTATAAAATCTGTTTGTATTAAAAGGAAATACTTTATGTGGTGCCACTGTTTAGTCCAGGAATAATGTTGCTATATTTTAAGAAATCCTGCCTGCTTTGATTTTTTTTCTTAGTCAGCATTTGAAAATATAGACTATACTGCAAAGAGGCATGTTAGCCTTTTTGTTTTGTTATCTCTGATGTTTTCTTTATATAGTATGTATGAATACACACATTTGATATTTAGCAAAATAGGGAAAATTATCCTGGTGCTAATGTACGCAGAGCTATTACACCCAGTCATGGTTAATAGCACTAAATGGATTTAGAGTGAGGAGTCTAGACTGCAATCCTGTCAGCATCTGCCCCTTCCCCAGTAATTTATTTGGGTTTTGCACCTGCAGATGCTGAACTGGGACTGAATTCATACAGAATTTTTTTATTTGGATACTAGGCACTGAAATAGTAACATTTAAGAAGAACACTAAATAAAAGTGACTGTGTTACCATTAACTTTCCCTCCTTTGTTGTCAATATTGAAAACAATAGAAACCTGATTATCCAGGCTCTTACCATGAGGATCTCCTTCTGTAATTAACTCCCTAATCTATTGGCACCCTGACTATTGCACATATCTTGTGCTGCCTGGTTTGTTTCAATGGTTGGAAAGCTTTCATAAAACATTTCAGTTTTAGCTCATTCATTGGCACAGTGTATCTTTAATATCCCATGCAAACATCGTGACGGTCCTGTCCTTTGTGTGATGTAATCTCCATGCTCTGGAGCATTACAAGCCTTTCTGAAAAGGTAGTAGGTATGCAGAGGCTATGAGAATGGCAGAACTGGAAAGGTAATCGTGCAGAGGTGAGTAAAAGTCCCCTCTTTGCCTGCCTCTTTGTTCCTACGCCCCATGCATGTGTTAAGTCACAGCTGAAAAATCACCTTTTCCTCCAGTTTTAATGATGTGCGTATGTACCTACAGGCATCTCCAAAGGTGAAAGTTTCTGACCCATTGTACCATGCAGCTATGGCAATGGGAGTTTGGTTACAAGTTGTAGAGCAAAAAGGTTTTCCTTCAGAGCCTTGTATATTCAGGCTTGTTTGTATGAGAAAGAGATGTGTGTCTCAAATTCTTTGATCTCTAATATAGGAAAAATAAATTAAATTCCCCTCCCCTCATAATAATTTCTTCAAAACCAGAAGACACCTAACTCAGGGAATCAAACCAGGGTACCCAGGCAGATCTTTTCCTTCTTTTCACTTGGAAGAGCTGCAATCCTGTGGGAAATAGAGAATGAAAACCAGTTAAAAAGCCTTCTTATAAAAAATCCTGCACCTAACTCTTGGCTGTATACGTTTTAAGTCTCGAACACACCCCATTACTTCTTTGAGTAATGTTTTAATTTTGTTAAATGATTGACCCCTTATTGTTTTTTTCAAATGTTCTTGGTATTGGGCTATTCCCTTCCTTGTTTCATTCTACGGAGTATCAGCATTTTAAGTTCTTTTATAAGAGGACACTTTTTAGTTGTACAAGTTGAAGTCTGTCATCAATATATAATCTTGTAAAGATCTACGATGTACTTCTTGCCCTACACCTAGAAATGTGCATTGGTGTGGTAGCTGTCAAGCAGTTGGACGTCAGCGTGTAGACTCTTTTCAACGTGTTCAGCCTGGATCTGTCATTCATGTGTGTGTGTGCAGTTCAGTAATGGAGGTGGTGGCCTTTTTGTGGTCTCTGAAGTCTGTATTTTGTACATACGGAGCCTTGCACTAGTCCTGCTCATGTGTGAAGATAAAGGCATGGAATCCGTTTTCATGTGTCTCTCTCCAGAATCTCTCTCCAGTATTGACAGGAGTAAATATATTTTTAAGATCAGAAGGCAGAGCACCCTAAAAACTATGTACTAATCATGTCGTGCAAAAGAACCAGCAAAACAAAAAAGGGTAAGAGAGATAGTAGAGATAAGTATGTACAGTAGGAAACCTTTCTCCACTGCATGCAATATTTTAATTCAATTCATAGGAACCTGAAGTTACCATTGGGGATGCTAAAAAGCTTTGTAAAGACACAAGTGTTTTTCATGAAACGAATTGATAATCTTTGAAATACGTAACCTTTCCCCCCACCCCTGGCTGCTACCTATAACAGCTTGTATAATTCAAGACCAATTTTTTACTTAGTTCTCCATAATGCTGTTTATTTCTTGTTCGTTCTTTCCTTCTTTTGTAACTATTTCTGAATCTCATGGGCTTCTCATAAAACACTGTAATGCTAACGCTAAGAGTAATTTTTTAAAGGTGCTTCAAAAATGTAGATGTTTAATATGCAGCTGCTCTTTAAAGGGGCAAAAGGTTTCTTTTTGCTGATTTTTTCAGATTCTGTATTAAAAATATTTTTTTTTCCCCTCAGCTGTCAATATTTAAGGAAGTACCCTTTCATGTTTTCTATAATCCTGTTAAAAATAGTAGGTATATTCTGTATCTGTGGCCAGACATACAGCATGGTGCAAAATAATCTAAACACTCAAGGTTTGTTTGTAGATTTGCTCTAATGAAAAAGGCTCAAGATATATAATGAGACAGCCCCTCTGATACAGTTAATCAGTATCCACACAAGTTGATCCCTTGAATGCATTACATGATTCATAAGAAATTGCTTAGTACATAAGAAATTAAGATTGAATAACATTTGCTGATGTCTTATTTTTCAGCTAAGAAATCTGACACTTTTAAGGATAAAGAGGGGTAAGAGGTCCTCACTTATGTTCCTCTGCTCTCTGCAAAATAGGATAGTTTCAGACAGCTATATTGCAAAAAAAATTCCAAATACTGAGTAGAAAGGGTTCTTTCGTTCAGTTGAACATCATAGGAGTATGGTACCATGCCTAAATTGTAAAAATATTTTTATTCCAAAATGTGTTTAATAGGTCAAACTTTTACAGTCACAGCTTAGAGTTAATTACTATGTCTAGTCTCAAAGCAGGTCTATGGTAATAAGTGTCTCACTAAATCATTGTCTTCACTGTGTCTAAACTGTCAGGGTGGGGATTTTTAGAGGTGCCTAATAGATATATAAACACAAATCCTGTTAAAATTCTTCATGGCACTCGTGGACAGTTATGTGCTTTAGAAATCAGTTGTTCTTCTATCCAGGTCCTGTTTAATTTTGAATAGGAATAGCTGGTGAAGGAAAGGAAAGAAAGGGGACCACGTCCTCAAGTGTACTTGCACGACGGTGTGTCAGGATAGCTAGCTAATGGGGATGAAAGATGCTCAGACCTGCAGTGAACAGCATAGGCAAATCCTTTTTCACGGGTAGTGGGTGTTTATTGCACAAGATGCGCTGTCTTTAGTGCCAGTCCTGACAGGGTGGCTGTGGTGAGCGTGTTCAGCCAGAAATGATTGCTTTGCTCCATCATTGTAGCGAATTTCTAAAGCAGAAATTATCATGACAAAATTGGGGGGGGGGGGGATGTTGATAATTTTGGTTTTCTGAAGGAATGAAATTTGGAAGAGGAAGAGTTAAAGAAGTTACTGCTGCTGTAATATACATACCAGGCTCTTTCGGTCTTTTAAGTCTTCACAGCTCTCTTACAACAGGTTCTCTTCATGTCTAGAAAATGCAAATCTCTGGGCTCCTAAGAGCAACTGAATAGGGATATGTATTTCATCTTAAAACAAAGAGAAAAAAAAAAAAAAGAAGAAGAAGTTATTCAAAGGATTTTGGAAACAGGTGTTCTAAATCAACATTAATTGGATTTCAGTTAATTATTCCTTATACTTTAGGGATTATAGGAAAGGAATATAGGGGAAAAAAGCAAGAACAACTTCTCTGACACACTAATTGCTCTAATATTATTTAAGCTAAGCAGCCCCTCATTCCTTTCACACCCCCCCCCCCCCCCAAACAAATTGGCCTCCAGATGACTGTTACAGAGGCTAGGGAATAAGAATGAAGTGAAAAAGCAAGATGCAATCTTTGAAAGCCACCTTTACTTGGGAGAGTGGTTAAAAATGTAGTCTATTATGTATACTATCCTCTGCCTGTAACTACTCAGATAAAGGCAACTGCTAAAAAGCTGTTATAGATTGATTTTGGATACATTTCTAATATGAAGATTACCTACATGATTCCCCTGACATTTTACCCCTCGCAGTGTATGATCTATGCACATAGATTAGACTGGGTCAAGAACATTTCTCCAGGGCTGGCAGAGGAAGGCTGGGTGGAAGACAGGACGTTATTAAGGATTGTATTTTGGCTTTTGGCTTTCTGTCCTAATTCCTATTGTAATGAATCTACTTCTTCCCCAATGTTGGAGCTGGTATAACATTTGACATGAAAAATTGTATATGTAGAGTTTTAGTTTGCCTCTGGGAACCGACTGATTCCAAATTTTAAAAGAAGTGGGAGAGGGGGTGAGGGAGGCTCGCTGCGCACGTTCCCTGTATGCCTGTAGAGCTGAGTCATGGGATTTCAGTGGAAAACCCTAACAAGATTTTCAAAATGATTATAAATCAAAGTGGTCTAAAGAAATGAGTTTTTAAAATTGGACTGAAAGTAGGGTGTTTTTTTTTTCGTTTGGGTTTAATCTGTAATTTTGTGCAAACTTTTGTGCTGATCCCTCTTAGTTTTAAGTTGATGAGAGTGAGAGCAGGCAGCAACACTTGCTAGTCCCCTTTCACTGTCCAGCCTAAGAGAAATGAGTGATACCTGAAATAAAAGTAACAGATCTTCAAAGTTATTTTTAAACTTTAATATGATACAATAATCAGAGCTTCTAGTAACAACCAAGATAATGTTTTACATGTTTTTTACCTTTGCAATTTCTCTTTGAAGAACTACCCCCCCATATGTTTGAAGCATACATAAAATGTGTTGCTTTTGAGCAGGAGATATTGTCAAGTTATATGTGAAATTATTTACACAGCAAATTTTAAAAGATTTCAGAAAGCCTAATGAAACTCGCCTGAGGGCAGCTAGAATTTGCATTCTAGCCTCCTGCACGTGTGACAATTTGCTAAGCATCTCAGTTAAAAAAAATCAGAAGGGAACTTCCCACATTCAGTAGTTCTCATCTATAACTCAGGTACATTACTAAGGAGGTATACCTATGCCCACTATATGTGGCAGCATATTTACCATCCTTACAAACAGATGTGAACATAATTACATCACATCTACACAGTCACTTATTTACCTGACTTCTGTACATATTTGCATAAGGTCCTAACAGGGACTTTAAAGATCTGCAATTTTTACAGAGCTTATGAAAATTTTATTCTTAAAATAAACTGATCTGTTATAGCCCAAATTTCCACCACACCTGGATGAAATTCTTAAGAACAAATGCTTTAGTTGCTGCTGTGAAAGCACAGTAGAAAGTTGTAGTGAAAATAGCAAGAGTTCATGTGTTGGTAGCTTTCAGAGAATAGGCCAAATAGGTGTCTGTATTGTTGTAGCTGCTCTTATTTATCTCCTTAACTCACAGCATTTAGATGGCATCATTTCTCATATTGTGCAGATGATGGTACTGCATTCTGTAGGAAGCAAGTATTTCTCTGTCAAATGTCCCTATTTCTAACTGACAATGAAATGCAAAAGATAAATATCTTTAAAATTTTGTTCAATAACTGTAAAAAAACAGTATTTACATGTATGAAGATAAAATAGGAAAAGACATGTAAGGTATATAGGCTTGCATATTTAACTTCATTTTCGACATACGGCAGTTCATAGCTTTTCTCTCTTGGTCATCAGTGCTTTTTTTTTGTAAAGCATGCCTACTGCATGCAAGCTTTATTCTTGCGTGTACAGAACATGATTTTACTTTGCAAATGAAGGTGCAAACTTTTCCTTCTCATTAAAGGTAAAAAAAAGCCACTTCAAAGTTCTGTTTCAGTAATTTTTTTCGGAATCAATTCCATCAGTATCAACTTGCAGGAAAATATATTTCAAATTAAATTTGTGATTTGTATCCTAGATGTCTTTTATGCTCTTTTACACTGTATAGAGCATTTCAGCACTAGTGGTGTTTTAATGCTCAGAGTTCTGTAGTTTTTTATCCCTGCCTCACTTTTTTCCTTTGCTCCCCCTTCTGACCTTTGCTAAAATCTTCACCATGGTGTATAGGTGATAATTGACTGCCTTTTAAAAGATACTTTTTGTATTAGCCGAGTGCTTTCTTGTTTGAGATGTGAACATATTTTATGGACAGACTCAAAGCCTGGTTGTGCTCAGTCATATGTGCAAAAAAATACATTGTTAGTCGTTTGTAATCCCCAGCCCGTGGTGGTTCTCTCCAGTTTATATGTGGGAAGACATGTGCTTATTTAATCACAGACCAGATGCGGGGCCTAAGGGCCTGACCCAAAGCCCATTGAAATCAGTTGGAATCCTACCGTAGTTTTTAATGGCCCTACATGTTTAGATAAGGATATCTGACTCATTTTTATGAAAATAATTTTTTTTTTTTTTTTTTTAAAAAAAGGCAACTTCTTTTTGCTCTGCTCACTTCTTTCCTATTTTCCTTAGGAGGAAAATCCCCCACTGTACTCTAAAAGCAATGAAAACAATTTAAAAAAACCTGACAACTATGCTGTTAGAGTGTTATAACAGGAAGCTGGAACATGGCTTTATAGCACTGGGGTGGCTACGGTACCTTTTTGCACTATGAACATTTTCTGATAACACTTTGCACCGAGAGGTTGATACGCTTGCACAGAAAAACAGTTTCTATACAGTATGGACTTGGGGCTACGTGGTAAAAATATCTATATAGTCAGGTTAGTCTATTTGTGAAATATAGCAGGGAAAAATATTTATGAGCACCACAGGACATGAAGCTCAAAGTGCAGTCATTTCTAAATGAAAATTATGTGACAGTTCATCAGTATTTAATGCTAACATTGCTTGATCTAGACATAAAGAATTTAGCAGCCATTTATCATAACATACAGTACTGTTCATTTCCTGATTTGCTTAGAATACATTGGTGTTTTAATCTCAACATGAGCCACAGGTCTAATTTTAGATATTTAATGAAAGGAAAATCCGGTGAGAGACAGATTTTTCACATGGCTATTAGAAGCCTACTCCCCCAACTTGAATTGGTTGGTCTTTTTAATGCGTGCTCCCAGAAGCCACCGCTTGGTCCCTGCACCAGATGCAGGTGTTCCCTTGTGCTGTCAGCCAGGAATGATTAATGAGGATTTGCCCCTACTGAAAGCAGTCTTTGGAGCATTGTTCAGGGCATCTGTGGAACTGTCGGGGGAGACAAGGACACAAGTGAACAACCAATTATTTGGCCATCACTGAGGCAGCATGAAAAAGACATCAAATTGGACAGAGGAGCAAAGCTTTTGTTTCATGATCATATTTTTAGGTGTTAATAGTAACAGAGGAATTCTACCTGGT
Organism: Mycteria americana; assembly: GCF_035582795.1. Taxonomy (NCBI): domain Eukaryota; kingdom Metazoa; phylum Chordata; class Aves; order Ciconiiformes; family Ciconiidae; genus Mycteria; species Mycteria americana. The sequence continues at coordinate 45,805,820 of NC_134367.1, forward strand.
TTGTTTTGCCTTTTTTCTTTCTTTTTTTTTTTTTTTTTTTTTTGCGCAGGGGAGAGGGGAAGGACTCAGACACTGCCTTAAAGCTAGGAAAGGATCTGTAAAAGAAACAGAGACAGAAAGCTGATCACGGTCCTTTAAAAGTGTAAAAAGGAGGAAAACACACACAATTGATTTCTTGGCGGTTGCACTGTGTGTATAAAGATACACCGTTTTGCTTGGCTAACATTAGGGAACGAGGGCTAAGAATTCTGTGAGGAGGAGGATTTCTCATGCAGGGAGCTGCTTAATTGCTGGCCAAATACAACAGTTCAGGAGCCGGGGCTTTAACAAGTGGTAGCGCAGGGAAGTGTTACATTAGGATTCTGAAAAAGAAAATGTGAGGGAGCAAAACCGGAAAACATTTGCAAGATTGCATTCAGCATTCAGCCTGCATCCCTCTTTCTGTCTCAAAGAAAATACTCTTAGGTGCAGAAGTGAAGGGAAAAAGAGGAACAGAACTAAAAACACTCTGCTCAGGCTTAGACTTCTGCATTTTTATATTTACCAAGACTTGTGATTATAAATACTAATTTTAAACCAGAGGGAAAGGATTATATTTTCAGAACAATCCAATTACAGAATGGATTGTTTGTAAAATACATTTTATGCTCCATCCTGTCAAGCCTCTTTCTACCACAGTATTAAGAATAAGAAAGTTAATTATACAGCTTAATTCTAATGAGGAATATGTTTTATTGACTAATAACAAATATAGTGTAATTTCTACGGAAGTAATGTAATTAATATTTGCAGTGGCTAATTCCCTAACCTCAAGTTCCTCTGTCCCCACATATACATGCAAGAAAAGGAGTTCGGATCCTGAAACAATTACAGATCATAATTCCAAACTATTCCTTAACAACGGAGAAATCTATATTTCTAAATTAACAGTTTAGTTATATTTGACTACCTGGATTTAGGTTTTTTTCCAAATTATTTATCCTTTAATGGCTGTATTTTATCAAGGAGGACTCATGGCATTTGCAAAATTATGTGCATGTCCATGCATAAAGGCCTGTTTCCTTATCCCAGCTGGTTTGTAGGAAGTTTTAGTAAGCAAAAAGTGTCTGCCTGCTTCATATTTAGAATGAGTTGCTGAAGTAACAATTCGACTTATGATATCCAGGTTTTTAGAATTTGTCATCTCAGTGTCAAATGTCTGGGTCTGAAACCTGAACAGTCAACTACTGTCTCTATTTACTATAGGATGATCATCTTGTTAGAAAATAAAAATTAAAAAAAAAAATCCTTGGAATTTAATAACCACTTAATCATAAAGAAAGAAAAAACCAATACAGTATGCACGTAAATGGAATCTTTATATTTAAAGAATATCACATATGTCTTTATACCAACCAAATGAAAGCCTTGATCAGAAGGAAATCACTAAACAACCTAAGAATCTTTAGGATATTCCAGCATTTCTGATAACTGTGTGCAAACTGTAGTCTAGAATTTTTACGTTGGGAATAGCCTCAATACCAGCTCCTGAACTGCAGTACTGATGTGTTTAGTTCTGCAGGTCTGTCCTTTTCCAGCAGTACAGCCATTTGTTACTCTCTGCAAAGGACTCTGACATTTGAAACTGAGCTTTGTCCCTTCTTGCATTTGGTATATGTGCTGGAACTTTAAATGACTTTATTAGAAGTTATAAAATCAGTGTACAGACACACTCAACTCTGTTTCCTTCTTGTCAGGAAGAGACAATGGCATCAACAACATGCCCCTGTGTCTGAAAGACATTACTCGATGGAAGAACAGTCTGTTAGACTCCTCCTGGCACGATGGAAGTGATGCCGGTGAGGAAGGAAAATATTTCCAGGAACTGAAGGAATGATTATAGCATCTCTAAAGAGGACATTTGCCTGTGACTGTTAAAGTGCTGAACTGAGTTTCCTAATCCTAGATAAATAAATAGAAAGAAAGCTTTCTGCTACTGTAGGCTGCGCTGAAGACTGCACCTTTTCCTGCCAGGTATGGACTTTGCTACAGTAATGCAAGGCTTGTTTATCACTGTGCTGGATTACTTCAGACTCTTCTACTTGGGGTTGTCAGCTGAAGAGCGAGGAAACATCAGATGTTAAAGCTTGATGAAGTTTCTAAGTAACGTAAAGAAGAGAACAGCCTGCTATTTAGATGTGTCAGCAGCGTACAGCATTGAAGTATCTTCAAGGACGTGGTCATTCTCTCCAAATCTCCCGGTGGGTGAGGACCTTTGGGATGGATCCCCTGTGAGCCCCCATGGGAGGTCCCATGGGACAAAGATCAGGACAATACTTTAAAGCAAGGACTGAATCCTTTTAGTGGAGGTTCTTTGGCCTGAAAATAGGGATGGAATTTGCCAGCTAGTGCACATAAGAGGAACGCCCCTTTTTGCATACCATTTCCTCCGGTACAGTGACATCTCTTCCACCCATTACATTCCTCTGCAATCTGCATGCTTTTCAAAAATAATTATGCTTCTGCCAGTACTTGTCCTTAGGTTTCAGAATCATGCTTGAAACATGTTGTGTTACAATGTTTTCCCTGTAAATTCTATGTATGTATGTATTTTCATGATGCTTCAATAAAACCATCAAAATTGAAATTCAAAGCAAAACAAAAACAAATGGGTAAGAACATATGGCAAGGGATAAACCCATTATCATCCTTATTACGAGTGTTGTTTGCTAAAAACATCAGCTTTGATTTAGCTTTATGAGGTAAATCCACTGGAGATTTATTTTACAAAACTATAAAAAAATTCTGAAACTGTCACTTATGTTTTTACAAGGATCTCTAATACTCTACAGACTGCATAAGATTACAAAGTAGTGGATTAGTATGAGGGGAAGACGATTACTACCTGTGAGATGACTTTCCTCCTGTTCCACTATATATTTATGGTGCTATGTAGCTCAATAATAGATGCATCCTATTCTAAGTCATGACATATTCTTATGGATCTTTGCAATTCCTTTTGATGCAAAAATGTTTCTTTGTCTATAAATAGCATGGCTACTGTAATAAATTGTTAGGGGAAAAAGTAACAAAAAAGAGAAAATTAATTAAAGCTCAAATAAATATTTTTTGTGGTTTTTAATATGTAATATTTAACTTTTATTTCATGCTGGAAAGAATGAGCGTTACTAGAATCATATTATGATTAAGGGTTAGCATTTATTTCTCTTGTTTATGCTAAGTAAAATCTAGCAACCACAAGCTCAAGAATTCAGGAACTGCCTTTCATAAAACTTTTGACCATCAGGATTTCTCTCTTTGTCCCTTCTCCTACCCGTATAACACAGCCTGATGGTTCTGGTCACTACGGCCAGTGTGTGTCTGCTGATGGTGACCATGATGAAACTCCTAAGACTTTTGTGCCTCCGTTATTGCCTCCAGGCCTGAAATGAGGTGAGGCTGCAGGCAACTGGGGGAACATCATCTCATTAGAACTGGTTGTTAACGAACCATTTGACAAAGCAGAAGGAATTCTCTCTGCTGCTTGCACTGACAACAAAAAAAGGGCAAAGGTTTGGATGTAAAAATATTCCCCCTCGCAGGAACAGCATGAATCAGCCGCAGTTTGTTTTGTTATCACATACACGTTTTGGTATAGGGGTAGGCAGGGCAGGCAGGGATTTTGCAGATGACATTTCTGTATCGATTTTATATAATAATGCTCTACATGCTTGGTTTGGGCTGCAAAATTTGCAGTGTGAACTACTTAAGTTCTGGCTCTTTGGCAGTAGAAAATTGTGAGGCTAAAATAAACTTCAGTTCCTTTACCCTTGATAGCTGATTTTTGCACCTGAAATCCCAGAGCTAGGAGTTCAGTAAGTTTGTGCTTACACATAGGTATGTATTTACTTATGAAATTTATTTTTTCTCCAAAACCCCAGCTTATATCCATAGAAAACTATCTACAGATTTTATAACATCATTGGCTTATTCAGCTTTTATTTTTTTTCTGTGCTTAAGAGTAGGTCACACTTAGGACTGATGTCTGAGGCCAAAGGACTTTTCTTTTTCTATAGCCCCCCAGCCTGTTTTTTCACCAGCATAATTTCCCACCATTTCTGGATTTCACTTTCTTCTTTCTAGTCCCTCTCACCTTCATGCGGGTTTTTTTTGACTGTTAATACCATCTTGTACACATATTCTTCTCCCTTTTCCTCCTCCCCACCCCCCGTCCTTCATTCACACATCCCCTTTGCTTCCTATATCAGTTCATACACTTCTCTTTTCCTGGTCTCTTTTCCACACCTTTGTTTGTTCTCCCTCCATTCATGCTACAACTGGGAAAATGATGTTCTCCCCACCTGGGGAAGTGGATCTTCACGAATGATGGTGAAGTTTCACCGTGTATATTCACAGGCTGGAAATAACAGTTCAGTCTCAATGACCATTTTTCTAGAGGGAGGATCTTTAATTTAAGAGGCTTTCATTAATGTTCTTTGTAATGTAAAATGTTGTAGCTTCAAATTACTTAGTATCTGAATAGGCGTTAGACAAAATACTTGTCAGTATTTGGATGGATTATGAAGCCTCAACTTATATATCTTAATTGTTAGAATTTTCTTTGGATTTGTGTGAACTGTCAAGCTTTATAATTTGTGTGTATCTACTTCAGTATTAAATTCTTGGCTGCCTCAACTTATTTTATTGCCCTTCATGGTGCTACGTTAATGGTAAGCATAACAACACCAGTTGCATATATTCGTTCAAATGAATACCGCCCATCGTATGATCCTTATTTAAACCTCATTTTAGCATATTTTTGGAAGCTTTAAAAATGCAGACAATGTTGCAAATTCTGATTAGAAGTAAACAACGGATTATAAGAGTATTTTGGTCAAATAAGAAAATGGAATCCTTTACTGGAAAAAAGGAGACATAACATCCACACTGGGGGTGTAGATAGAAGCAGTGGCGGTCTATAAGCATTAACAGAAAATAAATAGTACAGAAATATTATTTCTTATAAACTACCAGAGCCTATAAAGCATAATCTTGACTGCAAGTCTTGAATAGTAATGAAATAATGATTGTAAGAACACCAGTATAAAAAAATATTTGAAATAATAATTTGTGAGGTTTGTATTGCCCCATTCCACCTCGCAGCCAATAGGAAGTCAAAGGACACTTTAGGAAAAGTTTATTAAAATCCATTGCATTTGAAAAGACTTAGATCTACATTTCTGCTGTCAGAGGCTGTTTCAGGTTCTTCCCTTATGGATACAGATTATGTTTGTTTTCAGAATTGCTGAAGCCAGAAATATAGTCTGTGAGTTTGAGTGAACTTTCTTCACCTAATTTCAAATCTGCTTGAACTTAGTGACTTTGTATATTTGATTTAAGCTTCTTTGAGTTTGCATTCAATAAAGGAGGAGAGTATAGGTGAAGGGAGAAGAGACAGAAAATCCAATGCAGAAATATCAAGGAAAAAAAAGTTTGATATACACGCCACATGTGAATTACTTGTTTCTCTTTTAGTATCTTCTGTATTGTGCAACATAGAAGCTTTCCTTGGGGGGGGGGGGGATCAAGTTGCTGGTTTTGTTTTTAATTTAATCACACACAAAGTGTTTTTACTTCATCAACTGCAGTCTTAGCAGACAAATAGATATTATGATTTATTTGTGTCCAGCTTTGCAACACATTCTTCCAAAAGCAAATCATGATATGCCAGAAAACACGTGAAACGGAGTGATCTATGTTGCTCTCCTCTTCTTGTCTGCTAGAAAGTATGTCCATCCCTGATTTTAATCACGTCCACTTAGTGGTCAAGATAATTCACCCTGCTGGCCAGATAATCTAGTTCAGTGTCCACTGCTGTTATTACAGACTGGAGGTCAAATCTTTTATCTGTTTTCTCCAAACTCAGTTGGACACTGCTTCTTGCTGGGAGTCTTTGGAAGAAGGCGATAAATCTTATTGCTAATATCCCAGGAGGTAGTAACCTGTCTTCCCACAGGCATATCTTAAGGACTTTTCCAGGCTCTGTGAACTTAAATAAAAACTTTTGAAAATTCTGTGGGTTTATTTTGTTTGTTTTATGTTTATATCTGTGATACAAGTATCTCCACTTACTCAGAACTGAATTGTGAATTGTCAACACAGACTCTTCTGAGACTTTGTCTTCATTTTCATGTCCATAAACAGGAATATGATCGAATCCCACTATCAATGTTACGACTACCTGTGTGTACAGGTAGTCTTTTGCAGCATAACCAGTTTACATTGCTTGTTATAGTCTGGATATGTGCCAGAACCCCCCAAAATGCAGTGCATATGGATTTGGGGAATGCTGCACTACAGAGAACTCCTTTTGCTTAACTAATTCCTGGACGGTGAAGAGCAGTGATTTTCTGCCTAAGATCTATAGAGAGAGTATGTGACTTCCGAGTCGGCTGCAAAAGGCAACTTGAAAGAAGTTTTTATGTTATGTTATGGGTTTATGGGAAATTTGGCATTTATGGGTCAAAACCAATAAAGCCACTTGTGTACAACCGTAAAATGGCTTATGCTTTGCTTTGCCTCTAAGTGTTAATTTAAGGCACAAGGTTGGCATTGCCTAGAGCCTTTGTGGATACCATGAAAACCTGCTTCATTTTTTTGCTATTGTTAAGCTGGCAGCCAGATTAAAAGTTGATTGTAAAATTCTTTCCCTCTCCCTGCTACTGCACTAAATGCATCCTGGTCAAATGAAATTACGTGGTTTTATAATAGAGGTAAGTTTATAACATAACTTATTATAATATATTTATATTGTATATAAAAATATATATAAAACTTATAAGGTAAATTTATTATAATAAAAAGGCATTGCAAGAGTAAAGATATTTTAAAAGAATGGTTTCATTTTGAAATTGTCATAGCATTAGAAGTCTGGGGATCCCCATGCAGGTCACAGCTGAGCTAGCCTGCCCACATAATGCTTATTGTACTGTGTAAACTAACCAGCTCTGGTTAGCACTATCTAATTCATTGCATTTAATTGTAGTGGTTTTAGCAATCCTCAGCTTTGTAATAACGAGTTTGGAGGGGGAGCACTTTTCTGACACTGGTTACCATGCAGTCGGTACTGAAGGTCATCCCACTTCTCTCTGTTTTTTCTTGTCACAAGTGTCGCATCTTGTGTAAGTGACTAAATGTCTGTAAGGCATCACCTTCCCATTCTCCATACAGATGCACCTCTTGCACTGGTTGTATTTTCCCTTTCTAGGGTCTCCTCTGCTTCCACCAATGCTGCAAGAGAAGAACCAGTGCAAGAATTACATTCCACCACTCTGTCCGCATTTGACAACGTGATGTCAAATGATGAAAGGGTATATTTCACATCCACCTCAATATCCTTGGAATATCTTCTGAAGAAAGAAGAGAGAAGCAACGAGCTAGGGTTGCTATCATAATTCTTTTAGCTCAAACTCGGGGGTAGGCATTGAGTTTGGCTGTTGTGGTGGTTTAGCCCCAGTCGACAACTAAGCACCACGCAGCCGCTCGCTCACCCTCCCCCCCGGTGGGATGGGGGAGAGAATTGGAAGAGTGAAAGTAAGAAAACTCGTGGGCTGAGATAAGAACAGTTTAATAATTGGAACAACAACAACAAAAAAAATTGTAGTGAGAAGGAAAACAACAAGAGAGTGAGAGAGGAACAAAACCCGGGAAAAAACCCAAGTGATACAACCGCTCACTACCCACTGACCGATGCCCAGCCTGTCCCTGAGCAGCGATCGCTGTCCCCCGGCCAACTCCCCCCAGTTTCTATACTGAGCGTGCCACCATATGGTATGGAATAGCCCTTTGGCCAGTTGGGGTCAGCTGTCCTGACTGTGCCCCCTCCCAGCTTCTTGTGCGCCTGGCAGAGCATGGGAAGCTGAAAAGTCCTTGACTAGAGTAAACATTACTGAGCAACAACTAAACCATCAGTGTGTTATCAACATTATTCTCATACTAAATCCAAAACACAGCACTATACCAGCTACTAAGAAGAAAATTAACTCTATCCCAGCCGAAACCAGGACAGCTGTAGTGCCTGAAATGGAGGAATTTTTTAATGCTTTTTGTTTTGGCAAAATATTAGTTGCTGTATGGTGACATATACTTTCCAAAAATAAAGAGGTAGCCCAGGTTCCATTTCTCCTCTGATGGGGAACCAGCCTGCCTGGTGGACAAAAAGCAGCACAGCTCAGCTGTCACTGCTCTAGCTGCCACATTTTTTGAACTGATTCCAGAAAGATCTTTTCTTTCTTGACTCTGTTCCATAATTGAAAAGTGAAAAACAAATTGTCTTTCTGTCCTTCTTTTCTAGAACCCTTCAAAGGAGTCTGGAGTGCCGTGTGGAGAACACCCACTGCACTGTATCCCAAGCAGCAGTTAGCTCTGAGAAAGAACTGTGACCATGAAGTACACATTTTAGAGCATCAAGGAATACAAATGGTTTTTTCTAAATTATTATGATGTAATTGCTTCAGTCATTTTGAATTTGCCTTAGTATAAGCTGAGAAACTTTAAATAGACTGCTGCACTGTGCATTAATTTTCTTCTATGAATTCATGTTGAGACAAATATTGGAACATATTTAATACAAATACACATTTATTCAATGGATGTGGTCATATAAATACTGAAAAACAAGTGTTCTCAAACTTTTATGTTACAGACTGAAAAGGAGCTGAAAGGATGCTTTGTGGAATATGTGCTCTTTTTTCTCCACCAATCAAATGTTGTTGCATTATGTGAATTTGCTTTTTTTTTTTTAAATCAAGTTGGTAGTGGTATGTTATGACTTTTAAAGGTCACTTTTTGACAATGGAAGTACAGGATCAAGTGTAATTCAAACCTTGGGTACGTTTTACCTGAGTTACTTTATGGCTTTAACTGCAGTGGTGGTGAGAAAGGAGAGATGTCCCAGCTCTGTTGCAGACAGATTTTGTGACCTTCGTCAAACTGCTTAAACTCTCTGAGTGAAATCCTACCCCTACGAAAGTCAAGAGGATTTTTGCCATTTATTTGAATGGGGCAAAGATATCACATTTGAATTCCGAATTGTTAATAAGAACAGGATAACATGTATCTAACTCTCACAGCTCTCATGAAGCTAATTAATCAGCCGAGTACTTTGGGATCCTCAGAAGTATAATAGAAGCTGCAAGTACTATTATTTATTTGTCATGTAATTGGGAACCAGCAAGGTAAAAAGTCATTGATAAAAATCCATATCACAAGGTCATTTCTTTCAATGTTGCAAATCTCTTCTTCAATCAAGAGCTTTGTAACTGATGAAAAGTACAGTCTAATCATAACATTATCAAGTCAATTTAATTGGTGCTCTGGCAGCACATGAGATCATAATGAAGTCATTTTTGCTAGTTACAGGCTTAAAAAATTTTTTTATAGCACCCTTCATCCTCGTGGAAACTTTAAAGGCCTCAGACAGGATTAAGCTTTTCTGCCTCTCTTATACAACTGCCTTTGTGTGACAGATACCAGCTGTTTTAATCGTGTCTAAAAATTTTACTAGTAAGTATGATATTACTGTGTTTATACTATCCTTTATACCTGATAAATAGTTTACACCTTTAAAATTAGTGTTCAGATATGTCAAGCGGTAGCACGTTTGGATTAGAGGGGTTCTTATGTTTTCAAGGTTAACCAGTGGTAGTTGTCACTATTGCTGAAAGACAGTTTGTAAATACGCTCTGTGTCTGTGAAAATCCCATTCTTGCCAACAGAAATTTCTGCTTGTTTTTGCACAATAGTCTTTTTCACTTTGGCAGAAACTTAAAGCCCAAAAACTAAGATGGGGTTTATGGCATCCCAGGTGAAGGTCTGGAGAAAGAGCGGTTAGGTTTCTATCAGCACACCCTGTTACCTTGAGTGGATTGCTTAATTTACTGTGGTGTAAGCTTCTGTATTGCAACAAATGGAAATAATGTCATTTATCTTTTCTTTGCCCCTGCTTTTTCAAAGCTGGAGTGCCTGAGAGCTGGTGTGCCAGTGTCAGGGTCCTCCTGCTTCTCCCTCCTCAAGGACCGGGGTGCCATGACCGCAAAACAAGGAATCCATTCACTCCTTCCCATGGGCAGGCAGGTGTTCAGCCATCTCCAGGAAAGCAGGGCTCCATCACACGTAATGGTTACTTGGAAAGGCAAACACCATCACTCCGAACATCCCCCCTTCCTTCTTCTTCCCCCAGCTTTATATGCTGAGCATGCGGCC